>NC_137441.1:20866599-21551599 GCF_964374335.1 Astatotilapia calliptera
ACAGAGGGTTGTGTTTTGTGAATTGTGTCTTCATGTGACATGTGTTTATGGTACTGGAATATGGTGGCTACATTTAGTAAATGTGTTTAGACTACTGGTCATTTGGGTTACAGGATTGGCTTTTGTGTTTTAACATTTGAGAAAAACTGTAATATGAAGATTCATCCATCGTAACTATATATGGAAATAAGGAAAATCAAAACATCTATTTTAAATTTCAAATTTCAATATGGGTAATACACTTATACTATCAAGTATGCTGGAAATTCTTTGGCTATCTGTACTGCAATATACATACGTATATATGTAATAGTTCTGAGAAAAATCTGTTACCTCATTCATGAATATTACCTGAATTAATGGGTTAGTCTTTGTTTACAGTGCCAATGGCCCAGGGGAGGAAACTTGGAGGTGTAGGACTGTGACATTTTTTCACCAACTGGCCTTAATCAGTCAGACTTGGCTCCCACCGCTACTCCCCAATGTCATTCAGCACCGCATTAATATGCAAATTTGCATATTTGCAGTTTTCTCCAAGCATTTCAGACCCAGCAACTCGCCACCTTAACGTCTGTGCTATCTGTGCTGTTGTGTTGGTATGTGTCGGGCTGTGAGCTGAAAAGAAATAAAGAGGGAAAGAAAAACAGTGGGGAAGAGGGACGAGGATAAAGGGCAAAAAACAAAAACCAACAAAATAAGCAGACAAAAAATACATATCAATCACCTGGATCACCTGTTGAGAAAGAAAAAAGAGAAAACAAGCAGAAAGAAAAAAAAGAGCAACATAATAAACAACATCATGATGATCTATGTGAATATAACAGTAAATACTAAATATTAAACATTATTGTGCAGCACGTAAGATCGACAGCACACAGTGTGCTTTGAGGTAGGAGCCAAAAAGGGTGTAGTTTGTGTCTGTGAGCACCCGTGTGTACACCTGTGAGCATGAGCGCTCACAGGTGTGAGGTATTTACAGTTTTTCTCAAATGTTAAAACACAAAAGCCAATCCTGTAACCCAAATGACCAGTAGTCTAAACACATTTACTAAATGTAGCCACCATATTCCAGTACCATAAACACATGTCACATGAAGACACAATTCACAAAACACAACCCTCTGTACTCATAAATCTAAACACATTTTTCCTTGCTAAAACACATGTTGCAAAACAACTCTGCTCATATTCTCAAATGAAAGCCCATGTGATGCAAAATGCTTGCCACAGTCACCAATCTTTGAACACAGGGAACACACCTGGCGTCATTCACTACACACAGTGACTCAAAATTGAAGACACTTGTTGCTAATGCTGTACCCACATGTAAAAGCAAGTTCAGAGTGCACAGTATGCTGAAGATTCCAAACAAACACAATGGATGAAGGCAGAGTCAGGGGAAGAGGAATTTGATGCAGAGGAGGGAGAAGAGCTGGCCCTGGAAGAAGAGGAGCAGGCCAACATGGGAGAGGAGAAGGTCCAGGAGGGAGAGCAAGACAACCTCGCACCATCATTACGGACGAGATGCGAGCAACAGCTCAGCGACATGATGCCGCACAGTGATTGTGGTGTGTGTGTGGTGTGAATAACGTAAATAAAAAAACTTCACACCCTGTTCATGTTTTCAAGATTACTGTTGTGTGCAATAGATTCTGTTGTGTTACAGTAGTGTACGTACATGCAGGATTTTCTATAGATTTATACTACTCATATGAAACTCACAAATCTAAATGCCTAATCCTCTGCAGAGATCTACGACGATCCGTTGCTGTATAGTTTCTAAAATATGCATTGGCAGTTATGGAACAAAGAACCTTCTCACAAATTGAGCATTGTGTTTTCAATTGTTTTGCTGTAGTGTGTAATGCTGTGTATAGTGTTTACAGTTTTGACAGCTTCGAGCTGCTCTCTTGGTGTGGGAGTTTGAGTTTTGCAGTGGGAAGGTGTGGTTGTGTTTATGTAGCTTTAGAGAAGGGTGTTGTGTTTGGACATTGGGGGACCTGGTGGTAACGTTTGTGACATGTGTTTTAGCATTTGAGAAAAACTGTAAAAGGTTCCTTCATATAATGATCTGCTAGAGGGTGTGGGGAGTGTTATGAAATCAGTTTTACCCCGGTTCTTTTTATTCCTCGAGCATCCAGAGATGGCACCCGACTCAGTAGTCATTTTCACAAAATCTTTTATTCATCTTTATTCATCTTCATTTAAGCATGCACTTCTAGAAGGGAAGACGAGGCCGGTGTCCCTCTCCAAAATCTTCACCCCTTTGTTAGTTACAGCCAGCTTTATAGAAGCGACCCCATCATAAAACCCCCTACGGTGTGCTGCAAACTCTGTCTGTGTCTATGTGCACGAGCACATGAATGCCTACATGTGCGCGTTCCCTCGTGTCTATGTGAGTGCTCGTGTGTGCGTGACAGTTAAAACACTGTGGGTGTAGGTAACTCCCTAGAGGTCGTAAAACCCCTCTCCCTTCCAGACCACAGTTACAAATGTTGAGACCCCCACCCTAACGGTGTGTTCACACCGAACGCGATGGACGCGAATAGAGCGTCAGGTTTACATGTAAAGTCAATGGAAAGGCGCGATGACGCGCGATTGCGGGTCCCGCGAAAATTCGGAAGCAGATTTGCGTCGCGAAAACGCGTTTGACGCGCGAATAAAACCACGCGCGTCAGTTTTTGTGTTGCATTTTGTGCATACACGCGTTTCGTGTCTACCGCTCGAGTTGGAAAAATCTGAACTCCAGCGTCAAATCGCGCCGCGACAACCAATCGGGAGCCTGGTGACGTGGCTGTTACCTAGGTCAAAGGGGCAGATCCAGCCAAAGCCCTACATTCTTCAATGGAGGGGAAGGCTAATCAATGCAGCAAACAACTCGTAGCTGTACAACACCAGCTGCTTTCTGTACCGAGACAGAAATAAAAAGGACCGAGCTTGGAGGAAGATATGTGAAGAGATCGGGCAACCTGGTAAGTTCATTCATTTCTCTTTTGAAAGTTTTTACTGACCCGGGGAAGCCGCACAAAAGCTAGGAAGCCACCGCTATTTTCCCACTGACGTACAAATACCGTTCTGCTTTTATGCATGTTGTCATTTAGGAATATATTTTATTGTTTATTAATAAACAGCACACAGTGGTCCCGCTGTTCATCCGTCACTGCTTTGCTTTTTCGCTGATTTTTTTATTGCACAGTACAGCATTGCATTCTGCAGCCTGATTGACAAATCTGCTCCGTGCCGTGTCTCCTGCGCTTGCCAAATTTATCACGTTTGGTTTTGATAACCATCACGTCCAATAGAAAAAACAGCACAAAAACACCCATAACTACGACCCTCATTCGGAAATACACACCTGCACCGCGAGGGAAAAAGGCGCACGAAAGTGGCGGGCAGATGAAGACAAACCGCGGCATAATAATACTTTTACGTTTTGCAATCTACAAAGGTTTGCACTTTGAGAATCAATTGTGAGAACTGTGACCAATGTTCATGTGTGTGGGGCAAAAAGTGTATAAAGTGTGTGGCGAGGGGCTAGTTATTCTGAGAACCCCTGCTGCAATAAATGAGGGACCACTGTCTACTCTACGATTATTATATTCAACCTGTTAACATTTAATACTGTATTGATAGAACCAACTGATTCTGCAGCAGAGCATCCCCAGTCCCTGAGCTCCTGCTGCTGCACCCACAGTTATGTACAGCAAGCACTGATACCTTTTTAGTCGGTGGGATTGCCTTGTGATCACCTTTACTAAATATCTACAACCAATCTGATTATATGCTGTTATTGGTTTTTTTTGTTTTTTTTTCAATGTTGAAATTAAAATCTAGTAGCAATCTTCTCATTTCTTTGTGTTTTGTGCTGCTTTACAGGCCCACAGGGGAGGACGGCTCCGAGGCAGATGAGGGACAGGTCCCAGGATGGTCCATCGGCGGTGGAGCTGGCCATCCTGGAGTCCCTGAAGAGGCCACACCAGTCTCCAATGGAGCATTTCCTCCTCAGCCATGTTCCTGCTCTGGAGAGCAGCTGGTCCTTTTTATTCCTGTCTCTCTGTAAATTCTTATATTTTATATATTTATGTTTTATATTTTTCTGTTTGAGACTTTTAATATTATTTCAAATAAATTTTTATAATGACAAATGTCTCAGTTCTACTACACAGCAAATGTTGGCACACGACTTGACACATGTAGAATTTATTTCATATTATACTAATGACAAAATATACTAATACAGTGGGATGCAAAAGTTTGGGCAACCTTGTTAATAGACATTATTTTCCTGTATAAATCCTTGGTTGTTACAATAAAAAATGTCAGTTAAATATCATACAGGACAGACACACAGTGATATTTGAGAAGTGAAAAGAAGTTTACTGGATTTACAGAAAGTGTGCAATAATTGTTTAAACAAAATCAAGCAGGTGCATCAATTTGGGCACCACATAAAAGAAATGAAATAAATATTTAGTGTATATCAATGTGTGTGTCTCCTATATGATATATGGGGTGCCTTTGTCTGGACGTGCTTCCCATCCAGCTGCACAGCACAGAGGAAAGTTCCAGCGCTCCTGGAATCCCTCTGTGATGGACCGCCAGTCTCCAGGTTAAGGCACAGCCATGAAGTCGTCCACTAGACAGTCCCAGATGGCCGTCGCTGCCTGGGGGGGTGATCTGGCTCACCGTGGACACACCGACTCCGTAACTGAATGCTTGGTCGTGAAGGAGTCCCCGGTGACAAGGAACCTGGACAAAATTGTTCAAAATCAGTATTATGTGTACTGCAGTTACAAAATACATTAGTCAAATTCCAAAACACTTTTGTGATGTCAGATTTAAATTACAAAACATGAATCTTACATAGAACATTTTGTAATTATAAGGGTAATTACAAAATGTATATTAGATCATATCTAAAACAGTTGTGTTTTGTTTTAACTTTAACATATCATAATTTGATTGGTAGCAACTTTCACAACTTGAGTGTGCCAATCACTCATAATTCCTAAACATGTCAATCAGGTAGGAATGAAGTAAGACATTAATAGAAATAAAGAGTTGTATGTTGACATGTAGCCCTTTCCTTGCTTAAATCATTAATATTTTTGAAAAATTAATCTGTGGTAAGACATAGCTTATCAAGATAGAACCATGTAGCTAAAGATGAACCAAACTGTTCACAGTTTTATCTAACTCTGTTTTAATAAAGGCTGGTGACCCCTGCTATAGAGTCTGACAGCTGCAGGGATTATATACAAATATTCAACTATCCCAGAATTAAACCAGTTCTAAATAAAAAGGAGTGAGTATTACTACAAAGGTTAACTCAGTGGTCCTAATGCTACAGTTTGATATCAGCAAACACCGAGCGCATACATTTATAGGACACCACAGCCATGCTGTCATTCAAACACTGATAACAGCATAAATCGAATTAAATCGGGACTTGATGAGAGCTTCTGAGTATCACTAGAAATATTATAAAGAGTCGTCTCTGTACCACAGTTTGCTATCAGTAAACACCGACAGCATTCACTGTTAGCATAGCACATCCATGTTAGCAGTGTATAAATGGATGGTTTAGCATATTAGCACAGGTATCAATAAAGGACTACCGTATTAAATAGTTGTACTAACCTCAGGCAGACGGACAGGCGCTCTGCAGGTGGGATTGAGCGTCTGTAGTTGGTGTCTAGGCGGGCGATGCTGGGACCGACGAGGGGAAGCAGGTCCTCAAACTGGCTGACGGTGATAGCGCTGGAATCGGCCGTCATCCAGGCGCAGCTCCTGGAGCAAATGGTGAAACTCACCAAACTGCTCACACCTCTGGAGGACCTGATGGACCCAGGTACGGCGAGGACGTCTTTTACTCCGCTGCTCTGCTCTCCACAGTACATAGAGAAGGGTGACTCTCTCTTCAAGCGCTAGCTCGACAGCTGGCATCTTGCAAAGATACCGGTCTGGCACAACTCCCTCCCACATTCCTCCCACATTTCCGGTTCACGCGCGATAGATTTTTCTTGAGACGTTGAGACGCGAATGTGCATGCGTCAAATTAGGGGCGTTTGGGGCGTTTTGCTCGCGTCCATCGCGTTCGGTATGAACACACCGTAAAACATCCTCTGGGGAATTTCTACTCAGTGGGGGAGGTCTCCTACAATCTACTCCTAATTTCACGACACAGTGAGGCCTTTATTACTTTAAGGGCAGTATCAATGTCTCTACAGTAGTTCTACATTCTATGATAACACATTTCTAAACTCTAAAATAAGCTAAACATTCTACAGGAGCCACAGCCCCGTCCTCCTGGGCATGAAGCAGGTATGGAGGAAATCAAAACTCCAGACATCCAGAGGCCCTCAGAACACAAGAGACCAAGGAAGACAGAGGGGCAGCCGCGCCACTATCCCAGAAAGAGCTGAGGAGAGCCCCAGATGAGGGGTTACTCAGCAGCCGCAGAGCAGAAGCCAGGGAGGGTTGCAGTGACGTGCCCGTGAGCTCCGCCGGCAGCCAGCTGTGCCAGAGTGACTGAGCCCCAGGCCGAGAGGCCGGGGGCACCCCACCCCCAAAGTGGCCCGAGCGAGCCCCAGGCTCCAGGCCCCGACAAGCAGCCACCAAGGAGTGAGCCGGTGTGTGCCTGGACGCCCATCCCCGGACACAAAGAACCACCATCTGCCACTGGCAGGGGGAGTGGTGGGGCGAGATAGGCCTCCATACCTTGGAGGGCCTAAGATGTCCCTAGAGCGGTGGCGTCTGATACCCAACCTGACATATAGACACTGACATACAGGCACACACAGATACAGACATCCATTCCCACCCTCATGCTCTCATATGCAATTACTCAACACTCACCCAACGTGGAGACAGACATAAAGAGACACTGTACAATACACAATCACACCCCCCAAGCGTACTCTATACCCCAGGTCTAGGTACCCTTGCCCCTGGAGGGGGAAACTGCACCCAGACCCCCCCGCTCCAACAGGCTGCAGAGAACAGGGGTGTGTGAAGGTGAACTGAATTTTAACAACACTCAACGCTCATCCATACTCATCCAGTACAGTCACACTCTACAACACACCAGCTCAACATCGCACCTTCAACACTGAGGGGCATCTTCCTATACTCCTGTTTCACACACCCTGCCTGGGACCCAGGTCTATAGGCAGTTTGTGGCGTGCTTTGGCTTTGTCCAGATTTGCTACAGGGCGGCATCTGCTCACCGACGCCACAGGAGAGAGGTTATCAATGTGTCCACATGTGTCCTTGTCCTTCTGTTTGGCACCAGTGGGTGGGTGAGAATGGTGTGTGTGTGTATGTCTGTTACGTTCCCCTGGGGGGTCTAGGCGTGGAGGAGGAAGTAACAAAAGTGACCGGGTCAGAAAACGGAGTCAAGGAGGCGAAACAGTTAAATAAAACAGTTTTATTGAAGTAATTCAACTAAAAGAGCAACCCGTTCTCACTCCCAAAGCGTAACATTTTACGCTAGGTGACAAATCGTCACCATATTACGTTTTCGGCTACCCACCACGTTCCTAAATGACGACCTCGGAAAAAAGAGGAAATATGAGAACCGTCTGGACTGAATCTACACATGTTTGCTCTTTTTCTTCAAATCGCCTAGAACCACGCTATTTAACATCATTATAGTCCTGGTTAAGGTCAGGAATAAGGTTATGGTCAGGGCTAGGGATAAGGTTAGGTTTAGGGCTGGAATACAGGGCTGGAACGTCTATTACCGCGGGAGCGTCATTGCACTGGATTCCAGCCATAACCCGCCGCGTACCATAAGAACGCCGAAGGTCTCCTTTCGCGTTCCTCAGGAACGCCGCGGGACGTGACAAAACGTCGACATGTTACGCCTCGGGAGTGAGAACGCTCTGAAAAGAGACGGACAAGCCGCTATCACCATAAAAGTAACACAAACAAAACTCAGGCATTGGTCAGTAATGCAAAATGTCAAAAGGAAAACGCAGCTCACTAGCTGACAACCACAAAACACAGCTCACCAGCTGGAAACACCGCAAAAACACTCAGCTCACTAGCTGTACCCACACAAATGGCACTCTGGCCCAGAGCTCACCCTGCTCTGGGCTTAAATACCCTTAATTGCTGATGGGAGTCAGCTGCGCCGGAGGGAAAGGTGGCATCTCAGGTAGGAGGTAGTGGGACACGCCCACACAGGCACCCTCAGGAGAGAGAGGCCCTGCTATGGCCGTAACACCCCCTCCCATAAATGCAAACCCATGGTTTGTCAAATTACCATAACCAAAAGCGAGTCCACAGCCGTGCCATGACGAAATTGCAGGCTTTCCACCTACCAAACCGCGTAGCAACGGTTAGGCATTTCCTGCGGGAGCTGCCAATCCCATCTCAGTGGGTTCACCACATTATGAGAGTGGCCCCAGACCCTCGAAACAGTGTCCCATGGGATAGCCGGGGCTTCGAACCATCACGTGTGGAGAACCCAGCAGGCAGCTAACAGGCTTCACTGAAACACAGACATGATTGTTAGCAAAAGGTGCAGATCTGAAGGGTGGTTTTAAACATGAACCGGAAAAAAGGGTCAACCAGCGGCAGCTCAGGGTTAGTTGGCCTCGTACACTGGTTACGGGATAATAATAATAATAATAATGGATTGGATTTATATAGCGCTTTTCTAGGCACCCAAAGCGCTTTACAATACCACTATTCATTCACTCTCACATTCATACACTGGTGGAGGCAAGCTACAGTTGTAGCCACAGCTGCCCTGGGGCAGACTGACAGAAGCGAGGCTGCCATATCGCGCCATTGGCCCCTCTGGCCAACACCAGTAGGCAGTAGGGTAAAGTGTCTTGCCCAAGGACACAACGACCAGGACAGAGAGCCCAGGGATCAAACCGGCGACCTTCCGGTTACAGATGCGCTTCCCAACCCCCTGAGCCACAGTCGAGATATATATATATATATATATATATATATATATATACATACATATATACATACATATATATATATATATATATATATATATATATATATATATATATATATATAGTAAGAGTAAACGATCGGGAGACTCTTGTCGTCGTTATCGTTCCCCTCGCACGGTTTATTTGTGTCCTTGGGCAAGACACTTTACCCTACTGCCTACTGGTGTTGGCCAGAGGGGCCGATGGCGCGATATGACAGCCTCGCCTCTGTCAGTGCGCCCCAGGGTGGCTGTGGCTACAATGTAGCTTGCCATCACCAGTGTGTGAATGTGTGTGTGAATGGGTGGATGACTGGATATGTAAAGCGCTTTGGGGTCCTTAGGGACTAGTAAAGCGCTATATAAATACAGGCCATTTATTTCTCCGGTTTCAGCGTTTTTGCTTCACAACTAAAGCGAGCAGTTTGCTTTGTGTGCACTAACATGGACTCGAGTCAACCAGCGCCACCTCTGGCCAAGTGCCACAGCCTACAGCCAGATCAACTGGTGACACACATCTACACCACGTTTGAATTCGTGTCATGCACAATACATTTGTACCTTTCAATTGTGTCTGTTTGTGCGTCATGCAAATAAACCATTGAAATGAATGAAATGATATCATGTATTTATTATCAGCCTACATTTGTACAAAATGCCAAACGACATACACATAGTCATAAGAATCACCATCCTTATATCAATACTTTTGCCCATAAGAAAAATGTCGTGAACAAATATATGACACACTAATATTTCACCAGTGTTGTAACATCACATGTCGTTAGCATAGTCTGTCTGTGTCTTCCCTCTGCAAACGAACATTTCAGAGTTGGTTGTGATATACAGTCTGTATAAGTGTGGTTAATCCAATGAAGATTTGTAAGGAGATGGCAGTTACTTTGAATTTACAGCAGTTACACAGTGATTAGTAATAAACAGCCAGTGAGAGTGAGTGGATTTAAGAAAGTCAGTGACTCAGGTGTGCAGCTTGGTTTGTCATCTGTTTGTGAGACTGGAGGAGATGTAGAAATCTGTTGTTTTAAATCTTAGTTAGGAAGGTTCCTGTTTGAAAACAAGCACTTTTTGTGAGAAATGCAAGAAGTACATCTGCAGAAAGCACACAGTTACATTCTGTCCATCATGTGGACAACATCGAAAATGTTGAGCATTGAAAAACTGAGAACGTTGGGCAAGTTCAACAGAAATGTGTTTGTAAGAACGAAAAACCAAATTGTTCCTAAAATAGTTATGGAAAGTCACTGTTGTATGTCTGTGTTCTACATGTTTATCTGATGGGAAATAAAGTTGCTATTGTTTTATTGCAGTTTTTGGATAATTCTGAGTGGATTTACACAGTACGGGTCAAAATGACCCGCAACAAAATCAATGTCACTTTTTTGTTTTTCAACATAATACAAGGGTTAATTTCCAAAACTTCCATATGATCTTCAATTTGTAGCAGATCCACTATCACACAGCAGCTGGAGCAGTTTCAAATAGAGGTCAGTCCACTACTACCATAGCCTACTACTAGATTAACTTGTGACACATCTGCACCTGCTGCTATGATCACATTGAGTAGAGGCTGAGTGGCTGCACTAACCCCTGGTACATCCAAATCTACCCACAAACATGTTGACAGATGCAATGCCAGCAATGTGGATTGTCAACACTGAAAACAATCAGTGAGCAAAGACAACAGGGATCACTTTTTTCTGTTTATTTAGCATGCACAACATTTGTAGTCGCCTTCTGCACAGGGGAAGTCCAGACACACTGTGTGATGCCACTTTCCACAGAAGGTGCATTCAGTCTGCAAGATTGAATGAGATTGTCAGAGTCATTGTCTGACTGTTTATTACTAATCACCTGCGGTACATTCACAGTAACTGCCATCTCCTTACAAATGTTTATTAGATTATCCACACTTATACAGACTTATGGAAGCCCGTTTCCGCCACTAAAAAAAAAGGATCCATAACTCAAAATTTCGAGTTATTTTCTCGAAATTTCGACATATTAATTCAAAATTTTGAGAAAAGCAACTCGAAATTTCGAGTTCGCGCTGCCAATCAGTAATCTACGTGAATGACGTCATTTCCATGTTACCCGGAAGCTGAAGCCCTCAGCTACAAATGCTACAGCTAAGCTACCGGTATTACATCCAGTCGTGAATGCACAGATTGCTGAGTGTTTTCAGCCTGGCTTCACAAATGATGAAATCCCTGTGTTATTAGCTGAATCACATGGTGTTACTATCAGCAAACATACTTTAATTTGTTGGGATCCGTTTTTGAGTGCGCGGTCCTGCGCCATATGCTTCCGTGTAACAAGAAAGCGACCTCATTCACGTATATTTTTGATTGGCAGAGCTAACTCGAAATTTTGAGAAAAGTAACTCGAAATTTCGAGTTATATTTCTCGAAATTTCAAGATAATAACTCGAAATTTCGAGAAAATAACTCGAAATTTCGAGTTATGGATACTAGCTTTTTTTTTTTTTAGTGGCGGAAACCGGCTTCCATACAGACTGTATATAACAACCAACTCTAAAATGTTTGTTCGCAGAGTAAAGACACAGACAGACTACACTAACGACATGTGATGTTACAACACTAGTGAAATATTAGTGTCATTTCATTCATTTCAAAGGTTTATTTGCATGACGCACAAACACACAATTGAAAGGTACAAATGTGTTGTGCAAGAAACGAATTCAAACGTGCTGCAGATGTGTGTCACAGGTTGATCTGGCTGTAGGCTGTGGCACTTGGCCAGAGGTGGCGCTGGTTGACTCGAGTCCATGTTAGTGCACAAAGTAAACTGCTTGCTTTAGTTGTGAAGCAAAAACGCTGAATTCGGAGAAATAAACCGTGCAAGGGGAACGATAATGACGACTACAGTCTCCCGATCGTTTACTCTTGCTGTCCTGTGAACAACATCGGCGTGCTATTACTTGTTTGCTGTTTTCGCGATCGCGTCGCGCATGAGGATATCACCAGGTAAACTCGCCACATTTTTAAACATTTTGTTGTTCAACAGCATCAAGACTGACGGAGTGTGTTTGAGATAACCTCACAAGTGTCACAGATGACACATTTGGCGTTTTTTTGCTGGTTTGTCGGTAGCAGCTCCTGAAACGTAAGACTGCCACACATCTGTTCGACTAACGCCAGTTGATCTAAACGCCAGTAGATCTGGAACACTGTCTAGCCCCATGCACGGAGCGATCGGCGGTAGCTCGTTAACGGAGATTTGCCGTGTTGTGGCCTTAAGGTCATTTCAACGAGATTAACCTGAAAGCACTAGTGGGAACACAACGAATATGACTGCACATTTACGCTGACATCATCCTAGTGCAAAGACAAGTGGAAGCAGAAAAAAAACAAGCAAGCATGCTACTAGCTTTAGCCGAGTCATTTAGACAGCTGTTTAATATGCTGCTGAGAATATAGCCCAGAAGAAGCGGATAGTATAGCTTTTATTTTGGAAAGAGACATTTCTCTGTAATAAACTCTCTTTTCCAAAGATGAGTGATTCCTCAATCAGATACAGGGCTCGCAATATCGCTAGCCCAACGTCCCGGGGCTAGCGATTTTTTCAGTCGGGGTACCAAAATCTATCTCTGCCCTGCCCGTCGGGCTATTGTAGGAAGGAAAAATATATGTCAATGCTTTTGCATTCTTTCGGAAATGTAGCTGGGTTATTATGTCATTGGCATCGGTGAGCCACTGTCAATATGTGACATATTGAAATCGCGTTTGAATTTGCGCTTGTTTTTTTGCTTTCACTTTGCAATCGTGCGAACTGTGTATAGAGAGCAACAGCACTGATCTGTGAGTAAATGGTAAATGGTAAATGGCCTGTATTTATATAGCGCTTTACTAGTCCCTAAGGACCCCAAAGCGCTTTACATATCCAGTCATCCACCCATTCACACACACATTCACACACTGGTGATGATAATTTGTGCACCAATTCCTCTGACATCGTCTTATCAATCGTTAGCTTACTGAGCAAACATGACAAGTGAAATCTCCCACAGCTTAAACATGTGAGAGGTTGATCGCGCAGAGAATCGCTGAGCTTATGTGAGTGCGTGTGTAAAAGCAGCAGGATTTATATTTGACTACAATGACCTGGATGACTGAGAACCTTCACAGACAGATATATATTTTAGTTCTGCTGAGCCAAATAAGACAGGTCAGGGTGAAGAAGTGACAGCCAAAGAAAAGCTTACCACAAAACGGAAAAGTTATGACAAATCAGACTATAAGGCAAAAAGAAAGTGCAGCTTTATGGTTTCATGGACAAAAGAATTTCTGTGGCTGCAATATGATGAGCTAAATAACCAGGGCTGCACATAAGTGGTCCGCAGGTGCGCATTCGCTGTCAAAATAAAAAACACGCACAAGGGTTAGGGTTCAATTTAAAAACTGTACTTTTGAGTTAAAATATATATTTATAATTTTAATAAATGACAAATTAAAAAGGCATGAACATTTTTTTGTATCGAAAAAATATCGAACCGTGACACCAAAGTATCGAACCGAACCGTGAATTTTGTGTATCGTTGCACCCCTAATACATATATATATATATATATATATATATATATATATATATATATATATATATATATATAAACAAGAGTACGCAACACTTGTGTCAGTGGATCTCCAACTTCCTAACTGGCAGACCACAGGCAGTAAGGATGGGCGGACATGTCTCAGCCTCCACCACTCTCAGCACTGGAGCCCCCCAGGGGTGTGTTCTGAGCCCCCTGCTGTACTCTTTGTACACATATGACTGTGTGGCCACTACCAGCTCCACCACCATCATCAAGTTTGCTGACGACACCGTCGTGGTGGGCCTGATCTCTGATAACAACGAGACGGCCTACCTGAAGGAGATTAGGAATCTGGAGAACTGGTGCCAGAGGAACTACCTCCTTCTAAACGTCAGTAAGACAAAGGAGCTGATAGTGGACTTCAGCACTAAGCAAGAGAGGAACTACCAGACCCCCGTCATCAACGAGTGCCCAGTGGAGAGAGTGGACAGCTTCAAATACCTCGGAGTTCACATCACGCAGGACCTGTCATGGTCCTGTCACATCAACACCGTGGTGAAAAAGGCCCGACAGCGTCTCTACCACCTCAGACGCTTGAGAGACTTCCAACTGCCCTCCAAGGTGCTCAGGAACTTTTACTCGTGCACCATAGAGAGCATCCTGGCGGGAAACATCTTAACCTGGTTCGGGAACAGCACCATGCAGGACAGACGAGCTCTACAGAGGGTTGTGCGGTCAGCTGAGCGCACCATCCGCTCCGAGCTCCCTGACCTGCACTCAATCTACAGCAGGCGGTGCTGGACCAAGGCCAGGAAGATCGTGAAGGACCTCAGCCATCCCAACAACAGACTGTTCTCTCTGTTGAGGTCAGGAAAGCGATTCCGCTCCCTGAAGACCAACACAGAGAGACTGAGGAGGAGCTTCTTCCCGCAGGCGATACGGTCTCTCAATCACACCACCACACAGTACTGACCCACACATATGGTTCTTACACACACACTGGACTTTCTGGACTTTGGTTTTGAACAACACTGGTCACTATATTCTTCATTTCCGGTTAATACTTGTACAGCTGCTGTTATTGTGTATATATTTATTTAGATTTAGATTTCTTCATACATTCTTATATAGTTCTATATTGTGTATTGTGTATTTTGTTGTACAGTTATTTTATTTTCAACTTTAATTTATATATTTATCTTTATCTTATTCTTCCCAGTTAAATTTACCCTTCATTCTAATTTGTGTTGTACAGTTATTTCATTTTTAACCTTAATTTATATTTTATTCCTTCCTAGTTAAATTTACCCTTTTTAATTTTTCATATTTATTTCCTTTCTTATTCATAGCCTTTTCCTTTTTTGTTTTCTTTAGGTCACGAGCAGTTGTCCAGGTTTTCCACTACATATCGTACTGTGTATGACTGTGTACGTGACAAATAAAAATTTGAATTTGAATTTGAATTTGATTTATCTGAAAAAAATCAAAATACTTTTTTTCCCCTGGGTCCATATATACAGTGGCTTGCAAAAGTATTCGGCCCCCTTGAACTTTTCCACATTTGTCACATTACAGCCACAAACATGAATCAATTTTATTGGAATTCCACATGAAAGACCAATACAAAGTGGTGTACACGAGAGAAGTGGAACGAAAATCATCAATGATTCCAAACATTTTTTACAAATAAATAACTGCAAAGTGGGGTGTGCGTAATTATTCAGCCCCCTGAGTCAATACTTTGTAGAACCACCTTTTGTTGCAATTACAGCTGCCAGTCTTTTAGGGTATGTCTCTACCAGCTTTCCACATCTAGAGACTGAAATTCTTGCCCATTCTTCTTTGCAAAACAGCTCCACAGCTGCCCTTTGACGGCCTCAGTGGTTGTCTAAGAGAATATTAGGAGCAACAACACCATGAAGTCCAAAGAAATCACCAGACAGGTCAGGGATAAAGTTAGTGAGAAATTTAAAGCAGGCTTAGGCTACAAAAAGATTTCCCAAGCCTTGAAAATCCCACAGAGCACTGTTCAAGCGATCATTCAGAAATGGAAGGAGTATGGCACAACTGTAAACCTACCAAGACAAGGCCGTCCACCTAAACTCACAGGCCGAACAAGGAGAGCGCTGATCAGAAATGCAGCCAAGAGGCCCATGGTGACTCTGGACGAGCTGCAGAGATCTACAGCTCAGGTGGGGGAATCTGTCCATAGGACAACTATTAGTCGTGCACTGCACAAAGTTGGCCTTTATGGAACAGTGGCAAGAAGAAAGCCCTTGTTAACAGAAAACAATAAGAAGTCCCGTTTGCAGTTTGCCACAAGCCATGTGGGGGACACAGCAAACATGTGGAAGAAGGTGCTCTGGTCAGATGAGACCAAAATGGAACTTTTTGGCCAAAATACAAAACGCTATGTGTGGCAGAAAACTAACACTGCACATCACTCTGAACACACCATCCCCACTGTCAAATATGGTGGTGGCAGCATCATGTTCTGGGGGTGCTTCTCTTCAGCAGGGACAGGGAAGCTGGTCAGAGTTGATGGGAAGATGGATGGAGCCAAATACAGGGCAATCTTGGAAGAAAACCTCTTGGAGTCTGCAAAAGACTTGAGACTGGGGCGGAGGTTCACCTTCCAGCAGGACAAGGACCTTAAACATAAATCCAGGGCAACAATGAAATGGTTTAAAACAAAACATATCCATGTGTTAGAATGGCCCAGTCAAAGTTCAGATCTAAATCCAATCGAGAATCTGTGGCAAGATCTGAAAACTGCTGTTCACAAACGCTGTCCATCTAATCTGACTGAGCTGGAGCTGTTTTGCAAAGAAGAATGGGCAATGATTTCAGTCTCTAGATGTGCAAAGCTGGTAGAGTGTAACCACGGTAACTTCTGACCCCACTTCCGCCAGTCCCTTTATTGTGGCGGGAATGAATCCTGTATAAGTTCCGGGTCAATCAGCTGCGTCTCCCTGCTCCTCTGCCTGCTGTTGTCCCTGTGGTTGGCGTACTTGTGAGATATCGACAAATTTTACACTAGTGATGGGCAGATGAAGCCCCATGAAGCACTGAAGCTTTTCATCCAATTGGTTCACCCCAACGCGAAGCTTCATGAAGCTTCATTTGCTCTAGCAGGACACCTACTGGACGTAAAAATAATAGCTGGCATGAATTTGAAGAGTGTGGCATTTTGCACACAGCCTGTAAATGTCAACAACAAAAGGAGTGTGTAAAACATGTATATTGTAGTGATGGCAGTATACTGTGTATATTTATAGTGGCAGTATGGGAAATGATTATTTGGAAATGCTTGAAATGGAAATGATCATTTACTGTGAGGTGAGGTGTGGTTGGGGTGTGGACAGTGGTTGTGCTTTTGTAACGTTGAGGTATGGACAGCTACACACTGCCTGTTCACATTTTATTCTGTAAAAACTAAATTTTCACTGCTTTTATGACCTTTTTAGTGGGGAGAACATAGCTAGGATTTAATGATTTAACAAATCTTTTGAATCCTTTGTCCTCCACAATGCTAAATGGCTGGGAGTCCTCAATCACCATGCTGACCAGGTCTTCATCTATTTGAGATTGTTCTCCTGAGGAAAGACAATAAAGATAAAGCACAAATATAAATATCACATACGTAACTTATAACAGTTGTATAATATTGTTATATCATTTAGTAACATTACTGCATCCTATATTATCATTGCATTTGATGGCTCACCTGGTCTTGCTCCACAATCGGTGTCCCCCTTATTCTCATGCAAAGCTCTGTAGTGCCTAAGCATGGATAAGGTGTTGTTGTTGTTATATCCCAGCTCCCTGGCACATAGAAAACACTTCACCTTGTACAAAAGTCAAGACAGCTCAACATAAATTGTATTGCACCATCAGTATCATGAAAATACATCTTCTGTAGAAATTTACATACCTTGTTGGGAGGAATAAGATCAAAATGTTCCCACACAGGGGAGGACATCCTCCTCTTCTTAGCTGGCTCCATTCTCTCCTGACTTTCCTCACTCTCATAAACCTCCAAACGGTCTCCAAACTCTCACTAACCGCAACTCTCCATCAAACACCCACATTTTTGAATGAAGTCTGAGGGGTTTATATCGCTGTCATATCTCGCGGCAAAGTTCGAACCACTTCATGAACCAGTCACGTGGTACAGCCGGGCAGCGAGGCTTCGGACGTCATCATTTTCAGCTCCTCCCATAAATGAAGCAAGCCTCGATACGCGCTTCGCGGAAACGCCCCCTCCATTACTCGACACACGCTCCGAAGCCTCGATACAGAACGTCCCATCACTAATTAGCGCTTCCCAGTTTAGTTTTGCATTGCTTTTGTATCACTGTTATCGTTTGTCACCTGTCAGCAATAAAGCTGCATTTTGAGTTCAGTTCTGTTTTCCCGTGAGTTTGCGTTTGGGTCCTATTTTCCTGCCTGCCACACACCGTTACATGACAGAGATGTCTTGATAAACCGAGCAGGTATTTGAAGTTTACACAGCACCATTCTCGCATGAAAATATCTTAAAAGTTTATTTTGTGACCCAGAAAGAGTAATATTTCAAACTCCGCCACTCTGGTCGTGTCCAAATTCATGGGCTGCATCCTCCTGAGGACCCGGCCTTCGCGGTCTACGTGGGCCGGGTCCCCAGAAGGTTGGGTAGGCTGGAAGTAAACGGCTGGGGAAATTGGACGGTCTAGCCTTCTGATTAGCGTCACCGCTGTCTCGGTGGAGTTTAATAAACTCAGCCGTCTGCTCCTTGCTATCTAAAATATAACAGGACACTGGCGTAAATTTTCGACCGTCTCACACTTTTGTTTAATCAGTTTTCTGTTTGACGTTTATTCAGCTGTGTGAAAATCCCGGAGGATTAATAAAGTTTTATTTTATCTAATCTAATAACTTTAATCTCAGCCAAACCGATTTACTCACGAACAAATAAAACACTGAAAAAAGCCAAACAATAACATTTTTATTTTTAGGTTGTCTAAGTGACTTATACATTACGTTTAAACTGAGTAGCGAAACTCGGCGGTGATCTGAAAATGATGTGCCGTTCTCAGCGGCTTCAGTGACCCTCGAGCTCCCGGCTTGCTATCGAGCTGGTGGGTAGCAGATGCTCCGAAAACGTCGAAGCACTTTTGCAAACATGCGATATCTTGATAAACCGATCAGATATTTGATGTTTAATCCCAATCACAGTTTTTACAGTGCAGTACCTATCACAATTTAACCAGCATATTTAACACACATTTTAATAAATGCTACTGTAGCAAACTAAAGATCCTCTTCACTATATATTATTTATTTTATGCATATTTTATGAATAGATCTGTATTTGTTGTTGGGTTTTTTTGCAGACCATTTCAAGATTAGTGAAAACACTTCCTTTGCATTTGATTTACCCATTGCATATCTGAAGTTGCTGCAACTGCTATACTTTCAAATAATGCAAAAACAGTTAGTCAAGCACTGTGTTATTATGGCAGGCAGGCCACAAAGTTAATTTTAGCTGCAAACCTAGCAGATTAGCTGAGCCCACATCAACTAAAGGATCAGCTGACACCATCCGACATATCTAGTTAGCATGTCTTGTATACTGTGTGCCATTTAAAACTAGGTGTTTATTATAGCACAAGCGTTTTAATTAAAGGTTGATTTCTCAACACGGCTTGACTAAAGTGAGTGCTGGTGGACTGATTTACTGCTATGTATCAAGAACAAAATGAAAAAGCTAATATGAAATGATGAAAATATCACAATACAAAGGTGCAGTAATAACACCTCTTCTTAGTGTGTATTTGAGATCTCTCAGTAATGTGTGGTGTGACTAATATACAGAGCTTGCTCAACATCACACAGGTTCAAGAGCTGCAAAAGAGACAATGAGCTTTTGTCATCCTTAGAAGATCTGCCAGAGAACAAAGACAGCACACACATGCTTTAGGGAATAGCACAGCAGAGTACTTTACATGCACTCAGCAAGTAAAGACTCAAACTGAAAGTGTAAACTTCAAAGATAGGGAAAACTTCAAAGTAGGAAAAATAGGTTTTCTGTCACGCAGTAGAAGTCCATGCTAAATTATGCCTTTGGGTGAGGAGGTGGGGTATTGTAGCTACTGTAGCCTCATGTTGGCTGTCACTACCGTATGAACCAAAGCAAAGCAAACATGCATATAATGTTGTTGTTGGGGCTTCGTCCTGATTGGTTGATCTTTGCGATGCTATCTAGCTCAGTATCAAAGGCAGTGACGTAACTCTGGCAGCTGCTGTACTACAGCTGACAGTTTATCAGCGTTCTGAAGATGCTATAGTATATCTTCACACGTGTGTTCTTTGCTTATCTGTAAGCTACATCAGCAGTACAGCAATCACTCCTACATGTTCCTCTGCTGCCATACTACAATCATAAACAATATATAATAGTAAAACATATGAAACATTAGAGTTAAATAAAGTGGTGTTGAGCTTGGAGGGAATTGGATTGATATATTCAATCTGTCTTTTACCGTGGTTTACGATTAAATACCCTCAGCTTTGTGGATATTATCAAAATTTAGTATGCGAGCAAATGGAACTAGAATAGAATAGAATAGCTCTTCATTGTCATTGTACATGTACGACGAAATTGTGGATGAGATCATCTATCCATTAGTAGTTTAAAAAGCAAATTTTCACTGTAATAGCTTTTTTTTTAACTAATAAACAATAATTACAATAAAGTGATAAATACATTCCAATAAAATACAAAAAATTATTTAATAACAGAGTACTTTTTCTTTGAAGGAGGAATGATGGTGTGTGTGGGAAAACAATATATGCCAGAAAGCTGCAACTAAGCAGGGTAAGCTTTCACCCTTCAATGGGGGTCTGTTGGCAAACAATTAGAACAGCCAGTATTGGTAAGTGGCCGCTCATGCCACCAGTAACCAGGCAAATGCCACCAGCAAAAGCACTAAATCAGAGTTGGCTTGACAGATAGCAAACCCCAGCATAACAATAAATCAAAATCTTAATACCTTAAAAATTTCAAAAATAACTAGAAAATAGAGGAAACTGTTTTATGCACATCTGTGTGGAAATATAGAAACCAGTGAGGAATGAAAAAACTGAAAATATGCAAAGACATCTTTGTTTACCAGCTGTATTCTTCAGTATGATTGACTACTACAGTCACACTTAGCTTTGTATGGAACATTTATAACACCTGTGTAATGTGTTATAATGTGTAATGCTGCAAGAATGCAAAACATTTAATTTTTGTGTACAGTGATAAAAAGCAGAAGATGACAGACGTGGCATCTGGATTTCTTTACCACAGTAAATGTAAATGCATATTAGCCCTGCACAGGCTGTTCCTGTTCATACTAGCCAGTTTTTGTTTAGAATCTGAATATGTTTGAACACATGTTCAAAATCAAATGTGAGGAAAAAATATTCAAATTGTATTGACTCTTATTAGGACGAGTAGCACAATATTTTTGAAATGCAAAGACCTTTTGAGCTAATGAAAGTAAAATGATATCATTGAAACACCCTTTTAGAGGTTTGCTAATTGTTTTTAATTGGCTACTGCATCATGCATTTGGATCTGCATTAGTCTTATCTCATTCCAGGTTTAGATTATATAAAGCTTTTCATTATTTGAAGCGCTTTTTCTTCCTGTGAGCAACCAAGTATTTAAATACAAAAAGGATCAATCAGTTTAAATACTGTAAGGCTCAGGACTGTACACTTGCTGGTGTATGATTACATGAGGGTTAGAGGTAGGATTATGGTTTGGTTCAGTTGCCCTTTTATATCGAATTTTCTGCTTTAATTATAATATTTTCAACATTCAGACTGGAGAAAACAACTCATTATCAGGCATTTTGTTAGGTATAATTATCATCCCAATAAACACCAGAAGTCTCATGGAGGTTTCCCCACTAAGGCAAAATTAAAAGCATAAAAGTTAGCTGGTCAATGGCAGTTTTTTGCCCCCATTACCACTTTCGAGTTCAGGTTTAGTCAAAGGACTAGAAGTATCACACTGTAAATTTTGTAAAATGAATCACCTCAACACTTAATCACAGATCATTACTTAGCCAGTGTTCATGGCACAGTTCAGTTTTCATCTGGCAATCCATACATTTGTTGAAAGGAAGTATTTCCCAACCACAGTGCCACAGCACATAAGTGTGCTATGAGAAATGATCAGATGTGGCATGGAAGATCCAATTTCACCTTATTGGTGCTCTAAGCGAGCGGTGTATATTGACAAGACAATTACATTCTCTTCCACTAAAGAGCAGTACAACTTCTTGCAATTCCAGTTAAGTGGGTTGCCAACCACCAGTGAAATGGATGAAGACGAAGAAGAAATATGATAGTCCAAAGTTGAGTGGCATAACTGGGAAAACCGGCAGTCAGCTGAGACTGAAGAAGTCACTTGGATGAGTGATGAAACATTTCTGTACATCCAGATGAACAGAATGAACCTTTTGGGATTTACTTACCTGGATGATTGACCATGCATCAAGACATTAAAAAGTACCTGAGGCTTGTGGCTATTTGTGGACACTAGGTTTGAGACTTTGCCGTGTTTACAGCCTCTTGGTAAGCAGAAAGATAGTTCCTAAGAATCTGTAAAGAAATACAGCCTATCTTTTTTCCATCTCCTCACAGCACGTCTGTAATTGCATCTAAGGGTGCACGTATGTTCATTCAACCATGGCTCTGATAATAGCTTAGTGCGCACAGCCCTGAGCGGAGCAATTCTTGAGTCCTAGATATCAGTGCAGGTTAAATTAAAAGTATCAGAAAGGTCCTTGACGCTTTCACAGCTCAAATTCATTATTCCAGAATCCATAAATGCAACTGAAATTTTAGGCACTATTAAAGCATTAAACGCCCATCTTTTGCATGCTGGAGCACACAGCATGTGCTAAAGTGAACAGCAATGATAAAGTGAACAGTGCAGGAAAATGATCAGGGAGGCACAAGCTGGATGTTTCTGTGACGCACACATCCAAACCCTGGGTTAGCACCAAGTCCAGTATGTGTCTTTTTTCATGAGTAGGACCGGTAGCCCACTGAGTCAGGTTAAAAGAGAGTGAGAGGATGTCTGTCTGAGGAATGGGAAAAGGGTGATGTGCAGGGCTGCAGTAACTACAGAGGGATAAAGTTAAACAGCAATGCCATGAAGCTATGGGAAGGAGTTGTTAACGTTATGTTAAGGAAAGAGATGACAATCAGTGAGCAGCAGTGTAGCTTCATGCTGAGAAACAGCACCACAGATGTAGCGTTTACTTTGAGAGTATTGAGAAGGTCCAAGAGCTTTATTTGCATTCATTTGTTCAAAGAACTTTTCAAGATCTTTTCGGTGCCAAAAGAGAAACAGTAGTACTGAATGAGGACATCAAGAGTGCCAGAGAATTATCTGAGAATTCAGAACATGTATGAGGACAGCAAGACTTTGGTGAGGTGTATGATACGAGTGACAGATCAGTTTAGAGTTAGGGTAGGACAGTAGGTTACATCAGGGATTGTCTCTGAAATGCTTCTTGTTTGCAATAGGGATGAACAGGTCATATAGTTATTGTTTTTGTGACATTTAGGCTTTTCCAGATTGAAAACAGTCACACCATGTTGCAGAAAAACAGGGGGAAAAATGTATACATACAGTTCTTGAATATTTACAATATTTAAACATAGCTAGCACACCAGTAGATCCAGCAGAATGACAGAAATATGAGCACATATACCAATAAAATTATTTCATGATGACTTCATTTATGAGGGAGAAATTAGCAATTACATTGCAACTTCTTGATGTTTGCGCAGCATATTCCCTAACATCCTTTTCTTGTGTATTAATAAGCTGAGAAACATTTTCACTAAACGAAAAATAAAGGTATCAATCAGATAGTCCTAGTGTAACAAAGCAATGCAAAAATTTGAGTGCTATATTATTAGAAGGAAAAGCTATAGTAGAGGTTAAGTTCTACTATAGCTAGGTTATTTATTCCACAAAGTATGAGGTTTATTAGGCTGAGCTGGGAGGGAATCATACCCATCACTGTTAAAAGTAGAGGACCATGTAGTTTCAGCATGAAGATAAAAGAGGATTTACTGAAGACACTAGAGTTGCTTATTGGAAATAAAACTTGTTCAAGTTCTGTTAGAATGAGGCAAATTAAAGTGCGGTAGTGTTTCGATGGAAAACACAGTACTACAAAACAAAATCACTACTGAAAAAAGAATTTGAAGCAATAACAGTTGAAATTTAAGTAACAACGTCTGACCTGGAAAAAATAAAAATCCACATAAGCAAATGACCTGAGAACAACACCATTCTCCTAAAAATTTACGACACATATATCTACACTAACACAAAGCTTTGCCAGGAGTAAGTGCATTATTTTCTGTAAGACCATTTGAGTACAAGGTCTTAATAACGATGTTGTCATCCCCACTATCTTGGGCAACCTTGGTATCACCCTGGTAACCAAGACAATGAAGGAGCAGCTGGTTGCCTTCTCTCATTTGACATGTTGGCAACTCAAACCCAATAAAAGCACCACTATGTAAAGGCAGTATAGGGATTTTATGGATTCATGTGAATTCAGGCTATTCTTGAAAGAGAAAAAGAATTTCTTGATGTTGAATAGATTCTAAAAATGTGTTTAATTTATATTTATACTTTGATTTACTTTGAAGTATGTCTTTATACATATAAAATATGCAGTATACCCACTAATAAATGATGATTGTTTGCTTCTTTTGAGCCAAAAATCAGTTTAGTCCTACCTCTTCCAAGTAAGAACCATCACAAGAATTCAGCAGAACCCCATGTGGAAAAAAATCATTATTGCTGGATTGGAGAAATCTTCTCAAAGAAATTTTAACAAGACAAATTTAAACTGGACCAGCTTGAAACATACCATGTTCTAATGCCTCTCATTTATTCTGTATTATGATCATGTTGACAGCGGCTGGCTGTACTCTTCTGGACATCTTCACCTCTCTACAATTAATGTATTACTTTGATAGTTTTCATTGAAACATTTACCATTAATTGTCAATGACAAGTGCTGGAGGATGTTTTAGAACCATTCATTTTCTAAGAATAGCAATACAACACTGAAAAGGTTTCACTACATTGGCAAATTGCATCAATTATCAAAAGGTGTTGTTTTTCTAAAATTTCCCCCATCAGATGTTTAAGGTTTAGCTTATTTTAAATTGATGATTCTGTGTGCATCACTTTCTAAAATAAAAAATGCTTGTACTCAACGTCCTGTAAGTATGTCTAAACAATCAGCTCTTAATAAGCTCAGAAAAACAGGCTTACATCTTGAAGTATTTTGAAATTTGAATTTATTGGAAACAGGAAGTGTAGAGAACAGTGAGAAAAGCATTCCTGCACTTTTGAGGCAATTTATGTAAAATCCAAAACAATCCTACAGATGAGTCCTGCAGAAAGTAATGGCTGTAAGTTCTATTAATTCTATGTTTATCTAGAAATTAAAAATAGTGTGTTTTGTGACATTTTTCCCCCTCTTTACAAATGTAGTAGTTTTGTACGTCGTAGCCTGTAAGCTAATGATACAAGTGTATGCTTACCTCTTGCTAGCTTGTTGTCTGTTGTATTAATATTAGATTGTATATCTATAAGACACTTGTTTTGTACTCTACTGTGTTAGTGCCAGATTATATGATAGTCTATTAAGAGTTGTTTTATGTGTCTTTCTAGTTTTACTCCAGTTCATTGATGTCACTTCACTGTGATTGCTGTGTATCAAGTCATCCAAGGAGCAAGCACACTCACTCTCCTGGCTCTTGAAAGGGAGTTTGGCAAGCTAATCAATGTTCACACTCAGAGAGTTTAACATATAGCTAGAACAGTACAGTGAAAATCCATATCATCAGAGGGATTCTTCAGCGCAGTTATGCATGTCAAGACTGCAGACAAGAATGACAAAGTATCAACAGTCTCCAGCTTTAAGCACACCTCTTCCTTAAAACATTCAGTAGCCAGCGATGCTGCTAAAGCCGGAGCTGGAGCTGCGCATACCAGAACTATATGTGCACAAAGGCAGCTTGAACTAGTGGTGTGCGATACTGCAAATTTTGGTATCGATCCAATACCAAGTAAATATGGGCCAGTATCATCGATACGGATACTTTTCAATAAATAAGGTGGATGCATCATTAAATTGCTAAATCTCAATTAATTTTCGTTAACGTAAGTGTTTCTTGTCATGTTTCCTTTTTTTATTATTAAATAGTAAAAACCCAGGACATAATTAGCAACGTTTATAATTAAATAGAAAATGCTTTATTATTGTGGTCTGCGATGCTGCTGCAGGTGTCTACAAGCCATCTACACTCACGCCTTGCCAGCTTAAAACCTGTGCTCTGCTTGTGTTGTTGTTGTTTTTGGTGGTGATGTGTACGGCTGGCAGTGGGAGAGCTGCAGCCGTTGAATGTACAGTTACAGCAACCGTATGATTATTTTAAGGGTGAACAGTGCACTGGAAGGAGGCACGGGCGGCCCCCGCAACCACCTTGTCACAGGTGCTGCTGGATGCATAAAAAGTAACTCAGTTACTTCAAGTTACTCGTTACTTTCAAAGTAACTAGTTACTAGGGAAAGTAACTTTGGTTTTACTCAGTCGTGTGGAAGAGCCCACAGACTAGTGTTGTGGCATGGTCGTAGCCCCCAAAAAGGACAAAAAGAAAGTCCGCATCTGTGTGGACATGACAATATTAAATGGGTCAGTGTGTCGTGAAAGATATATCCTTCCCTCTGTAGACCAAACGCTAGGCATGCTCACAGGTGCGCAGTATTTCTCCAAGCTCGATGCTAACATGGGCTTTTGTGAGGGGCAGACTGACAGAAGCGAGGCTGCCATATCGCGCCATCGGCCCCTCTGGCCAACACCAGTAGGCGGTAGGTGAAGTGTCTTGCCCAAGGACACAACGACCAGGACAGAAAGCCCAGGGATCGAACCGGCGACCTTCCGGTTACAGATGCGATTCCCAACCTTCTGAGCCACAGTCACCCGTTAAGTGTAGAGAACGTGCGCGACAAGCAGTGTGGTGGCCAGGCTTGAGTAATCAGATCAGTGAACGTGTCCTTAAGTGCAGGCTGTGCATACAGTAGAGGGTTAATGTGAGGGAACCTCTTATCCCCACACGTTTACCTGAGAGGCCATGGCAGAATTTAGGAGCTGATTTGTTCACACTAAAAGACAAAAATTATCTGTTGGTAGTAGATTATTTCTCGAGATATGTCGAGATTGCTCAACTCAGCCCAACTCGTTCAGCCAATGTGATTGTGCATTTAAAGTCAATATTTGCACGCCATGGAATACCTGAAGCATTGATTACCGATAATGGCCCACAATTTGCATGTCAAGAAATGAGAGACTTTGCAAAGGACTACTGTTTTGAGCATGTCACCAGTAGTCCCAGGTACCCGCAGAGTACCGGCGAGGCGGAGAGGGGCGTCCAGACCATCAAGAATCTCCTCAAAAAAGCTAGCGATCCATACAAGGCATTGCTAGCATACAGAACAACAGCACTGGCAAATGGCTACAGCCCGGCTCAACTTCTCATGGGGCGCAGGCTTCGTACTACCTTGCCAATGCTTCCCGAAACCTTACAGCCCCGTCTGCCTGATTTTCAGCAGGTTTGTCGTTCAGAGAGAGAGAAAAGGCTGAGACAAACTGAATGTTTTAAGAAAAGACAGAACAAGAGAACTGGATAAATTGTTGCCAGGGTAACCAGTCTGGATCACGGATGCAAAAGCACAGGGCACAGTGACATCAGTCCACCCAACTCCACGATCGTACATCATCAGTGAACCCCAAGGGACAATCAGAAGGAACCGCAGTCATCTTGTGCTGATCCCGCAAACAGAGACTCAAACCGAAGCAAAACAGATCCAGTCCACTCCTACAGAGACTGTTTCTGAGCCAAGCGCACCCCATACACCAGGTGTGGTTAGAACCCGGTCTGGTAGGTAAGTGATTAAACCGAAAAGACTTGATCTGTGAAGCTAATTGTTTGGAAAGGGAAAAGTTGTATTTCAAATGCTAAGTTGTGGTTTTGAGAGTAGCATGTTTAAAAGGGAAAATGGTTAGACATCTGTTACAAGAGAAAAGAAAGTGTTTATGAAAATACCGAGTTCATGTTTCCTGAAATGCTGGGGTATGTCTGTATTGAAAAAAATATATATTATGCAGTTATGTTTTGTTTGAAGAGCAAAAGAACTTCAGTAAGGGGGATGTGGTGTAATCTATATTGATGTACATCATGCGCCACTAGGCGGCAGTACTTACCCTTTAGTCAGGGAATGGTGGCATGTAATCAGCACGACAGTAAGCGAAAGTAAAAGATGGTTGTTGCTCCACGTTATTGCTTGAGCGGGGAGTTTGATTCAAGAGCCCAACACAACAAGCTGCAGCTGTTAAATGTACAGTTACAGCAACCATGTGACTATTGTAAGAATAAATGATGCTGCAAAGCATGAAAATGCCATCGGGTCTGCCGTGATGTTTTAGTTATCAAGTTTGGTTTTTTTTAAAAGAATTTTCTAAAATAAAAAGTCCACGCAAACCAGTAAACAAATTACAACAAGGACTGCTGAGAAACTATGATACAACTAGTGAAAATATAATTAATATGTAAACAACTTAACAATCCCCAAAGCATCTAAGTCACGTCACGAGACAGCACAACACCTAAACAGAAGAGAGGGGAGGGGGAACAAAGTGAGCCTGCTCTGCGTTGACACAGGAGCGGCGTGTCCGGCGACCTGGCTGTTTCATCTTTGCCAAAAGTACAGCATTGCAAACAAAGTAAAGAATCGATCTCACCAGGCTAGTATCGATCCAATACTGATGCCGACTTGGTATCGATACAGTCTATATTCGGATCAATGCACCCACCACTAGCTTGAACTAAAAAAACAAAAGGCCAAGTTGAAATTGGAAAAGACCAGACTTGAGGCAGATCTGGAAGCACTGGAACATGAAAAAGCAGATGCAGCTTCTGCTGCAGAGGCATAGGTTTTGGAGGCAGCAGCAGCTATGAAATGTGACGATACACGGAGCATCAGGAGCAGCATCTCATCATCGATCATTAAACAGCAAACTGAAGCATACCTTGAAAATCACGTGCATGTCAGTTTTAAATCCATCATAGATTCTCCAGGCACCCAAAGTCCCATCTGTGTTAGGAAGCCATCACTGTCAACCGAACTTCCAGAATCTAATACAGAATATCATGCATCACCTTTCAAAACCAGGGTACTCACTGCTAATTGAGTATCAACCAGCTACAGGACAACACCCATTCTTTCTTCAGTACACCACATCACATGCTCACCATACTTTTAAGGGTTCTTCACAACAGAGTCCATGATGTATTCAGATACTGCCCAAAGGATATAGGATATATAGCAACATTCTCAGACTCCATCTCCATGTAAGCATGCAGGAAATTAGTAACTACAGTTTTGAACTAACTACAAATTCAATGAAGCCTGAGAGCTTCAGAGCTTGGCAGTCATCCTTCCTTAACGGCATTCAGGACTTGGAGCTGACAGCTAGTGAAGAGTTAGATCTACTTGTACTGAGCTCTGTGTATTTTCTAACGCCTCAAATTGGGCCATAGGAGCAGTAGCTTATCTGAAAGTCATCACTACAGATGACAGCGTCAAGATGGTTTTGTACTCAGAAGAGCAAAGCTAGCTCCTAAACTTTTTCTTTATCCTTTACATTGAACTCTGTGGGGCAGCGCTGGCTGTCGAAATGGCAGAACTTATCCTCAAGGAGCTTGCCCTTAAACCTGATGCTATGAAGTTTTTTTTGTTTTGTTTTGTTTTGGGGGTTTTTGCGACAGTAACATAGTTCTTGGATACATCCACAATGAGACTAAACATTTTTATTGATATGTGCACAATCACGTTCACTGAATCCAACAGATGACTGCTCCTCACCAGTGGCACAGATCAAAATCCAACTGATCTCGCCACCATATCTGTTCCAGTGTCTCGACTGACAGAGACTGTCTGGGTTACAGTAAAGCTTCAAAGGTAAAGGAATGCAAGATGATGAATCAGTGAATCTTGTGTAATTAACCGGATTATTCGTCCAGAATTGCTGTGCGATGCTGACCTACAGCAGACAAGAGCTTCTGGACATCTGGACTCATAACTCCAACAGTTTTATCGCCGATCTCCGACTCATCCCAGAGATCTCCAGGACACCGGAGGCTGCCCACTCTCCCGGCCGGGCGGAAGTGCACGCAGACGGCGCCAAGATCGTAAACAAAGGCGAGGTAGGCGCGGAGGGCTACGGGCTAAGCTAAAGCTAACACCACACCGGCTGCTTTTACCCAGTATTTTCCTCGCCAATGTCCGTTCTCTGGCAAACAAAATGGATGAAATACGGCTCTCCATCACTAACAACAGACAGATTATGGACTCAAATGTCATGTTTTTCACCGAAACATGGTTGAACAACAGTTGCCCGGACAATGTTATCGAATTAGCAGGACGCCACACACACCGAGCCGACAGGCTAGCAGATGACTCCGGCAAGACCAGAGGTGGAGGTTTGTGCATTTATATTAACAATGCTTGGTGCATGAACTCCACTACTACTGAGAGTCACTGCTCACCTAATGCGGAGTTTTTAATGGTCAAATGCAGACCTTATTATCTCCCCAGAGAACTCACTTCGATCATACTCACTGCCGTGTATATCCCCCCCGACGCTAATGCTAGGTTGGCCATGAAAGAACTTTCTGCAGCCATTAACAAACACCAGAATAAACACCCCGAGGCTGCTTTTATTGTTGCTGGCAACTTCAACCACACCAACTTAAAGACAGTCCTCCCCAGATTTCACCAACATGTCTCCTGCCACACCAGAGGAGACAAGACTTTAGACCAGGCATGGGCGAACTACGGGTTAAACGTTTTGATCCGGCCCGCCAAACTTGAAAAAAATTTAATAAATTAACCTTGTTAATGTTTTATTTCCCCTGCAATTCTGATGTTTCCTCACTAGATGGCGCACTCTAGATATATTGGCTTTGTTGAGGTGAAGCGGCGTAGGCCTATTACTCCACGTTTGCACTTTACCCTGTGACCTACCGCCCCTCTATGAAGATGAGCGGTCCCAAGAAAAGGAAAGTGGACAGAGAATGTCGAGTGTTCAAAAAGGAGTGGACAACTAAATATTTTTTCACTGAACACCGATCATCTGCTGTTTGCCTGATATGCCAAGAAACTGTGGCGGTTTTTAAAGAGTATAATATTAGCCGTCACTTTGCCACAAAGCACGCAAATTATGCTAGCAAGCTCTCAACAAAAGAACGGGAATCTGCTGCTGAGAAGTTGGCAGCTAATTTGAAGGCTCAGCAAAGTTTTTTTCACCGTCAAACTGCCATTCAAGAGTCAAGTACCAAGGCCAGTTTTATGCTTTCATTCAAAATAGCAAAGGCCAGCAAACCACTGTCAGAGGGCGAGTTTTTAAAAGAATGTATGGTAGAGACAGCAGGTATTTTGTGCCCGGAGACCAAAGACAAATTTGAGAAAATCAGTTTATCACGGCGGACAGTGACTCGCCGTGTAGAACTAATAGATGAAGATATCACCAGCATATTAAACAAAAAGGCGAAGTCATTCACTTTTTATTCTTTAGCACTGGATGAAAGCAACGATGTCAAAGACACTGCTCAGCTCCTCATTTTTATCCGAGGAATCAACGAAACCTTTGAAATAACGGAGGAGTTTTTGACAATGGAGTCTCTGAAAGGACAAACACGGGGAGAGGACTTGTTTGAACGGGTGTCTGCTGCCATCGAAAACATAAAGCTTCCCTGGAGTAAGCTTGTTAACGTCACCACAGATGGATCTCCAAATTTAACGGGAAAAAACGTTGGCCTGCTGAGGAAAATCCAGAATAAAGATGAAAACTCTGACCAGGATGTGATTTTCCTCCACTGCATCATCCACCAGGAATCTCTATGTAAATCGGTGTTACAGCTGAATCATGTTGTGAATCCTGTGGTGAAACTTGTCAACTTCATACGCGCACGGGGACTTCAGCACCGTCAGTTCATTGCGTTCCTGGAGGAAACTGATGCGGATCACCAGGACCTGCTTTATAACTCCCGTGTCCGCTGGTTGAGTTTGGGCAAAGTGTTTCAACGAGTGTGGGAGCTCAAAGAGGAGATTGGCGTGTTTTTGGAGCGGCAGGGGAAGACTGATGAATTTCCTGAGCTGAGCAACAAGAGCTGGATGTGTGACTTCGCGTTTGCTACAGACGTATTTTCACACTTGAATGAGCTCAATGTGAAACTGCAGGGGAAGGAGCAGTTTGTGCATGACATGCACACAAACGTGAAAGCCTTCAAATCCAAGCTGGCTTTATTCTCCAGGCAGATTTTGAACAAGTCATTCACTCATTTTCCTACACTAGCCACGCTGAAAGAGGCCGGAGCAAAAGTAAAGAAATACAGTGAGTCACTGGATGCACTGCACGGAGAATTCTGCCGTCGGTTTTTGGATTTCGATAAAATTGACAAGTCACTTCAATTGGTGGCCTTTCCTCTGTCACAAGACCCCGAAACAGCTCCAGAGGAGCTTCAGCTCGAACTCATCGACCTTCAGTCTGACCCTGCCTTAAAAGAGAAGTTCAGCTCTCTGAAACTAAATGACTTCTATGCTTCACTCAATGATGCCGCGTTTCCAAATCTAAGGCGAAGAGCGCAGATGATGTTGGCTTTGTTCGGCTCTACCTTCGTGTGTGAACAGACATTCAGCGTCATGAACATCAACAAAGCCAGCCACAGATCCAAGTTAACAGACCTACACCTCAGATCAATCCTGAGAATCGCCACAACAAAACTAACTCCAGACTTTGATGCGCTGGCTAAAAAAGGAGACCAACAACACTGCTCCCATTAAAATGTGTGTCTCTCCGTGATACGCACGTTGTTAAAATGAACAGTGCGCGCAGATCAACTATAACGCTTCACAGACTGACTTGCTGCAACTGTTTCGTCCTTGCACTGGTCGTTGTTGACTTTTGGCACCGGGGAAACAAATTGAATAAAAGGAACAGGACAAGTACATCTGCATCTCCTACCGTTTTTGGAAAAAAAAAAAGAGTCAGGAGGAGAGTGATGTGATATCCTAAAGGATAACAGAACTTTCAGTGCTTTAAAATAAAATATTCATTTATTTGATTTTCAGTGTTTAAAGGCTCATTTCGAAGTCAGAGATTTTATTGTAATGCTTTTCTTCATTTTCATTGGAAATTAAAGCACATGTTTTCTCCATATCCCAAGATGTGTATTTTTCCCCCAATGAGGTGATGTTTTCAAAGCATGCCATCTATCTGCTCCTGTTCCGGCCCCTTTGTCAAATGTTAGAACTCAATGTGGCCCACGAATCAAAAAGTTTGCCCACCCCTGCTTTAGACCATGTGTATTCCAACCTGGCTGGAGCCTACAAAGCCACACCCCTCCCCCACATTGGACAATCGGACCATCTCTCCCTGTTCCACATCCACCCATCCACATTAAGGGGATGGCTGTGGACCGTGTGAGCAGCTTCAAGTTCCTGGGAGTCCACATCTCCGAGGATCTCATCTGGACGACCAACTGCTCCAAGCTGGTCAAGAAGGCTCACCAGCGCCTCTTCTTCTTGAGGACTCTGAAGAAGAACCACCTGTCCTCAGACATCCTGGTGAACTTCTATCGCTGCACCATCGAGAGCATCCTGACCAACTGTATAACAGTCTGGTACAGGAACTGCTCTGCCTCGGACCGGAAGGCGTTGCAGAGGGTCGTGAAAACTGCCCAGCGCATCGCCAGAGCACCACTTCCTGCCATAAAAGACATCTACAGGAAGCGGTGTCTGAAAAGGGCTGGGAAAATCATCAAAGACCCCAGTCACCCATCACATGGACTCTTCACCCTCCTGCACTCTGGGAGGCGCTACAGGAGCCTCCGGACTAAGACCACCAGGTACCGGAACAGCTTCTTCCCCACAGCTGTCAGACTCCTGAACTCTGCCTCCTGACATCTGACCCACGTTAAACTCATGGACTGAACATACACACACACACACAACCACCTACACACACACACAATGGACAACTGTACCCTCAAACGGACGATCTGATATCCTCGTGTTGGCCTTGTTCCCACATCATCATAATTAATGTTGTTCCAGGTTCAACATTGCAAGTGACCAATCACCTTCTTGTGACGTCATTCCTTTGCGACTTCGAAATACCCACCTTCGAGTATTTCGAAATACAAGTGAAGAAGCGAGAAACCGCCGCCTGTCCGCCGAATTTGAAGTAAATTTAGGATACTTTTCTTTAATAAACGGTAAGCATTATACATATGTTCCTCACTTGGCTTGCTGTTTGTTTGCTAGTGATAGGCTACTTGACGACAGCATTAGCTAACCAGTGTTCTCTAGACCAGCGTTCCCCAACTTTTTGGGTGTTTCGTGGCCCGGGGGTTGGGTCAGGCAAAATTGCAGTAGCTTCCCTGATCATTTTAGAAACATAAGTGAAGAGAATTTGAACTAAAAGGCCTAGACTAATGGTTGTGTGCTGAATCTATGAATCAAACTATCACCTGGAAACATAATTAACTGGTCCATAGCTGTGAAACTGGACATGAGTTCTTGATTCTATGGAGATTAACAGTAATCCAGAAATTTACAAATTTGTCCTGGGACATCGTGTAAATGTTGTCCCAGGGACATCGTGTAGATGTTGTCCCTGGGACATCGTGTAAATGTTGTCCCTGGGACATCGTGTGATAGCTTGTTAATAATGGAATGAAAATTATTGATTGTTATTAACTTGTGAAAAAGAAGTGTAACAAATCCACATGTTATGTTCTTACATCCTTACAGAAACTGTGACTCCTTCACAATGTCAGGTAAATATCAACGCATGTTGAATAATCAACCAATCAAGCCTTTTATTATCACATGCAATGTTACACGTACAACTGCAATAAAAATACATATATTGCTTAAAAATCACATTGGGAAGACAGGTCGGAAAAAGTTAGGAACGTCAGAAAACAATTTAATTAATAGATGAGGGGAGAGGAGGAGAAAAAAGAACTACAACCAGACAAAGCTCCTAGAAGACTGAAATGGATGATGGTTGCAGCATGCAAAAAGAAAATGATATCTGTTGACTACAGCATATGCTTTCTCACAGATTACCTTGTGGGAGTAGCTGGACCAAACTCTATTGGTATTTCAAGTTTGAAATCCCTGTTTGACCAGACAAACATTTCAGATGAGGTACCTCTTGACATAAACATCCTTTTATGTTGTCATAAAACTAATGTTAAATTCTGCTTTAAATACACTTTATTGTACAATTTACTTAATGAATCGTATTCCTTAGTTCTGTTTTTATTTGTATGTATTTATTTATTTGTTTTATAAGGTAATAGATGGCCTAATCTATTTGCACTGTGAGGTATGTTGAAAAGCTGGTTTGATCATAATGACATAGCATGTTTATGTTTTTTGTAATGTATTTGAAAATATAGGTGTATTTATGTTATTTTTATAGAATTTCCCTCACATTTATCCAATACCAAGCCAAATCACTGGAAAAATTTTGGATGGGTCCACAAGAGCACAAAGTGCATACTTTTTGAAGGTATGACTTGGACTGTGGTAACTATGTTCTTATCACAAAGGGTTTATAAGTTGCCACTATAAACAAACAGCATTTTCCAAAATTGAAACCTTGTCAGAAGAACCTGAAAAATATGTTTCTGAAACCTTTTCTGTGTAAAGACTTGCTCAAAAGCAATGCACACAGATTAAAACATTTCTGTCTTGGCCAACTGATACACTGTAAACCCGAATCAGTTGACTGAACTTAAAACATTTGTGGAAACTGATTACCTCAAAAGTTTTAAGTACACAAACTCATCTTTTCTAAGTATGGGGTACTCAAAATTTGTATTTATTGTTAACTTAAAAATTTTAAATTATATTTTTATTTTATTAATTGAGCTTTACTTAAAAACTATACACTTTAATTTTAATATTTTTGTGTTTTTTGTAGTTTACTATTTTGATCCAACACAATGCAATTATATTACAAACTAAACGCAAATTATATGATTATTAATTAAAAGAAATTTATTATTAAATGTTTGAGTGTAGACTAGTAAAAAAAATTAGAGAAATTCATTTACTTTACATTTTGTTTATTTAACATTTTTTATGGAAATGTAAAAACATCACTTAGTGTTTTTATAAAACCACTAACATGGACATTGGCACCATAAAGTGAGCATTATAAATTCAATGTAGAACATGTATCTTTTTATAAAATCACAAAGGACAACATCAGTCCTAATTGCATCTTTCTCAAAATACATAAATTCAAAATAAAAAGTCAAATACTAATCACTTTTGTTTGAAAAAGAAATGAAAAACAATTTTATAAAATGGGTACAAATAAAGATGATCATCTTCCAAATAACCAGAGCAAAGTTAGGTAAACTGATGGAGTTAAATCCACCCAAAGTCTGTAGTAAACTTAAAGTGCTTTAAATAAAGTGCTTAAAACAAAGTGCTCAGTAACAGAGTGCATGTCCTAACAAACATTGCCTTATATTCCTTCCAGAACTACTCTTTCAGCAACAAATCATTTTTAAGAGCATGTAGGCAGGGTTTCAGAGGTTTGCCGTCAACAAGCCCCATGAAGATTTTTTGGACAAAGGTAAATGTGTGAACGAGCTTCCTGGGGTAGTCTAAATGCAGAGCATAGATCAAGCCAAACAATAAGGCAAATGCATCTGCAAATCTGGGAATATCACGCATCACCAAGTCGCCTTCCACCACAATGGCCATGCTTGAGGAAGTAAAATGGACTGGACTGGTCTGGGAAGCGCCGTCGGTAACCACTGTGAGAAGGGCAACTGGAGTGTCAATGAGGGTCGACTCATCCAATGTGTCCGCCTGGAATAGACACAGTATCAATAAGTAAGGTTGGTTTGAGAGAATGTGACAAGCAAGACCTGTAATCTAGCAAAAAAATTCAGCAGTGTAGTGGGTTACTTTGTAACGGGTTAGGGTACTCTACTTTTTTGAAAAATGTACATTAACGCGTTAGCTTCTTGCATTACATAATTAGTATGTTTGTTATTTTTCTAAAAAAAAAAAAAAAAAAAAGACGTCATTTTTTATTTTATGACTTTATCTCAAAAAGAAACTAAATCTTGACTTCAGCCTTGTTTTTGGGGCCACCTGCAGCATAGCCGAAGTGCTGTGATACGCCTGTGCCCTGCTCCTGACCCTGTGTGTGTGTGTGAGGGTTTTCTAAAGAGAGGGTATTTTGCTTGTACAATTTGGTAGCTGCTAGGGTATTAAATTGTATTTAAAAAAATCCATGGTGTTTTATCTCACTGGCAGAATTTAAGTGATGCAAAAATACACTTACATTACATGTCTTAAAGAATTCTGGGTCCTCCTCCCGCAGGTATACAGGAAGGGCACGAAGCACTGCAGTGCGTTTCACGTTGATATCAGGCGCCTCCTAAAAAGGGAAAAGAAAAGTTCATTGAACACAAAGTTTTCAGGTGTCATTCTTTTGGGGAGAATACATGTTTATGAAACTGCATGACATGTGACTCTACATAATTTTGGAGACATTTCTTTTAAGACACAACCTTTCTGTCTCTTATGACAAAGAGTCTGTATCTTACTCATTTGACAAAAATCCTACACAGTATTTTAAAGTAACATACCAGATCAGAGCTGTAATCTGTATAAAACACAGATGTTCAAAGCAAGGAAAAATTGAGTTTTTATCAGTGAAACTTTTAATTTGTGTTAATTTTATCATTATCAATATTCACCTGAAGATCATAATGATTCAGGATGGTTCGCAGAGCCTCTGATATCTTGCCAGTCCGTGCAGCCTTCTGTCTGTATAGAGCCATAAGTCGTGGTGTGTGTCTGTCAAGTTCAGCGTAGAACTGGTCAGTGATAATTATATACTCAGCCATCATTACAGCTTTCAAAAATTTCAAAAGTACACTGTACATTTCATGACAAAATAAACACTTAGCATGGTAAAAAAAAAAAAAAACCTTACAATTACTGCTGTTTACTTTGAGTGCAGTCTTGAATTCTATGGCCGATCATCCAACAGTCCAAAACATAGGTAAGCATTTCAGATGTTACAAAGTCACAGGCCATCATTCCATTTAGTCATGGTAAACAGTAACCCTCTTTTAGTTTTAAGTTTTTACCATATAATCAACATTGTCTCACCATGTATAAATTCTGTTAAGTTGGAAAAAAAAAAAAGAAAAAAAAAAAGCACAGAATACATATGAATTTACACTGCAGTTATTTTAAAAAACCAAGCGGGATAAATCTTTGCAAAGACACATTGTTATGCAATAGTACATAATACATCAGTGAGATACTTGTAATATTACACAGAACTTCTACTTACAAACTACTTCTTTTACAGGCTGCTGCTTAAGATAGAAGTTGCCACTGCTAGCTAAGTCACTTTTGAATGATGCTAATGAGAAGAAGAAAAAAACCCGGCCGAACAATGAGGCTGCTGTTGTAAAAACGCCAACTTTCTTGCGTTGGCAATGGGTCGTTAAAATATCACTAAGACACTTTCTTTATGTGCAATTCTTATTAAAACTGTGTTTTAATCGGTTAAAACTGTAAAACTGACGATATCATCGGTTTGAAAAAGAGCGCGAACAACAGCGAACAACAATTCACTACCTGGGTCTGTGCTGTTTAACACAACGGCGCATTCAAAAACAAGTTAATGGCTGCAACATATTAATATACTTGCTTTTTTACGGAAAAAATAAACATAACGAAGGTTCCGTTTTACTTACAAGTTTCTCCAAATGTGCTCTCCGGTCGCTCGAGAAGGGCAGCCATATTGAACAGAATTTTCTGTCAACGTCGTTCAGGTTAGAGAGAAAACGTCATGACGTCATGACGTACAAATGCGGAGCTCGAAAAAAAAACATTTACTCAAAAATCATAATTAAAAAAGCAGTATTTACTCTTAACTTCTAAGCCATGTACAATTATAACTGTTTGAATCGTTAAGAGAACAGAAAAGTTTTAAGTTGTTTCAACTGTGTGACGCATTTTAATTGTTGTATCCACAAACTTTATAAGTCAGGTGGACTGTTGGGGTTTACAGTGTAAAGAACACCAAAAATTGAGTGGTGCGTGTTGAGTCTGTGGTCTTGATTTGTTTCGTACACACTATAGAACTTAATTAATGTAAACAAAAAATGACACTTTCTGTATGTTTGTGTATCTGCAGAATTAATTACAAGTCTCACCTGACAAGCTTTCGCAGTTTTGCAGTGTCATTCTTGACAGAAAAACATACTTGTCACATTCTTTTTATTTCCAGAAAAACATCTTTCAGATGTATGAGAAATTGATTGGAGCCTGTCTGGAAAACGGCAGCCACTGGACCTTGTTTGTTAGTTGCACAGATTTTGCACTCTCTCTAGTGCATGATACTTTTCAGTGTCCCTCATTAGGAAAGCTCAAGGCCCAAGCCTACCATATCCATCTTTTTACAAAACAGTTTTGTGACATACCCAAGAGGACCATAGTCTATATGAATTCATTTGGAGAGTCGGAGGTCAGAAAAAGTGCGGTGTTGAAAAACTGGAGGTAATTAATTAACATATTTAACATAACATATTTAATTTAATTGAAATCATTACCGAACGTGGTTATTGATTTCTCTATATGCTTTTTATTTGTAATAACTGCGATCTCTCAGCTCATTTGCTTCAGCAAGAGGCTGCACTGGAGAGTGGACTTTGTCACATGTGAGCCACCCACATCAACAGGATGGGAACTCATGTGGAGTGCATGTCATAATGGTACTGAAAACTATAGCTTTAACCTTTATAAGTAATGTTTACATTTTTGCCTATTCAGTTTTTAAAGCCTTAGAGGCAGGATGGTAAAATCTAAAAAAAATTTGTAGATTGAACCATTTTAGCAGTAATGCTTTGCTTTGGTTGCTCTGTTTTTTTTTCTCGGGGGGGGGGGGGTGTTAAAAAAAAACCCATTTCTTTGTTAATCTAATTTTTTTTTCTTCTTTTTTTTTTCTTCGTCAATTATTAGTTTGCCCAATCTCTCATTGACGGTAAAACACAAGTGGAGGAGTACAACACTGAAATCCCAAAGCTCAGGTCCCGACTTTGCCACTACTTATTTTCCTCAATAGGTAAAGATAAAATTAGCCGCCTTCTTTTTCTCTAACATTGGAAAATGTAACTTGTACTTAAACAAATTATTTTTTGCAGATCGAACTAGGAAGTGCAGTCAGTGCTGGTGTGTGATTGCAGCCAAAGACCGGGTACACTACAGGGAGTGCAGAATTATTAGGCAAGTTGTATTTCTGAGGAATAATTTTATTATTGAACAACAACCATGTTCTCAATGAACCCAAAAAACTCATTAATATCAAAGCTGAATGTTTTTGGAAGTAGTTTTTAGTTTGCTTTTAGTTTTAGCTATTTTAGGGGGATATCTGTGTGTGCAGGTGACTATTACTGTGCATAATTATTAGGCAACTTAACAAAAAACAAATATATACCCATTTCAATTATTTATTTTTACCAGTGACACCAATATAACATCTCCACATTCACAAATATACATTTCTGACATTCAAAAACAAAACAAAAACAAATCAGCGACCAATATAGCCACCTTTCTTTGCAAGGACACTCAAAAGCCTGCCATCCATGGATTCTGTCAGTGTTTTGATCTGTTCACCATCAACGTTGCGTGCAGCAGCAACCACAGCCTCCCAGACACTGTTCAGAGAGGTGTACTGTTTTCCCTCCTTGTAAATCTTACATTTGATGATGGACCACAGGTTCTCAATGGGGTTCAGATCAGTTGAACAAGGAGGCCATGTCATTAGTTTTTCTTCTTTTATACCATTTCTTGCCAGCCACGCTGTGGAGTACTTGGACGCGTGTGATGGAGCATTGTCCTGCATGAAAATCATGTTTTTCTTGAAGGATGCAGACTTCTTCGTACCACTGCTTGAAGAAGGTGTCTTCCAGAAACTGGCAGTAGGACTGGGAGTTGAGCTTGACTCCATCCTCAACCCAAAAAGATGATACCAGCCCAAACCAGTACTCCACCTCCACCTTGCTGGCGTCTGAGTCGGACTGGAGCTCTCTGCCCTTTACCAATCCAGCCACGGGCCCATCCATCTGGCCCATCAAGACTCACTCTCATTTCATCAGTCCATAAAACCTTAGAAAAACCAGTCTTGAGATATTTCTTGGCCCAGTCTTGACGTTTCAGCTTGTGTGTCTTGTTCAGTGGTGGTCGTCTTTCAGCCTTTCTTACCTTGGCCATGTCTCTGAGTATTGCACACCTTGTGCTTTTGGGCACTCCAGTGATGTTGCAGCTCTGAAATATGGCCAAACTGGTGGCAAGTGGCATCTTGGCAGCTGCACGCTTGACTTTTCTCAGTTCATGGGCAGTTATTTTGTGCCTTGGTTTTTCCACATGCTTCTTGCGACCCTGTTGACTATTTTGAATGAAACGCTTGATTGTTCGATGATCACGCTTCAGAAGCTTTGCAATTTTGAGACTGCTGCATCCCTCTGCAAGATATCTCACTATTTTTGACTTTTCTGAGCCCGTCAAGTCCTTCTTTTGACCCATTTTGCCAAAGGAAAGGACGTTGCCTAATAATTATGCACACCTGATATAGGGTGTTGATGTCATTAGACCACACCCCTTCTCATTACAGAGTTGCACATCACCTAATATGCTTAATTGGTAGTAGGCTTTCGAGCCTATACAGCTTGGAGTAAGACAACATGCATGAAGAGGATGATGTGGACAAAATACTCATTTGCCTAATAATTCTGCACTCCCTGTATGACATGTCCTTAGCCATATAGATTGTTTATATAATGGACTTTGTTCATTTGTTTTTTGTTTGTTTATTTCTTCTTCTTTTTTTTAAATTCACAGGTGCAGTGCCAGAAATGTGGTGCATACAAGCACATGCGTTGTTCAAAGTCTGTTTGTGGCATCTGTATCTTCTGTGAGAGTAAGTCACAATATAACTAAACAATGTCCAAAAATGTTTAAAGTGAAATTTTTTTCGTAATTTTGCCTTTGCACACCAGGACTGTGCAATTAAAGTGGACGTTTCAAGATCCAGTTTTTACACAAAACTATTTTAGACATAACTGTGTCGTAGTGTGGGGATTTCCCTTCACAATTAAATTGATATAGTGCTGTTTATATCATTCTTCTTTATGTAACAGCACATTGCAGCACAGCAGAGGGAAAGGAGTTGTGCAGCATAGTAGGTGGCTATACAGGAGGAGCAACAGAAGTAGCCAGTGAAGAATGTCATCAGGGAAAGCATCAGGCAGCGAATGACAAAGGAAAAGTTCCTAAGGGAGAGAACATCTGCAGCAAATCGACAAGTAACAGTGAGATAGGAAGACTGACAGTCAGAGATGAAGGTACAAAGACTGAAAGAGATGAAGGTACACAGACTGAAAGAGATGAAGGTACACAGACTGAAAGAGATGAAGGTACACAGACTGAAGACAAAGAAAAAGAAACAGAAGTATACGGCACAAGTCTGAGTACAGATAATGCTGCTGATGATGATGTTGACAGGATCCATGCAGATAAACTGATTCAGAAGGAACTAGTACAGTTTACAGAGGGCATGGTCGCTCATCTGTACCAAGCTCAAAAAAGAAAACCTACACAATAACAGAAGACGAGATCAAGCGCAGAATCAACGCAGAGAACATGTCAGTTCATGTTTTCAGAGGTTTGATTGGGGTAGGTATACATTTCGTGATTTTGATGTCACCTGAAATAAATCCGGGTTACTCGTATCAATGAAGTGACAATGTGGCTGGAAATTGTGCATTTGCTGCAATATATACACAATTACACCATGTAAACAAAAGCATTTAACTTTGTTTGTGTGTGTGTGTCTCTCTCTGCTCTTTTGGTGTTTGCACTTTTTCTTTTTTAGGGCCGTAAAGCCAAACTGCCCGCAATGATTCTTGACAGGCCTAAGAAGGCCAAAACTAAAGTAACAGTGTTTAGTGTTCTGAGTGAAGAGGAGGCTGGGGAGCTAGCCCTCGGGTTTGCCGGAAGATTGGCCTGCGATGTCACAAGAGACATGGTCTGTAAAGGCATCGACCATTCAAGTGCTGATATGACAAAGTAAGTTAGTAAAATAATATGAAAGTTGTATCTTTTTTTGTATTATTTGTCATTTCCCCGTATTTGGGTTATTGGTATAATATTGTTAATCTTACTTTCTAATAACAGACAGACTCTTTGCAAAATCCAACACAACCTTAACCCTGGAGGGTCCTAGAAAAATGCATACACTATTGGTCTTAGGAGCCACAAATCGACCACGCCCAAAAAAGTGCTATAAAAAATTTATATATTAATATTTTTTTCCACTTTAAATTAGCCAATCTTTTAGACCTACTTCTCCTTGAAATATTCATGTCAAGTTTTAATTACATTTCGCAGATTTTAACCCTTTATATCCCGGTTTCGTCACATGAGCGCACTGCTTTTTTTGCCCCAAAAAACAAAAAACTTGAATATTTTCCAAAAAAAACATTTGAGGTAATATTCAATTGTTATTATAATTAGGCCTTTGGATGGACTAAAGATTGGCACCAAGAGTCATTTCGATCGCCTTTTATTTTTTTTCCAGGAGCGCATTTCATAAAATGCACACTATCGACCACGCCCAAAAAGTGCAATAAAAATATTAAATTTTTTTTTTTTTCACTTTAAATTGGTCAGTCTTTTAAAACTACTTCTCCCTGAAATATTCATATAAAGTTTTAATTATATTTTCGTTGTTTTAACCCTTTAAATTACAAAAAACTAAAAAAAAAAACTAAAAAACTAAATATTTTCCCAAAAAAACATTTGAAGTAATATTTGATTGTTATTATAATTAGGCCTTTAGATGGACTAAAGATTGGCACAAACAGTCATTTCGATCGCCTTTTATTTTTTTTTTCAGGACCAGAAAATGGTCTCCAGGCGGCAAATGCTCCTCCTCTAGGCCGAAATAAGTGCATGTTGCCGGGCTAAGTCGCGACGATCACCGGGGCACGATCACCGGGGACTGCTTTTTCCAGCCCACACGTCCGATACCACGTGACAACAAATACGTCATTTCCTGTTGACTAAAAAAAAAAAGCACCCTCTCATGGTCCTAGGGACCCAAAAATGCTCCCGCACGATCAGCGGGCGAAGCCGCTGCAGCACGCCGGAAAAGAGGCGTCATTTCCCGCAGGTCTCTTTAAGCAGCCCGCTGTTTTCCAGCCCCGGGTCAAATGTGGAGCAAGGGCACCACCCGGTGGACAAATAAAAAAATTACAATTCTAAGGCCTCTTCTCCAAAACAAAAACGAAACCTAAGCCATCACCCAGATGTTAACGGTATAAATCCTGCAGTGAAAAATAGCGTTTATAATGGGTTTCAATGGGGCACAAATCGACCCTAGGATTAATAGCGTAAGTTTATCGCTAGCTTAGCCACTGAAGCTAATTTCCGGAAGTCATACTGAAATTTTAACAGTAAATGTGACCAAACTTTTTTTTGCAGACTTTCGCTATATTCCATTCAACACTGTGCAAATGGCATGTAATCGAAATTTGAAAATAGCCACAAATCGACCCAAGACCCTCCAGGGGTACATGAACTGACTGATTCCTCAACCTTCAGTTTGCTGACACACACCTTTGGCCCTGCTGCACTGGATTCTGTCATTTCGTTCCTGTGTGAAAAACTTGATCTTGTCTCTTAAATAATGAAACCTTTTGTTTGTTCTGTAAATCAGAATCTTGAAAATTGTTCACTGTTGTTCTAAGTTTGTGTCAAGTTAACTATTTGGCAAAAATGTTTGGTTCCTAATCCAAACAGCATAATGACTGTTCTAACACATATCTTAAAAATACTACAAAGAAAGAAAATTATCACATATGCTTCAATATGAATGTAATTGTGTCACACTCGGTTTGTAGTAGCTTTCCTGTTTTATTTTGAGTTTTGGTATGTTTACACTGTTGTCATTTTTATTTCCGTTGTGTTCGTCTTCCCTTATTAGTTTTACTGTATTTAATTAGTCTGATTTAATAACTTATAATTATTTACTTTCCAGTGTGTATATATGCTCCTCATTTGGATTATCGTTTGTTTGAGTTCTGCCTGTCTTTTCTATTAAAGATTTGGACTTTTTTATTCTGTGCAATTGGTAATTGACTGGGTTTAATTTAGTGGCCTGGAAAAGAGGCCCCAGGGATCTGGTCATTTTAACCCCCTAAGACCCGAAATCTTCCATGGCATGCATTTTTAATTTCCATCCATCCATCCATTCACTTCCGCTTATCCTTTTCAGGGTCGCGGGGGGCGGTGGAGCCTATCCCAGCTGTCATAGGGCGAGAGGCGGGGTACACCCTGGACAGGTCGCCAGTCTGTCGCAGGGCCAACACACAGGGACAGACAACCATTCGCACTCACATTCACACCTAGTGACAATTTGGATTATCCAATTAACCTATCCCCACAAGCTGCATGTCTTTGGACGGTGGGAGGAAGCCGGAGTACCCGGAGGGAACCCACGCAAACACGGGGAGAACATGCAAACTCCACACAGAAAGACCCCGGCCTGATGTTGGAATTGAACTCAGGACCTTCTTGCTGTGCGGCAACAGTGCTAACCACCGTGCCACCGTGCTGCCTGCATTTTTAATTTCTCTTTGATATTTGGGCCGATTGGAACCCGATGAATGTAAAAAGAAAGAATTACCAGATTTATTTATTTTTTTTACCTAATTTTTGTTTCTGAGAAAAATGAGAGCCACATATGAGGACATTCATTTGAAATTTTGATAGAACAGTTGCAGTATAATGTCCTCGTAACTGTATATCAGGCACTTGTTGATCAAGATTTAGTATTTTGGTCTAAATAACCCAAAATGCGATGTCCACATATGCGGACGCCAGGTCCTAGGAGATTAAAGGCTGGAGTAAAGTGTTAGAGCTATTTATACCTATGTAAACTTTTATACACTGGTTTTTACCTGTCTTGTTTCAGAAAGGTTTAAAAGGGTAATGTACACAGTTTATTTGTTTATTTATTTATTTGTTTGAATTCAACATATTTTATTAAAGTAATTGAGCTTGAACACAGAAAAAACTGAATCAAATAATCATAAAATCAAATCACTTGCACTATACTGAAGTCTAATCTACTCTGAGCTAATGCCGGTTTCCAACACTAATGATCGGGTGAAGGAGAGAGATGAGGGTGTGCACGGCCACTGGTGCTCTTATCCCCCGTTCTTTGTGATACAATCCAACAGGAAAGCAATCAAACCCTTGGACATTAGCCAAGTTAACATTCACAAATATATACATACGGAGGAACTCTGAGCCCCAATGTCAGCATTAGCACAAACATGCCACTTCATACCAAATCTCAGTGTGAGGTCAGGTATTAGTCTCATTCCATTATTCTGGCTATATTTTCTTACTCATCATTACTATTAAACTTACACTTAAGACTAACTATTAACAAAATCACACCCCGATAACTCTATTATTACACTTTGTATTTAATCATAAAAAGGCTGGATGTTGAAACCTTTTACTTCTATTTTGTATGAGCCGGGGGTTCTCAACAGCTGATACTCTATGTCCAAAAAGTGACAGGTATCGTTTTATGGAGCAAAAAACTAAAGAGCGCATATTTTATAAATAATACCAACAATTAAAAAATGCAGACCTTTAATAGTAATAAGTAATCCTTTATTTATAATGCATAGCAATATAAAAATAGTAACATATGAAAATATTACAATGGGCACAGATGAATTTGTATCAAAAACAGCAACCAAGCCAAAGTAATGAATAACACACATAAATAACAACTGCTTGAGAGAGCAAACAATTTCTTTTCATCTGTTCCTTGGCAGAAAGTTAAGACAGCTATTCAGCTTTAGGTTTCAATAAACAGAAGTAATGGATGCAGTCCCTTTGAAATGTCACACAAAAGTCTACTTGTGCATATACTTAGCTTTAACTCTTCTCTTTTTTGTTTTGTATTCCAAAAGGTTTTCATTTTCTCCAGAGGCTGTCTCTCTTTCAGTGGTTATCGACTGTTCACATTCATTTTCACAGACTGTTGGAATGTCGATGCTGGCCGAACGTTTCTTGCTAGAATGCAATGGCCTAATTTTGCGTGCATTATCTGTCGTCTTTATTTCGTACTGGCATATACTTTTGCCTACTTCTTGTTTTGTTTTTAAGACATTTGTATGCAGTTCATCTATCATTGCAGTAATACCCTCTGGATTGAATGCCCACTGTTTAACTGTGTCTAAAACAGCATTTAGTTTTCCAACCGCATCTTCTGTGCATTTTTTTTCTGTGCTTTCAACTACAGGAGTGTCATTCAAAGTTGATAGAGGACTTTTCAGAGAGTTTTTCATTTGTTTAAAATGGCTACAAGCCACCTTCAGGCAAGCACATGTGTTATAGTGAGAGAACGTACAACAAGTGCACTGAAGTGTTTCAGCCGATGCAAAAAAACACAGATTTCCAAACAAACTTGACATTTTTATCACTTTCAAGTCCTCACAGTGTACAAAGTAATGCCTTTCTTTCACTGCAATTCTTGCCAAGGTAGAAATGTGTCACGGTTCTGGGTCAATTTGACCCAGTATTTTCAGTTGTCATGTTTTTGCAGGTTTAGTTTAGTTCCATGTGTCATTTTCTGTCTGTCTCTCTATGTCGAGTCTGCGTCTTAGTGTGATGGTTTCTTGTTCCTGTTTTATTGTGAAGGTCTGCATCTCATGTGAGTGTGTTCAGTTTTACCTCTGTCTCGTCTTGTTGATTATTCCCAGCTGTGTCCACCACCTGTGTGTAATTCCCCTGTGTTTCTCTGTGTGTATTTAAGTCGTGTCCTCTGTCATTGTAGTTGCTGGTCTGTCTGTGTATCCACCATGTCGCACCCGCGTGGGCTCCCTGCTGGCCATCGTCGATCTCCTCTGCTTGTTCTCATTCTTGTCCAGGTTTGTGCTCTGTAGTTTAGTTGTCTCCAGTCTAGTTTAGTTAGTGCTCCAATTAGTGATGGGCAGATGAAGCCCCATGAAGCACTGAAGCTTTTCATCCAATTGGTTCACCCCAACGCGAAGCTTCATTTGCTCTAGCAGGACACCTACTGGACGTAAAAATAATAGCTGGCATGAATTTGAAGAGTGTGGCATTTTGCACACAGCCTGTAAATGTCAACAACAAAAGGAGTGTGTAAAACATGTATATTGTAGTGATGGCAGTATACTGTGTATATTTATAGTGGCAGTATGGGAAATGATTATTTGGAAATGCTTGAAATGGAAATGATCATTTACTGTGAGGTGAGGTGTGGTTGGGGTGTGGACAGTGGTTGAGCCTCAGTCCTGCCTGTTCACATTTTATTCTGTAAAAACAAAATTTTCACTGCTTTTATGACCTTTTTAGTGGGGAGAACATAGCTAGGATTTAATGATTTAACAAATCTTTTGAATCCTTTGTCCTCCACAATGCTAAATAGCTGGGAGTCCTCAATCACCATGCTGACCAGGTCTTCATCTATTTGAGATTGTTCTCCTGAGGAAAGACAATAAAGATAAAGCACAAATATAAATATCACACACGTAACTTATAACAGTTGTATAATATTGTTATATCATTTAGTAACATTACTGCATCCTATATTATCATTGCATTTGATGGCTCACCTGGTCTTGCTCCACAATCGGTGTCCCCCTTATTCTCATGCAAAGCTCTGTAGTGCCTAAGCATGGATGAGGTGTTGTTGTTATATCCCAGCTCCCTGGCACATAGCAAACACTTCACCTTGTACAAAAGTCAAGACAGCTCAACATAAATTGTATTGCACCATCAGTATCATGAAAATACATCTTCTGTAGAAATTTACATACCTTGTTGGGAGGAATAAGGGCAAAATGTTCCCACACAGGGGAGGACATCCTTCTCTTCTTAGCTGGCTCCATTCTCTCCTGACTTTCCTCACTCTCATAAACCTCCAAACGGTCTCCAAACTCTCACTAACCGCAACTCTCCATCAAACACCCACATTTTTGAATGAAGTCTGAGGGGTTTATATCGCTGTCATATCTCGCGGCAAAGTTCGAACCACTTCATGAACCAGTCACGTGGTACAGCCGGGCAGCGAGGCTTCAGACGTCATCATTTTCAGCTCCTCCCATAAATGAAGCAAGCCTCGATACGCGCTTCGCGGAAACGCCCCCTCCATTACTCGACACACGCTCCGAAGCCTCGATACAGAACGTCCCATCACTAGCTCCAATTGCTGTTTGTCCATATCTATTTTGTGTTCAATAAACCACCTTCACTTCTCCACTACTGCCTGCGATTGGATCCACATTTATTATTTTCACACAGCTCTCCTCACCCGCAGTGACAAAATGTCTGTTTCCATGTTTGGATAGATGTCATTGTCAACCTCTGCTAATTTTGCAAGTAACACTAGATGCTTGCAAAGAAGTCCTTGTAAGCCATATGTACAGTTGCAGTAGGACTCAACAGGGCAGACATCATACACAATGTCTTCTCTTGACTCAGATGGGACTTGATATGCATTAACTCCATGGCTGTTCTTGACTGTAATTTTAAGAGCCCAACCACTTTCCATCAGTTTTGAAGCAGAGTCTGAAACTTGAGACAAGGTGTCAGCAAACCTGTTTTTCATGTGGCCCACATCTTGCAGGGTTTTTATGACTGAGAAGTAGTCGTCGGCCTTCCCTAGGAGCACTTCAATCAGATCATCCAGACGCCTATTCTTATAGCCAGATAAAAACTGGTATTTCAGGCGGTGGAAAAATCTGAAAAACAGTTATTTGAAATGATTAGTAACTGTAATTGAAGGAATTTAAAGTTTAAATCAAGACTGTATTATTTCTTTAAAAAAATTGGTATACCTATTGCACACGTCTTTTATAAAGGAATGCTCTGTTCCGGTTTAGCTGATTTAGGCAAATCCACCTACACTGTTTTGGGTTTTTTTTTGTTTGTGATAACATAAAAAAACACTGCTAGAATTTAAAGGATTTGCCTAAAACCTGTTCTGGCAATGATATGAAGAACCTACTCAGTTTAGCCTCTTGGATTAATGCATTGTTAAGGAAAATGTTCTAAAACACTTCTTCAGTAAAGACTCAGAGAAGAGAAACACACAGAACGTCTTGCTAGCAAGGGCAGCCTCCAGACAGAGAGACTCGCGCTGAGCACTGCCCCTGTCTTTATTTTATACTTCTGTGTGTGTGTGTGTGTGTGTGTGTGTCCTGCTGATCAAAGGGTCATATAACATGAAGGCACAAAAGGTACATCCTTGGTCACAAAGAGGGCAGTCTCCCCCTCACCCTAAATAACATGGTGAGGAAGTCCAGCAGTTCATCTATATGTAAAGAAGCACTTAAACTAAAACAGACATAGCTACGTTAATCCTACCGTAAAACAATAAAACAAGGTACGAACTCTCATGCTCCCAGGACGTGGGGGTGCATTCCTGGAGTGCACACCAAGCCTGCAGCCTGTTAGAGATCACACACAATTGATTATATAGCTGTAAGTATACATGGTTGAATATTTCCTAATACAAATAACTACATGCAGTATTCTATCATATGCAAACTTATATCACTAAAAGATTATACTGACTACTAAATACAATTTTCCATTGACATGCATAATATCTTTTTTTTAGCAATACAATTGAATGAGGGCAAAATAATAAATCATACCTTTCAATCACATTGTTTGTTTCAGAGCGAGCGTGACTGAAGCGACGGCTGTAGTCACACCACATGTGGCCAATGCCTTCCCAGTGCTTCTGAAAATACTGGCACACCAAAGGGTATTGCCTAAATGTCTGGCAGAACTCTGCTGATGTGATTTTAAAGTCGTCCTCCTAAGAGAATTGGATGCAACAGAATATATTTCAATCCATTTAACAGACCTATTGAAATCTTTAATATTATGTATTGAAGCCCTTTTCCTTTTATTGAATAACATTAAGAATTTTAAGTTATTAATAATATGTCGTGTTTTTGTATTAGGAAGCAATTATTTCTTCCCTTACAATGGCTAAGAAGGAACACTAAACCTATAAGCATATTTGGTTTCAGCATCTGTCTGTGAAAGAATCCCACTCACAAGTTCTACTGCACAGTGGGTGACACAATGATGTTCTGCACAGCTTAAGTACTTGTTTTGATAAGCAAGATAAGAAGCCAGTTTTAGAAATTGTTTCAAAATCTATTTTGTATCTCTCTGTAACTTTTTTTAGCAACTGAAAGTTATTATGCTCTTAGTGTAATCAAGAAATCAAAATGTGAAATAGACAAATTACACTTACAGATGTGCAAGCTTTCAGCTTACAAAAGAAAGAAATGATTTCATTTCTCTTTTGGGTGTTAGAAAGCCCATGGACTCTGATTTTGAAAGCCATCGATTAACAGCCTGTGAATGTCAGAGGAAAAAAAGTTAATCTGGAGAGAGAGACAGAGGAGCAGCTGTACAAAAAGCATAAAAGAAAGCTGATGTCCAAAAATAACTTTGTCACTCACTGGACAAGAGGACCTGTGCATTACAGAAATCAACCAGGCAAACATATTTTTAAATGTCAAAAAGAGCTTTGGGAAGCAGCCACCAGAAGATGAGTGCACTGTGGTCTTAAATGGATGGACATAGTCACTCACCATTTTATCCCTTTATATTCATTAACCTGAGTAGGTGAATATCACAATGAGGCAAATCATAACAACAGGACCCTGTTGTAAAAATGTGTTTCAGTTGCATCTTATAACTTTAACAACTGTTCAGTTCAGTTCAGTTCAGTTCATTTTTATTTCAAACATTTCAAACATGTGCCTTCACAATCATTACAAAATATCATTCCATTATTTGTTTGAAAAGGAGTAGGCTGAAGTATTTACTTATTTGTCCCTACCCCCTCAAGTTTTACCTCTCATTCATTAATTTTTTTTTTGTCTTAAATTAAACAAACAACATATGAAACATATAAACATATGAAGTAAAACAAAACATAACATACATAAATCAAAAACAAGAAATTAGCAAGCCCCACCACAGTATAGTTTCTTTCATATGAAAAATACAGAATGTGTATATTTGCAGATACACAAGTTATGGAAAAACAACAAACCAAAACAAAACAAAAAAACAAAAAAACAACCAAAAAAGAACCGCAACACCATTACCAGCAACATTACCATCCTGGGTTAACCCCGTTTTCTTCATTCTTATACTTATTTAAAATTAGGTTTTTATATTTTACTTTAAACTGTTTTATGTTTTGACTGTCTTTTATTTCTTCTGTTAGACTGTTCCATAATTTAACTCCTGCAATTGAGATTGACATAGTTCTTAAAGTTGTTCTAGCACTTTGTATTTTTAAATTCCATTTCCCTCTTAAGTTATACCCACCTTCTCTTTCTATGAACAATTTACAGATTTCTTTGGGAAGCAATTTATTTCTGACTTTATACATTATTTGCGCTGTTTTAAGCTTCACCAAGTCTTGGAATTTAATAGCTTGCATTTTGACAAAGAGTGCATTTGTATGGTCCCTGTACCCTACATTATTTATTAATCTAATGGCCCTTTTCTGTGTTATAGTTATTGTTTGTGTGTTACTTTTGTATGTGTTTCCCCAGACCTCTACACAGTAGCTCATATATGGCAGTAGTAAAGCACAGTATAAAATGTGCAGTGCTTTCTGATCCAACATATGCTTTGCTTTTCCCAGGACGGCAATGCCCCGTGCCAATTTCCCCCGAACATAAGTAATGTGTGGCTTCCAACAGAGCTTGTGGTCAATGATCACCCCAAGAAATTTTATTTCATTTACTCTTTCTAAATATACATTGTCAACACATATTTCTACTTCGATGTTTTTCTTTTGGTTTCCAAACAACATAAATTTGGTTTTATCGAGATTCAATGATAATTTATTTATATCAAACCACTTCTTTAATATCGTTAATTCCTGTGTGATCATTTCCAAAACCTGTGGCAATTCCCCACCTGCACACAGTATATTTGTGTCATCTGCAAATATTACAAACTTTAAAATCTCCGATACTCTGCAGATATCATTTAAGTACATAATAAACATTTTTGGACCCAGTACTGAACCTTGAGGTACTCCACAAGCTATATCCATCAAATTAGATTTATATTCATTTATTTGTACATATTGTTGCCTATTCCCTACATAGCTTTTTAACCATTCCAAAACCACTCCCCTAAACCCGTACTTTTCCAGTTTTTTTAATAGAATTTCATGATTAACAGTATCAAACGCCTTCTTTAGATCTAAGAAAACTCCGAGCGCATACCTCTTATTATCCATACATTCCGTTATCTTTTCCATTAGATCTATCAGTGCCAAAGCTGTTGATCTGTTGTTTCTGAACCCATACTGACTATCTGTCATTAATTCATATTTTTCCACAAAACTGTCAAATCTTTTTATGAAGCGTTTTTCCAGTATCTTAGAGAACTGGGAGAGTATTGACACTGGTCTATAGTTTGTAAAATGATGTCTTTCACCGGTTTTGTAAATGGGAATAACTTTAGCAACTTTCATTTTTTGTGGAAAAACTCCTTTTTGAAACGACAAGTTGAATATATATTTTAATGGTTTTACGATACCATCAATAACTGTCTTTACCGTTACCATATCAATATCATTCCAGTCTGTACTGGTTTTGTTCTTAAGTCCTCTAACCATGTCATAAATCTCTTTCTCTTCCACTGCTCTTAAAAACATTGAGCTACTATTCCTTTCAATATTTTCACCAGTGTCCCTTTCTATTCCATCAACCTTTATTTCTTCTGCCAGTTTTGGCCCTATGTTTACGAAGAATTCATTAAAGCCATTTACTATCTCCTCCATGTTATTAATACTTCTTGTCCCTTCTATAAAGTACCCAGGGTAATCATTATTCCTTGTTTCATTTTTGATTATTCTGTTTAATACATTCCATATATCTCTTGTGTTATCTTTATTGTGTTCTAACCTTTTAATGTAATACTCTCTTTTACAGGATCTCATTATATTAGTTAATTTATTTTTGTAAGTTTTATACTTCATTTCAGTTTCTATTGTTCTCTTTTTTATGAATTCTCGATATAAGGTATTCTTTTTTTTGCTGGCATTTTGTAGTCCTTTTGTCATCCATGGTCTTCCTGCATAGTTGTGTTTCCTATTGATTTCAATTACTGGGCAGTTTTTATCAAGTAATGTGTTAAATGTTCTTAAAAATCCTTCGTAAGCTTTATTAACTTCTGTTTGTTCATATACAATATTCCAATCTTGCTTTAAAAGTTCATTTCTAAGACAATTTAAGGTCTTCTCTGTTCTTATTCTTTTGTAAATAATCTTATGTCCATCGTTGTTCACTTTATAATGGCAATTATACGATGCAAAGACTGGTAAATGGTCACTTATATCATTGATTAACAGCCCACTTTTTATCTTTCCTTCTATTATATTTGTAAATATATTATCTAATAGAGTTGCACAATGAGATGTTATTCTGGTCGGTCTTGTTATCAGTGGAAATAAACCTATGCTGTACATGGAATCAATAAATTCTTCTGTACTCTTATTATGATTTGGATTCAATAAGTCAATATTAAAGTCCCCACAAATAAACATTCTTTTCTGATTTATATTTGTAAATAAGTCCTCCATATTATCCTTAAATATCTCAATCTTAGATCCTGGTGTTCTATATATACAACTGACAATTAGGTTTTTCCTTTTTTCTATAATTATTTCCACTGATAAACATTCCATCACTCCATCAATAACAGTTGTCATTCTTCCCATTCTTTTGTACTTTAGGTTTTTATCAATGTAAAGTGCCACCCCACCTCCTTTCTTGTTGATCCTGTCTACATGAAGGAATTCATATCCATTTATTTTAAAGTCTTCTTCTTTTCCAGGAGTTATCCAGGTCTCCGATATGGCTATCACATTGAATGGCTGTTCAAACTGTGTTATGTAGTCTTTGATGGATTGAAAGTTTGCATATAAGCTTCGACTATTAAAGTGAACCATTGTTATACCCTGTTCTACCTTGAATTCCTTTTTAAGTTGCTCATTTGTATAATAATTGCATTCATTTGTCTTATTGTTAAAGAAATTACAATCAGGATCTATGTTGCTGTCATACATCAATGTCTTATTTTCAATATCTATATGAGTTGTTAGTTGAAAATTGTCAGACATCTGCGTTGGTTGTGCACTTGGACGGTCACATCATATTTAGCACTGCTTTGCATTTATCAGTTATATTTTTCTAGTTCAGTCATCTCTTTGATGACTAGAACCTTAGCCTGCTCTGGTGTTCCATTTAACTTAATGAATATTTTACAGTCTGACGTCCAAGTTGACTGTATTTTCTTCTGTTTTCTTAATATTCTTGCTTGTCTTGCAATGTCTGCATTTTTCTTGATTAGGTGTTCATTTAAATAAACATTTGTACCTTTTAGCTTTCTTCCTTGCTTGAGCAGTTCTTTTTTCTGTTTTCTATTAACAAAACGAATGATAATGGCAGGTATTTGATTTTTTCTCGGAAGAGGATGGCATCCTTCAATATTTTTACTGTCCATTTCTATACCTTTGCTTTTAAAGAAGGCCATTACCTGCTCTTCCAAAGAGCGTAGCTCTTGCTCGGGTGGCTCCCCTCTCTCTGCTGCTGCTACCCGTGCGTATGTCTGATGCTTGGTTTCCAGTCCTGTCACTATCACATCATTTACTCTTGAATATTGTTCCAGATCTGACACCCGTCCTTCCAGCATAGCAATCTTCTTGTCCTTTTCCTCGCTCTGCCTTCTTAGTTCTTTAATATCATCCATTAAATTGAGTATCAGTTTTTGTTGTTTTGAAATTGTTGTTATTTCTTCAGACATAAAGTTTAGGGATTTCTTTATGTCCTCCAGTTCCTCCTCATTAACGTTGCTCCTCTTAGGCGGCATCTTAACGCTCCTGGGCCTGGTGGAGCAGGAGGATCCTGGGCCTAGTGGCTGCTGGAAGAGCCTGGGCCTGGTGGCTGCTGGAGGATCCTGGGCCTGGTGGAGCAGGAGGATCCTGGGCCTAGTGGCTGCTGGAAGAGCCTGGGCCTGGTGGCTGCTGGAAGAGCCTGGGCCTGGTGGCTGCTGCAGGATCCTGGGCCTGGTGGCTGCTGGAGGATCCTGGGCCTGGTGGCTGCTGGAAGAGCCTGGGCCTGGTGGCTGCTGGAGGATCCTGGGCCTGGTGGAGCAGGAGGATCCTGGGCCTAGTGGCTGCTGGAAGAGCCTGGGCCTGGTGGCTGCTGCAGGATCCTGGGCCTGGTGGAGCAGGAGGATCCTGGGCCTAGTGGCTGGAAACTGGAAAGGAAAGTTTTTTGCAGCCCATGCTGCAGCTATAGCATTAGATTCTGGCATGTTATAACTTTTTTGAAAAGGAATTATTTCAAAATTAATAGCTGTCAATGTATTATTTACCTCGGGGAAGTTGGGAAATGCTCACAAACTATTCCAAGAACAGTTTCCAGGGTTTTCTGACTTTCGTTGCTGACAATAGCATAGGCCACAGGGACTCCATGCCCATGATCATCTCTGACAACAAGTGTGAATAAGGGAAATGAATACTGGTTAACACAGTGTGTGTTGTCAACAAATACTAACTGTTTTGCATAGTTCTCCATGTTTGATTTCATTACAGGTGTCTGCAAAACAATCATTAGTTCTTGGTCAGATGTGTATGGTTGATAGAAGAGAACATGTTCTTGATGTTTTCCATTAAGTAAGGTATGTACACTTTGACTGTCTCCACAGTTAAAGTGCTTCTTCCTCATCATGCAGGTTCTAACACTGTCAATGTCACGTGGTGTGACAAAATGCTCTCTGTTGTGAAGATCTCTGTGTTCATGTTCTTTGGCCCATTTATGACATTCAGTTAGTATGATGGCTGGCTTAGTTCCAAGGGAAAGCAGTTCCTCAATGTTCCTCCTCAAATCACTGGAAATATTGTTGAAATGTGTGTCTTTTGGGTCCGAAGGATCATGCCCATCATGCTTATCATATGTGCGCTGCACGATGACTGTGTGGTCTTTCCAACATTTGAGTACTTTAAATGAAACATAGGCCTTACAGCCCACTGCTCTGTAGCTGTTTCGACTTTTTTTCCCAGCTCTGATGCAGTTGAATTTGTAATAGTCTCTTTTCCTGTCTTTACCTGAGGCCACATTTAAACATTTATAATGTCCATGAAGGGTTAATGAGTTCAATTTTTCTAACACAACACTGAATGGGTCCTCCTGGCATTGTGACACATGCACACAAAGTTGTCTATCTTTTCCAGTTCTTTTTTTTTTTCGTCATTCAGAACACTTCTTCTAATTATATCGTCCATTTCTGGTGGAAAAATAACAAAGGTTTAATTAGTCAATATTCATTAATTCATTTTAACTTGTTTTGGGGTTTTTTGCAATACAATGTAAATATTAAATATAATATTAAAATATATATAGATATATAGATATATAGATATAGATATAGATAGATAGATAGATAGATAGATAGATAGATAGATAGATAGATAGATAGATAGATAGATAGATAGATAGATAGATAGATAGATAGATAGATAGATAGATAGATAGATATAGATATATATATCTCAAAACAAACAGGGGCTAAAAGAAGCTATGGTATGTCTCTGGCAGCTTTAACATGATGTCCCAGGGACAACATGATGAGATAGCCTTTATTTGTCAGTTGCAGGTCTTTTGCCCACAACCGAGATGACAGACCTTGCCGACCGTACATACAATACAAACATCACATTGGGGAGACAGGTCAGGCCAGGTAGCGAGGAAAAAAAACATTGAAATGTGCAACACAAAAGGATAATACAGGAATGCACAGGTATCAACACACCATAACACAATAAACACAGACAAGCAACATGGGAAAGAGTTCCAGTGTGTACATCTGATCTGGGACCGCTACAATCTTTCGACTGCGCCTCCAGCTGACCCAATGTCCACATCATGGGGGAGGTAAGCGTTGGAGGTGGCGTTGGATCCGGGGTAGGGAGGGTGATGCGTCAGTGAGTGCTTATCAGTGTCAGTATATGTATGTGTGTGCATGTCCATAGTTCAGTGGAGGCTTAAATGTTGTGTCCTTCGCCCTGCCAGGCTAAGTAAACAGTCTTCCAGCCAACCCAGGTTGCCTTGTAGGGAATGGGAAGGAACAGACTCAACACAGTTGTTATCAGGGAGTTATTGTTCGGCTAGAGGCCTTGAGCTGGCGCCGAACGGGTAGCCGGGTTATGATGGTAATTGAGAATTTCAAGCTGTTTTTTAACACTCCGACACTGGTCTCTCAGTCTCCCGTTAATGGCTGTGAGCTTCTCCGTGATGTTATTAGCCGTCGATTCTGTGGTCTTGTCACTCTTTTTGCTCACATAGCAGATTCTGAGACCTCACGACCGCAGCCAACTGATCCGAGGTGTAATCCAGCTCCGCCCAGAGATGTTGTTCTGAGTTGATTCTTTCCTGATGTAATCCAACATACATACGCTCAAAGGTGTTATTCTGAGCATTCACTGCAGTCATAAGCGCCTCCAAGCTCTTAACCATGCTGCCTTCAGTGAGCCCTTTCTGAGAAGTCGCACCTGTCGTTCCAATCCCAGCGGGCAGCCTTGTGGGGGTTTGAACAGCCGGTTCCTCTCTCTTAATTCTCCGATAAGCCAGGGCCAAGCCAGCTCCGATTAGCAAGAACCCTGTTATCATGGTTCCGAATAGGTAGATATCTTCAGCGTCCTCGATCGACAGTCAGGCACACGATCCTCTGCCACCTGTCCATCGTGTATCCGGCAGGGAAAGTCCCTCCAGGGCACTCGGGTTCTCCCGAGCCCAGACTTCTCGTTAAAGGGTGTCAATAGCATTCAGAGACCAGTTGATTAAATCCATAATTCTCTTTTAGGTTTTAGACACAGAATGTGAGAGAGTGTTCCAGGGAAAGTAATACAAAAAAGACACGAGACTAGACAAGGACATAAGAACTAGCAGGAAAGATAAGGGAGAGGAGAAAAGTGCGTCCGCCTCCTCCGAGAGCCAAAGAAAGAAAAAAACATTTACGCGATGTCCCAGGGACATGTCCCAGGGACAACATTTACGCGATGTCCCAGGGACAACATTTACGCGATGTCCCAGGGACAACATTTACACGATGTCCCAGGACAAATTTGTAAATTTCTGGATTACTGTTAATCTCCATAGAATCAAGAACTCATGTCCAGTTTCACAGCTATGGACCAGTTAATTATGTTTCCAGGTGATAGTTTGATTCATAGATTCAGCACACAACCATTAGTCTAGGCCTTTTAGTCCAGATTCTCTTCACTTATGTTTGTAAAATGATCAGGGAAGCTACTGCAATTTTGCCTGACATTGTTATGACAGCTATATTCACCTGTACATTTATTATATATCATAATATATTGACGGGAGAGCTATATTCACCTGTACTTTCATAATAAATCATAATACATTGACACGCAATTCTCTGTCTGGAGAACACTGGTTCGCAAGTAGCCTATCACTAGCAAACAAACAGCTATCCATTTCAAGGAAAACATATGTATTATGCTTACCATTTATTAAAGAAAAGTATCTTGAGAGGAATTGAAATTGCTGGATCGGCGGACAAAAGGCGGTTTCTCAAAGAACATTTGTTTTTTTTAAGGCGGGTATTTTTCGAAGTCGCAAAAGTATGACGTCACAAGAAGGTGATTGGTTACTTGTAATGTGGACCCTGGAACAACATTTATTATGATGATGTGGGAACAACACCGACACGAGGATATCAGATCGTGCACCCTCAAACACACAATAATAACATGGACTGAACCACCACTCACAACCACTAGCACTTTATATAGCCTCTGTAGAAATTATCCACACCCTCACTTATCTTGTATAGCTCTGTGTAAATAATCATTCTGTACATACGATAATTTTTAACCCTACAACTGTTTACAACTTGCATAGTTCCCATTTCTGTATAGCTGTATATCTCAGATTTCTTTAAAGTTATTTATTTCATATTCTGTATAGTTTTTCATATTTATATCCTGTTCATATCCTGTACATAGCTTGTACTCACTACAGCCTGTACATACTTAAAGTTATAGAATATTCACAACATACTTCATACTGTGTACATTATAACATTCCATAATAGACCCATTTCTGTAATATACTTACATATCTATATTATTGCTAATATATATTGTAATATATCTATATCACTAAAGCACTTCTGGATGGATGCAAACTGCATTTCGTTGCCCTGTACCTGTGCATGTGCAATGACAATAAAGTTGAATTCTATTCTATTCTATTAAGTGTTAAAAGACAGAATTATGACTTCACAATTAAATTCATCTCCCAGCCCTGTTATTAATTATTGCTATATTATTATTGCTATAACTGTGGGGAAAATACTGTGGTCTCAAAGATCCATCTTTTAGCACTTGCAAACTTCAGGCATAAGCGAACAACTCAGATATGGACTAACAGCATGTAAACAGAGTGTCAAGAACCGAAGTTCAACACACAAGCTGGACCCAGGAGCAGAACACACACACAGCGGTACGAGAGAAAAAATAAACTTTATTATAACTGAGAGTGTCCCGGGAGAGTAGAAGGGAGAAAACGCACGGAACCAGAGAAACCGAGGGACCGGGAGAAGAATCGCGCAGGAAACGCCGAGAGCGGGACCGTGGGAGGCTGAAACAGAAAAAGAAAAAAGGATTATTGGGGTGCGGGTAAACCGGCAGCATACGAGGGGAGGTAGTGTACGCGTCTTACGATGATAGCGGGGCCAAGGGAACCGGAGGGAGGGGTGAGGGTCCGTGGGGAGAAGCTCCAGAAAGGGCGAGGCGGCTGGGGTTGATCGTGATCCAAATTCTGGACAGGCAGGTGGACAGGCTGGTGACTCAAAACACGCCGAGCAGTGATCTGGGTATACAAGGCAGAGTTAGTACTAGTTCACACGGATAGGATTGCCTAAGGACTTTCCCGTAGGTGTGCGTTACCGCTGAAGGACGATTACGGACTGGCGTGGAGCAGCAGGCTGGGCAGGATTAAATGGTCCACCTGGTGATCGCCTGGGATGGGATGCAGGTGTGGAGTCAGCGGCCACGCCCACGGGAGTGGGCATCCCATCAGCACCTCAGACGCCGGGCCGCGGACCATGACACAGAGTGCATCTTATTATGTAATGCTATACGACAGATCAAGACAAAGTGTAACAACTTTGGTATATACTATATCCATAGTGATCGTTTTTGATGTTACAATGGCCCATTTGCTTCTCAAAAATCCCAAAACAATTATTATTTAATGTCTTTTTATGCATAAAAAGCCAAATAACTCAAAGTCAAAAATCTCCTCAGTCTCTGATAACAAAGTTGATTTATTGTGTAAAATCTGTAGCTGTAGATACAAACTCCATCATGTTTCTTTGACTGCAAACTTTATAAGTGTTTGCAAAAAAAAAAAAAAACGAATCAACTGAGCAGTTAGAAACTAAATCACATCTCCACTAGCTCTACCACACCTGCAGCGTAACTGGCAGATGCCCCACTCCTCTAGGACTGGGAGCTTTTACCACATAGAAAATGAATATGATTCCTACAGGAATTTTACTCTAAAAGACATTTCAAAGTTAACTTTATCATAGACAGTGAACTATGAAGTACACCGTGGTCTATTAAGAGTTTAGCAGCATGTTTGATCTCGCCAGGTTTCCATTTAACCTTAGCATTAGAATTAAAAATGAAATTGTATAGATTTGGCAACTCTAAATGATCCTTGTGTGCAGTAATACTGACAAGTTTGTCAGTACAATTTGCCCCATTGTCTTATTAGGATAAAACAATTCAGATTTTTACTTTACTGGTTGGGATGCACTTGTTGGGCTAGTAATTTTATAATTTTATTTCTCAGTCAAAACATTTGATATGGTTGCTACATGTTACTGTAACTAAAATGTGTGTTTGTGGGATTTGCAAATCATTGCCTTCTGTTAACTGCAGTTTACACAGCCTCCCAACTTTTTTAGATTTGAGGTTGTATTTATTTGTCAGTGACAATGTAGAAAAACATTAATGTTAGTAAGAGAATCAATGGATTGTATTAGATCTAGCTGCTAATTTCCATCCATAGTCCTTGCAGTTTCCGGTGTTTTGCACAAGTGATGCTCCAAATGGATGCCCCACCTCAATTTCTTTGACTTCATGACATTACCAGCCTCTTAAAAGGGATGCTTGCTTTTCTTCACCCACTAACCAACTAACCATCTTTCAGCTCTATTGGACATGCTAAATATGAAATACACAAAACTGTCTATATTTGGGCAAAGAGTGGAATTTAAAGAGTGCTTTAAATAATTCATTCTATAAGGAGTATTTTTGTTTTTAAGAGAAACCATTTGTATTTCCCATATGTCTCTTTTACACTTTTGTTTCCATATTAAAAATAGCTATGATAGTAATGATCATAATCGCTTCAGTGTGATGTTGTTGTAAATTCCCTCTAATCTTCTATACATTGAATTTACCCTTCACCCCTACCTGGTAAGTAATACTGGCTGGCAGACCATGGGAATGACGACAGTGGTAGTGTCACATCATCTCTATGGACAGTAACACTGCAATGAAAAGGTTATTATTACACATATTGCATATCATACGTATCATCTTTCTGGCATTTCTGTGAAATCTGGAGGTCACCAGCCAGGTTTTTCACAGCTTCTGACCTGCTTATTTTGTGCATCTGTTGCATACATAATGAATAATAACAGATATAATCTCCAATGATAAAATAGCTCGATGTTTGTATGCAAACAGTAGCAAATTGAACAATAATACTTTAACGAAATTCATTTTTGGCAAGATTCTGGCTCTCCTGCACTAAATGCTGCACTTGAATAAGATCCTTGAACTTGATAAAATAACTCTTAAATGTTAATTAGTGAATTTATCTTATGGTTTTTTATCCTACATTAAATCAAATGGGGGGTTTTTCTGCCACCACATTGCAGGCATACACACCACACTGCCTCCACATTAAGGTATGCAAGAATATATCTGTATTTCAAGTGAAAAACTGTTTTTTATTATTCTTTTATGTCCAACCCATCAACTGACGTTCAAAGAAAAGCTCATTAGCTACAGATTAGCTGCAGCCCTGCCATCCTTTCTAAATGCCAGTCCATTCCTCCTGGTAAAAAAAAAAAAAAAAAAAAAACTCAATGAAAGGAAAGATTTAGAATAATTACAGCTCAACTTTAAAATCTATTTTTTAAATTCTGGAGAAACCCGTTGCTTATTTCAATTGCTAAGCTCACCACAAGACTGGACAACACCATAAATAGTTTAATTTCAGAAGCTTCTTCTTGGCATTCATCAGTCTTTTTGCCCACACGCAGCTTTGCAGCACAGCAAATGGGGCAAATAAATCATAATCATTCAACTGGGGCAGGGGATGGCAACTTTTACTATCAAACAACAACATGTTTAAGGAATTCTTGTGTTATGCCCCATTGCAAGCCATAATCTTTTACCACGTATGACTCCACAGTGGGATATTCATGATTTAATATGTTAACTTTGCATTTTCATTACATTAATACTATCTTTTTGTTGCTTTCATTGAATTCTAGAATAAAAAAATAAATCAAATTCTTTGTTAATCATTTACTTAATTTTGTGACCAATAAGTGAGGGGAAGCTTACATTAAAACAGAAATACTATTAAGTAGGGGTGCAACGATACACAATATTCACGGTTCGGTTCAGTTCGATACTTTGGTGTCATGGTTCAATATTTTTTCGATACAAAAATATTTCATGCCTTTTTAATTTGTCATTTATTAAAATTATAAATATATATTTTAACTCAAAAGTACAGTTATTAAATTTAATGTTGCTGAAACAACAAATTAATAATTAAAAAAAAATCTATCTGATCGAGAAATCACTCATCTTTGAAAAAGAGTGTTTATTACAGAGAAATGGCTCTTTCCAAAATAAAAGCTATACACTTCTTCTGGGGTACACTCTCAGCAGCATATTAAACATATCAGGTCCCCATGAGGAGAATCATGTGCTAACGGCTGTCTAAATGACTCGGGTAAAGTTTGTAGCATGTGTGCTTGTTGTTTTTGTCTGCTTCCACTTGTCTTTGAACTAGGATGATGTCGGCGTAAATGTGCAGTCATATTCGTTGTGTTCCCACTAGTGCTGTCAGCGTTAATCTCGTTAAAATGACATTAACGCCATAACGTGGAAAATCTCCGTTAATGAGTTACCGCGGATCGCCCCGTGCATGGGGCTGGACGGCATCAACACGTTAACAAGCAAGCTAACTGTGCTAACGCGCTAGTTCCCACCAATTGAGCATTGCGTGACACATCCGACATACTGTTTTACTTTTGTCCATGACGCGCTTACCATCAGGGTCATGTTTCACATGAAAACCAAGATAGTTCCAAACGCCAGATCTGAATGAGGGTGGGGGAGGTTCAATTTCGGGTAGCAATGAGGCAGTTGCTATGTTGCAATGAGCTTAGCTTCTGTCTTGCTAGCTTGCACTGCGCTCAGTGGATCTGCACTCGACAGTGCAGCCTAGGCGGAGTAGTCCACTGAGCTCTCAACACAGGCAGCATCGTCAGAAGAAAAGCTGATAAAATAAATAAAAAAATTTGTATTGTTCGATACATATGTGTACCGAACCAAAAGCGCTGTATCGAGCGGTTCAATATCGATACTGTGGAGGTATGTAATAACGACAGGAGAGGTCTCAGTGTCTCACTCCAACTTTATTAACTGACTCTCAGAACTTCACATATAGTGAGCGCCAAAATCTCCACCCCAACACTTCCCTTTAACTTGGGTGTGAGTGGAGCCACCTGGTGGTCCGCCGCACATACCCCCCCCCCCCCCCCCCCCCCCCGAACACACAGTTAGATCTCTATTCAGTCCAGGACACTGGGTCTAAGCAAACGACCCGAATGACTGAACCTGGGAGGGAGAGAACAGGCAGAGGAAGGTCCATCCTGTGAACGAGGCTGGTGAAGGCGAGCAGGAAAGGCAGGAGGAGGCTCAAACGCCGGTGGTCCGGGGGTAGTCCTGGGGGGAAAACCAGAGTCTGTCAACCCCATCGAAGGAGGGCGGCCACAGCGAGGGGCCTGGGCCGGCACTACATTACTGTCCAGAAGAACATGTGCAGGTTTAAGTCTGTCAACACACACACAGTCTCCCTTCGACCCCCAAAATCCAAAACAAAATGTTTCTGGCCCGGTTCAATAACCCTGAATGGGCCGTCATACAGCGGCCGCAGCGGTGTCCTGTGGGCATCGTGCCTGACAAAAACAAACTTAGCAGTCTCTAAAGTCTTTGGAACAAAGGTGTCAGGCACGCAATGGTCCACCGGACCAGGAACCCGAAGCGAGTGCAAAAGCGGGTTGAGAGATAGCACCGATGGATCAAAGCAGGGAGGAGGATTTTCGGGCAAGAATTCTCCAGGCACGCGGAGGGGCTGACCAAACACTAGCTCAGCTGGGGAAGCGCCGAGATCCTCCTTAACCGCAGAGCGCAGCCCAAGCAAAACCCACGGGAGGCGGTCAACCCAATTGCCATCCTTTAAGGAGGCGCGAAAAGCAGCCTTAAGCGACCGGTGGAACCGTTCACACATCCCATTAGCTTGCGGGTTGTATGCGGTTGTGCGGTGGACTTTAGCCCTCAGTCCATCAGCCATGGCCGACCAAAGCTCGGAAATGAACTGGGGGCCTCTGTCTGACGTAATGTCCGCGGGTGGGCCGAAACGCGAGACCCAGGTTGACAAAAATGCCTTGGCCACCACTGCTGCGGTAGTGGACGCCAGGGGGACCGCCTCCGGCCACCTGGTGGTCCGGTCAACAACAGTCAAAAGGTGCGTAAAACCTTGTGACTGCGGCAGAGGACCCACCAGATCGACATGCACATGATCGAAACGTTTGCCGGGTATGAAGAACGGCTCCAGGGGCGCCTTGGTGTGTTTATGAACCTTCGCACGCTGGCAGGGAATGCACGCTGACGCCCATTCCTTAACAGATTTGCGAAGGCCTGGCCAAACAAATTTAGAGCTGACCAGTTTAACAGAGGCCCGGACCCCTGGATGAGAGAGAGCATGTACCGAGTCAAAAACTTGACGACGCCAGGAAGCGGGAACCACTGGGCGAGGGCGGCCGGTGGAAACGTCACAGACGAGGAGGGGACCACCGTCCTGCACGGGTCTGTCCTCTAGTATGAGGCCCGTCTGGGTGGATTTAGGCGTGAGGATGTCCGGGTCACCGCTCTGATCGGCAGCCATGGCGGAGTAGTCTATGCCAAGAAAGACGGGAGAAACCAGCGCACGGGACAAACAGTCAGCCACATGATTGTATTTACCAGCCACGTGCCGAATGTCCGTGGTAAACTCAGAAATGGCTGCCAACTGGCACTGCTGGCGTGCACTCCATGGATCAGAAACCTTGGACATGGCAAACGTCAAGGGTTTGTGGTCCACGTATGCGGTAAAGTGACGACCCTCGAGAAAAAAACGGAAATGACGAGTCGCCAGGTGGAGCGCCAGTAGCTCCCTGTCAAAAACGCTGTAATTGCATTCGCTGTCACGTAGCGTACGGCTGAAAAAGGCGAGCGGTTGCCAGACACCCGAGATTCGCTGTTCCAGCACCGCACCCACCGCTATGTCCGACGCATCGGTGGTCAACGCAATCGCCGTTGAGGGGCAGCATTAGCTAACGCTGACTTAGCATCAGAAAACGCTTGGATGCTTTCCGGAAACCAGTCAACGGAGTCATTAGCTTTCTTACCTTTTAACGCCCCATAAAGGGGCTTCAGCAGATGTGCCGCTCTGGGGAGAAAACGGTTGTAAAAATTCACCATCCCCAAAAATTCCTGCAGTGCCTTAACCTTTGTGGGACGTGGAAATTCCGAAACAGCTCGGAATTTGTCAGGCAACGGAACCGCGCCTTCGGCGGAAATACGGTGCCCAAGAAAATGGAGAACGGGCAACCCAAACTGGCATTTAGACGGATTAATAATCAGTCCATGCTCCGCCAAACGCTGAAAAACCTGACGCAGATGGAACATGTGCTGCTCCTTCGAGCTGCTGGCCACCAGTATATTATCAAGATATACAAAAACAAAGGGCAGCCCGCGCAAGACCGAGTCCATCAACCGCTGGAAGGTTTGGGCGGCACCTTTCAGGCCAAACGGCATGCACAGAAACTCGAAAAGGCCGAAAGGTGTAATTACGGCGGTTTTGGGGACATCCTCCGCGTGCACGAGAACCTGGTGATATCCCCGTACCAAATCGATCTTCGAAAAAACCGAGGTCCCCGCAAGATGAGCGGAAAAATCTTGGATTTGGGGAATGGGATAACGATCGTTCTCTGTGACATTATTAAGACGGCGGAAATCCCCACAAGGTCGCCACCGACTATCAGATTTAGGCACCATGTGTAACGGAGAAGCCCAGGCACTGTTCGAATGCTGCACGATGCCCAGACGCTCCATGGTGGCAAATTCTTTCCGAGCGACAGCCAGTTTGGCAGGGTCGAGGCGGCGCGCGCGAACACCGGGGGCCCTACTGTAGTTATGTAATGCTCCACCCCATGCTTCGTCACCGTGCTCGAGAAAGTGGGGACCGTGAGTAAGGGGAAACTCAGAAAGCAAACACTGAAAAACGTCACCCGAATCTACTGAGTTAGCATGCACCACGGGCTGAGCACCCCGAGTCAAACAGGGTAATGAGGAAAATGACACAGCATCAATTAAACGTCTGTTAGCAACATCAACCAGCAGTTCGTGAGCACAAAGAAAATCAGCGCCTATTATAGGCACAGAGCTAGCAGCAACAACAAAGTTCCACTGAAAGTCACGGTCTTAAAAACAAACAGTCACCAACCTTTCACCGAAGGTTTTGATGGGAGAGCCATTAGCCGCTGTTAGCAATGGCCCGCAGCCCTCAGCTAGCCTGTCCGAGCCAGCCGGGGGAAGAAGGCTCTTCTGTGAGCCGGAGTCCACCAGGAAACGCCTCCCCGAGCGTGAGTCCTCTAAGAAAAGCAGCCTTTCCTTGTTGCCAGCGGTCACGGCTGCTACAGAGCGCTGACATGCCCGTTTCCCTGGGTCTGGAAACTGCAAGGCGGGAGACAGCGCCGTGCCTTCGCTCCAAAACGCTGGTAATAAAAACAAAGCCCCTTTCCGCGGTGCCGCCGTGCAGCGATTCCGGCCACCGTGGATGAGTCGGAGGGCCCCTGGAGCATCGGTGAAGGGGCGGGGGAAAACACAACATCATTGTGAAGTTTGCGGACGACACTACAGTGGTGGGTCTTATCACCAACGGTGATGAGACGGCTTACAGGGAGGAGGTCAGCGCCCTGACCCACTGGTGTCAAGACAACCATCTCACCCTCAACGTCGCAAAGACAAAGGAGTTGATAGTGGACTTCCGGAGGTGCAGAGAAGTACACACCCCCATCACCATCAACGGCGCTGCTGTGGAGAGAGTGAGCAGCTTCCGGTTCCTTGGAGTACATCTGGCTGAGGATCTTACGTGGTCAGTACACACAAACAAAACAGTGAAGAAGGCGCAGCAGCGCCTCTTCTTTCTCAGGAGACTGAAAAGATTCGGCATGAGCCCCCGCATCCTCAGGACCTTCTATCACTGTGCCATTGAGAGCATCCTCACTGGATGCATCACCACCTGGTATGGCAACAGCACCGCCTACAACTGCAAAGCTCTCCAGCGAGTAGTGCGGTGCTCTGAACGGATAATTGGAGGTGAGCTTCCCTCCCTCCAAGACATCTACAGGAAGCGCTGCCTGAGGAAAGCGGGGAGGATCATCAAGGACTCCAGTCACCCCAGCCATAAACTGTTCAGACTGCTTCCATCAGGAAGGAGGTTCTGCAGCATCCGGTCCCGTACCAGCAGACTGAGAGACAGCTTCTTCCACCAGGCCATCAGACTGCTGAACACGTCATAGACACCTCAGCTTCACTACTGGAACTTCAACATTATGCACTCCACACTGTATATAAATGCCACTTGTTTTGCACATATTCAACTCTGTATATTTTATATATTTTATTATTATTATTATTATTATTATTTATTTTTATTTTTTTTTACTATTTAATTTGTAAAAATGTGTATACACACACACACACACACACACACACACACACACACGTAGGAAAATATTTAGTATACACATCCAGAAATGCATACACTATTATATATTGTACATATATTTATTAGTTTCAGGTTGGCCATTCTTGTATTTTGCTCGTTTGTGTTGTTGTGTTTGCACATCTCTGTTGCTTGTGGGGCTCGCACACAAGAATTTCACTCGCATGTGCTGTGCCAGTGTGCCTGCACATGTGATGTGACAATAAAAGTGATTTGATTTGATTTGATTTGGTGAGTCCTGAACAATCACCTGGACGCCGAAAGTCCTGGTAGCCAGGAGGATGCGATCCGCCTCTTCCGCAAGGGAGCGGTAATCCTTCGTGGCCAATAGCGGGGAGTTGGCAAGGCCAGCGCGCACTGGAGCCAGCAGCTGTCGGAGAAAGAGGTGGGTGAAGAGAAATCCTCCGTCATCCGCGGCCAGCAAGGACAGCATGCTCTCCAATGAGCTCGAGAGCGCCTTGAGGCGACTTATGTTGTGATTTGGCGCTATATAAATAAAATTGAATTGAATTGAATTGAGAGCGGTGCGGTCGCCCAGGCCCGCAAAGGAAAGGAGTTTCTCGGCCCGCTCAGCATCAGAGAGGGAGTAGCGCCGCAGCAGCAGCGCCTTGAGGGCGGCGTACTTGCCTTGGGCTGGGGGGTCCCGGAGGAGAGTCATCACGCGGCGGGTTGACAGCGGGTCAAGTGAGGCCACCACATGGTGGTATTTAGTATTGTCGGCTGAAACTCCACGAAGAGCAAACTGAGCTTCTACGTGCACGAACCATGAAGGAGGATCGTGAAGCCAAAAATCCGGCAATTTAAGTGCCACAGCAAACGCAGCCATCGGCGGAGGTGAAAGTCTGGCGGCAGCCAATGCTTCCAGGCCGGAGCTGGCTTCGTCGTCGAGCCTTAGCATGTTCGCTACAGGGGTCACCAATGTGGAGGTATGTAATAACGACAGGAGAGGTCTCAGTGTCTCACTCCAACTTTATTAACTGACTCTCAGAACTTCACATAAAGTGAGCGCCAAAATCTCCACCCCAACACTTCCCTTCAACTTGGGTGTGAGTGGAGCCACCTGGTGGTCCGCCACAATACGAGTGTTGTTGCACCCCTACTATTAAGCTATGTGAGCTGTTTTGACCCCCAGTTTTGTTTGTGCAAATTAATAAAATTAAAAGTAACCTATTTTAATAATAAAAGTGTAAGTCTGACGTTATTAGCTGTTTCCGGGTCCAAACTGGGTTTCAGGTCCCAAAGTCACAGTAATACAATCTAGTAGTTGGTGAGTAAATTTTTAATAAGGTGAGGAATAGTTGAAGAAGGTGAAGAATTAATTTCACAGTACTCGATACAGTTATAGATCCAGAGGGCAGATTCTTAATCATTAAACTATCTATACTTGATAAAAAGCTATGTATTGCAAGTGTATATGGTCCAAATGTTGATGATCCCTCATTCTTTCACGGTTTTTTCAGTGCACTCTCTGAACACTTAGATGGCACACTTGTTCTTGGAGGCGACCTCAACCTTGGACTAAATGAAGACATGGATAGGCTCAATACAGCGGGAACTCAGCGTAATTGGCCAGTCCACAAATATAATCAAACAGTATATGAGCGACTTTGGTCTTTGCGATGCATGGCGCTCCCTTCACCCCACCAGTAAGGAATATACTTTTTTCTCACATGTCCATCACTCCTACTCTCGTCTGGATTATTTTTTGGTCAGCAGCTCACTGCTGAACGACATTTCAGACACTGAGATTCACCCTATAGCTGTCAGCGATCATGGTCCTGTATCTTTAACACTAATGCACAAGAATAATACCACGCCAAGAAAAAACTGGAGATTTAATATATCACTACTTAAAGATGAAGACTTTATTAAATATTTTTAAAAAGAGTGGACTTCATATTTGGACTATAATGACACTCCCGAAACATCAGCTTCTGTTCTATGGGAAGCAGGGAAAGCTGTGATGAGAGGTAAAATAATTTCTTTCTCATCACATAAAAAGAAAAAAGAAAACAAAAATATTCAGGAATTAGAAAAAAACATCAAATCACTAGAAGAAGCCTACGCGTCCCACCAAGATCAGGAAACATTGAACAAAATACGCAAAACAAAACTAGAATTAAATGAGATAATTGATAAAAAAAAAACAAAATTCTTAGTACAAAGACTACGCCTACAAAATTATGAACATGGTAATAAATCCGGTCAATTTCTAGCAAACCAGCTAAAAATAAATAAAGAAAAAACAACTATATGTGCTGTTCAAGATTCATCTGGGAACACAATATATGAACCGATACAAATAAACAACATTTTCAGGGATTTCTATAAAACGTTGTATTCAACACAAATAAACCCATCTAAAAAAACAAATTGATCAGTTTTTGGACAACATAAATCTTCCAAAATTATTGGACACTCAAGCAATGGCACTGGATTCACCACTGACACCAGGTGAACTCCAGGAAGCCCTGATAAGTATGCCCAATAATAAGGCTCCAGGTCCAGACGGCTTTCCTGCAGAATTCTACAAAGAATTCTGGTCGATTCTAGCACCAGTTTTCTACAGAACGTTGCTGGAAATTAAAGAAAAGGGCAGACTTCCATCAAATATGAATTCTGCAAACATTAATCTCCTGCTAAAACCAGGCAAAGACCCTGTATATCCCTCAAGCTATCATCCAATATCCCTTATAAATGTAGACCTTAAAATAATCTGCAAAGCTCTCTCAAAGAGACTGGAGAAAATAACCCCCCTCTTAATTCATCCTGACCAAACTGGTTTCATAAAAGGTAGGCACTCATCAACAAATACACGTAGATTACTTAATTTGATAGACTACTCATACAGTAAAAACCTAGAAACTACAATATTCTCTTTAGACGCAGAAAAAGCATTCGACAGAGTTAACTGGAAATTTCTATTTGCAACTTTACACAAATTTGGTTTTGGATCCTCTTTCATAAACTGGTTAAAAATATTATATAATTCCCCAACAGCTTGTGTTAGAACAAATGACCAGACATCCTCCAGCTTCTGTCTCTTGAGGGGCACCAGGCAGGGATGCCCACTCTCCCCTTCACTGTTTGCAATTTTTATTGAACCACTAGCAGCAGCAATTAGAGAGAATTCAGTAATTAAGGGCATAAAATGCAAGAACGTGGAACATAAAATCAGCCTTTATGCGGGGTGATTGAATTGATAAACTCTTTTGCAAGAATATCAGATTACTCAATTAACTGGTCAAAATCTACAGTCCTACCGATTAATTGCTCCTTCCATAATTCCTCTTCTACACCACTGCAATCGGGAAATATAAAATATTTAGGTATTAATGTTTCTCCCAAGCTTGCAGATCTAACTAAATTAAACCATATCCCACTTTTAAAGAAGGTAGAAGATGATCTGGCTAGATGGAAATGTCTACCCATATCACTCATGGGAAGGGTTGCCGCTATAAAAATGATGGTCTTACCAAAAATAAATTATTTATTCTCAATGATCCCAACTAAACCGCCACAAGATGGTTCAGATCTCTAGATTCATGTATGTCCAAATTCCTTTGGAAAAATAAACCCCCACGTATAAGCTTAAAAACACTACAAAAGACCAAGGATAAAGGAGGACTAGAACTGCCTAACTTTCAGCACTACTTCTTAGCCAACAGGCTTCAGTTTATCTCAGGATGGCTAAAACACACCCTCTTAGATGAACCTTGGCTAGATGTAGAACAAGCACTCTGCAATAATCTAGAGATCTCAGACCTACCATTTATCAGCTCAAACATCCAACAATAATAATAATGGATACTTTATTGATCCCCATGGGGAAATTACTTGTTTTTCTCTGCATTTGACCCATTCACTCAGTGAAGCAGTGGGCAGCCCACTAAGCAGGCGCCCAGGGAGCAGTGTGTAGGGACGGTACCTTGCTCAGGGGTACCTCAGGGTAGCCGTTAAGTGGATTTGAACCGCCGACCTTCCGATCATGGGGCGACCACTTTACCTACTGAGCCATCCCTGCCCCCAACATGAATGCTTTAAAAGCATCAACATCAGCTCTTCTCTGACAGCATGGTGGGAGTTTCTAAAATTGACGGCGTCTTCATTAATCCCATGCAAACGTACACCTATCTGGAACAACCCTGACATATTACAAAACAATAATATGCTAAACTTTTCAGATTGGAGTGGTAAAGGAATCAAATATTTAGAACATATACTAGAAGGAACAGAATTTATTTCATTTGACGGACTAGTTACACAATATGGGATCAACAAGAAAAGATTTTTAGAATATCAACAAATTAAATCCATAGTAAAAAAGAAATTTAAACCGGGTCAAGTTGAACTACAAACACCACCAAGTGTGGTTCAATTTCTTACTCTTAAAACCCCCAAATTACTATCCAAAATATACAGAATGCTTTCTAAAACAGATGAATCAATATCACTTCCTATTGCAAAATGGGAAGCGGATTTATCAGTTAACTTAGACCTAAACTTCTGGTCTCAGATTTGCTTAAAAACCTTTCATCTAATTAGAAATCCCAGTCTTCAATTAATTCAATACAAAATATTACATAGAGTGCACTATACAGGTCATCGGATGTTCAAGATGGGCTTTACGTCTACCAACAACTGCTCACACTGCCAAACCAATTCACCGGACAATTATATCCACGCTCTTTGGTTCTGTCCACCAGTTCAGAAGTTTTGGCGCCTCCCTTTCTACCTGTTCATGTTTACAAATCAGAATCTCTGTGGCAATCGTTTGTGTGTGTGTGTGTGTGTGTGTGTGTGTGTGTGTGTGTGTGTGTGTGTGTGTGTGTGTGTGTGTGTTCTGGTTTTCATCTTTGCTTTGTGCGGTCAGCTTTGTAGTCTACTAAAAGAAAGATCTTAAAGATGTTTGTCCTTATTAGGGATTTGTGTCGGTTTGCGGGGTTGTAGCTACAGATTTATGTTTGTTGAATGGTGATTATGAGACAGTGTGTTTCCGCTATTTTACAGAGTAACATGAAAGTAATGTAATGAGTAATATAATAAATTACTTTTTCCTGTAGTAGTTAAGTAGGGTACTGGATTACTGTTAAGAAACATGTTCTGCATAATATGTGTAATAATTACTTTTTTAAGCAATGACTCCTACATTGATCACAACAAATAGGGAAAATACCTCAACAAACATGCAGAAACATTTGATACACAGCATGCAATTAATTTGCATGAATGTAATTTCTTTATTGCTGCTTAGCAATTGCAGTTACTCAGAAAACAGAGCCACTAGGAACCCAATCACAATCAATAAGAGAATTGATGCAGGAATCGAATCGCTAATTAATATCTATAATGGAATCGGAATAGCTAAATTCTTACCTATTCCCATCGCCTAATGAAGTTGCACAAATGATCCAGCAGGTTGAGAGTGCCAGGGGTGATTTATGACACAGGAATAGCAGCAAGATAGTAGTGAGACCTACCATGATGTATGGTTTGGAAACAGTGACACTGACAAAAAGACAAGACGCACAGCTAAAGGTAACAGAGGATAAGCCAAAGTTAAAGAGACAAAGCTGAGAAGGCTAAAGAAGACAGAGAGTGGATATAATGGGCAAAGGATGTTGAATATGGAGCTGTCAGACATAAAGATAAAGAGGGATGGCTGGTTGGTTTGACAGAATAGGATGGTATGGATACAGTGAGGTGGAGGCAGATGTTCTGCTGTAGTCACCCCTAAAGGGAGCTCCTGAAAGATGATGTGCAAATTTAGGTTTGCTTGCAGCTTTCTGTAGCTTTTGTAAGAATATGCTGTATCAATGATGTAGTGATGAGATCTGGCTCTTTTCAAAGATTGTGCTCTTTTGGCTTGTTTCCCTCTTCAGAGCCTTCTCCTAATTTCACAATTATGAATGGTTTGTGTTTTTTGAAGCAATTTTTTCTTCAGTGTTTTCATAAAAACTTAAATTTTATGCATATGCAACTGTTAGGTAGAAAATACATGGAGTTTAAGGCCTGGAAAAAAAGTTTTAAATCTATTGTCCTCCAAAATGGCAAATGGTTGAAAAAATAAATGTAATTTTATCTTTGCATTTTCCAATACCAGTGAAATGCAGTCAGATGCTTCTTTTCATGTTTTACTCATTTCATCACTTTTTAGTGAAAGTAACGTTGAAAATATTGTTATTTTCCCAACATGCTGTCTCTGAAATCGCTGCCCACCTTCCTTCTTTCACATAATGGTCTGTCTTTGCATGTGATTGGCCACATGGTATGGCAATCAAAACAATATCCCATCCCTACATGCATGAGGTCTCAGTAGGGTAGGCTAAAGATGTGGCTCTCCCTGGCTGGAGTCAGCTCTTGTCATTCGCTAGAAAGAATCGACTCTTAGAACCAGCTCATTCACAAACGACACATCGCTACCATTATGGCACCTTAACTTTCGTTTTCTCTAAGGTTCTATTTTCTTTTTCATTCCTTTCTGCCTGTGAACTAAGAATGGGGATGCCATGGAAGACTGTCAGATTTTAAAACGTTTCCCTGCAATACTCTCTAGCAGAACATATTTGCTTCATTTTTTGTTAACTGTAGCTGTGGATAAAATATACATATGTCTGACAAAAAATTGGGGTGGCTTTCACACCAGTTTTATTGTGCCAAAATTTTACTGAGAGACAGCAACATAAGATACTTACAATATAAGTCACAGGGGCACTGCTAAAAGGGTCAACAGCGGACAGTCAGAGACATGACATTTCTTTTAAAAGCTTATATTTTAGATCTTATATTTTAATTATAAAGACTTTCTAAACATTTTATGCTATACCTAAAAGCAGGTAGTGCTTATAAATGACTTTTCAAATTCCCCACATTTTTAACAACAACTAATTCAGTCATGAAGTTTGAATAAGTGCTTAAATTGTCTTTTCATTATTAAAACTAAGAAGCTTCTCCTTACAATTTAATGTTGACACACTGTTTTTCCTTTAAAACAAACCTAGGGTAAGTGACTGCCTAGAAATTGTACATGATTCAAATCTGTTTAAGTTAACTCTGTTACTAAACATTATAAAAAGGAGTTAGCACTATTAGTATTTTTGCCTGCTATTACTATTGGATTGTTATCTTATATCACACCAATAAAATGTGTTTTACAAAAATAGGAGAAGAAGAAAAATATATTTTTTCCACAAACAGTTCAATATTCAATCAATCAATATTATTCTTTAATTTGGTGAATTTGGAAAAAGAAAACACATACAGAAATGTGAAAAAGTCTTGAACCACCCCTCATGTTTTGCTCTCCTCCACGGCGTAAATTAGCCTTTATACATGTTTCATGTTTTTCATGTCCACTTTAAATTGCATCATTAGGCACCTTAGTATCAGCAAGGTGATTCCCAAAGAGCTAATACCTGAAAATTTGCCTGAAAGCATGCTGTACAGTATGTCCATATAAATTTGAGGAAACTGGACAAGTGGAGGTCAAAAGGATAAGCGGTGAACAGTATCTAAAAGTCGTGTTATTAAGCAGTATGAAATAAGGCGCAAAAGACCTGACACAGCACTGGAGACATGCATCTAACCCTAGCCCCTCATTTGATCCACCTACTGTTTGCTGAAGCCTTATCAAAAATGGTCTCAGTAGAAACATGGCTGTTAAGAAGCCAGTAGCAAGTCAGAAGCAACATGTCTTATGAAGTGATTAAACAAAATTTGAAATTTTTGGTTCAAATTATCATTAAGGATGAGGTGAGGAGAATGGTATCACAGTGCGTTTCTATAGTGCGTAACATCAGATTTTGATTGACTATGCAATTTCATCTGGAAAGCATCTGATTGGCAACAGTTTCAATTGTCAGTTCAATGGTGACCCAAAACAAACTGTCAGTGCGGAAAAAGCAGGTCTGGATACAAAAGCATACATCAATCATGAGCTGGCCTCCCAGATCCTAGACCAACATAACATTATTGAAGCAGTGTGGGATCACCCTGACAGAGAGCAGAACAAAAGGCAGCCAACATTTCCTTGAGCCTGAAGAACTATTCCTGAAGCCTCCTTAAAGAAATTACAGGAAAGCTGCCTAAGAGAGTGTTGAAGCATAAAGGTGATCATACCAAATGTTGACTTTCAAGCCTGTTGCAACTGTAAAAATATATGATTGTTTTCCTATCAAAATATACAGAAATCATAAGTGGCTCAGACTTTTGCACCATGCTGAATGTTGCATGTTGGGATTTTTCCTTTCCCCCTTTTTTAGACAAATGACTATGAAATTATCTTTTTAGAGAAATATTATTTTATGAATCCCACAAATCTTAATCATATAACTAAAACAATAGCCACTGTTAAATAATCCACTGGTTCTATTTCTATTCTATACATTTGTATTGCTTTGTAGGGGACCCAGGGCAGCAACCAGAAAGCTATGTTCTGTTTCATCAGAGTTTGGAGGGTGTCATGGACAGGTTGTTGATGCTCAGCAGAGTCACACAACAGAAATTATCTTGCAACACATAAACAATACTTTAAAGCCTTCTGTAATGTATGAGCAACACATGAATAATAGTGAGCACCCAGGCGTGAGGGAAAACTGAAATGATATGCATAGAAGAACATTAAAATATTTAGATGTACAACTTTGTGATAAACAATGTGGGAAAAATGTCAAAAAGAGGTGAGCCTACTGCTGTGAAATAACCATTAGAATCATTTTCTCCTTCTTGTCCAAAGGAGTTCACACTGGGAGTGGATCATGAGCATAATCATTATCTGGGGCCCAGAGTAAAGTCTGGTACCCTGTTGTGGAGTCTCCGACTTACACATAACATCATTTCTTTCTACTTGTAAGGCTGACTGAGAGAAGAAAGAGGACAAAAGCTTCTTGGAGAGAAAGTTAAGGGTTCAAAATAAAATAACAGAGAAAAACAGCAAAGAAGAAAAAAATTATATTAGAAACCATACTTGAAATTAAATTCCTTTAATTCTTGATGCGTTGTTGCATCGCACTGTTTGTTTCCAAGGTGAACCATAAACGGACAAGATGGAACTAACGGACAAAGTGAATGGTCGTGCGTCATCGCAGCAGCACCAATAAGCGAGCACGCCTTCTGTCGTGCCAAATTATAAAGGGTGGTCTCCTCTGACTTAAACCAGAGCGAGTCGCGTCGGCACATATCCACTCGGCTTGCTCAGTTGTACCTTTTCGTTCCATACCTTCATGAAGAAAAGCAGAATGGATTTAAACTTCACGCTCTCGGGGAGTGACTTGATCGGCTTTGGCTCGTTGGCGCAGAAACTTTTTGCGAATAACTCACTGCCTCCATTTGATAACAGCACCGTCGGTCCCACAAGTAATGAGGAGGAACTGGAAGTTAATACGAATGTGTACGCAAAAGTCATTGTCACTATCATTTACTTGGCTCTGTTCGCCATAGGCTTCCTGGGCAACTCCATCACTATTTATACCCTGATTACCAGAAAGACGCTGCAGAACCTCCAGAGCACCGTACACTATCACCTGGCCAGTCTCGCCGTGTCCGACCTGCTCATTCTGATCCTCTCCATGCCCATTGAGCTCTACAACTTTATCTGGTTCCATTACCCATGGGTGTTCGGGGACGCCGTGTGCAGGGGTTACTACTTCCTCCGGGACAGTTGCTCTTATGCCACCGCGCTTAACATCGCCAGCCTGAGCGTGGAGCGCTACATGGCCATCTGCCACCCGTTCAAAGCCAAGAGCATCATGTCCCGCAGCCGCACCAAGAAACTCATCAGCGCCATGTGGCTCGCTTCCTTCGCTCTCGCGACACCGATGCCCTTCATCATGGGCCAAAGGATGCGTAACGGCGAGATGATATGCACCACTGTGGTCTCGCCGGTCACGGTGAAGACCGTGCTGCAGGTGGGTGTCGTGGAAAGCTTTTATTATCGCAATTATCGGTCCCCACTGTGGTTTCTTTACGCATCGAGACAAAGTAAAAATCTACAGTACAAGTAGTACTTGAGCCACAAGTAGTAGGTGAGACGGCTGCGAGGGATCGTTCTAAACATGTGGGAGTGTGTGCTGTAGCGCTTTAAAGAACAGGGCTTTACGCGCAACTTCGCCTTTACCATTATCGTCTGTGCCCATCTATACATGTTGTTGTTGTTGTTGTTTCTTCGAGAAAAAAAACTAAATGGTGGCCTACTCATGAAAACATTTTAGTTATTAAACCGTGTAGGGTCAACGAAGTCTGTCAAAAACAGTGTTTTCCTACTGCAAGCAAATGATCTGCAAATCAGCAAATAATTCTTTTAGTCAAATTATTTAAACTATCGAGTCCTCATTTTTTTTAATATTTATATATATCTGTTGAAAATAAACATTTGGTGAGCAAATTCACTAAAGCCTAAATCATCTTCACATGTGAAGAAAGCACAGCATGTATGCTGCTACAGATGTCTGTGTTGGCTCACTTTCTTCTTTGTTTTTAAGCTGGTAGAGTTCGAATGATTAGAGATTCATTCATAAAGACACTTGAAAGGCAGGTTATAGCTATATTTTTTCACACAGAGCACCAGAGATTTGACCATTACAGCTTAGGCAAGCTGTGAAAATGAAAAAGATCAGGTTCCAAAGATATTCTATTTCTTGAAATGCTTCTTGTAGAAACAATATCAGACCTTGACACTGAATATTGGCAAACTGAATATTTTGAGGGTGGAAGCACCCACAGAACTGCTGTAGGTTGCTTTCATGTAGGGAACTAGCCGTCTTAGTAATACATTATGCACTCTTTGATGGTGACAAGAGAAGAATATGTCACTTTACATTCATTCATACAGTCCATGTTATACGATATGATATAAAAGCACAGGAGGACACTAAGGGAGTATTCTTTTTGAAATTCAACTCATCATCACAGCAGACTAAATATCTTAACACCAGGAACTACAGGTACTGCCAAGGAATAAGAAAAGAAATAGCCACTTCCCAAATTGCTAGAGAACTATAAAATAGAGCAAAATGACAGCATAAAACAACATAAAGCACAATCCTATACACAACCCCCTGACCAGACCAGTTATAAATATAATTCAAATAGGGTGTTGCTGTTCGTTTTTCTTTCTTTAAGGAAGTACAGCAGTTGAAATTATAAGTTACAGCATGCGGGACCTCAATGTGAATCGGTGGTCTGCTTCACAAAAAGAATGGGCCTGTAAGCGGGCATTACAGTTTTATACCACAACAAAAACAAGTATTGTTATGACTATCTTCTTCTGGGAAACTGTCTTCTCCTCTGCGGATCTTCTCCTCCACTCTGTCCACGTCTGACCTCATCTACCATCTGCTCCTTTTCTGGAAAAAGATAGAGAAAGAAAAACACCTCCCTAACCTAACCTTACTGCATTAATATTATCTAACAATTCTCAGCCTACTGATTCTACGTATTATCTAAGACATTCTGTTCGGACTCCCTTGGCCCGGAAAAATATCAGCTAGACTCTAACTCTACATATGATGTGTAAGCATGTTTGCAGAGTCACTCTGCAGCTCTATATGTCAGTCTCAATAATTCAATTCAATCATACCATTGAATTAATGATTTTGACCCTTATTACATGTGAAATGTCACAATGTCAAATGTGAAATTTGACATGCATAATGTGAAACTTATCAATGATGGCCAGCTGTCTGGCCTCAAAACATGACATTACCACCACTGTGTCGCATTTAACCCATGCATCCCTCAATCCAATGTGTCCCCATTAAATTGGCTCTCAACCACCAAAACTTTGAGAATCATAGCTTTAAACTCTGTGAAATTAATGGTAATGGACAGGGACACAAATTAGGGCTAAATATCATGGTTCTGTTTTCTCGAGCAACTGTCTGAAATGCCAGAGAAGAGAGCCTTAAGTGCCTCAGTCCATGGACTATGTGCGTTGTAGGCGGATCTGTGTCTGACAGTAGTTACCCTAGGAATAATCTACAAGTGCCTTATGGCAGTTGTCCTTTGAGCTCTGGATGTGTAGGTGACTGATAGAAGTCAAGACAATGAGCTTTTACTGAGAGCGCGGCACCCACATCTAATGAAAAGATATTTCTCAAAACTGTCTCCAGGCCTTCCCACAGAGCAACAAGCTTAGAGGTTGTGTAAGTGATTAGGCCAGTCTCCCTTCGCTTGACAGTCCACATACTTCACATTGACTGAAAACTTGTTGAGGTTGTGGAGAAAAGCGATTTTGGTTCCAGTGTAATCATCAGCGATCATCATGGTTAGTGCCCCCTGCTTCTCTGCATCATGCTGAATATATTTTTCCATATCTGTTTTTCTGCTCTTTTGATGTCCTTCAATGTCTCATTTTTTGTTTTTTCTGTTTTCATCACTCCTGCATGACTAACTGAAACTGTGCCAAGGATAGATTATCTAGCATTGCTTTCATTCAGGCTATAAGTGAGCCAGGCTGCATTAAAAAGTCCACATTTTCCACACAGTTCTCTGTAGAAATATAAGTTGGGGTGGTGGGGTCTGGCAGCAGATGGTATCACACAGTCGAATTGCTACAATAACATTTTGAGTGTTTGTGTACATATTCTCTTTTGTCCATCTATGATAGATTCGATGTAAGCGGTTCAGGAGGCACCGTGCTGCACTGCTGCAGTAGAGGGTCACCGCACGCTCGGTCTGTTTGGACAACAGTGCAATACTCTGAAGGGAAAGAAAGGGTGTGCGTGTGTGTGTGTGTGTGTGTGTGTGCGCGCGCGCGCTTGCATGAGAAAATTGAAGAGAAGGAGAATGATGAAGTGGTTAGAGAGTGAGGAGGAAGCCAGAAGGGTGATTAATAAGAGGAGCATGGCTCTAACTCTGCTTGGGTTAGGAGTTCAGTCCTCTTAAAACTGCAGCACAGTGAGTTAAACTGTACTTTAAATGGCAAATATAAATAATGCAGGACTCCTGGATCTGCTTCTTAAAACTGTCAAACAAAATCTCTCAAAAATGTTAAATATTTTCTATACTAATATTTAACTAAGATGTTAGTCCTTGTTGGCATTGTTCTCTCACTAGAGCTAACAACAGCTTACAAATGTGTTGAATATGTCATGGTCCTGGGTCGTGCGACCCAGTGTTTTGTGTTTAGTCTATTTTGATGTTTATTGTTTGTTTAGGTTCATTAAGTTATTCCAGCTCATTTGTAATTATATTACCCTTGTATTAAGCCTCCCTTGCCCTTCATGTGTTTATGTCTGTGTGTCTTGTGTTGTCAAGTTCATGCTGTTGCTTCTGTCATCTTCCACTGTACTCAGTCTCCCTGGTTCGTGCGTTTACCTGTCATGAGTCATGTCTGCATGGTTATGTTTAGTTCATGTCATGTCTAATCTCCATGTTTCCTGTTTTACTTTGAAAGTCTGTATTCAATGTCAGTGTATTTAGTTTCACCTCTCCTGTCCTGTCGTTAGGTTCATGTGTGTCAGCTGTGCTCCCATGTGTGGCCACTTCCCCTGATCATCCCTCATGTGTATTTAGTCTCTGTGTTTCATACAGTCCGTGTCGCGTCGTCTGTGTTCTCACCTCCATGTTTTCCCGGTCAGTCTTTGCAGCGAACATCATAGTCTCTGAGTTTCCTTAGTTTGTCACAGTATTAGTTTTCCCAGTTTAGTTATAGCCTAGCCACGCTATCCTTGCTTTGTTTGTACACCTTGTCTCCAGCCATAATAAAGGCTCGCTTTCTGTTAAGTTCACTCCCGTCTACTCACTTGTGTACGCACCTGGGTCCATTACACACACCATCGCACGGCCTGTCTCTGCATACCGTGACAGTATATGGTGTTGTTCCTACAACATCATAATTAATGTCATTCCAACTGACCAATCAAGTTGCATCAGGACTGGGAAAATGATTTTTCTTCATGGCTTTCCCACATGGCTTACACTGTTAAAGGATCAATTTCAACAAAGCATTAAAAACAAATCATTTAGTAAATGCTGGTATGTTCTAGACACACCAGGTGTCATTTAGCAGCAGTGCATTAGTGAGAAAGTGCAAAGGGTAGCTGCTGTGAAGGTGCATGTATTTTTACTGAACTTCCTCACCAAGTAGTTCTTAGTTCCTAAACCTAAGCAGCGAGTGAGAGTGAAAAAGACAGTAAAACCAAGTGCAAAACACATGAAAAGGAGACTTTATTATTTTTACTTTATTCCACAGCCACCATTGCAACGTTCTTATGCGGCCTTTTCACATCTCTAACATGAGGACTTCCTCTCAGTGCCATTTAAAATGCACTTTTTTTTGTCTTTTTTATAACAGAAATGGCTGAAGATTCTATTCTATTCTGTTCTGGTGACTGTTTAAAATAATTTATTGTCTCATCTCAGTTTTGCCATGTCAAAATAAACACAGCAATTTCTGCCGTGTAGCAAAGTTTAATTCTAAAAGAACTTTGGGTTGGTTATGAAAGCATTTAAAGCAACAGAGGCTCTGTATCATTTCTACAATTTAAAAATTAAGAAAATAAAAATAAAAAAGGGAATGCACTGGGGGAAGCACCAGTCATGATCTAGTGAGGCTGTAGTTTGGGTATGTAAGGTGTTGTGGAGATGGACTAAAGCAAAGGACACTTGAGGCGTTTACTTCAAAATGGGATGTGGGCTTATCTAGCTACTTTTGGTGTTAACATTTTAGTACTACAAAGGCAGTTCAGGTCTAACCTATGCTGAAGGAATTGACCTGTTCCAGAGCGGATAAGACATGAACTGGTATAATATCAGTGCATACTGACCAGTCAATTCTCCAGAAAACAAAGTCACCATTCTTGGAAGAATTTCGGATCTGTGTGCACGGACAGTGGGAGGATCCAAAGTTTTGGCTATACTGAACGTTCTTTGTAATACTGGGTCCTAGTATGAAAGGGCCCCTACCCTGTACCTTGACTGCCAACAAAAAAAAGCAACAGGTGTGCAAGGCTAGAATCCAATAGAGTAATTATATTTTATCAATCAGTCAATTTGACCTTTTATCAATTACTTGAAAAAGCTACCCGAGAAACAAATATTTGCTGGGTAAACTAATAGTACTCCGCTAGATCAAAGTTACATACAGATGACAAGAGAATTATTGCCCCCTGTAGAACTGGCAGATTTCATATGTGAAAAAGCACCGTGGCAACATGTATAATTAAACTTCCTGCACCTGAATAAAGTGGATTTTAAAAAGATAACAGCCACAATATTTGGACATTTACCATTAATATAAGTAAATGGAAGAAAACACAAAAGATTTCCAGAATGTTCTTGATGTTTAGTTGGTTTCCTTCCATCATAGAGGAAAAAGAACTGTAAAATGTGTGTGTATGTGTGTAAAATATGCAAGGTAAATGTAAGATGGGGAGAGAAATCTAAATGTGCAAGGATGTGAATTTGTTTTTGTTTTTTTTATTTCTTAATTGTTGCAGAGCGTGAGGAGCCTGAAAGTAAAGAAGACATTCCAGTGTAGCAGGGATTCATCTATATGCAGTATTGTAGTGCAGTACTGCTGTGTGAACTGCTCCTGGGCTGGTATACCTGTGAGCATGTTTACTGCTATTGCACTGAGTGGTCTCAAGCTGTGAGGGAGTGGGTTACTCAGGGTCTCATTGTTAGTGCAGGACATTGACTTTAACCTGACCAATTCATGGAGGGAGAAGGATGTTTACATTTTTTTTCTGCTTGACTGAAATGTTCCTTTCACTGTGTGTTTTTTCCTGCATTGTTAATCGGGGTGTAGTTTTATTTTTCCTTTCCAATAACTGTGCCTCGCAATATTACTTGCATTAGTAATGTCTGGCCACTGTACACATTTTTATGGGCTTTCAAAGTTCAGTACACATGCTGTTTCTTTAAATAGATCTTGAGTGTGAAATAACACTTTCAAATGCATAAAAAATGCAAAAAAACCAAAAACAAAATGTTTAACACTTCATGATCATTCAAATTGAAGGTTTTAGTCTTTTTAGTTACAAAAAGAACATTTAATTCTATACGTTACAGGGCCCTATTTCAGAAAGCAGATTTAGAAAAACATGAAAAAATGACTATGTCAAGCCTAAAAAACTCCAGGTTTTCTCTTACACAAAGTCACAGTTAGGTATTTGTTTGGTGTTATATTTCACATGAGAGTATTTATAATTAAACAGTCATGAATGGTCGCTGGACAATGCCGATTTATTTTCAGCTAAAAATCAAATAGGCTATCTACATTTCTAAAACTTTGTGACTTGTGGACAAGTTCCCCGCTGCTGAACCATTTACTGTGTGTTGCTGCTTAAATAAAATTAATCTATATAGAGTTCAAATCCAAATTGCCTTTTACCAACTCCCATTTTGGCTTCAAGAGACAGAAACCCTCTCTTCTTTTAAGATTTGGCTTAAAACTTTCCTTTTGATAAATTTTATAGTTTGGCTTGGATCACGTGACCCTGAACCCTTCGTTAGTTATGCTGCAATAGTCCTAGGCTGCTGGGCCTTCCCAAGATGCACTGAGTGCTTCGTCTTCATTGGCGTATGTGTTTATACACCACTATGCATTTAATCATTAGTTATTATTAATTTCTGGCTTTCTTCCACCGTGTTTCTTTTGCTCTGTCTCGCTCCCCTCACTGCCAACCAGTCACAGCAAATGGCTGTCATTCCTTCCTCTGTTTGTGCAAGAGGTTTCGTCCTATCAAAAGGGAGTTTTTCTTTCTCAAGGTCTGATTGTTGTGGCTTTCGTTCTATGATTGTAGCATCTTTACCTTGCAATAGAAAGCGCCATAAGATTGTGATTTGGTGCTATATAACCAAAATTGAATTGAACTGAAATGAGATGAACGTAGAATAAAACCTGTAAAAAGGTGGTATTTAGAATACAGTTACTTTGTTGAAATAAATGGATTACACTGCGGTACTTTCCTGTTTCATTTTGTCGCGGGTCAGGACTGTTTGGGTTTTGTTTGACAGCTACGTTCCCTTGTTCCAGGCGGCAGCGTTACGGTTGCCATGGTTGCAGGGCGACGCTCTCTCTCTCTCTGCGACTGTGTGCTTCCTGGGTGAGAGAGCGCCTTTTCGTTGTTGTTGTTGTTGTTGTGCTAAGCTAACAGGCAGAATGCTACAAGCATAGCTCTAAAGAATGTAGCATCATGGGCAGTGTAGTCCGTGTTGCAGGGAGAATGGACTGTCATACACGTTATGGGTCTGTGAGCGCGAGGAGGGAGAAAAAGGAGAGTGGAAAACTACGAGTTGTCATCGAGCAAAAACGGGAGCTGGAAGCATGTAAATATAATAATAACCACTTCAGCCAAGAAGAGTGCCTGACGAGCCCAGTTGTAAGTAAGCTATTAAGACTCGACTGTACACCGTGTTCGTGTTTTCCTCCAAAACAATAAGTTCCGTTGGAGCAGTCTTTCAACGCCTCTCTCTGTCTCTCGCAATAAAAGTTGACCCAGACAACAAAGTAAAGCTATTTTTCGGCTACGAGCCGACAGGGACCCCGCCGTATTAGTCAGAGGTCCCTTTACTACAGTTCGGAGTCGCGGACCTTCAGTAATAGTAATAAATCACACAGCAATAGTACATTCACGTTGTTGTAAAAAGCATGATAATATATTAAGTAATCCAAAGTATTCAGAATACGTTACTGTCATTGAGTAACGTAACGGAATACGTTACAGAATACATTTTGGGGCATGTATTCTGTATTCTGTAATGGAATACATTTTAAAAGTAACCTTCCCAACACTGGCTACAACATAGTCTCAAAAATGATTTTACAAAGTTACATAGCATCTGCTTTGTGACCAAAAGTATGGTTGATCAGCTGAACACCCAAGAGTCAGCTGGTTGATTGAATGGCCTTTGTACTGCAGAATTAAGTCTGAATCTCACTATTGTCCTGTGTGTCTTCATGAAGTAAGAACCCGTGTTTTAAACATCCCTTCTCCGACTATAGTATATCCCGCCTCTCGTGCCTGGTCTTCCTCTTCACAGGAATTGGTCAAGACCTTAATGGACTGCAAGAAAAACAGAGCCTTGGTTATGTTTACATTCTCATAGCAGTGGTAGTTGAAATCTAAATGACATAATAAAATTTGGCCTCTCTACCAGCCTCATTGAAAGCAACAGAGTGTATTCACTCAAGTGCTGTGCTGCTTTGAAGCCCCTGCTGGTATTTGACATTTGATTTTCTAGCTCCATACAGAGGCTACTTTATGACAACTCTCGACAGATCTTTTAGATCTGTTTTACTAGTGTGTGTGCGTTACTAGTGTGTCTTGTTGCTTCTCACTTGTTATAGTTATTTTTGGCTTGGAAGAAGCAAGCTGTGTAGGGTTGACGATTATTTTCCTAGTAGTTGACGATTATTTTCCTAGTAATTCCTTCCTCCCACAATAGGAATTTTCAGGATCAGATGGAGATTCATCACCAATGTCTTGCGTTGTCTGTACTGCATGTGAGAAATATTTAACTGATTTCTATTTGTAAAATGTTCGCATAATCAAACTCACTTCAAATCCTATTTGTGGCTAGTATTAAATCACTACAGAAGATATGCAGTCGTGGTCAGAGGTTTGCACACACTCATCATAGGCATGAATGTTGTGTTATTTTACATTTTTAATGATTGATGAATTGCACAGCATACATATTTAATAACTTGAAAAAAAAAACAAGATTTGGGTGCACAAGTTGGAATCCACACAGGGTCATAGTACACAAACACTCTCACTAATATTTGGTTAAATGTCCATTAGCAATTTGCAACTCAATTAGGCAATTTTGATATGAACATAAACAAGCTTCTGACATAACTCTGGCTGAATATTAGAATCCTTTTCTTGGACATAATTGGTAGAATTAAATTAGTTAATTTCCTGGTAGTATAGGCCACAGTAAGGTTGATATCAGGGCTTTCAGAAGGTCATTCCAGAGGCCTAATGGGTCATTTCTCATTTCTTTTTCTTTGCTAACCTCTTTCTTTGAGTGCTTTCTTGTACTTCCTCATTCCACCATCAATTCTCCTTGTCCACTTTCTTCTGTCTCTTGCAGATTTTGCCTTCTGCATAAGATGAAGTCCACCTGTTTGCACCTTCCTCTACTCTTTTGTTACTCTGTTTCTCCCTTTTCTTAAATTACATGTTCACGACAGCCATTTCCATCCTCCATCATTGTAAAAATCCACCACCATCTGCCTGTCTTCTTTTATCTCCTTAACAAAAAATAATTTAGAGGGAACAGTTGTGCTCTTCATATTACATCACCTCTCCATCTCTCTGCACGTATCTGCTCCACGCCATGTGCATGATGGAGAATAAAGAACTGCAGCAGAGTCTTGAAGTAAAATCATTGCAATAGAGAAACAGACACACCTATGTCATCGAAAAAGATAAGGCAGAAAAACTTTGTTTCCCATTGCCAACTTCAAAGTTAGCTAGGTCGCATTGATGCAGGAACTTTTATTGATTAAACTTTTTTAGGTGAAAATGTTGATGACTGATTTCTTCATGTGTCTTCTTGCATATGTGAAAAACTGATACTGGTTTTATTTTTGAGGAGTTCATTAATATATAGTTAAGTTTAAAATGTGTAATTTCGAACCACTTACAAATTATAAGCATAAGCTCTCTTAACTTGAAACAAGTCTTGGGATGAATCAACAACTGAGAATTTGCTAAATTATTATAGTGTCACTGACTATGACTTTAACCACAGAGCTGACAGAAAGTACTGAGTCCAAAGACCGCTTCACAGAAAAAATGTTTTGGTGACATTATATTATATACATTATATACATTTGTGTGCCACCAAGTTCTGAAGACCAGGTACTTTGATTTGGTCTACAGTTTAAAAAGTCAGCCTTACCTTCTCATATTGTGTAGTGACTTAAAAGTATATTCTTCTATTGGAGCTCAGGGCTTTTGTTTTTGTTTTGTTTTCTCAGATACCTCCCCATAAGAATTAAAAATTATGACAAGTTATTTGGTACTGAACATTTATTGTGAAAAAAAAAGAGAGAGAGCAAATCTCTCAATTTGCATTGTAAATTTTATAATATTTGAAATAGTGTAAAAGCATATTTGTATTTCTCTGGGTTCTGCTTTAAGGATGTTAGACATAACACCAGACAAAAAACAGATTTGTTTACGTCAGGGATTGGGTCTGCATACAATTATAAAACAGCACATGACATGTGGCATGTAGCCTCTGCAGAGTGTTTTGTTTAAACTATGTCAACATTGATACAAATATTTGGATTATTCCCTGCTGAGAGTGACAGAGAACTATTACAATCTCCTAGTTTTACGAGCACAGTGTTCCCATAATGGCCTCAAACTGGCCATTATGGGAACACTGTGCTCGTAGAACAGATAAACGGCCTCTCAATTGGTTGTAAACAGCATGCCACCACCGCCACTGCCCGTTTTCTATTGTGGTCTACTAGATTCTGATCTATTGTGTTTACTGCTTCTCTTCATGAAATTCACAAAATAGATAAAATAGCTACAAATTTTAACACACTGCATTGACAAAAGTATTCACTTACACATTCAAATCATTGAATTCAAGTGTTACAATCACTTCCATGGCAACAGGTGTATAAATCAGGCACCTATGCATCCTATGCTTTTATACACATTTGTGAAAGAAGGGGTCGCTCTCAGGAGCTCAGTGAGTTCCAGGATGGTTAGGTGATTGGATGCCACCTGTGCAACACGTCCATACGTGAATTTCCTCACTATTAAATATTCCACAGTTAGCTTATAATATTATAATATAGTATTATAACAGAGCGGGAGCTATTGGGAATGACAGCAACTAAGCTAGTCAATCGCTATAGACCTCTAAACTTCATGTGGCCTTCAGTTCAGCTCAAGAACAGTGTGTGCAGAGAGTTTTATGGAATGGGTTTCCATCGCTGCTGCATCCAAGCCTTACATCACCAAGCACAATGCTAAGTGTCAGATACAGTGATGACGTGTTTTCAGGAGCAACGAATCATGATTCTCCGTCTGGCAAGCTGATAGACAAGTCTGGGTTTGGTGGCTGCCATGAGAATGGTACATGTCTGACTGCACTGTGCCAAGTGTAAAGTTTGATGGATGGGGTATATAGTGAGTGGTTGTTTTTCAGGGTTTGGGGCTTGGCCCTCAGTTCCAGTAAAAGGTCTCTTGATGCTTCAGCATACCAAGACATTTTGGACAAAAAACCTGTGGAAGGGGTTGGCCGACATCTTATTAAACACTATGGATTAAGAATGGACTCTCACTTAAGTTCATATGCATGTAAAAGCAGACAAGAGCAAATACTTTTGGCAATATAGTACATATTCATACATGAAGGCCAGTTATATTGACAGTCTTAAATAACTAAAACATAGTAACAATACTTGAATACTGGATTTAGAAGGAGTAAAAAGACACAAAGGACACACTTGCATCCTCAATTATAGCTCCAGGTGCATGTTAGGGATTGAGAAATCTTTAAACCTTTGTGTGGTCTTCATAGACAGTGTTATTTCATAACCACAGTTCAAAACAGAAGATGGCTGTACCAACATACAGCATATGATGGTGGTAAAGCATATGTTCCTCCCATCCAGGCAACCATTATAACGTTTGGCAATGACGGTGCCCTTCCAGATCTGTAAAATGACAATTCCATAGGCACTGATACATCCCCATACCACCAGAGATGCAAGCTTTTTATGTGAGTGCTTTTTTAGTATCACTTACTTTTCTAGCCCTTTGTTGTCCTCTTCCAAACTTTTCTGAGACATGTTGCTGCCATCAAATCCTGTCCCAATATTTTTTTTCGCAAAATGTCTAAATTTAAACATTTAATATGCACTCTCTTTTATTGTGAATAAAATATGTGTTTATGAGATTTTTACTGATTTTTGGGGAGAAGTGAGATTGTGCATTTAATATGAAAAGAAAAAGCTATGATACACAGTTGACTGTGAACGGAAGAGGAGGCAACATAGATATAAACAATATCCCTGTTCTAAGGTTTTTTGCCAATAAAAACCCTTCTACATTCTAAAAGAAGGAAAACCATCCAAAAGTTTGAATACTATTATGTGAGCAAACTGATAATAGTGTTCAAAGATCAACATTTAGGTTTTCTATTAATGAACATTCAATGAACAATGAACATTCAGTTTCATTGTAGCCTTTCCAGTCTGGATATTATCAAGCCCTACTCAGAAAGATCTGTACAACAGAAAAGCATAATTTATATACAAAGTGAAAAATAGTGGACCTGCTATTGAACCTCAATACTTACTTGATTATAAGCAACCATAATTTGAACTCTATCACAGTTATATAAGATATTTGATTAAAGCTGGTTGTATCAGACATCCTAGCCCTATTATTATTTCACAAATTGTCAAGAGAAATATACAAACAGTGCAGCAGAGTCTGACGTTTTGTCAAATGAGTTATATAGGTAATGGATTGTGATTGCACTGGTTTTTAAAGCCTCACTGCTATAGTAGATGATACTGTTATGCTCAAAAACTTGTTGTCTCAACACCAGATCCAGATATCCATGGTTGGCTAATCTTTCCCCTGGAAAATGTCCTATTCTATATCTAAGTTTGATTTTTATATCTAACAAAAACCCTGCCTCTCGCCCTATGACAGCTTGGATCGGGTCCAGCGCCCCCTGTGACCCTGAGAAGGATAAGCAGAAGCGAATGGATGGATGGATGGACAAAAAGATGACAAGTTTTTTTTTTCTTTAGGCTTTTAAAAAAAGGCTTCACTTCTACCTCATTTTAAGCTATTGCCAGTTGAATTATACAATGTGCTCATATTTTTGTAATGCTGTTCTAGTGTTGTTGACCGTTCAAAGGGCTTTGGACTACAAGCCATGTAATCAAAAACTATGATATTTTCACCTGCAACTCAAAAAATTCAAAAACCAACACTTCTCTGCCAGAACATTACAAGGAAGCTCTGAGTAACATGGCAGATCTGAAAGCGTGGCTAATGGAACTAAAGACATTTAGAGCTTTGATCTAAACTTGACAGTATCAATGACCACTTCGTTAGGAATTGCAACGCTGTCACAACCATTGCCAGTAACATGACAGAGACGAAACAAAAAGTTGATTGCCATACCACAGTGACTGTGGTAAAACAGTGACTGAAAATTCAGTAACATTTTATAGTATATAGTATAGTCCTGAATTACCAAAGCAATTAAACATCCATCCATCCATCTTCTTCCGCTTATCTGGGGCCAGGTTGCGGGGGCAGCAGCCTAAGCAGAGAAGCCCAGACCTCCCTCTCCCCAGCCACCTCCTCCAGCTTGTCCGGGGGAACACCAAGTTGTTTACAGGCCAGCCGAGAGATATAATCTCTCCAGCATGTCCTGGGTCTGCCCCAGGGCCTCCTCTCGGTGGGACATGACGGAACACCTCACCCAGGAGGCACCCAGGAGGCATCCTTGTCAGATGCCCAAACCACCTCAACTGCCTCCTTTCTATGTCGAGGAGCAGCGGCTCTACTCTGAGTCCCTCCTGGATGGCTGAACCTCTCACCCTATCTCTAAGGGAGAGGCCAGCCACTCTTTGGAGGAAGCTCATATTTTATCCGCAATCTTCTTCTTTAGGTCACTACCAACAGCTCGTGACCATAGGTGAGGGTAGGGACGTAGATCAACCAGTAAATCAAGAGCTTTGCTTTTACACTCAGCTCTCTCTTCACCACGATGGACCAGTACAGCATTCGCATCACTGCGTCTGCAGCACCAATCTGTCTCTCAATCTCCCATTCCCTTCTATCACTTATGAACAAGACACCAAGATACTCCACCTTTTTCCGGCTGAGGACCATGCCCTCAGCAATTAAACAAATCTGAGCCAAAGAAGAAATGTATGTTAGCTGGTAAATACTGAAGGAATTCATATAAAAAATAGTACTGGCTTGTTGAACTTGGATACCATACCATTAACAGAACTTTTGAGAAAAAAAGGCTTACAAACAAAATGTAAAATGTGCTCATCAGCTGCTTCCTAGCCTGATATTACTCGTTCTTCAGCTTGATGGCTCCGTTCATTCTGGTGTCCATCATCTGATTTTGGGCATTACCATCACAACAGGCACCAACCATTTTGCAGCCACAGCTCCTTGGAGCAGCGTCAATAGTATGGTCCCTTTGGACTTAATGTCCTCAGACTCCCCCAGTAGAGTTTTTGCTGGGGGTGGGAGAATATAAAAAATTGCAAGTTTGAATGCCAGGGGATTAAGTAAACTGAAAAGAATTGAAGAAGGTCATAACTCAGATCATCCATGAGAGAGTTGCAGATATAAAATTGGTACAGAACAGATGGCCCAGTCAAGTGATACATACAGTTTCTTAAATTTAAACTTTAAAACTTAATTTTGTAAATTTCATGAAAATTTACAATATATGTGCAAAGCAGAGCATGAGCTGGCCTCCAATGATGACATTTTCTTTGTGTCTTTTTGGCTTCTCAGTAGGAGATAGGCAAAAGTGAAAGAAACAGCTGTAGTTAACAGACTTTGCATTACTTGTGTTTTCTTCTTGTCACATGTTGTTTCCCTCTTCGTTTATTATTTTGTATTCCTCTCATATTCGTTACTGTACCAATTGCTCCCAGTTTTAGATATGAGAAAGGAAAAGGAGACCGATGTAAAGAAGGGCTTACCAACGGGGGTAAAAAACCCAAAACATTTTGTGAAATGAGAAATTCTCAAAATAACCATCATCTTCAGATCAGTTCTTTTAAGGCGAGTGTACATTATAGATTCAAAAGTGAAGCAGTTGTGTCAAATTAAGATGTTTTTAGCACCTAATCCAGGGGTGTCCAACTCCAGCCCTCGAGGGCTGGTGTTCTGCAGGTTCTAGATATCACCCTAGGTCAACGCACCTGAATGAAATGATTAGTTCATTAACAGGCCTCTGGAGAACTTCAAGACATGTTGAGGAGGTCATTTAGTCTTTAAATCAGCTGTGTTGGATCAAGGACACATCTAAAACCTGCAGGACAGGACACCCCTGAGGACTGGAGTTGGACACCCCTGACCTAATCTAAGTCAGGCTGATCTATTCAATTCAATTCAATTTTATTTATATAGCACCAAAGCACAACAACAGTCACCTCAAGGCGCTTTATATTGTACAGTAGATCATACAATAATAGATACAGAGAAAAACCCAGCAATCATATGACCCCCTATGAGCAAGCACTTTGGCGACAGTGGGAAGGAAAAACTCCATTTTAATCCGATCGTTCAGTCTGACGTCACTAGCCGTGTCTGGGCCTAAACTCTGCTGCAGGTCCATATATCAAATGATCACTGTGGCATTACTGAGAGTTAAAACACTGTCTTAAGTCTTTCATCTTTAATAAAATTATCAGCATTCTGCTCTACCAGGTGTAACAACTGAGTTTAACATCCAGGCATCCATGAAAACGGAATTTATGACATTTAACGGAGTTAGAAGTTAGCAGGGAGTTAGCTTGCTAGCTTCAATCTAAATACAATATAGCATGTCCTGACTGCGGGGTTTTGGAAACGAATTAAAACGTACAGCTTTCTTATCACTTCCAACATAAATGAAGACAGAAAACTAAACAGCAGTGACGTTTGTAGGGTTACTGAAGTTGGGCTAGCTGGTATATAATGATGTGCTACGTGACCGCTAGCAACACAGCTATATTAGCATAATATAAACAAGCTAACTTTTTTTCCACTCGATAAAAGTTAACGTGAGGGTTCTCAGTAGTCAGGAACAAATGTAATCGCATGGCAGGATGCTGTAAAAGGACCAAACTTCAGCCAGGAGAACAACTGAGATAATCCATCCACAATACGAGGTTAGTCATTCATATACTGCCGCATGGGCTGTGCTGTAGTTACATCGTAAGGTTTTAAAAACTGAGCTTAAATAAATGATTAGCGGTAATAAAAGCTGAGGGAGGTCAACGGTGATCACTGACTTTTTTAGGAGCTTTTTGAGATTAAGTAGAAGAAAATACAAAGCATTAAACATGTTAATAACACAAAAGCCATATTAAATGCAGACTACTTTAGTCCCGGAAGTAGGATTTGTCACGTCATCACTTAATAATCGGACAGGAAGGGAGGGGCGGGGCCATCTGCTGCGACCGGTTGGGGTGAGAGAAGAAAAACAGGATAAAGACATGCTGTGGAAGAGAGACGATGTATGTTTCAGTGCAGAGAGGTCTAAATCTGATCTTTAATTTTCCTCAATAAAAACTTCAGCTTTCTAAACTCTCAAAACAGGCTTTCTTTAATGCAAAATTTGTAAATGTATCTCAATCCAGCTGTTTATATTTTACTTTTTTAAATATGACCTTGATATTGTCATACTTCATTTGGTTTAATGGCCTCCATGTTGAGAATTAGCCTGATTAACTCTGCTTTGACTCACCAAAGATTTACTGACTAGCAGAAGTTGATAGAAATGCACATAAATTCAAAATGTTGCTACTGAGCTCCTCAAAACTAGATTGATTTCTTTACTCACCACATCTGGGTTATAGATATCAGCAGGAGCTATTTTCCAACACCTTGCAAATTATCTAATTTCACTGGTTTTAGAGCAAAAATAATAAACTAAAAGTATAAGCAAACCCATTTTGAAGCATTTTGTTTGTTGATTACCATCGCTAATCAGAAGGTCACTCAGCAATCATATCCTCCACCAAGACAAGTGCCAAATTTTGCAGTTCATCAAAACTGAGATGCACAGAAATGTAACTTAATTTGAATCTAATGTCCACTTTTTATTCAACTCCAAAAGCATTCAGGAAATTCATCGTCATCTTATCTTCCTGAAAAAAAGGAAAAAGCATTTGAAAAATGTATTAAAATGCCTACTATTTGGCTTTGAAGTCAACCAGTTGCTAAGTTGCTAACTAGCTTACACCAGTTGCTAATGGTTACTTGCTACTTCCTATTGCTAGGGAAGTTTATATGTACATAAAACACAACAAAATGAACGGTTATCCTATTAAAGATATTAATATTATATGTCTGCATGTTCCCAGCATCAAGGTATGTGATTGACTATAGAAACATCCAATCTAATTTCCCTGGAAATGGACTGGTTGTACCTTTTAATCACACTGGGAACATTTCAGGGCATTTAATCTGCTTGTGGTGTTTTATTTTGAAAACTGACCATCTTCTCTGTGACACTTATGTGTTTTGCTTTTGTCTGTAATAAGAGTCCGAGAATGCTTAAGTAAATAAATCCCCACATCCTTGATGTTGTTGAACCAAACAAAACTGCCATGCATTATGTGTTCTTGCCATAACTCACTGCCCACTAACTGACTACAGAAAAAATATTCTATTTGTACGATTAGAGACTCTTTGGTAAACAATAAAAAGTCTTTGTGAGGGTGAGAGACTGAAAAGCTCAGAGATAATTATTGTCTCCATGATTACTTTATTCTCTGTGTAAAACCCTGGCATAGTGTGACTGATAACACTTTTAAATATGCATTGTGTTTCCTTAGAAAACGACAGATGCATAACACAATGGATGCAGTAGTTCTAAAGACATGAAAGTTGTATTAACTTCTGTTCTTCAACAGCACTGCAGTCCTGTACATGCTTCCATTGAGAAAGCAACAAAGGTTTTGAATTATGCTGTTACACTACCCTGTGGGGATAAACTAGCTTTGTGTGATAGAAAGGTAAGACGTACAGCTGGTTCCATGATGCAGCGTGCCCATTCCAACTAAAGATTTAAAAAAAAAGAAAAGAGGTTGAGATTGAGATATTGTATATTTACCATTGTGTGTTATAAACGATTACTGACCACGCTGTGTGTCCTTTTGGCCAAATGACTGCTATCACTTGCAGTATATTACTGTGTGAATGCACTGGGTCCAGAAACCAGAATGATAAAGTGCATGTTTACTGAGCACACAGCATACAGCATTTGGTTCTGGTAAACAGCATTCATCATGTGAGACCCTGAGAGGTAGAGAAAAAAATAAAATTTCTACCATTTCACAAAATATAACAGTCGTTGACAATAACAGTTTGTGGGAGCATTAAAATGTATTGGCAACTTTTTCTCAGTCCTAGCTGGCAGTGCATCCCTTGTTTATCAGTTCAGTTGAAAACACAGCGAGTATCTGATTATAACTGAGGACAGTGAAACTTTCTTTAGGTCACGAGCAGTTGTCCAAGCATTTCACTACATATCGTACTGTGTATGACTGTGTACGTGACAAATAAAATTTGAATATGAATTTGAATTTGATCTCTATCGTCATTACTTTATTATGTTTCTGGAACTGATCTGTAAATCCCTTTTCTCTAATTGTTTTATTGTTTTCTAACAAAATGTACATTTACACAGTAACAGGTTAGTTATGTTCTTTTCAAACAGGTACCAGAAAACAATGGGTGACATTATGGTTGCGCTTTCCATCTTTTCTACAGTGTGTTTGGTTTATACGGTTGTCTGGCACTTCAGTGTAGCTTCGCTAAAGCCTTTCCATATTAGGGAAGTTCTGTATCTACTGCAACCTATAAATATTTCATTATTAATAAAGTCACTTAAAGTAGGCTGTGTTCATGATTTGTGCTACTGGTGCTGAAGTACAATCTGCAGCCGCAGCAGAAATGGAGGTTCCTAAACCAGTTTTTGTTCAGCCTGTGCTACTAACATACTGATAAAACTGTCCTTTTTAAGTTGTAATTATTTATCAAATGACTGAAGACATTGCCAGCTTATTTACCTAGTACCTGGGATAGACTGGACATTTTGTTCAGTCTGTTTTTTATGCACTAATCATACCATGATTGCATTCTGCATAAATTTGTTATGACCATGTAGTAAATGACACGTTCCAGAAAGAATACTAAAAGCTTTTTTAAAATGGTGGTGTGATAATAGATATCAATTAGTTTTTGGTATATGACTTTAGTGACCACCATATTTGTGCTGGATAAATCAAGCTGTAGCACGAATGCGAAACCTCACCAGAGAGATAAATATTAATGCGGCTTTATCCATAGGGGCAGCTCACAGACATGAAAGCAAGTCTGTTAACACCAATCGAGCATCTGCCATCTCTCATGAGCTTTGTCTAGCTGATCCAAGCTGAAAGCTGAGCTGCACAGGGCCAATATCTAAAGAGGCTGTTAAGAACAGTGATCAAAACTCAGCTGTATCAAGGGGCAGCTGTGTGGCTTTGGCTGCATGATGTTTGTGCCAAGGTGTCTGTGTTTATTTTAATAAGATAAGATCATTTATGCCAAAAACTTGAGAAATTTCTTTGTTACAGAAACCAAAACATTAAACATAGCTCAGTAATATAAAACTGTTAAATAAACATCTAAATACAATCTAAATTCAACAGAATATAATGTATAAACCTGAATATATTTGTATAATAGTATTAAGGAGCTAAAATGCTGTAGTATGATACAATAAGCTGCTGATCTGTGGCAATGTGCAAAAGGACCAGATGATGACAAGAAATAGAAATATGCTGCAGACAAGGTAAAAGCTAAAATACATGTGACAGATTTCAAAGATTATACTTAGTTTCTAAAAATGGTCAATTTTGTGAGAAATTATGGCAACTAAGATTGCACAAACTGGATCATCATCACCACGAGTGAGTTAGACTCAGGAAGAAGAAAGCCTACAAAAGTCCAGACAACAAACCACAGTGATTTTTCATCTTCTGGACATACTTGAATTTAATTTCAAACGTTACTAAATGTTGCTGCTCACTCTGATTCTCATTTTCCCCAAGAAATCTGAAGCCACTGTGGCAGTACATCAACTTTTTCTTCTTTCTAATGGTCTGCAGTTGGTGCCTTCTTGGGTAAATCCATTAATGGTGAATGGTGATAGTTAAAATGCTAAAGTCAGGGCTTCACCATTAGTCCGTGTCTAAGAACAGAACTAAGAACTAATGAGGCTGAGTGTTCTCTGTCCCACTGGCCATCATTCATTATTAAGGCAAAATTCCCCGAGCTTTGCAGCCAAATATACATGCCTGTCAGTATATTTGCCTAATAGTGTAAAGGGTCTTGTGACTAAGGTGATGGCGTCGAGAGACAAAAAAATGAGAATAATAGCTGATGCTTCCATTGTTTCCATTTCTGGCTCACTTTGCAGTTATTATGTGAAATCTAGCAGAGGTTCCTTTGATTTTCAATTTCCTGCTTTAATGGAATATTAATGGGTATTCCAGGTGAAATTTTTTTCCATGAGGCATACAACGTTGGCTGTTCTACATGTGAATTAAAAAAGCATTAGTCCTCTTGTTTGTCACAAGCTGGAACCCCTTCACACTCGTTCAGCAGTCAGATCACGTTTCCATTTGCAGACACTATGGGTTTACACCCACACATTTAAATCTGAGCTAAGCACACTACAGTATATCTGCTGCTCTGGTGATAACACATTATTTTGTGTGCTCAGTCGCACAAGCATTTAAAATTCACAGCAATATCTTAATTGGAATGGATTTGCTCATAGGGATGAATTTGTAAGAGAAAGAGAAGTTTTGCATCTTTAAACTTTTGAACACTGACACTTTTGAAACGTAAAACCTCAAAGCCAAAATAATCTCTAACCACTGATGTAATTTATTGTCACATAAGGTGGCCAATGAACAGAGAAAACTGCTGAAAGCTATTGGAGGAAGCAGACCAGCTCACTTATCAAGCAGAAGGAAAAAATGCCACATCTGATGTATTTTGGCACTTCACTTTGTCCCTTTGAGTAACAGCAAGATGTCTTGAAAATACTAACTTTTTAAAGAGAGAACTTCTTGCAGTCTTGATTGAGCCTCAGCTGACTGAGTTTTTGCTACAATTTTCTATAGCAAAAATCCATGTTTTGAAAAAAGCTTTGTGAAATGGTTCAGTAGGAGGTCACTACCTTGACTGGGAAAGGAAAACCATGGTCCAAACATGAAGCCAGACATGTGAGTGAAGCACTGAATTGAGCATCTTATGAGCCTTAACCACTGAGACTCATCCAGCCATAGTCCAAAAAAATGACATGCAGCCCCTGCTTTGTTGACCCACCACATATAGACATATGCACTAGAATCGACTGTTGTGTGAGCTGGATAGCAGGTGAATACAGGAACCTGAAAATGTTCACCACTGGTGATGCAGACTCGTTTTTGTGTGATGTGAATTCTCAGGTAAGCAAGGAGCCTTAGCTAGTGTTTGAGATGACGTGGTCTACAAAGCTGATTCTGGGTTTCTGGGACGATGAAATTGCAGAAATACAAAACTGTAAACAAATGGTTATTTTCTTGGTGTAAAACTGATTCAAGACAAAAAACTATTTTTTAACTGTAAACATGAACTAATTGCCACAAATTTCAGTTCTGTTTTTTTTTAAACTGGAGTCTTTATTGAACCCTCTGACAAGTTAAAAATAGAAGAAGAAATCAAAGAGTTCATTTTTGCTACATCCAACATTTTTGTGCAGTTAATTGCTTAAATATTTATTGTGTAATTTATTCAGGTTTTTCAGGACATAAAAAAATCACAAAAGCTCATCAAATATGATACACTTGGCGTTACTGGGTTAAAGAGAAAGAAGCACGATGAACACCAGGAAATAAATTAAATTTCATGAACGGAATGATTTGTAAAGGCAATAGAAGATATAATGATAATTTGCTTAATAACCCTGAAGAAATATAGGAGCATGGACATCTGCTCCTAATGCAGCATTTGACACTAAAATAATCATTCCATGGCCATAAAGAGAGCTACTCATGATAATCAAGACAGTTATGTCATCTAACAGAAAGCAGAACCGCTTATACAAATTTGACCACAAGGTTCCAAATGTGGAACTGATTTACAGAGTTTCATTTGCCTCTCTTCATTCTTTGAGCCCGCTTTTGTAATCTTTTTCATTTCTGCAAAACTTATTTATATGTGTATGCTTTTGGCAGATGCTGATTGGTCCTCCTTATATTTTAGTGAAGCATGACTATAGTGACTTCCACAGTTTGACTTGGATTACAACCTGCCCCTCCTTGTCATATATTTTATTTTATTTCATATACGCCAAAATGGAAAATGTGTAAAAGTTCATCTTGTAAGACTAGGTTTGGCACGGTGAACAGCACTGAAACAGGAAGACAAATAAAAACATATTAAAAAGTCACGAGAAAGAAATACAGTTGAAAAAAAAAATGTATGTAGACAGATAGGTTTAATATTTCTTCTGCATGTGTCAAATGTCAGAACAAGGTTTCACCATAATTAAATGTCTAATATTTCAGTTTTCTTGCACTTTACTCCCAATTATCCACATTAGCTCGCCCCCATTTTTTGGCTTTCCAGAATTTCGCACTAAAGCTGGAGTTTGGTCTCACTCTAAGGCTAAGGGTTTGTTTTGCTGCACCGCTTCTGCTGTTCTCCTTATCAGCTTTAATCAGTCATTCTTGTCTAGGAGGCAGGGGGAACCTCAGAAGTCAGCCAGCCTGTTCATTAAAACCATTAACATTTTTCATTCATGATTATCCCTTTGAAAAACAACAGCACTGCATCGCTGTGTGCCTCTGTGCGAGTATGTGGTGGGTGGAGAGTGAATGCCTTTGGGAAGGAGTGATGCTAAAGCTGTTACACATACATTGATTAAGCGAATATCCACACAAATGAACAAGTCAGACATCAGCGCACGTTTTCACCATACAGGCAGCTCCACAGCAGCTGCAGCAAGATGTCAAACAGCCCCTCCTCTCCCTTTCTTCTTTTTTACCCTTTCATTATTTTCCCTCATTAATCTTTAATGCTGACTTTATTCTCCATTTTGTGTACAGCAAAGGTAGCACAGTTGGATGAAAATTATTTGGCCAAAAATCAAAGTTGGCACTAAAATGTAATTTTATTGAGGATTTTAAATAATTTCTCAGTGGAACTGTTGATGTTTTCATCATTCTTCGGTAACAGTAAACAAGAACTTCAAACTACTGCTTCATGCATTTGCCAAATTGATTAAATAAAAGATGCACAACATCGCATTTGTTGCAAAAAGGTTTTCAACAGCACCAAATCTCACCCACTCACTTTTGTTGTGCTCCATCTCTCTAATTTTTCTCTGAATGTGCTTTTAATACCTTCTGTTTTCAGCATTCTTTTTAGATACTTTGTTTCATCACTATCTCTCACATTATCTCTATTAATAGGCTTCCAATCTTATTGCTTTTCCACCAGTCAACGCAGTAGTTGCTTTAGAAGAATAATCCGAGATAGTTCCATAGAAATATATGTTTGCATTGAGATGGCAATATATATTTTCACTGACTTCATCAAAATGTTCAGACAAGACAGAAAAGGTTCCAGTGAGAGTGATGCCATACAGGGTGATGTTTGGCTTTATTTCAAGTTTCATTGAATGGCAAATCACAAAAGATGCTGAAATACCTTTGAATCAGAGCATATGACAATTTTTCATTTCTTTGTTTCAGTTCTATTGTCAAACACAAGACTAGCATATAGTGTGTGTTTAGTAGCAATAAGCAAATTTCCCTGTTTTATTAAAAAATTAACAAAAATATCTGATATATTTTTTGTGTTTCTTTCTGTTGCCGACTCTGTGGCACTCAGTCGGTCTTATTGTTGTAACCACAAGCCTGATGGCAGAGAAAGACCCCTGTTACACTGTGGAAGTATTTGTACTATTGTCTGCAGCAGTCATGATAAGTGTCTGGCAACTGCTAAGGAGGAGGTCATGTAATATCATTTAATTTGGGACCTCATGTCTACTGTGATGCAGCATGTAAAAACCAAGTCCAAAATTGGCTTCCTAAAATTTAAAATTGTTGGGCTCAACAAGCAAGAAACAGATTTCATTTATCTACTTATTTATTTATTTATTTTAAACTTCAAAATGTCAAACATTTAATTATCGTGGTCTAGTAACAATGCAAAAAGAAAATACACACTTGAAGCCAAGGTTCAATGTAGGCCGGAACAACTTGGAACACCATTCAGCACTTTCAGCAAATCAGTATTTAAATCTTAAATTAACAGATTAAAAACTGTGCTGCGGTTTATTCCAGCTAATGGCGAAAAAATAATTGCTTAGTACTGAACATCCCATGAACCACCTAAACCTTTTTTACATCCCTTTCCAATGGTGAATGTGTCAAATTTGGTGCAGGTGTCTTAAACAAGTAGATGCATTTTTTTGCAAACAGCTTAACAGATATCGTCAAACAGACTCTTTCTGTGCAGTTTGCCTCTGCAGCAGAAATACATTCAGAGATCTGTAATCAAAATAATAAGGATCTTTCCACAACTGTTTCTAATAATTTGCTGATAAATGGCAATTTAATTTAAAGACTAATAAATACCAAAAAAGATGGCATGAAGATTTTTTTAAGTATAGGAGTTACCTCAGCATGCGTACAGTACGAAAGGAACACAGCTGAACTGTTAATAATGGTTAGCAATGAAGGCCAAGTGCTTGTACCATAAGACTTCCAAATTGTTCTCTAATGAGAAAGATGAAGGCTTAATTTTACCCATTATTGTAGTGAAGTCATTTAGTGGAATTGGAGCTAATAAGGTAATTGACTCAGGATGCTGAGGGCCCTCTTCATAAGGGGAAGAACTTTTAGATCTCAAGTCCATCACCTTATTAACGAACTGATTAAGGAATGTATTACAGCCATCATCACAGAGTATGACAGCCTGCTCAGGTGGGGACAAAACAATGCTGTTAATAGGCTCAAATAATACCCTAGTTTTTTTCTGTTACAATTTATGAGATTAGTGAAATAAGAAGATCTGGATTCTTTCACTGCCTCATTATGAGAATGGAAAAATTCTTTAAAATATTCTCTATGGACAATCAAACCAGTGGTTGTCCATAATGCTTTTTGACGGGAGCGTCAGAGTGAGCTAGAAACAAAATAGTGATAAGTGGTTTTGTAAGGAGAGACCTGGTCTATAATTACAAGATAATGTGCACTAAAAGAATTAATAAAGAATGAGCAAAAATAAAGAATTTACAAATATTATCATTAGAGAAAGATGAAAATTGAAAGAGAGAAGAAAGAACAGAGTCAACAACAAAACAGAATCAATAATAAAAACAAGTTAAAAAAAATCATTCTAAGAGACACTGCAAGGTTACTCAACCCAATTTAATTTAAGTACAAATGGTCTAGGGTAACGCCGTAAGTGAAGACCAAAGTATGCCCTACAAATACCTGCTAGTAACAAAGCATGTATGTGCAGGGCAACAAAGTAACAAAGCAGTAGGTATCATACTAATACTAAAATCATGTTATTAACTCTAGCCCAAGCACTAAATTTCTGTCTGTGGCGCAACAGTGGGCCATGTACTTTGCTAGTGCAATAAAAATGTTCCAAAAGCCACAAAAGAGCACAAACACAGTCAAAAGACAAAGTTCAGTAACTCCAATTACTGGATGAAGAATAGCAGTTACCTGCTGACGACAGCTGACTCACTGAGTAACTCCTCTAACTCCAGTGGATGAGTTTCAAAAAGCAATAAACAGTTGTCTAGGTGGAAAGTCATTGAGGCCAAAACTGTCTTTGTGCTAGACTGTAAAACAAAGGCATTATAATCCTTTTGTCATTTTGTCAGGCCACAGGGATGTTTTACACCTAGTCTTATCCAGTGATTCACATATAATCTGTGTTGTAGTTTCCAGTTCAGCTCATTTTGCATATACTAGTGCTTGCAGCAGAAAATACATAACCTAATGTGATAGAAAGGATCAGCTTTGTGTCATTCTGAATCTTTCTCCTCACCCCTAAAGATTTTCTCATCTGTGAAGTGAGGGTTTTTATCTGTAATGAAATCACACCACTGGAATCTGCTTAAGGTCAGTTGAAAATTAATCTGATAAAAGTTTGTTTTAAGGAAAGCCTGTTCGGCTTGATTTGTGCAAAATTTCCAGCAACTTCACTTCAGTCGTCAGCCATCAGGGTATATAGAGCCCAGTCTGTGTCATAGAGCCATCTCAAAAATATGAATAATGCATCTCAAATATCTCATCCAAGCTTTTTTTCATAGCACCTGTTCATCTTCAAATGTAGTCTACCAAAGCTAAGGACTGGCTCCACCATTTCACATGTTGAAGTGGTCTAGAGCAAGAAAACTGAAATATTAATGAATAAAGAAATAACTCCAAGTGATGTGACACAAGTGTAATATACGTATAATATACTATAGAGAACAAAGCGATCTAAGCACTCCACCCTCTACATTGATGGGGAGAAGGTACAAAAGGGTAGAAAGCTTTAAGGAGGTAGAAAGGGTAGAAAGCGGCCGAGAGTCCACATCTCGGCCAACCTTACCTGGTCAACAAACATTTCCCACCAGGTAGGGAAAGCACATCAAAGACTGTACTGGGCCTGAGACAAGAAACTGCTTCCGTTCCACCACCAGAGCCTTCTGACTTACTGCTGCACACTCTGGTTCAACTGCTGCACCGCGGAGGACAAGAGGAAACTGCAGCAGGTGGTGAAGGCAGCAGAGCGGGCAATTGGCACTAACCAAGACATTTATACTGGCAGACTTCAGCAGAAAACCAGCATCATCATCAAAGACCCCTCACACCCTGGACACCCCCCCCTCCCTCTGATAAACGCTTCAGGTCCATCAGGTCAAAGAAAAATAGACTCAATAGGAGTTTTTACCCATAGGCTGTCAAACATGCCCTACCTCCACCCTGATTGGAGGATAACTGCACTGCCAACACTCATGGACATTACACCTTATTTATCAACCGTATTTCTATGTATACTTTAATGCAACCAAAATTCCTATCTCTTCAAACTGTATTTATTATAACACTATTTATTATAGTTGCAACAGCCCCCCAACTCCACCCACTACATATATATGTATATATATGTAGGAGTGTAGGTGGAAATATGTGTGTGTAAGTATGTTCGCATGCATATATATATATATATATATATATATATATAAAAAAACACCCAGCACGCCCATGCGGGCGGTTTTATCCTTCAAGCTCGGGTCCTCTACCAGAGGCCTGGGAGCTTGAGGGTCCTGCGCAGTATCTTAGCTGTTCCCAGGACTGCGCTCTTCTGGACAGAGATCTCCGATGTTGTTCCCGGGATCTGCTGGAGCCACTCGCCTAGCTTGGGAGTCACCGCACCTAGTGCTCCGATTACCACGGGGACCACCGTTACCTTCACCCTCCACATCCTCTCGAGCTCTTCTCTGAGCCCTTGGTATTTCTCCAGCTTCTCGTGTTCCTTCTTCCTGATATTGCTGTCATTCGGAACTGCTACATCGATCACTACGGCCGTCTTCTTCTGTTTGTCTACCACCACTATGTCCGGTTGGTTAGCCACCACCATTTTGTCCGTCTGTATCTGGAAGTCCCACAGGATCTTAGCTCGGTCATTCTCCACCACCCTTGGGGGCATCTCCCATTTTGACCTCGGGACTTCCAGGTTATACTCGGCACAGATGTTCCTGTACACTATGCTGGCCACTTGGTTATGGCGTTCCATGTATGCCGCAAGTAACCCCGGCGGAAAGGGGCTACATGAATAGGATGAGGGACCTATGGATATATATATATATATCTATATATATATATATATATATATATATATATACATATATATATACATATATATATATATATATATATATGTATATATATATGTATATATATATATATATATATATATATATATATATATCATACATACATATATATATATATATATATATATATATATATGTATATATATATATATATATATATATATATATATATATATATATATATATACATACATATATATATATATGTATATATATATGTATATATATATATATATATATGTATATATATATGTATATATATATATATATATATATGTATATATATATGTATATATATATATATATATATATATATGTATATATATATGTATATATATATGTATATATATATATATATATACATACATACACATATGTATATATGTATATATATATATATATACACACACACACACAGTGGCTTGCAAAAGTATTCGGGCCCCCTTTGAACTTTTCCACATTTTGTCACATTACAGCCACAAACATGAATCAATTTTATTGGAATTCCACGTGAAAGACCAATACAAAGTGGTGTACACGAGAGAAGTGGAACGAAAATCAGACATGATTCCAAACACTTTTTACAAATAAATAACTGAAAAGTGGAGTGTGCGTAATTATTCAGCCCCCTGGGTCAATACTTTGTAGAACCACCTTTGCTGCAATTACAGCTGCCAGTCTTTTAGGGTCTGTCTCTACCAGCTTTGCACATCTAGAGACTGAAGTCCTTGCCCATTCTTCTTTGCAAAACAGCTCCAGCTCAGTCAGATGGACGGCGTTTGTGAACAGCAGTTTTCAGATCTTGCCACAGATTCTTGATTGGATTTAGATCTGGACTTTGACTGGGCCATTCTAACACATGGATATGTTTTGTTTTAAACCATTCCATTGTTGCCCTGGCCTGATGCTGCCACCACCATATTTGACAGTGGGGATGGTGTGTTCAGAGTGACGTGCAGTGTTAGTTTTCCGCCACACATAGCGTTTTGCATTTTGGCCAAAAAGTTCCATCTTGGTCTCATCTGACCAGAGCACCTTCTTCCACATGTTTGCTGTGTCCCCCACATGGCTTGGTGCAAACTGCAAACGGACTTCTTATGGTTTTCTGTCAACGCTGGCTTTCTTCTTGCCACTCTTCCGTAAAGGCCAACTTTGTGCAGTGCACGATTCCCCCATCTGCAGCTCGTCCAGAGTCACCATGGGCCTCTTGGCTGCATTTCTGATCAGTGCTCTCCTTGTTCGGCCTGTGAGTTTAGGTGGACGGCCTTGTCTTGGTAGGTTTACAGTTGTGCCATACTCCTTCCATTTCTGAATGATTGCTTGAACAGTGCTCCATGGGATGTTCAAGGCTTGGGAAATCTTTTTGTAGCCTAGGCCTGCTTTAAATTTCTCAATAACTTTATCCCTGACCTGTCTGGTGTGTTCCTTGGACTTCATGGTGTTGTTGCTCCCAATATTCGCTTAGACAACCTCTGAGGCCGTCACAGGGCAGCTGTATTTGTACTGACATTTAGTCATTAGCACTCATCAGGCAATGTCTATGGACAACTGACTGCACTCAGACCAAAGGAGGCTGAATAATTACGCACACCCCACTTTGCAGTTATTTATTTGGGAAAAATGTTTGGAATCATTGATGATTTTCGTTCCACTTCTCTCGTGTACACCACTTTGTATTGGTCTTTAATGTGGAATTCCAATAAAATTGATTCATGTTTGTGGCTGTGACAAAATGTGGGAAAGTTCAAGGGGGCCGAATACTTTTGCAAGCCACTGTATATATATGCATTTATGTGCGTGTGTGTATTTATGGGTGTATCCATATGTATGCAGGTGTATGTATAAATTGGACATATCTTTCTTTTGTAAATGTAAATTTGTCTGTGTTATTGTCTGTGTAAATACTTACGATATTGTGTACTTCACACACGGAGAGATGCCAAACTGCATTTCATTGTTTTTACAACAATGACAATAAAGATCAATTCCATTCTGTTCTATTAAAGATGCCTCATTGTGGTCCCTTCTAAATCCATCGAACCAGCACAATTTACTTCTAATATAGTTTTTATGCTATTAACTGGTGTGCTCTGAAAAAAAAAAGAAAGAAAAACTGAGAATGACCTCCTGTCTAAAGCCTGAAAAACAGATCCCATGAGGAATAAGAGTTCCATTCTCCCTCAGATCGCTTCAATTACAACATGCCACAAGGTTATCATGGATTTTTGTCCAGTGGCAGGAAAACATGTTGTCTTTAAAGCCCTCAAGCCTGTGCTGCAATTTGCATATTCCATGTGTCTGTTTTTATTAGAGTTGCATGTTGCTTGTTTGTGGCAGCGCATTCACACTCACAAGCTCTCTGTATAGCATTTAGCTCACACAAATCCTGACACTAGTTTACAAACCATCGTGTCATTTTTAGCCCCTGGTACAATTCCCTTTTATTTATTAATGATGCACATATGATTGACAGAAGTCAATAAATACTGCCAACCCACCATCATAAAGTATAACAAATATTATTGCATTATTATTATTATTAAAATATATTCATTTTATTGTTATTATTATTGCCATATACAGTGACACCTTTCAGGTATTGTGCTGTATCAAAAATATGAAACTGTAGACTTTCTTGTGTTTGAATTTTTAAGCCCAAAAAAACATTAGCATTTTTATATGTTCCATTTTTTATTTGTATTTGTTTGTTTTTGGTGTTCTTTATGTTTGCTTGTTTATTTTGGAACCAGAAGTGACTGTATTTGAACAACAGGGTAATGCTAATTAATGAAACTAATGATACATAGCAATGATAAATTTTGGAAGCTTATGATATATTAGCCATACAATAAACCAAAAATTATCATGAGGGTCCTCTACCAGGGTCCTACGCAGTATCTTGAGGCACTGTGCTCTTCTGGACAGAGATCTCAGGCATCGTTTCCCAGATGAGCTGGAGCCACTCACTCAGTTTCTGGGTCACTGCCCAGAGTGCAATGATTACCACATCTCCTTGAGCTCTTCTCTCAGGCCTTGGTGTTTCTCGAGCTTGCCAGCTGTGATAGACCCCAGCCTCTATGGATCTTGTGGTTAGTGCATGTTCCCATGCTGCCATGATTAATGTTTATGTGCAGTCTTTCAATTGAGTTCAATTTTATTTATATAGTTCAAAATCATAACCCCCTCCACGAATCACTACCTTGTTGTGGTATAGGGTTTTGTGTGTCCCAGGGATCCCAGGGGCTATAGGCATAGGGTTACAGGGGCCCGGACTTGGAGCCAGTCCTGGTGAGGCTGCTTGAAGGCCTAGCTCAAAGTAGGGACATGGCCCACCCTGGCACCACAAGCAAGTGCGGAGACCCTCACGGAACAATCCCCAGCTCCTAAGACTAGCAACTGGGACATGGAAAGTCACCTCTCTGGTGGGGAAGGAGCCAGAGCTAATGCATTAGGTTGAGCAGTACTGGCCTGTTAAGTGCCTGTGTTGGTGGGTTATCTGTTTCTTAATGTGTGTATGCATGTGTATGCAAATTCACCTGTGCAGGGGCCCGGCTGTGATTGGTGGACCTAAGGAACGGCCTGATGTAACTGGTTCCTGCTGTCGACCTGAACTATAAAAGGGCGACCGAAGAGCTGCGGTGTGGGGTGTGTGGCAGACTTCCCTTGCACTTGCCTCAGGTCCAGACGGAGCAGCCGTAGCAATAGCTATTTGGTTAAAAGGTCGGGCATGTGTGTGAAGTGCGGAGCAAGTAGGGGTGAGCTGCCCATTATTTTGGGAAGCCTTCTTTTCTTCTGTGTTTTTAGACCAATATAGCCACCTTTCTTTGCAAGGACACTCAAAAGCCTGCCATCCATGGATTCTGTTAGTGTTTTGATCTGTTCACCATCAACATTGCATGCAGCAGAAACCACAGCCTCCCAGACACTGTTCAGAGAGGTGTACTGTTTTCCCTCCTTGTAAATCTCACATTTGATGATGGGCCACAGGTTCTCAATGGGGTTCAGATCAGGTGAACAAGGTGGCCATGTCATTAGTTTTTCTTCTTTTATACCCTTTCTTGCCAGCCACGCTGTGGAGTACTTGGACGTGTGTGATGGAGCATTGTCCTGCATGAAAATCATGTTTTTCTTGAAGGATGCAGACTTCTTCCTGTACCACTGCTTGAAGAAGGTGTCTTCCAGAAACTGGCAGTAGGACTGGGAGTTGAGCTTGACTCCATCCTCAACCCGAAAAGGCCCCACAAGCTCATCTTTGATGATACCAGCCCAAACCAGTACTCCACCTTGCTGGCGTCTGAGTCGGACTGGAGCTCTCTGCCCTTTACCAATCCAGCCACGGGCCCATCCATCTGGCCCATCAAGACTTACTCTCATTTCATTAGTCCATAAAACCTTAGAAAAATCAGTCTTGAGATATTTCTTGGCCCAGTCGTGACGTTTCAGCTTGTGTGTCTTGTTCAGTGGTGGTCGTCTTTCAGCCTTTCTTACCTTGGTCATGTCTCTGAGTATTGCACACCTTGTGCTTTTGGGCACTCCAGTGATGTTGCAGCTCTGAAATATGGCCAAACTGGTGGCAAGTGGCATCTTGGCAGCTGCACGCTTGACTTTTCTCAGTTCATGGGCAGTTATTTTGCGCCTTGGTTTTTCCACACGCTTCTTGCGACCCTGTTGACTATTTTGAATGAAACGCTTGATTGTTCGATGATCACGCTTCAGAAGCTTTGCAATTTTGAGACTGCTGCATCCCTCTGCAAGATATCTCACTATTTTTGACTTTTCTGAGCCCGTCAAGTCCTTCTTTTGACCCATTTTGCCAAAGGAAAGGACGTTGCCTAATAATTCTGCACACCTGATATAGGGTGTTGATGTCATTAGACCACACCCCTTCTCATTACAGAGTTGCACATCACCTAATATGCTTAATTGGTAGTAGGCTTTCGAGCCTATACAGCTTGGAGTAAGACAACATGCATGAAGAGGATGATGTGGACAAAATACTCATTTGCCTAATAATTCTGCACTCCCTGTAAAGTGTCCTATAATGCCCGTAAACCGGAGGTGAAGGATGCTTTGTGTGCAGGCTTGGTGGAGCGGGGCATTCTCCCTTCCCCGAAGGCCGCTGTAAAGCGGCCTGGTAGGGGCGGCGTGGAGGTGGCTCCGGAGGCTGAGCCGGAGCCAGATGCCAAAGGACCCGTTGGCGTGTCTCCGGCTGAGGTGGAGCCTGATGCGGATGAGGCGGGGTCGGATGCGGCAGAGGTGGGGTCTGGGGCGGCTGAGGAGCCTCAGGCAGTAGGGTCTATGGAGGACCTCCATTTGACCCTCCGTATTAGCGAGGTAGAGGTTCGCGCTAAAGAGCTTGAGGTGCAAGCTATGCACCTCCGGGTCAGAGCGTTGGAGTTGCGTAAGCCCGCCGCTGTCTAGACACCTGCTTCCGCTGCCTCCACACCTGTCTCGAGTCGCCCTGACACATCCACAGTTACTTCACCAAGTTTTGACATCACCAAACATGTTAAACTAGTACCTCCGTTTCGGGAGGCTGAGGTTGATTCCTATTTTAACGTTTTTGAGCGTATAGCAGCTGCATTGAGTTGGCCTAAGGAGTTTTGGGCGCTGCTACTCCAGCGTAAGTTAATCGGCAAGGCTCAGGAAGTATGTACTAGCCTTTCCATTAACGACAGCCTCCAATATGATATTGTAAAAAAATCAATTCTGCACGCATATGAATTAGTTCCTGAAGCTTACCGTCAGAAATTTCGTAAAAGTGAAAAGACCGCTGAACAAACCTTTGTGGAGTTTGCCCGTGAGAAACATCGCTTGTTTGAACGCTGGATGCAAGCCAGCAAAGTGAAGGATATTGAGGCATTGAAGGAGTTGGTTCTTTTAGAAGAATTTAAAAAGTGTCTCCCGGATCAGTTGGTAGTTTATCTAAATGAGCAGAAGGTGATGTTCCTGGCAAAAGCAGCAGTTTTAGCAGATGAATTCACCGTCACACATAAAGTCATTTTTCCAACCGGGGCAGGACGAGAAGTGAGGGGAGGGCAGGAAAAGAGACAAAAATCTCCTAAACAGACCCGAAGGGCGAGACAGGAGGAAACTGAAAAGCGGGAATGTTTTTATTGCCTTTAGTCTGGTCACCTGATTGCCAGTTGTCCTGCGCTGCAGAAGAAAGAGCAGTGCAGAGGGTCTAAGGGACCCGTGGGGCTCATTAAAGTAGTTTCCCCACCTATCGGTCCTGATCAGATGCAGGGGTGTGACCCAGAAATGGAGGTAGAGTCACGTTTTAAACCCTTCCTTTCCCAAGGCTTCGTTTCGGTGGCAGGAGAAGAGAAGGACAGGGTTCCTATCACCATTCTCCGAGACACCGGGGCACATCAATCTTTTATGTTAGATGATGTGTTGCCACTGTCGGATAAAACCGCCTGCCACACGGATGTGTTGGTGTGGGGAATTGTTCTTCGGGCGCCCCTTCACAGAGTATATCTACACTCACCTATCACAACTGGACCTGTGAAGGTCGCCATAAGACGACAGTTGCTGTTTAAAGGTGTGTCCTTTATCTTGGGCAACGATTTGGCCGGGGGGGAAGTGTTTCCACCGCCTGAAGTGATGGATACACCTGTTGCTGCTGATCCAAAAGCGACAGTTTTTTCCCGTTTGCGCTGTTACGCGGGCGGAAGCGCACAAATTTGCTGATGTGGTTAGTATCGCAGATACGTTTGTGGCTGGGGAGCAAAAACCTCCTGTACGGGAGAAAGACAGTGTGGGGGATAAATGCAGTGTGCTAAAATTAATACCGGCATTGAGCGGCGATGTGAATAAAGAAGCTTTGGTAAGCGCTCAGGAAAATGACAAGTCTTTGAGTTCCTGTTTTGCAGCCGTTGTCACGGCTGGGGAAAGCACCCTTCCCCGTTTTTTCCTGCAGGATGGCGTGTTAATGAGGCGGTGGTCTTCTGATCAGAGTGGAACATCAGGTGTTACACAGGTGGTGGTACCATCTCAGCATCGTGATCAGGTGCTAAACTTAGCACATGACGTCGGAATGGCTGGGCACCTCGGAATAAATAAAACTTATTACCGAGTGCTGGGCAATTTCTTTTGGCCTGGCCGTGTAGTGTACCTGACTATGTGAGTCAGCTTCGAGATAGGCTTCGCCTAGCGTGGAAAATAGCCGGGGTAAACTTCAAGCAAGTGCAAACTAAAATGAAGGCTCGTTTTGACAAAAAAGCTGTAGATAGAAGTTTTCAACCAGGGGAGAAGGTGTTGATGTTACTGCCTGTGGTAGGGTCCAGTTTACTAACACAGTTTGCTGGTCCTTACAGTGTTGAATGTAAACTCGACAATAACCATTATGTGATTCGCACTCCAGATCGGCGGCGAAAAACCAGGGTTTGTCATGTGAATACGTTGAAACTGTTCTATCCCTCCAAGTACTAACCAAGCCCATCCCTGCTTAGCTTCCGAGATCAGACGAGGTCGGGCTTGCTCAGGGTGGTATGGCCATGCGCTCCCTTGTTTTAAATGCACTTTAGAACAACACGCAGCAACACTACACATGAGCGGGAGGAGGGAGGTATGGGGTCTTCACACACCCCCGTTCTCTGCTAGTCATTGGCGCGGGGGGGCTGGGAGGAGATGTTAGTTGTCCGATTGGCCTCCCTGCTGCTGCGGAGCCTGGGACGGTCTGCTTGCCTCCACCCCGGGGGGAAGGGTAACATCTCTTGGGTCTGGGTTCTGTTTCCCCCTCTGGGGGCGAGGGTACCTGGACCCGGGGTATAGAGTATGTTTGGGGAGTGTGATTGTGTGTACATGTCCATTTATGTCAATCCTTCCGTTGGGTGAGTGCTGAGTGTTTGTATATGTGTGCATGAGGGTGGGAATGCATGTTTGTGTCTGTGTGTGCCTGTTTGTCTGTGTCTATATGTCAGGTCGGGTCTTAGACTCCACCTCTCTGGGAACTCCCAGGCCCTCCAAGGCCTATCTCCCCTCACCACACTCCCTGCCGGTGACTGATGCCCTCAGGGGTCGGTGCATTGGTGGTTCTTGGTGTCCGGGGCTGGGCGCTCAGGTATGTACCGGCTCACTCCCAGTGGCTGCCTGGCGGGGCCTGGCGCCTGTTGCTCAGTCAGGCCTCCTCCGGGGTGCAGGGGGCCTCTGGGCCTGCGGCTCGATTCACTCTGGCACAGCTGGCTGCCGGCAGAGCCGGCGGGCACTCCGGTGCAGCCCCCTCTAGCTTCTGCTCGGTGGATACTGGGTGACGCCTCGTCTGGGGAATCTCAGCCCTTCCCATGAGGGTGGCACGGATGCCCCTCCGGTGGTCCTCTTTGGGCTCTCGTGCTCTGGGAGCCTCTGGATGTCTGGGGCCTGGATCTCCTCCATGCCTGCTTCATGCCCTGGGGGACAGGGCTATGGCTCGCTACATCCTCTTGCAGACCATTACATGTGGAAACCATTTGAATACAAGCGCGCTGATCCACACAGGTATGCACACGGGTGTTCACTGCTCGTAGACTTAAATTACACCTTTCTTGGCTGCTACTTCAAAGCTCATTGTGCGCTGTCTGTCCTGCGTGCTGCACAGCAACATTGAATATTCAGTATTTACTGCTGTTTACACTTAGCTAGATTAATGCGATGGTGTTGTGTTTAGTATGTTGCTTTGGGGTTTTTTTTGCTTGTTTTCTATTCTTCTTCTCTCAACAGGTGATCCAGGAGATTTTTTTTCTCCCCCCCTTTCTCACTGTCTCTCTCCCCTTCTGTTTTTCTTTTCCTTCCTCTTTCTTTCTCCCTTTCCTATCCCTCACTCATGTCTGTCCCGTCTGTAACATCTGAAAATAAAATATAATAAACAATAAAAACAAAGGTCAATCAAATGGACCAATACGGCAATGCCACGATGATCCATTTGGCAAAGTAAATCCATTTGGTATCCTTGTTGGTCTTCAGACAACAATTCTGATGGCTAAAGAACCAAATGGGACAGGCAAAAAAAAGAAAAAAAAGAAACTGTTCTATCCCCGGGTGAATCCAGTAAAAAGGGAAATAATGCAGAGAGAAGTCAATTACCTCCTTGAGCATGGCTTAGCCGTTCCAAGTGCTAGCGCATGGAGCTCCCCATGTGTGTTAGTGCCCAAATCTGACAATACTCCTCGATTCTGCACGGATTATCGAAAGGTGAATGCGGCCACTAAAGCAGACTCTTTCCCATTACCTAGGATGGATGACTGTGTTGATCGGATGGGATCCGCTACTTATGTGACCAAATTGGATTTATTAAAGGGATATTGGCAGGTTCCTTTAACTGCAAGAGCGTCTGAGATCTCTGCATTCGTTACCCCCGATCACTTCCTTCAGTATACCGTGATGCCCTTTGGTTTGCATAATGCGGCAGCGACATTTCAGCGCCTGATGGCTAAGGTTTTGGCCGGGGTCCCTAACTGTGAGGCCTAATTAGATGATGTGGTCATTTATTCTGCTTCCTGGAGCAGTCATCTCCAAACCCTCTTAACTGTTTTTAAGCGTTTCGAGGAAGCATCACTCACTGTAAATCTGACTAAATGTGAGTTTGGAAGAGCCATATATATATATATATATAGATATATATAGATATATAGATATATAGATATTTATATTTTCCATACAGGTAATCTTGACATAAAACAAGAAGTAAACTGAAAGATGGGCCAAACATATATTATATAGATATAGATGCAAACAGAAGAAACACGGGAGCCATCTTTAATCTCCAACCTATTATGGCGGTAGGGCCAATCATCAGCCTCGAGGGACACTGGGTTTTTGTTTTGTTTTGGGGGGTTTTGTTCTATTTGTTTGCTTTTTAAATAACATATATACATTTTATCTTAGTGAAGCAGATACATAGTTTTTCTGTCAGCACTAATCTCCAGTGTTTACAGCCTTCTCTCTTTTTGAACAGGTAAATGCATTCCTGTCCTTTGTCATACCGATGGTGGCCATATCTGTTCTGAATGGGGTCATTGCCAATCAGCTGTTGCGGATGTTCCGTGAGGCTGAGCAAGACAACCGTGTCTGCATGATTGGTGCAAATCCCACCATGCTGAATTTCACTGTGGAGTCCAACCGTGCTCAGTCGCTACGCCATGGAGTTCTTGTTCTCCGTAAGTAAACACTCCAACACTTTTCTGACAGGAATGGGATTTGGTGTGGTCTTCTGCTGCTGTTCAAGGGTTAGCAGGTTGTGCATTTTTTTGCATACCTGAATTGTAGCAAATGGTTATTAGTTTTCTGTTGCTTTGCTAACGGCTCAAAGCAGTTTGGTCATTCTCCTTTGACTTGAGGCATCAAGACATTTTCTGCTGTCATTGAACATGCAACTAAACATAATAATAATAATGGATACTTTATTGATCCCCATGGGGAAATTACTTGTTTTTCTCTGCATTTGACCCATTCACTCAGTGTGCAGCCCACTAAGCAGGCGCCCGGGGAGCAGTGTGTAGGGACAGTACCTTGCTCAGGGGTACCTCAGGGTAGCCGTTAAGTGGATTTGAACTGCCGACCTTCCGATCATGGGGCGACCACTTTACCTACTGAGCTATCCCTGCCCCTACAAAACATGGCTCTATTCATAGCATAGCATGTAAATGTGAGAGTAAAAATAGTGATATCTTATAATTATATCAAATTTGTACAAAGTATGTTCAGTGTATAGAGACAAACGTATATAGCGGATCCTAGGGATCTATTAGGTAATACAAAAGGTAAAAACATGTTTTATATCCTCTTTTATTCATTTCTTGAGAGTTATTGATGTTTCTGTAAAACACTAGAATTCTGTAAATTCTGACATTTTGAAAATGCATATCATTTATTTATTATAGTTTATTTAAATGAGCAAAAATAAATTTTCATAAATCTAATTTTTAAAAAGCTTTAAGCAATTACCAGTCATGGTGTCACGGTTCTGGGTCAGTTTAACCCAGTATTTTCAGTTGTCATGTTTTTGCAGGTTTAGTTTAGTTCCATGTGTCATTTTCTGTCTGTCTCTCAGTGTAGAGTCTGCGTCTTAGTGTGATGGTTTCTTGTTCCTGTTTTATTGTGAAGGTCTGCGTCTCATGTGAGTGTGTTCAGTTTTACCTCTGTCTCGTCTTGTTGATTATTCCCAGCTGTGTCCACCACCTGTGTGTAATTCCCATGTGTTTCTCTGTGTATTTAAGTCGTGTCCTCTGTCATTGTAGTTGCTGGTCTGTCTGTGTATCCACCATGTCTCACCCGTGTGTTCTCCCTGCTGTCCAGCTCCTCTGCTCGTTCTCATTCTTGTCCAGGTTTGTGCTCTGTAGTTTAGTTGTTTCCAGTCTAGTTTAGTTCGTGCTCCATTTGCTGTTTGTCCATATTTATTTCGTGTTCAATAAACCACCTTCACTTCTCCACTACTGCCTGCGATTGGATCCTCATTTATTATTTTCACACGGCTCTCCTCACCCGCCGTGACACATGGTTCACTCCCTGATTTAAAAAAAAAAAAAGATTGAATTACAAATTACCAGGATTTATTTGACACCATTTGCAGAGGTTTTTAATGCAGTGGTGTTCTTTTATCATAGCCAATGTTCAGCTTGAAAATTAAATGATAGAGATTTACTTATATGACAAGGTTATCACTATGAAGACCACCATTTTTTAAATAAATGAGAAATGTTCACAAAATGTTGTGATATAGCCTTGGATTTTAGATGCTGGTGTTAACAGACTTCAAGCTTTGGAGGATATTAATAGCCTGTTAAGCTGTCCTCAACCTTTTGTGCTTGGGTACACTCCATCACCCACTATGAGAGGCATAAAACTCACTAAGCTTCCATGCACGCAAGCATGTGCACTTTATCGATATCCACCTGCATTAACTCAGCAGCTTCATCAGTCTATCAGTGATCCACACACCCATCACTCCAGCCCTGCAAATGATTCAAAGGAGGCTTATCCTTAGACATATCCTTTTAATCAAATGTGGATAAATTATGAGCTGCAAATAGTCATCATCGGAGACCCGAAGAAACAACCCTTTTAAACATGTCTTCCAACATCTTTTTATGACTACACCTACACCTAAAATTTCCCGGTGGATTCCTGCTGTTAAAATTTCCTCGATTTTCATCGATACAAAATGCTAAACTTCAACAGTGACAGTCTCACAGCAAACTACATGCAATCTAATGATGTTATTTCAGGGTGATCTTGGCTGTACACAAGACTGGTCCTAAGCATGAGCAACTTTTTTGTTAGACAAAAGCTACAAATGTTTGTTAACGTATTTTCATTAGCCTTCAGTTTCGCTTAACTGCCCCTTTTCTTTCCCCATCATAAAGTAAAACAGAGAATGGATTATTTCCATTTAATACTGTCTTAGAACAACCAAATATATTTAAAAATGATTAGTTAAACTTAAAATTAAGGGAGTGCATCACTTACCCACCACTAGCCTGTCAAATAATCTAGTAAAGTTTAATTTATATCTATATTTAAAACTAATGGTTATTTGTATTGTTGTCTGCAGTCATTTTACTTTTGGCACAAGCAATTCCACTGATGTGTACAAAGCTTTTGAGATTCACAGCTGAGAGAAGCCTTAACTGATTCAATGCAGCATTACTACATTTAACTTTTTTTCCCACAGTGACAAAACTTGTGAAAAAGTTGGGACACTGTAAAATCAGAATCAGAATCAGAATCGTGTTTATTGGCCAAGTATATGTGCAGACACATACAGGGAATTTGGTTCCGGTAGATGGTGGCTCTCAAGCACAGCAATGTAAAACACACACACACACACACACACACACACGTGTCTATATATACACATTACACATACATACACAAAGCTGTGTAAACCAACTATAAATAACGAATCTAAACTTATATACATATAATACAGAAATGAATGAGGTGGAATGAATACTACAAAATGTACATAAGGTGCAGCTGCAGTCTGGCAGTGGGAGCAGTGTGACAGGTCAACTGTTAAGAAGGGAGATGGCGAGGGGAAAGAAACTGTTCCTGTGTCGGGTGGTCCTGGTCTGCAGGCTTCTGTACCGTCTGCCAGAGGGCAGCAGATCAAAAAGTCTGTGTCCAGGGTGTGAGGGGTCTGTGATGATTTTCCCAGCCCGTTTCCTGGTTCTTGAGAGGTACAGATCCTGGATGGAGGGCAGGGGCATGCCGATGATCCTGTTTAGTGGCTGCTCCATACCAGACTGTGATGGAGGAGCACAGGACAGACTCAATGACCGCAGTGTAGAACTGGATCAGCAGCTCCTGTGGAACACTGTACTTCCCCAGTTGTCTCAGGAAGTACATCCTCTGCTGGGTCTTTTTGAGGATGGAGTTGATGTTGGTCTCCCACTTCAGATCCTGGGAGATGGTTGTACCCAGGAACTTCAAGGTCTTCACAGTTGACACAGGGCTGTCTGATATGGTGAGGGGGAGCAGAGTTGAGGGATGTCTCCTGAAGTCCACTGTCATCTCTACAGTCTTAAGAGTGTTCAGCTCCAGATTGTGCTGACTGCACCAGAGTACCAGCCGCTCAACTTCCTGCCGGTATGCAGACTCATCACCATCTTGAATGAGGCCAATGACAGTGGTGTCATCTGCAAACTTTAGGAGTTTGACAGCCGAGTTCTTGGAGATGCAGTCGTTAGTGTAGAGGGAGAACAGTAGTGGTGAGAGGACATGTAAATGTAAATAAAAACAGGATGCAGTGGTTATCTTAAACCCATATTCTATTCAAAATACAACAAAAAAACCCCCAAATGTTTAAGCATAATCATAAAAACTGTTGCCATATTTTGAGTTTGATAAAAACCGCTGGAATCAGATTTTGCTCCTAATTAGGTTAATTGGCAACACTATCAGGTATAAAAAGGACATCTCAGAGTTTCTCCAAGAAAAATAGGCAGCCGTTCACCAATCTACAAAAAAAACAAAACGCACCTACAGATTATGAATCCATTTCAGAATAATGTTCCTCAAGAAAACTATGAATGTCACATCTCTACGTGCAAGGGACAAGTCTGAAAATAAATACTGGATGCCTGTTATAGTTGGGCCCTCATGCAGCACGATTCTGGCATGTAAATCATTACATGGGGTCAGACTTCTAGAAAACACTGTTTATGAACACAGCTCTCTGTGCCATCCACAAATGCAGGTTTAAGCTCTGATAAAAAAGCATCTTCCAGAAATGTTGCTGTCTTCTCCTGGCCAGAGGCCAGAGGCAAAATGAAAAACTGTTAAAAATTTTTATTAGAGTCCAGATTCTGAAGTGGCCTATCTGTAATATTTTGAGATAATCCACCCTTTACAGCTCTAGTCCAAAAATGTAATTTCTGTGTGGTAACAATTGTTCTTCTGATAATTATTTACCATGTTGTCAATAGTTGTGGTCAATAAAATGCAGCTGTATGAAAAAAAAAAGTACACCTTCTTTCTTTATTAAAGCTTTACACATCCGGACATAATTAAAAATAAAATCCTCAGCAATTGGGCACACACAAGCCGAAGCAAAGAAGCACTGTGTGAAAAACTAAGTAGACTTTATTGCTTCCATAGAAATTACAAGGGTAACTAGCAACCAGGTACTGCTAATCAGGTGCACTTGATTAACTGATCATCTGTAAATATAAAGCAGAAGTTTTTGCAGTTTGCTGTTCTGAAGCATTCAGGTCTTTGCCACCCATCAATCTGGGAATGGTTTGAAGCTTCTTTCCAAATAATTTCAAGTCTCTCATTCTACAATGAGAAAGATTATTCACAAATGGAAGTTGCTAATCTTCCCAGGAGTGGAAGTCCCAAGAAATTCTCCCCAAGGTCAGACCATACACTGCTCAGAGAAATTGTAAAAAAAAAAAAAAAAAAAAGGATATTTTGATTTCACCCATTAAAAGAAACAGCAGAATTTCCAGAAGCATTTTTCCTGATAGGAGTCATATTCAACTACCATAGCCAGCTACTTCATACACACATTTTCTAAAAGAACTGGTTCTTACATGGCAGTTTTCTACTCTGTCTTAGCACTCAGAGCAGTTTACACAACTTGCCTCAGTCATACAAGCACTTTTTTCTATGCTTTTTTTTCTATGTCATTACTTTCTATCATTCACCCATATTTATACTCTGATGAATGCATCAGAGAGCAACGTGGGGTTAGTATCTTGCATAAGGATATTTGGCATGCAGACTGGAGTAGCTAGGGATCAAACGACCAACTTTGCAATTGGCAGATGACCTGCTCTACCTCCTCTACCCGTAGCTCAGGAAGGGTGCAGTGGTTTAACTGACTGGGCCTGGTTCACTTACAGTTTTTTACAGACGCTAGGACACATTTCTCAATACTTAGGTCACTTTTGCAAAACTCCTCACACAGTGAGCACACAGAGGTCTATGTGGGCTAAACTGAGGACCAGTTATCATTGTTTTGGCACAAAATGCATTTAATGACTACATCTCTCAAATTTCATGAATTATTTTCTCACTCAGACACAACAACTGCCAAAACTCTTTGTACGTACAGGACATTTTGCATGTGCTTACATACTGTTTTCAAAACTGTTAAACTTATGGCCAAAACAATAACACAATGCAAAACTTAAAAAGACAGCAAAATTAAACAGCAATATTTTATTGAAACATATTTTAAATCTAAAAATGCAGTTTAACCAGCCACAGCTTATTCTCATTGTAGATGAACATCTACACAGGTGTTACTCCTTCAATTTTGGCATGCCAGAAGATTATTTCCTAGGTGTGTTGGCCTAGATGACATAAGATGTGATGTGGATGAGAACCTGTGGCCAAATGGAGAAGACCGAGTAGATTAGCATTACTATTGTATGTGTATCAGTGGATGGTGTGTATACAAATTCTTGTATTTTGGGATTACTTAGTGCAAAAAAAAAAAATACATAAACAAATATTAACGAATTCTGCATGATGTCTGATTCATTCCAGTAACATATATTGAAATTATAAACAGAGATGTGTCCTTGTTTTACACAAGAAAACACTGTGTAATGCTACATGTTGTTAGTGTTTTTTAGGTCATTGTTTTGTGGGTGACAAAGTGTGTTTGTCGGCTGTCAACCTTTGCTAGTGTTCTGGAAGAATGAGTTTATTTGAGACCTGAATAAAGTGTTTTGGTAGTTGTAGTGCATTTTGAATGTGAAATGAACTGCTTTGCCAAGCTGAAGGTCAGTTAGGAGAATTATGTGAAGAGTTTTGCAAAAGTGACCTAAGTATTGTGAAATGTGTCCTAGCGGCTGTAAAAAACTGTAATACCTGGCTCATATGACACTGGCAAAAAACCCTGGAATATATATTTCCATTTATTTGAGAGTCATTGAAAATATCTTTCGTCCCCTGTTTGATGAAACGACACATGATACCTGATCTCTGGCATTTCATGAAAAATTCACTGTGTAATAAAACATATAATGTCTTTCTATAATAATTCAATTTTCATTCTTCGGACCCATTTGTCAAATCACAGAATGACTTTCAAACTTAACTGGATCAAGGGGGAACGTTGTATTCAAATGGGTTCCATTTTTTCTAATATTCCCAATTATAGCAGTAGTTGCTGTGATCTGTCCTGCTGTACTCAAAGTAATGTCGCACTTTAGTGACAATCCAATTAGCTGGATAATGTCAGGCAAATTAAATACAGAAAAAATACATTTTGTAATGATTTCTCGTACTGTTCTGACTTAGAGTGCTATCATTATCATACAGAGACAGGCAAATCTTAGTTGTAATATGTCTCACATATAATGTGGTCTTGGGTTATGAGAACAGACCAGTCCCTCCCTTCCTTTTACTCCCACTCCATGTCCTTTACTTAATTAGAATTATTCTTCATATGTGTGTGCGATAATTACAGTTGAATAGGTCCAAATTCTGAACCCAGTCAAAACATAACCTGTCTTTGTTTCATCATTGACAATTCAAAAAAAGCTTTTACTACAAAAAACACAAATCTAGTAAAGATTCATGAAATCTGCCCCCAGGGTTTTGTCACTGATGTTTCTGCCTTTATCACCCATCACCCAGAAGATTTCAGTTGCCTTCCCAGCATTGCCAGTACATTATCTGTGCTTGCTTTTGGTAGAACTTTGAATTGGGTCATTATTAATATTGGTGGTCAGAGACTTGTTCAGTACTTGAATTTCAATTTTTGATCTTATTTTTCTTCAAATAAATTTGGTTTGTTTGGTTTAGCTGTAATTGGCTTTTTTAATGCTCACATTTATGTATTTAACATCTAACAACCTACAATTTACAATGCTTTTTGAAATATATACATATATATAGCTTTACATTTTGAAGCTTTTAGAATTGTAGGGGTCTTGCAAGTGTTGTTCTAATTTTAATGCAGGATAAACAGCCATACAGAGCAAATACTCCCCCAACTCATTCTATTTCAGTATAGAGTGACACTCTACTGCAATTTTCAGTTCTTTATGGTCATACTGCCTTCTCTCATATGTTAATCAGATATCACTCTACGCCTGTGTGTGTGTGTGTGTGTGTGTGTGTGTGTGTACTTAGCACAGTAGCAGAACAAAACATGGCTCACTCAAGTTAATAACAATTCACCAGCCTGCAATCGAGGTTTTCCAGAAATTGATCATTTGTCGGAAAACAAGAACCAAATCTAAACATCTGCAAATCTAATGGGCTCGGCCAGAGCACTATGAGGAAGGCTGTAGCTCTCACTTCATTTTAAAGGCATAGATGGAATAAAATAAAGAGACCTATTCACATAAACAAAGAATAAAATGTAAAAAAAATAATAATAAAATAAAATAAAACTCAGACCATTCTCAATCCGACGCGTAACATAGCAACGATTTGTCACATCCCGAGGCGTCCCATAGGAACGCGAAAGGTAACCTTCTGCTTCCCTATGATATGCGCTGGATTGTGGATAGAATCCAATAGAATGACGCTCCCGGCGGTAACATTTGTTCCAGCAGTGTATTCCAGCCCTAACCCTAATCTTAACCACAGACTTGATCATATTAGATAGTGTTTTCCAAAGTAATTAATGATGATAAAGTAAAACGAAATGTACATGTAGATTCATTCCAAATGGTTCTCATGTTTCCTGACGTTTCCAAACATGTAACATAGAGACGTGTTGGGTGGCCAAAAACGTAACATACCGACGATTTCTCACATGGCATAATATGTTACGCTTTGGGATGAGAACGTGTTGGGAAAATACCAAGGGGACAGGAAGGATGTACCTATCACTGACCGGAACAAGCTCTAACGGTCATATTCTTTGACTTTACAGGTTGATCAGCTCAAGCTTACAAGTACATAAACACAGTGAGGAAGTATTCATGAATACTTATAAGTTTCATAAGTTAACTTTCACGGCTGGGGCAGCAGTCTTGTGGTGATGAGAAGGAGGATCCAAGTAGCAGACAGCGGCAATGATGTGAGTGAGTTTATTTACAGTGCATAATACATAACAAAAGCGAGGGCTGAACCAAACGTAAACCTAAACTGGGAAAAACTAATAAACAAACCTAAGGACACGGGATGATACGGAGAAAGCAGGGCAGAGAGACGCGGAGAAACACTGATTAACACAGAATAACACAGACGAACCCACGAGGAGCACAGGCAGACACACACACGGAAATGAGGGAATGACACACCAGAGGGGAACACAGCTGAACCTAATTAGACACGACGAGACACAAACCTTCAAAGTAAAACGGGAAACTCACAGACTGTTTTACAACACAAACGAACAGAGCACAAGGGGAAGACACAGGTAAATGGCCTGCATTTGTATAGCGCTTTTCTAGTCCATAGGACCCCATTCACACACACATTCACACACTGGCGATAGCAAGCTACATTGTAGCCACAGCTGCCCTGGGGCGCACTGACAGAGGCGAGGCTGCCGGACACAGGTGCCATCGGGCCCTCTGACCACCACCAGTAGGCAAACACAGGGTTAGTATCTTGCCCAAGGATATTTGGCATGCAGCCAGGATGCAGCCTGGGATTGAACCACCGACCTTCTGATTAGTGGCTGACCTGCTCTGCCACCTGAGCTACAGCCAGGTAGGGATAATAAAACACTGAACACCAGAACCAAACCCTAAGAACTAATATAAAAGCAGAAGAAACTAGAAAATAATAACAATAAACTCAAAATGCTGGGTCACCGACCCAGGACCATGACATTAACCTTATATAATTATAAAAACAACATAACTTTTATTTATAAGGGAAACATGCTTTCAAGTGAAGTCCAAAAAGGTAGGGATAAGATGAGAAAGACTTTTACACACACCAGAACTGTTTCACAGGTTATGGGTTTTTTATATATATATAAAATCATAAATGTATTTTATGTTTACCAACATGCCTACCTCTATTTATAATGTACAATGAATTATTCACAAATGCCCCTCCAGATAATTTAGTGGGTACTAAATTTTATCGACACTCAGATAAATCTGTCCAAAAGAGTGAGTACACTTTTCTTTTGTTTGTGTATTTGTACAGTGGTAGTTAGGAATTTACACATTGGGCCCCAGGGATTGGTGAGCCAGAGTTGGGGGTGGGGGTGGAAGGTTGCAGACGACCTTATTAGACAAGTACGGCTCCAAATATTTGAGCTTACTCTTCACCATAGTGCTATGGTTAAGTTCTACTTAGCAATATGAATAAAAAGGCCATGACCGAGGAAGGTACCATGATTTCAGAAATGCTGAACAGACGTATTGACAGTGACAAATAGTAATGAGCAGAATGCTGAGGACTACGTTGTCTTTGTGCTAGAGACTACAGAGAAAAAAGATCTGCCTCTGACTTATTGATTGACTATATGGGTGTAATGCAAACACGCATAAATAAACATGTTCATGTATGCATGATAGCAGGACGTTACATTAATTTAAATTCATTTTCTGGAGACTAATTTAGAACACAACCATAACTAATGTGGTAAGGTATTGTTCATGTTGTGGGGACAACAACTCATGCACACACAAATGCACACTGTTTTTACTTCTTCAGTTTGTTTATGTACTTAAGGTTATGGAAAGACAGGAAATTGCCCTGTTGAGGCTTGTCTCAACAAACAGCGGATGTTATTACACCCACTGAGGAATCAACAACAAAAATATCAATGTTAAGTGTTGCCAACTTTGTGGGATATTGTGAGACAAGTATTTCTTAACAGGGCACAAAAGGATGGAAAACAAAGGACTATCAATCACCTGCTGTAGACAGAATCTCATACCCAGAGATATAAAAGAGTAAATGTATGTTTGACCCAGTAATAATCTCTACTCACAGACATAAAAATCAGCACTTGAATATCTTTGGGGTCTATGTTCTGCTGCCTGCCTATCATGCAGTGATAGGAAATAACAGAGAACAATAAACACTGTTTAGAGAGGTTTCTTTAACTACATGCGTTATGTTGCATTCTGGATATGACAGCGGGGATCTTTAAGAAGCTGCTAGGAAACCAGCAGACATAAATGACAACAGTAGGCATTATCAGCAGCAACTGCCACCAATTATTCAGCCACACTGGGATTTTGAGGTAATAGATAATTAACCTAGGGAGATCACAAACTTTGCTCTATCACTAACTATTCATTCTTACAGGTTACTCCAAAACAATGAAATCTGAATAAAAATGTTTTGTGGTGAAATCAATGAGTTCAGCCTGATGTCAAGTCTGTGTCACACAAGTAAATGGACTGGTTCTTATAAAGCACTTCAGTCTACTTGAGCACTCAAAGTGCTTTATTCACACAAGGACTTTTTCTATACGTTAGTGCCTTCCTTCTAACAGTCACACTCTGATGAATGTATCAGAAAGTAACTTGGGGTTCAGTGTCTTGCATGCTTGGCATGCTGACTGGAGGAGCCAGGAATTGAACCACCAATCTTTAAAATACCAAGTTATAACTATCAGGTCTTTAAGTCTGACGACATTAGCTGTGTCTGGGCCCAAACTCTGCTGCAGGTCCCTAAGTAAAACAATCACTGCAGCATCACTGAGAGTTGAAAAACTGTCTAAATTCTTTCAACTGTAATAAAATGATCAGTGTGGCTGCTCTACCGGGTGTAATAATTAAGTTTAACATCCAGGCATCCATGAAAACAGATTTTATTCAATTTAATGGAATTGGAAGTTAGCAGGGAGTTAGCTTGCTAGTTTCCATCTAAATATAATATACCATGTTCAGACTGAGGGATTTCTGAAACATTTAAAACTTACAGCTCTGCTATCACTTCTGACATAAATGAAAACAGAACTAAACAGCAGTGGCATTCATAGGGTTACTGAAGTTTGGCTAGCTGGTATATAACAATGTGCTACGTGATCACTAGCGACATAGCTATGTTAGCATAATATAAACAGTGAAGCTGGAGGATGAACGCTAACTTTTTTCCACTCGATAAAAGTTAATGTTAACGGTTCCCGATGGTCAGGGACAAATGCAATCTAAACTAAACTTTAAAATGATTAGTGGTAATAAAAACTGAGAGGCCATCAGTGATCACAGACTGTTTAAGGGGCTTGTTGAGATTAAATAGAACAAGATACAAAGCATTAAAACATTTTAAAAATATAAAAGCCTTATAAGAAGCAGCAGCGATGAGATGATTCAGGAGGCCGATCACATGGGAAGCGGCGGCAACTCCAGGGCAGGTCTGGGGTTTGTCCTTGATGGTGAGGCTCCTTAGCCCACAGATCTGGAGGACGATGGCGGCGCCAAATAAAACTTCAGGTGGCCTGGAAGGTGGCCTGTGATGGTGTGGTTGGTTGATGGCCGAGGAGGAGAAGGAGTACGTGCAGGCTGTGGCTGAGCAGGATGTGGACATGCATTCCGCGCAGGATGTGATCTGGCAGGTGTGCAGACCAGACAGCGCAACGACCTCTGGTGGAAACATGGCTGGACCAGACTGCACAGAAACCTCTAGTGGAACAGAATGAGAACCAGACGGTGCGGAGAGCTCTGTTGGAGCAGAACCAGATGGTGATGTGGAGATGTGGAGATCATATCTGGCTGGATAAGCTTGCCTGAGTTCCCAGCAGATGACGCAGGCGGCTGGGTCGGCTCGCTCAAGCTCTCAGCAGAGACAGAACAATGAGACTGCTCAGCTGAGCTCCCAGCTGAGACAGGTGGAGGCGGAGTTGGCTAAAGTTGTGCAGATCACACCCCCTGCACACAACTCCACAGCTAAGGCTACTGTGAAGTGCTGGCCATTTTCCTCATGGGAATGGATACAGTGCTGGTGCTTGCCGAACACCAGCCACCCCCTCCCAGTGGGTGCAATGACAGGCTGAGTGTCAGCTGTCCCCACCCTAGGAACAGGGACAGGCGCAGGAACAGGCCAGATACCAGTTGCCTCCACTCAAGGAACAGATTCCGGTGCAGAGGAGGACTTGGCCATGGCTGCCCTCACCTGTGGAGTAGGTGACTGTGGAATAGCTGTTCAGCTGTGCTTCCCAGGTGTTTTCACTTTGCCCATTTCCTGAGTCCTGCACAATGGGTCCAAAACCTGTTGACAGCTTACCATAACACAACGCTAACAAGCTCTACAACTTCAAAATGGCCTGACCCGAAGACCAAAATAACAATCTTCACACATTTAATGTTACATTAATGTTTCATCACTAAGTACACACATGTCTATACTTTTCAAGAAACTTACACTTTCACTGATCTTTACAGTAAAAGTAAAAACAATCATTCATTCCTGGACTGCGCTGTGCACATTGAAGAGAACGGCAAACTCAACATCGAAGTTTACCGGAAGCCCACACACACGGACCAGTACCTCCTCTTTGACTCCCATCACCCTTTGGAACACAAACTTGGAGTAATTAGGACCCTACACCACCGGGCAGAACATGTTCCCTCTAAGCCTGAAGGGAAAAAGAAGGAACACACACATGTAAAGGAAGCACTCAAAACGTGCGGCTATCCTAAATGGGCGTTCTTAAAGTCAGCAAAGAGGCACAGAAAAGAAGATCAGACACCAGCGAGGGAGGACAGACGCAACAACATTGTCATCCCCTATGTAGCCGGCGTATCAGAGAAACTCAGGAGAGTTTTCTCCAAGCATGACATCCCAGTGTATTTCAGACCCAGCAACACGCTCAGACAGAAACTGGTTCACCCGAAAGACAAAACGCCAAAACACAAACTTAACAATGTGGTGTATGCTGTACAGTGCAGCGAGGAATGCTCAGACCTCTACATTGGAGAGACCAAACAGCCACTTCACAAGCGCATGGCACAACAGAGAAGAGCCACCTCCACAGGACAAGACTCAGCAGTCCATCTGCATCTTAAGGATAAAGGACACTCTTTCGAGGATGCCAATGTTCACATTTTGGACAGAGAGGACAGATGGTTTGAAAGAGGAGTGAAAGAAGCCATCTATGTCCACTGTGAGCGACCATCTTTGAACAGAGGCGGGGGTTTACGACACCAACTCTCTGCCATCTATAATCCAGTTTTGAGATCCCTTCCCAGACGCCTTAACGCCCACTCACATCCTGGGCCATCTGACCTCAGGAATTCGCATGATTAGGTGGGGCCAGGTTTCACAATGAACACACCCGAAACTCTGGCTGATTGGGACCCACGCCCAGTTTCCCACCTTGGCTCAGGCGATTAGAGGATCATCAGGGGGTCTTTTTGTCCCTCTGTGGGGGGTCACTCCCACTAGGTTTATATCTGGGACTCTCCACCATTTGACCTTAGAACTGAAGAAGCTTCTCGGATGAGAGGTGAAACGTCTTCAAGCAACTTAAAGAAGTCCAGACGCTTTTCTTTGCAAGCTCCTTTGACTACGATGACCTGGATGACTGAGAACCTTCACAGACAATCATTCATTCATTCATTCATTAAGTCAAAGTTAAAGTAAACTTTATTGTCATCTCTGCTATATCCAGTCCAGCATACAGAGATTTGAGATGATGAGGCTCTGGTTTCATCAGTGCAAAGCAAGCTAATAAATAGATATAAAAATGAGAAGAAAATAAATAAATATCCGCTTGAGAGTTACAATTAGAATTTACAGTTGGTGTGGTTTAAAGTGACCAGTGTAGCAGCTTGTAAACCCAGTTCAACCCAGAGTGAATAAGATTGTTCATAGGGCAGCATAAATTGCCCATAGTGTAAATGACCTTTAAATTTGGTAAATATTTTTTACATTTGTTTGAAAGGCACTTTGGTTTTATTTTTGAAATCCGTGCTTTTATTTTGAAACAGGAAACTGGCACAAAACCGCTAAAGGGCTGTTAGTAACGTTTCTTTTAGGATATGGTAAATAGTGTGCCTTAAAGTGAAAAATATGTACGTTTACTTTGCCAATTAGTACCTGGCTGACAGTGGCACAAGGTTTGTTAATGTTTCCTTTAACGGAATAAGTTACATGCAATCAAAATGTCGTTTAATAGAGTTTATGTTGTTAACCTTGACCTTGACCTTTATGTGTAGTTGTAAGTTAGTGAGGTGATATAATGAATTGAGTGATGTAAATTTGATGTAAATGCTATATGTGAGCAGGAGAAATTTGTTTCCTTTGATGTTATGGTATTAATATTGCTGGTTTTGTTTTGCTCCCAGCTCTTACGGTGTCTTCACTGAATGTTTCAATAAAAACTTTTCCAATAAAACCTCTGTGAAGCATCAGTATAAGAGACCATCATTCAGCCAGGGATGCTACACATAGAGTAGCGTGTCTTACAGAGGTAGTGGTGTGCAAAGTGCAAAAAAAGTCAGTTAACAGATTGTGTGGGTGTGTGTGGTGGTGGTGGGGGGGGGGGGGGGGGGGGGGAAGGGAGGGCTGGTAGTGAGTTCAGGAGTCTGATGGATCTGGCCCCGATGCTGCGGTAGTGTCTGCCTGATGAGAGGAGAGAAAAGAGTCCATGTGAGGGGTGTGACGGGTCGAGCACGATACCTGAGGCCTTACTGATGCAGCGATTTGAAAGATGACTGTAGCAGAGGGAGAGATGTTCCAATGATCTTGGTAGGTGCTTTAACAATCCGTTGTAGTTTGCTGAGATCATCAACATTGCAGTTTCCAAACCACACGGAGATGCAGCTGGTCAGAACACTCTCTATTGTCCCTCTGTAGAACATAGTGATGTTGGGAGGAGAGAGGTTGGCCCGCTTCAGACATCTCAGGAAGTGGAGGCGCTGCTGGGCCTTTTTGGTGATGGAGGTGGTGTTGGTGGTCCAGGTGAGGTTGTCTGAGATGTGAACTTACATGTTAGGTATACAGTAATCTGCTATTTGGGGATAATGCCTAGCTATAGCTGGGATCCAATGCGAGTTTCACATTTATGCTTTCAACTTTAATCGTCAGCCATATCTAGGTAATAATGGATTGCATTTATAATAATAATAATAATAATAATGGATACTTTATTGATCCCCATGGGGAAATTACTTGTTTTTCTCTGCATTTGACCCATTCACTCAGTGAAGCAGTGGGCAGCCCACTAAGCAGGCGCCCGGGGAGCAGTGTGTAGGGACGGTACCTTGCTCAGGGGTACCTCAGGGTAGCCGTTAAGTGGATTCGAACCGCCGACCTTCCGATCATATATATAGCGCTTTTTGGGCCCTCAAAGCGCTGTACAGTTCCACTATTCGTTCACTCTCACATTCACACACTGGTGGAGGCAAGCTACAGTTGTAGCCACAGCTGCTCTGGGGCAGACTGACAGAAGTGAGGCTGCCATATCGCACCATCGGCCCCTCTGGCCATCACCAGTAGGCAGTAGGTAAAGTGTCTTGCCCAAAGACACAACGACCGAGACTGTCCGAGCCGGGGCTCGAGCCGGGGCTCGAACCGGCAATCTTCCGGTTGCAAGACAAACTGTCAACTCTCTTTACTACTACTCTAGGTACTTTACTCTTTTGGAAAAAAGGAGTTTATGTGACACTGACAGCATTTTGCAAGATTTAAGAGGTCGTCAAAGCAGTTTTTCCATATGGTCAAATACAGTGGTCCCCAGTATGCTGTATCCAGTGACCAAAGAATACTGAACTAGGAGTCTTTCTTCCCTCCTGTGTTACTCCAAATCAAATACCCTTGTGTGGTGATGAGTTCTGAGGGTATTTATGTAATCTGTTGGATGGAATCCAGCAAAGTAGTAATCTTGGGGTTCATTGCACTTTTTTTCTATATGTAAATTCCCTTGCTCAACTTTTATCAATAAATGTTTGTATCATTCTCTCAGTCTCTGAAGGCTATTTATTGAGTTTATTTCATCAATTTTCTTACATGGATTTTAGTCATATATAATGCAACTGATGATGTACAACTAATTTAAATATACCTAATATTAATGGTTCTTTTGTTCTGTCTGACTTTTACATACATTTTTCAAGTATTGAATTATACAAACTTAACCACAAGGTCCACATAAGTTAAACATTTGCATGAGCTAAGGGCTACTCAAATACTATACTTCGGTAGTATAGTAATTACTATAGCAATTACGGAGGTTCCATAAAAACAGAAACAGACTGGTCGAGCTGCAAAGATCTGCAGGAAAAAGGGGTAAATTAATCAAATAAATTAAGCACATAGTGCTGATAATAGTGTTTATTGTCTCAGTCTCTCTGTGTTGGTTTGAGCAGAACATTTATGATCCTGTCCAGTTATTAAAAATGAATATTCTACCTGAATATTTTTGACAGTGTACGAGTCCCTTTTGGATCAGAAAGACTCCTACAGCATTATCTACTCTGAGTTTTAAGTGAAACTGAAATATTTGCCAGCTGGTTGACATAGTGCGTCATCATGAACATGATAAATAATCAGTACAGGGAATTTCCAATATCCATAAAAAAGGTCTCTCTTTTATTACAAAATAAATCATCTGGTTGTTAACAAATTATGACAGGAGATACTGGATTCAATCCATGTGGTTTTTGATTTCAAAAATTCAACTGAAAAATAATTTCAGTGATGTGTACAGGAAATTTATTGACACTGTCACAATACTGTTCTGTTGATCTTTTAAATCAAAAATTCACTGGTTTCTTTGTTCTGATGTCCTTGGTATAAATCAACAATCAAAGCATTTGTTTAAGCCTGATTCCTAATTACTTGTGTCAACATCCTGCACAGTGTGCAAATGAGTATTTTCCATTAACAAATCAATTTTCTGTTTTTCTGTGTCTGTTTGCCTAGTTACTGGTGTCTAACACTTCCCCTCTTCCTTGTGTTCAGGAGCTGTGGTAATAGCCTTTGTGGTCTGCTGGCTGCCCTATCACGCTCGCCGTCTCATGTTTTGCTACGTGACTGAGTGGTCAGAGTGAGTAACGATTCCTCTCAGTCTTTCATGCAAGGGAACATTCACTACTTGGTTTAGTCCACGGGTCAGCAACCTTTAACACCCAAAGAGCCACTTGGACTCGGTTTCCACGCAAAAGAAAACACTGGGAGCCGAAAATACTTTTTGAAATCTAAAATGAAGATAACACTGTATACATTGTTTTTTTTTACCTTTATGCTTTGTGTGAATAAGTAAAGTTTATTTATTAAGTGCTTTTCACAGACAGACAGTCACAAAGCGCTGTACACAAATATTAAAATAAACAATATAATCAATAGGAATTACACACAATTTAAAAGATCAAATGTAAATAATGTAAAGAATATAAAATATGTAGATCAACAAAAGGCTTGTTTGAAATATAAAGAAATATAACAAAAGGAAAGACACCCAGCCAAACTAAAATGACCCGGCAAACATAAACTGTTGTGAGCCGCCAACCTTATATCGCCTTTGGGCTTTTGGAGCCTTGACCTGACTTTCAAAAAGTAATTGGAAAAAAAGCACTATGCTGCTAGAAAGTGAAAAATATATACTTGCAAAATTCTGCCTAAATATGTATTTTACCTTTTTAATGTGTGTGGCGGGGTGTGGCCTGCTGCGCCGCTGCAGGGGAGGCGGACGCACCTGAGCAGCACCCGCAATCACGCCTCGCTGCCTTAACGTCTGTGCCATCTATGCTGTTGTGTTGGTATGTGTCGGGCTGTGAGCTGAAAAGCTACAGCCGGCTGTATGCGTACAGCAACCGTGTGTGAAAAGTGGTCAATAAAGAGATGCTGAAAAGCAGCGGGTCTGCCGTGGTACGAAGTCACTTTCATCTTTACGCAGGACTGTAAGCTGTCATCTGTGAGGTGTGAGCGATGTTTGTTTTTAAACATAGTTCACGGTGGAGAACAGCTGCTGACATAATGTTGACCCGAAGATCCATAATTGGCCTACATGGGGTCATTATAGGACCAGATGTTAGCAATGCCTGACAAGACGGATCTATCTATCTATCTATCTATCTATCTATCTATCTATCTATCTATCTATCTATCTATCTATCTATCTATCTATCTATCTATCTATCTATCTATCTATCTATCTATCTATCTATCTAGTGTCTATATATATCTCATCCTAATTGGACTGACTTCATTTAAAAATCTCAACCTCTCGTTCTTGCCCCCCCCCCACAATTAACCTTTGCATTGTTTCATTAATCAAATCAAACAAACAACATCTCAGCAGCTGAATGGTCCTACTCAAAAAGTCTCTTTCTTCTGTTCCATATGAATAATGGATAACCAGCTGGTAAATGTGGCAGCTGAAAAATCATACATCCAGAGTAATTAAATGCACTTCCTATTCAATGAAACACAGTAACCACACGGCTTCTGTGGCTGGCGCCCCATTAGAGCAACACAAGTTGCAGAGCATGTTTGCTTGTTGCAAAAAAACAAAACAAAAAACAAAACACTTTAGATGATGTGCATAATAATTATGAATAATGAATAATTATCAAAATAGTTTATAATATATGTTTGGTGAATTAACCAAGGTCTTCTGTTCTGCTTCTGTATAATCTACAATTTATATTATTGACATAAAAGTAACTAATGTTCTCAGATAAATAATGAATTTAAAAAGTACTGCCCCATAAGTTTTAAATTTTTAATACAATTACAACTACTCCATTTTTGTATTTTAGTATAGAACTTTATAGTTGTATGCACAGTCCCCTCACAGCAAGAAAGACAAACTCTCAGATTTAAATCTCCTGAGCCTTTCTATTCTGGATTCCTCCCAAAAAGCACATGAATGTTATTTTAAATGGTTAAGAAAATGGGTAGATGATAACGTACATTCCATCTCTCACAATACCAACATGTACCAACATTGCTCTAGTTGCCTAGGTTATCCAGATATGTGTCATTCAAAAGAATCCTTTTCTCCCATCTAGTGGAGTTCCCCCACTTTTCCAGCTGAGGATCATGGCCTCAGATTTGCAGGTGCTGACACTGGATCAGACTTTTACTTTAAAGAAGTAAAGCTGTGTTAACCATCCTAAATAAGAGAGTTTCTGTGTTAACCTTTCATTGGTTTTCTGAATTGTGATGGTTGGGCCCTTTTTCGGTAGGGGGGTGAGAACTCACCACTTTGGGGAATAACGGCCTGTTTTATTTGTTTTATTGGATTTCTTTATTTTTTTGAGTGTTTTGGGGTTTTTCTTTCTGTTACTTGTGTTCTTCAGGGCCCCGTTAACATTGGTGTACGGTGTAGGTTCATGAGGGCCAGTTGAACAAATAAAAGGGTTACACGTGATTTAAAAGTGACTGTAGTATGTTTCTGTCAAACCAGGTTGTCTTGGAATAGGGGCACCTGGGTTATCTGGTTGGGTACAGGTATGTGGGGCTAGGCTGAGTTAATGCTCGACAGCGTAGTGCACTCCGGGCAGCCGTTGTTCGCAGGTTTGAGCCCTGGAGCCCCCCCCCCCTTCTGCGCTAGCAACAGCTAAAACCATTCTTACAGTAGTAAGTATCCAGGTCAACTGTACTAGGGGAGGTCACGGACCCAGATCCCACTACCCCCTAGTCGTTCAAGGCAGCTTGTGCACTTCTATACCCTTACATAACGGGGCTAGCAGCCCCTTACACAGGGACAGGACCAGACGGTGTGGAAACCTCTAGCAGATCAGAAACAGGACCTGAATCAGACAGTGTAGAAACCTCTGGCAGAGACAGAGTGAGGTGGAGCTGTGCAGGACACACAGCCAGCCCAGGATGCTATGGCTGGGGCTGTGCAGTGTACGCAGTCTGTTCAAATGGCTCCACTGGCATCAACAGCAATGTGGAGTATCTAGTTGGCTGGATAAGCTTACCTGAGCTCCCAGCTGAAACAGGTGAAGGCTGGGTCGACTCATCTGAGCTCCCAGTTGGTGATACAGAAAACTGAGACAGCTCACCTGAGCCACCAGCTGACTGCAAAGGAAGCTGGGTTGGAGCAAATTACAAAGCCTGATCAGGATGCTCTAACGGCAGCAGCTGAAGTTATTGTGAGGGGCTGGCCTCACAACAGCCAGAACCTGTTTCCTTCCTTCCAATTACCAGCCCTCCCCACCCAAGGAGCATGGACGGGTGCAAGGACAGGCAGGGTCCCAGCTGCCCTTACCCTAGGAACGAGTACAGACTCATGAACAGGCCAAGTTGCCTCTACCCGAGGGACATATACAGGTGCAGAGGAAGACTGAGTCACGGCTGCCTTCACCTGGGGAACAGGTAACGGTTGGACACCAGCTGTTCCCACCCAAGGAACAGTTGGGGACAGCTAAGAGTGGAGACAGTCTCAGAGTACCGACCGAGTGGCACAAAACACTATACACAGTTTTTGAATGGGTGACCCTAGGAAAAGAAAACACAGCTTCTGAGAGCTGGGAAACACACAGTCCAGTTTATTTGGGGCCCAGTTTGGGTTCAACACAAACAGAAACAGAAACTTCTGCTTCTTCAGATTTAGAAACAAAATCAAAGTTTTCGAGCTTCAAAGAAAAACAGTCTGTATGAACTGATGAGATTGGCCAGCTCCTGGGCTCACAGCGAGTGAGATACCTTTCCCTCTCGAGGTGAGCAGAATCTGCTGGGTCTATGGTGTGGTCGCATTGTTCTGTGAAGATTGCATTGTGTGGCTGGCAGGATTGGACATGGATGTGAACATCTGAGCATAGCAAACATAAAACGTAAACTAAACAAGAAACTAAACTAGGGAGCTAGGAAAACAATAAACAGAAAAACTAGGAGCCAGGAGCTAACTAGTAACCACTCGGGGAAACAAGGAACATGGGAGAGACACACAGGAACATGAGGGACGACGTGACAACAGGCAGAGGGAAACACAGGGCTTAAATACACAGAGAGATAACGGGGGAATGAGACACAGGACGATAGCACAGCTGGGAGTAATCACACACAACGAGACTGGGGAGAAGCAAAACTGAACACGCTGCACACACCAGACAAGGAACTGTCAAAATAGAACAGGAAACATGAGACACAGAATGAGAACCGGGGAAGAACGGACATGAAAACTGAAGTTGACTAGACATGACACAAGGAACACAGGGGAGACACAGAGACGGAACCCAACAGACTAGAAACTATCCGGTTGTTCAGTCTGACGTCACTAGCCGTGTCTGGGTCTAAACTCCGCTGCAGGTCCATATATCAAACGATCACTATGGCATTACTGAGAGTTGAAAAACTGTCTAAAGTCTTTCATCTTTAATAAAATGATCAGCGTTCTGCTCTACCAGGTGTAACAATTGAGTTTGACGTCCAGGCATCCATGAAAACGGAATTTATGACATTTAACGGAGTTAGAAGTCAGGGAGTTAGCTCGCTAGCTTCTATCTAAATACAATATAACACGTCCTGACTGCGGCGGTTTGGAAACAAATTAAATCGTACAGCTCTACTATCACTTCCAGCATAAATGAAGACAGAAAACTAAACAGCAGTGACGTTTGTAGGGTTACTGAAGTTGGGCTAGCTGGTATATAATGATGTGCTACGTGACCGCTAGCGACACAGCTATGTTAGCATAATATAAACAAGCTAACTTTTTTTCCACTCGATAAAAGTTAACGTGAGTGTTCTCGGTAGTCAGGAACAAATGTAATCGCATGGCAGGATGCTGTAAAAGGACCAAACTTCAGCCAGGAGAACAACTGAGATAATCCATCCACAATACGAGGTTAGTCATTCATATACTGCTGCATGGGCTGGGCTGTAGTTACATCCTAAGGTTTTAAAAACTGAGCTTAAATAAATGATTAGCGGTAATAAAGGCCGAGGGAAGTCAACAGTGATCACTGACTGTTTTAGGAGCTTTTTGAGATCAAATAGAAGAAAATACAAAACATTAAACATGTTAACAACCCAAAAGCCATATTAAACGCAGACTACTTTAGGCCCGGAAGTAGGATTCGTCGCGTCATCACTGAACAACCGGATAAATAACTATAAATAATTCAAAAACACAAAACACTGGGTTATAGACCCAGGACCATGACAGAATGGCCCTTATACAACAGGGCCAAATATTAAGCTGTGAACCTGATTTGCTTGTAGCTGAAAGAAACTCTTAATTAATCTCTTTGGATACAGTAACACATATTTTATGATGATAAAAATATGAATGAAGTCTAAAAGAATGTATTGGCAGCTATCTTGATCATGTAGCATAACTGTCATTTTGTCAGGGAAACTGTGAGAAAGCTTTACTTTAACAAATAAGTTTGTAGTATTCAACCTCAGTAAAAACACCAGAAAATCACATACAGCTCAATTAGGACCTCTGAATTTAAATATGTTCAACTGTCAAACTGTATTCCACAAAAACATATTTGTCATAATAAACAACAACATGAATATGTAAATAAAGAATATAATGATGTGATCGAACTCTTTTTGACGCATTCATGCGGGGGTCAGTGTTACATTTATTCTGAAATGCAATTACTCATTATGAGTTAACATCAAGCAGATAGTTTAACATTTAGTTATTCATTAGAGATGCAAAACTGACTATGTTACAGGGTTCTTTAATATGACTTGAACTGTTCAGAAGACTTTCCAAATAAAATACATCATTCATGTATTTTTCTGAGTCGAGTCTGCCACTTCATGCCATAGCTGATTTCTGTCTCATTTGATGTCTGACATCTCATTTCCATGTAGACATTAGCTTCAATATCTGCATGCAAATGGGGAAAAATCTTGAACATTGGCATGCAGTGAAGTTTCTACAGCAGAGGTCTTACCCTTCAGTTGAAACTAACAAAATATGCACAAAGTTCTCTGAAACAGGTGAGACCCGGGAGTCCATGAGTGACATCTCAAGCCTCACTTTTGCACATTTAAACTCCTCTACCAGGCTAGGGATAGGCAATGATAGTATCCCAACACTGCTGAGTCATTTGGGAAGTCCGAACCACTTCTTAACGTAGGAGCTCACTAGCCTCTCCAATTGATTGGCATGATTGAGTGAGACCTTTGTCAACGGCCACGGTAGTCTGGGTAACAACCCAAACTGGAAGCAACAGAGCTTCACTTTCCCTGGGAGTGCAGTGTTGTTAATCCGCCTGAGGTCATTAGCCATATTCTGCTGTAGTTGTTCAAGTTGCCAGGTATCATTGAGATTGGCATTATACCACTGTCCCAGGCTCTTTATCATAATCATTAGTTATTAATAATAACTAATGATTAAATGCAAAATATCATATGAACACAGAGAGAGTGAAAAGAGGTGAGTGACAGAGTTCCATACATCATGGGAAGCACCCAGAAGGCTTGGCCTCTTACATGATAAGTAAGTTAAGGGTTCAGAGTCACTTGATCAAGCCCTTACTTTAAATTATCAAAAAGGAACATTTTAAGACTAATATTTAAAGTCAAGATGCTGTTTGTTCCTGAATCCAGACTGGGAGCTGATTACATAGAAGAGGGGCTCTAGGAACCACAAGTAAGCCTGCTGTAAGAGAGAGAAGTACTCTATTCATGTGGTAATCTACTATGAACTCTTCAAGATGATGCCTAATTATTCAGGGCCTTGTGTGTAATGAGAAGAATTTTAAATTATGGATTTAACAAGTAGCCAATGAAGAAAAGCTAACATCGGAGAAATATGCGCTCTCTCTAGTCCCTGTCAGTACTCTCGCTGCTGGATTTAGGATCAACTGAAGGCTTTTCAGGGATTTTTTAGAATGACCTGATATACACTGAACAAAAATATAAACGCAACACTTTTGTTTTTGCTCCCATTCCCCATGGGATGGACATAGAGACCTAATATTCATTCCAGATACACAATATAACCATCCCTCCCAAACAGTGGTCACAAATCAGTCCAAATGTGTGGTAGTGGGCACATCTGCTATATTGAGATAATCCATCCCACCTCACAGGTGTGCCACATCAGGATGCTGATCTGACATCATGAGTAGTGCACAGGTATACCTCAGACTGCCCACAACAAAAGGCCACCCTGGAATGTGCAGTTTTGTCTCACAGCAAAATGCCACAGATGCCACAAGCAATGAGGGAGCGTGCAATTGGCATGCTGACAGCAGGAATGTCAACCAGATCTGACGCCCGTGCATTGAATGTTCATTTCTCAACCATAAGCCGTCTCCACAGGCGTTTCAGAGAATATGGCAGCACATCCAACCGGGCTCACAACCGCAGACCTCGTGTAACCACACCAGCCCAGGACCTCCACATCCAGCAGGTTCACCTCCAAGATCGTCTCACTGCAAAAACTCAAAATCTTACCAAGTATATTTGTCTTATTTCTAGTCAAAATTATCTCATTACACTTAAAATAAGACACAATCAGCTACAGGGCAACATTTCAGTAAGCTAAAGGAACTTGTTTCAAGACAGTGAATCTTGAAACTAGAGAAAAACTAGAGATTTTTCACTTGTTCCATTGGCAGATTTTTTCACTTATTTTAAGCTAAAATATCTTGTATTAAGTGAAAAAATCTGCCAATGGAACAAGTGAAAAATCTCTAGTTTTTCTCTAGTTTCAAGATTCACTGTCTTGAAACAAGTTCCTTTAGCTTACTGAAATGTTGCCCTGTAGCTGATTGTGTCTTATTTTAAGTGTAATGAGATAATTTTGACTAGAAATAAGACAAATATACTTGGTAAGATTTTGAGTTTTTGCAGTGCTGAGACCAGCCACCCAGACAGCTGCTGGAACAATTGGTTTGCACAACCAAACAATTTCTGCACAAACTGCCAGAAACCATCTCAGGGACGCTCAACTGCATGCCCGTCGTCCTCATCGGGGTCTTGACCTGACTCCAGCTCGTCGCCGTAACAGACTTGTGTGGGCAAATGCTCACATTCGATGGCGTCTGGCACGTTGGAGAGGTGTGCGCTTCACGGATGAATCATGGTTCACATTGTTCAGGGCAGATGGCAGCTGAGAATGTCCCAGTTCTTGCATGGCCAGCATACTCACCGGACATGTCACCCATTGAGCATGTTCGGGATGTGCTTGACCGGCGTATACGACAGCGTGTACCAGTTCCCACGAATATCCAACAACCTCGCACAGCCATTGAAGTGGAGTGGACCAACATTCCACAGGCCACAATTGACAATCTGATAGACTCCATGCGACGATGTGTTGCACTGCATGAGGCAAATGGTGGTCACACCAGATACTGACCGGTTCTGGGTCCCCAGACCCCCAATAGCGTAAAAAACTGCAAATTCCAGGGTGGCCTTTTGTTGTGGGCAGTCTGAGGTACACCTGTGCACTACTCATGATGTCAGATCAGTAACCTGATGTGGCACACCTGTGAGGTGGGATGGATTATCTCAATATAGCAGATGTGCCCACTACCACACATTTGGACTGATTTGTGACCACTGTTTGGGAGGGATGGTTATATTGTGTATCTGGAATGAATTTTAGGTCTCTACGTCCATCCCATGGGGAATGGGAGCAAAAACAAAAGTGTTGCGTTTATATTTTTGTTGAGTGTATAATAATGACATACAATAGTCAACCCCTTCACATTCAGAATACTTTATTAATCCAAGAGAAAAAGATGTGGTCACAGTGGCTCTAAGACAGTAAACATAGCAATTAACTAAACTAAATTAAAAAATACAATATATTACAAAGTCACAAAACTGTTCTAATAAGTACAAGTATCTCTAATTAAAAAGAATCTAGTAAACACAAAATTGAATGTATATATAATTGAAGTTGAGTTTCCCTTCTTACTGACTTTGTTACTAAAAGTAAAAAATGCTTGAATTGTTTTGTCAACATCACTCTGAGACCCAATCTGTCTGATTTTAGAGACATTGCACACATGCAAGAAAGCAGTACTATAAGTGTTGCCCTCTTAACGCCATCCAGAGTATCTGGTTCAACATTATGTTTGAATTATTGTAGGGTCTCTACCTTACAGTATAAAGCACCTTGAGGTGACTGCTGTTGTGATTTAGCACTATATAAATAAAACAGAATTGAATTGACAGTTTCTAAGATTTGTAAGGGCTGAGTACAACAACCTCAGTTTTATGTAAGTTTTATGCAGTACCTTTTTTATCAACAGCATGTTCTTATCTCTGTAATGGTGATAAGTATAACACTGTGTCAACAGTATCAAAAGCTGCACTGAGGTTTAGCAGGAGAAACATGAAGAAGAGTCCACTGTCAGAGAGAAGATCATTTGTAACTTTCACCAATGTTGTTTCTGTTCTGTGATGAATTTATGTAGGGCTTTTTTGTCTTTTTTGTCTTTTTTTTTTTTTTTTTACAGAGTAACATCTTTTTGCCTTTTTCCAGGCAAAATGAAGATCCTCTAAATTAGTGAGACACCATTTCGTGTCCAGCTTACAGATTATCTGCTTTAGGGTGCATGTTTGTCAGTCATACCAGGGAGATAAGAACTTTGACTGATTTGGGTATTCCTTTTGCAGAGGAGTCAGGGTCATAGGCAGTGAAGATTTGACACTAGGAATAAAGTTTAGGTAGTTGCTCTGCACTGTGATATCACGTGGCACTGAACATAACAGTAGAGGAATTATATGCTAAATAACAATTTATTTACATGAATTTGAATAACATTTCTCAGTCTGTGGCCACAGATTATTCCTCTTAACTGATTTTTTTCTCCATTTTTGGATTTTGCTAATGGCTTTGTCACTAGCATGTGATCTACAGACCTAGAGCACCTACAGCTTTTTCACATCCGGCACATCCATATGTGCAGTCGCAAACACGTTTGCAGTCTCCCCCAAGAAGAGTCTCAAGAATGCTGATGAGGTGCCACAAGAAAGGTCATTACATGAGAAGAGCTGGATCGGAAGGGCATTAACCCAGCAGCAGGGCTGATAGCTACAAGCCTATCTAGTCATGAAGGTCCTGAAATGCTGTTCCACATCCTTCCAGCCTACTTTATCCCCTAAATATAATAAAATCATAATCAGTTTAGTGACACCACAGTTATACTCATACTCATGACTCATATTGCAGTTTATAGAGGAAAGGAAGACTCTTGAAATTTCGATCACTTCACACACTTTTCGCATTAAACCTGTTAAGTAAGACTGAGTCACTTGCACAGTTAGCAGGTAAGCTGCTGTAACTTTGTTAGGTTGAGCTGAATAATGAGTAATTAATACCTAATTTAATTACTCTTTATTGTCTTTTTGTTGGTGTGACTGTTGTGTTACTGCATTGCAGTTTGGGGCCCTATTTCAGCTTAATTATATTTTAAATACAAATTGCACAGTGGTGAATAGTTTTGACCATAATTATATATAGATTACAGGTAAAGTAAAATTCTGATATTGTGACAGCACTAGCGCAGGGTAGGACCTCGGTTTCCTTTTATTAGTGTCTGAAATCGTACACAGCAAAATCTCCAGTGTTAAATTAACACTGGAGAGTGTCTATATGGGTCCACACCTCTGAGTGTTAAATACAACACTGTTGAGTGTTAAATTAACACTTTTGACAGTGTTATATGTTTAAAAGTAACCTAGTCAGTTTTGAAGATTAACAATGGCTAACACTGAGCAGTGCTGATTTTCTAACACTGGAAAATAACTCAAAATGTTAGAAATATTCCAGTGTTAGAAAATCAGCACTGCTCAGTGTTAGCCATTGTTAATCTTCAAAACTGACTAGGTTACTTTTAAACATATAACACTGTCAAAAGTGTTAATTTAACACTGGAGATTTTGCTGTGTACAGTATAAAAGCCACTGTTGATACCCAAGTGTTTTTGCTATCATCTTGGTATTTTAAAACTGGATATGACAAATGAGGGATATTATCTTTCTTTCTGACACTCAAAAAAAACATTTACAAAATGGACTGAGAATTTATAAAAATGTTTTATTCAATATAACTCGAAATGAGTGATTGAGTCTCAGGAGAGTTTTTACAGAGGTCAGGGCAGAGGGTTGCCCCAGGCGACTGTTAAAAGATGCGGGTTTAAAGTACTACTATGTTGGCTTTATTTTCAGAACAACAAAATAGATTTTTCTTTTCTCCCGAGTATGTCTAAAATATTTAATTTTGCTGTGGTATGTTCAAGATTAATGATACGGATGACAAATGTCAGGACTGACATTTGTAATTGTCTTCCTTGCGGATGTGAATCCGGCGAACAATATTTTGCATTGTATTTTTTTTAGGAGATTTCAGAGGTATCATTATGGAGACAAAGACCAGGATCAGGGATATAAAAGACTTCCAGCACCTCGATAGCACAGAGTTTACCAAGACCCAAAAGTCGGATCTAACTGGACCGTCCCAAAAAATGTGTAAGAACGTGCCTGGTGACGAATCATTGCATATGTGACAGTGATATGTAGCCTGTAGTTTCATCTGGAATCTCTTAAGGGATGTAATACAGTGGGGCAAAAAAGTATTTAGTCAGCCACCGATTGTGCAAGTTCCCCCACTTAAAATGATGACAGAGGTCAGTAATTTGCACCAGAGGTACACTTCAACTGTGAGAGACAGAATGTGAAAAAAAAAAATCCATGAATCCACATGGTAGGATTTGTAAAGAATTTATTCGTAAATTAGGGTGGAAAATAAGTATTTGGTCACCTCAAACAAGGAAAATCTCTGGCTCTCACAGACCTATAACGTCTTCTGTAAGAAGCTTTTCTGTCCCCCACTCGTTACCTGTATGAATGGCACCTGTTTGAACTCATAATCTGTATAAAAGACACTTGTCCACAGCCTCAAACAGTCAGACTCCAAACTCCGCCATGGCCAAGACCAAAGAGCTTTCGAAGGACACCAGGAAAAGTATTGTAGACCTGCACCAGACTGGGAAGAGTGAATCTACAATAGGCAAGCAGCTTGGTGTGAAAAAATCAACTGTGGGAGCAATCATCAGAAAATGGAAGACATACAAGACCAATGATAATCTCCCTCGATCTGGGGCTCCACGCAAGATCTCATCCCGTGGGGTCAAAATGATCATGAGAACGGTGAGCAAAGATCCCAGAACCACACGGGGGAACCTGGTGAATGACCTGCAGAGAGCTGGGACCAAAGTAACAAAGGTCACCATCAGTAACACACTACAACGGCAGGGAATCAAATCCCGCAGTGCCAGACGTGTTCCGCTGCTGAAGCCAGTGCATGTCCAGGCCCCTCTGAAGTTTGCCAGAGAGCACATGGATGATACAGCAGAGGATTGGGAGAATGTCATGTGGTCAGATGAAACCAAAGTAGAACTTTTTGGTATAAACTCAACTCGTCGTGTTTGGAGGAAGAAGAATACTGAGTTGCATCCCAAGAACACCATACCTACTGTGAAGCATGGGGGTGGAAACATCATGCTATGGGGCTGTTTTTCTGCCAAGGGGACAGGACGACTGATCCGTGTTAAGGACAGAATGAATGGGGCCATGTATCATGAGATTTTGAGCCAAAACCTCCTTCCATCAGTGAGAACTTTGAAGATGAAACGAGGCTGGGTCTTCCAACATGACAATGATCCAAAACACACCGCCCGGGCAACAAAGGAGTGGCTCCGTAAGAAGCATTCGAAAGTCCTGGAGTGACCTAGCCAGTCTCCAGACCTCAACCCCATAGAAAATCTGTGGCGGGAGTTGAAAGTCCGTGTTGCACAGCCCCAAAACATCACTGCTCTCGAGAAGATCTGCATGGAGGAATGGGCCAAAATACCAGCTACTGTGTGTGCAAACCTGGTAAAGACCTCTGTTATTGCCAACAAAGGTTATGTTACAAAGTATTGAGTTGTATTTTTGTTATTGACCAAATACTTATTTTCCACCCTGATTTACGAATAAATTCTTTACAAATCCTACCATGTGGATTCATGGGTTTTTTTTTCACATTCTGTCTCTCACAGTTGAAATGTACCTCTGGTGCAAACTACTGACCTCTGTCATCATTTTAGGTGGGGGAACTTGCACAATCGGTGGCTGACTAAATACTTTTTTGCCCCACTGTATATGTTCTGTGTATGGTTTTGAAATGAATTAGTTGATGCACCGGGTTCCTAGAAGTCAAACTCAGATTAGACCACACTGTATCCCTGTCTATATTAACCTGTAGATCTCCCAGTTCCCTAACCCAAAAAATGGCAGTTTTTCTTTTTAACACTCATGGTTCACTTTGAGCTAAAAAGCAACTACATCTACATCCATCTATCTATAGACATACATCTGTAGACAATTTAGAATCACTAATCAATATAATATGCATGACTTTGGATTGGACAGGGAGCACATGCAAGTTCCACAAGGAAACCTAGATCCTTCATGCTGTGAGGCAACAAAAAGAAAAAAAAGAGAAGAGTATAGTAAATCATGCTTATGTGTTGATTCAGCAGGAAGCTCTAAGGGACAATGAACCTCTGAAAACAACACATATAGCCTAAGAGCTTTACGATTATTGCTTAACTGATTTAAGATAATTGCATTATTGCTTAATTTTGTATTTTCCTTTGCATAAATAAATAAAACTACGCCAAGAAATGAATGTGCACTGGTGTATAAAATAATCACCAGACTGCAGGAAATGAAGTGTCTGTCTGCTCAGAATATTGCAGGGAATAACCCCCTGGCCACATCCATGCCCTCTCCCCAACATGCAATCAAAACATATGTCTTGCCTTTCTGTTTCATTTCCAGGTTTCCAATCATATTCAGTTGTCTTTGTTACTGAACGATGTGGTCATGACATATATGTATATCAATATTGTTCACTGTATTTCTTTTTGTAAGAAATTAAATCAAATGGTAAGTCATGTAATGCATGTTTAAAAAAGTGAAATGAACTCTTTACTCATACTTTAAAATAAAAATGTAATCTTTAAATGTTATGTTGTGTTTTGGTCAAATTTGGCCGATTTAGTGGCTACATTGTTTCAGTAGCGTTGAACTTTTTTTCTAGCTGTAGTGTTTAATGCTTTTTTGATGCCTTGCTCACAACTGTGTGATGGCATCGTGGCATGTCGATAGATCCTAAGTGAGGCTCTTGATTACATATTTGATCAACACACTAATGAGGAAGACAGAGACCAGGAAACTCACAGTGAGGATGGATTAGAGGAGGAAGTGTCAGGAGCGGAAGATGGCACAGACCAAGAAATGACTGATGAGGAGGAATTCAGTGATAATGGTCACAATTAAATCAAAGAATTGGAAATGATCCCCACCTGAGAATCAAGTTAGGCTTTCAGCTGAAAATGTCTCAGGACCTAGAAAATATGCCGCATCCTGGACTGATGACAAATCCTGCTTTGAGTTGTTTATGACAGTCCATCAAAACCACAGTGGTAAACGTAACCAACCTGGAAGGGAAAAAACAAACTTACAAAGACATTTGAAAGGAAATAATCCAGAATGATGTGAAAGCATACATGAGTCTTTTGATTTTGAGTGGTGTGCACAGATCCAGAATGGATTCTACCAGCAGTTTATGGGATGTAGAGTATGGTCAGACAATTTTTCAGGCCACCATGTCATTCAAGAAGTTTAACATGTTGTTATGGGTGATTCGCTTTGACAATCATGATACACGACCAGGTCGCCGTCAACAAGACAAATGGCAGTGATCAGAGAAGTCTGGGAGAAGTGTGTGGAGCGCCAGCCACTCATATATATCCAAAGTCGAAACGTCACAGTTAATGACCATTTCTCTGTTTGTAGGAAGCACTCTCCTTTCAAATAGTATATGCCAAGCAACCAGTTTAAATATGACATAAAGATATGGGCAACCATGATACCAGAATGTTATGCCTGGAACATGCAGGTTTATATGGATAAACCTGCAGATGGTGTTCCTGAAAAGAGCCAAGCATAAGATAACGTGAGCTGTCTCTGACACAAATGTAATTTTGTGATAATTTCTTTTGTTCATTAATAAAATGTTCCCAGTCACTTTTGACTGGGAAGACAACAGGTGTTACTTTATTTGACTGTATAAACATTTTTAAATGGATTGAAATCAAATGTTATTGGTAACTTTCTATTATGTTTCATCTGATTATTTCCTAGAGACAAAATATTCCAGATATGATGTTTTTTAGAATTCTAATTCAAGGCATATAACCTCAGATCAATGAAACTTACAGGCCATAAATAACAAATAGAAGAAGAACAAGGCTTTAGGTTGAAGAAAAAAATCTAACACAACAACTAATGATAATATATATTTATAGTTTGTATCATGAGTCTTAATGTAATGGCCATTTTTGACTGAGAACACAAAATTGTTTAACATGAAATGAACATAAAATGAAGGTTAAAATAAGTGTCAACACTAGAGTGGTGTGATCTGTTTGGTGTGCCTACGCTATGCCTCCAGGGGAGGTATTATTGAGAGTAGTGATGGGAATTCAAGCTCTTTTTAGTGAGCTGAACCAAAAGAGCCGGTTCTCTAAAAAGAGCCGGCTCGGCTCACTAAAAAGAGCCAGGTCTTTCAGCTCCCAACCGGCTTTTCAGGTTGTTTTGTTGCTTTAATTAATTTATTATCAAAAACAATATAAAATTATGCACAATAGGAATTACTAATGTAAAAAAAACCATGGTTTTATTTATATACGGGGGCCCCAGACACAAAGCACATATAAACTCCCAAAGAAATTGCTAACATTAACTGAACTTCCAAAACAGAGCTACCTAGATCACTTAAATTACACAGTTGAAAGCATATGTCTATTGCTTGTGTACACAAATTATTTGAATATATATATATATATACATACATACATACATACATACATACGGCAAGGAGGAGTCAGGACGCCAGGTCAGGGGGGAGATATCATCACCCCCACCCGAGATTGGGTACATAGCCCCAAGTGCGATAGGAGAAGGATCGTTGAGTGCGAGAGGAACTGACCTGAAAAATAGGATCATGGCCAAGCTTGAAACCTGGATCCCGCGTAGCCGGTTACCAAGATTACGTGAAGTTCCCTCAGAAGGTCTGCTAGATGATGTTAATGCAGCACTACGGACAATACCTACAACCACGATTACCGACACTAACAAGCTGATCTACAATACGGCAACAGTGATCAGTGAGATGCTTGGCTACAAGTTGAACAGCGACAAGGGGCAGTACCCTCCATGGAGAAGGAGGCTAGAGGGCAAGATCAAAGTAGCACGGAGGGAGGTTAGCCAACTAACGGAGTTGCAGAAAGGTGCGACAAATAAGGTGCCTAAGAAATACAGCAAGCTGTCCATACCTGAGGCCTTGGAAACTCCCAAGCAAAGACTCACAGCCTTGGCCAGCCGCTTGAGGAGGTACACCAGAGAGATAGAAGGCAGGAGAATAAACCAGCTGTTCTCCACAGAACCAGCAAAGGTGTACTCTCAGTGGCAAGGGAACAATAAGAGAACAGCACCACCAAGGCTGGAGACGGAGCAATACTGGAAGAGCATATGGGAGAAGGATGCAACCCATAACGGCAATGCTCAGTGGCTAGAGGATCTGAGGGCTGACCACAGCGACCTCCCTGAACAGGGTCCAGTAACCATCACAGTGGCAGATATCCAAGAAAGGGTCTCCAGTATGAAGAGTTGGACAGCACCAGGGCCCGACATGGTTCACGCCTACTGGCTGAAGAAGCTGACTGCACTCCACGAGCGTCTGGCAGCACAAATGAACCAGCTGCTAGTTAACGAGAGACACCCGGAATGGCTAACTGAAGGCCGGACGGTCCTGATCCCCAAGGACCCCAAGAAGGGACCGGTCCCCTCCAACTACCGACCAATAACCTGCCTCAGTACTACATGGAAGCTCCTGTCAGGCATCATATCGGCTAAGATGAACAGGCACATGGGTCAATACATGAGCGGGACACAGAAAGGAATTGGCAAGAATACCAGAGGCGCAAAACACCAGCTACTGGTAGACAGAACAATCAGCCGAGACTGCAAGACCAGACTGACCAACCTGTGCACTGCCTGGATTGATTACAAGAAGGCCTATGACTCAATGCCCCACAGCTGGATACTGGAATGCCTAGAATTGTACAAGATCAATGGGACCCTAAGAGCCTTCATCAGGAACTCAATGGGGATGTGGCGTACAACACTAGAGGCCAACTCCAAGCCCATAGCACAAGTCACCATCAAGTGCGGGATCTACCAAGGAGATGCTCTGTCCCCACTGCTGTTCTGCATAGGCCTGAACCCCCTCAGTGAGATCATTAACAAGACTGGCTACGGATACCGACTACAGAACGGAGCAGTTGTCAGCCACCTCCTGTACATGGATGACATCAAGCTGTATGCCAAGAGTGAACGAGACATCGATTCACTGATCCACACTACCAGGCTATACAGCAATGACATTGGAATGTTGTTCGGACTGGAGAAGTGTAGTCGGATGGTAACAAAGAGAGGGAAGGTAGTCAGAACTGAGGGGATTGAACTACCAGAAGGCAACATTGCAGACATAGAGGACAGTTACAAGTACTTGGGGATCCCACAGGCGAATGGGAACCATGAAGAGGCCGCTAGAAAAGCTGCAACCACCAAGTACCTGCAGAGGGTCAGGCAAGTCCTGAGGAGTCAGCTGAATGGTAAGAACAAGATCCGGGCCATCAACACGTACGCCCTGCCCGTGATCAGGTACCCTGCTGGGGTAATAGGCTGGCCAAAGGAGGAGATAGAAGCCACTGACATAAAGACAAGAAAGCTCCTTACCATACATGGAACGCCATAACCAAGTGGCCGGCATAGTGTACAGGAACATCTGTGCCGAGTATAACCTGGAAGTCCCGAGGTCAAAATGGGAGATGCCCCCAAGGGTGGTGGAGAATGACCGAGGTAAGATCCTGTGGGACTTCCAGATACAGACGGACAAAATGGTGGTGGCTAACCAACCGGACATAGTGGTGGTAGACAAACAGAAGAAGACGGCCGTAGTGATCGATGTAGCGGTTCGGAATGACAGCAATATCAGGAAGAAGGAACACGAGAAGCTGGAGAAATACCAAGGGCTCAGAGAAGAGCTCGAGAGGATGTGGAGGGTGAAGGTAACAGTGGTCCCAGTGGTAATCGGAGCACTAGGTGCGGTGACTCCCAAGCTAGGCGAGTGGCTCCAGCAGATCCCGGGAACAACATCGGAGATCTCTGTCCAGAAGAGCGCAATCCTGGGAACAGCTAAGATACTGCGCAGGACCCTCAAGCTCCCAGGCCTCTGGTAGAGGACCCAAGCTTGAAGGATAAACCGCCCGCAGGGGCGTGCTGGGTGTTAAGTATATATATATATATATATGTATATATATATATATATATATATATATATATATATATATATATATATATATATATATATATATATACATACATTAGGGGTGCAACGATACTCGTATCGATATTGAACCGTTCGATACAGTGATTTCGGTTCGGTATGAATATGTATCGAACAATACAAAATTTTAAATTTTTTTATCAACTTTTCTTCTGACGATGCTGTCTGTGTTGAGATCTCAGTGGATCTGCGTTCGACTACTCCGCCTAGGCTGCACTGTCGAGCGCAGATCCACTGAGCGCAGCACAAGCTAGCAAGACAGAAGCTAAGCTCGTTGCAACATGACAAATTGAACCTCCCCCACCCTCATTCAGATCTGGCCAGAACTATTTTGGTCTTCAGGTCTTTGTCTAAAGAAAGCTTTTTAAATAGAATATATTTTTTAACTATGTCTACCTGGACAAGAATAGTGTGTGGGGAGGACATGGGATAGATCTGATCTCAACACAAACATACCTTTAATATTTGGTGACTTGTACCAGAGGATTTGCTCTGGAGCTTGATTTTGTTGCTCTTGAACTTTATAAACATTGTGTTCTCATACTCAGTCACCAATGACAGAGTATTTAAAGCCCATTATTATGCAACACGACCAAAGCCTCAAAGAACTCTACCCATCAAAAAACTTTATCTGAAACATCATTTCATCGTCCACTAATCTAGGTGAATTCTAAAAATTGGACCACTCATTCATATTTGGATAATGAGATTTATAGCAAAACATCAATTTTTCAGAGACTGTGTGAAGAATTTTAAGAGCTTGACAGTAACAGAAACAGTTTGCAGTTGCGTATCACTGGGAAAGCTCGTCTTCAAAAGCTAGTGAATCTACTGTCAAAATGTGTTTACTTGAAATACTAGAATATACAGAAGACACAGCTGGATGTCAGCCTTACACGCTGGGTAACGAGCTTTGAATGTCATCTTGGCCTCTTTGAACAGGCAATCATAAAAGCATACAGCTTTTTAGCAAAATAACCTTTTGAACAATGATAATGAAAAAAAATTTATGTATTGGTTGAGCATCATATTTGTTTCCATAATGTATTCTATGCTTTTTCAAAATTAGTGAAAACATCACCATAAGGATACTAGTCATAGAAGGGGAGAAATTAAGACTTTTCCATTTCTTTTGCCCTATGGTTGCAACTTGTCTGTCAGAGGGTTGTGTTATTTAATTTGTCAACATTGCTAATGGAATCTGATACAATTTGCTTTCATACACAATTTTATGGACTTAAAGTGCAGGTCAACATTCTGCCTTATATTAACAAAGTCCTTCACCGCAGGGTTCTTTTGTATATAATGATGTTAAACTCCTCTGGAATGAGCAAAGTTGTTATAATGTTTGCATTTAAAGTGTATGCTATATACAATATATGTATACGTCATTAAAAGTTAAGACACTTGAAATGATAAACAGGGATGGTTTTTGTAGAAACGTAAACCTAAAATATTTTTGGTATTTGAAATATAAACTTAAGTTAAACATTTTTTCAAACACTTAAAGGCTACACTATTAAAGAGCATGCATCAAAGCCATTCAATGTAAGAGAGCCAACATCAGATTGTCTGTAAATGACTGTAAATCAACAAGAAGAAGTGAGTGAAGGCAGAGGGAAGTATTTCTTGAGTAAGCTGGTAAATATGTTTGGTTTTGTACAAAAACTCAGGAAACTAGTGTAAAATAAACCTGAGAGATTCAAAATTCTGTCAGAGACTCACTTATAGTCCATGTCAACCTTCCTTAAATAAACGTTGTATACAGAATTACCTGAGTGCATATTTAACAAAAAGGTCGTGTTCAATGGTGTCCCTGTTGTCCCTCGCAAAAAAAAATGTTCTTGTAAATTAAAAACTTTTTTTCTGAATTGATTTTTTTTTTCTGAAATATGTAATTATGTCTGAATTTATGCATTTTTTGTTGCACCACAGTAGTGCAATATTTGTGAAAGGAGTGTGATATTCAGATTTTCATATGAAATATAAATGCTCCTTTTATTTAGGATTAATTTCCACTTGCAGTAGCACTCTCTCTGTGGCTATCCATCCAGACAGGAATCAGAAATACTGTGTTTTTTCCAGCCAACTGAAGATTAAGTTTGTACCACTTGGACATTCTAGCGTTTGTAGGAAATTGTTTTTCTTCCCTTTTTCGTGCAGGGGCTTTGACATCATTAATAAATCTGTAGACTGGCGGGCAGCCTAGATTACAAATTTCCTCAAAAGTTGATCTGATAATGATGTTGGAAGGGTTTCTGGTAGTGGACCAACAAGGATTAAAATCAGCATTATAGGTTCAGTGCAACACAGTGCTGTGAAAAGTATTTGACCCCTTACTACTTTTTTATGTTACACAGAGAAAAATACAAAATAGCTTTTATATTATTATTTATTAAGAGGAAAAAGTGTCTATACATACACACACACACACACACACACACACACACACACACACACACACACACACACACACACACACACACACACACACACACACACACACACACTAATTTCTGCCATGGGTACACAGCAAATTCAAAAGTGTTAAATGTTTTGGTGTTAATAGTCTCCTTGCAAAAGTAGAGTTAATTTTACTCTAAGCAGAGTCACATTCTTTTAATGTAACTCCGAGGTGTAAAATGATAGTAGTTAAAATCGAGTGTTAAAAATGAGTGTTTCTATTTCAAATCTGGAGGTGTTACAATGGAAACATTAACTCTTGACCTCTTAACTCTGAACTCCTACAGGGGCTATGACACCAACAGAGTAAATTCACAGACTCCGCCCCCAGCACGGCTCCAATCGAAGCTGAAGTGAAGCCGTTTCAGAACATTTTGCTCTACATATTTGAGTTGTTTGCCATGCTTGGTAAGTCATTTTTTCAAAGATTGTTTCAATTATTATTATGAGCTTTTACTTCTGTGGCTCTTTGGAGTTGAGACAAAGCTGTGTGAAAGGCATTAGCCATGTTGCTCGGTGATAGCATAATATTCTGTTTTAGCTAGCTGAAAGGTATTGTTTGCGGGCAAATACCACAGCCTTGAAAAAAAGCTTGCATGTGAATTTTCAGTCAAACTTTTGGTCAAATACACCTAAAACAATGTCTAGAATGTGAAATGTTGGTATAATGGTGCTACTTGAAGCCTGAAAACGATCGCCCATAAAAAAAAACAAAAAAACACGAGCAAACAGCAGTAGCAGACGTCCTGACTGGATTCTACGGTAGCATTTAGATCCCTCCAGAGTTTTGTGCACACGGTTTAGGTAAAAATGAAAAAGGTTGAGGTTTCACATTTAGTTCAGTATTACCTGTTGCCTGTGTCCTTGTCTTTTGGGAAAATACTTTACACAAGTAATGGCTCAAAGAGGATTCCTTTTTTTTTTTTTTTACTGTGCTGCAATTGTTTACTGGATTATTTGTGCCATTAATTAGTGTCAACTAATTTTTATTCAATCTCCGCACAGGATATGCTTGTGAAGATGGAATATGGGGGAGAGCAGAAGTGCGTTGAAGTTCCACAAAGGGATGAATGAAGGACATGCATATTGTATTGAAGAAATAAGTGATGAGAATGCTGTTATTTGCTTTTGATAAACAAAATTCTAATGAAAGTGAGAACATGTATACTTTCAGAAAATGTTTTGAAATTGTGGTGCACAGTTCAGAATAAATGTTTTTCAAAAACCATTGCGTCTTTTTAGTAAATGTTTATTTCCAAAAGAAATTTCTAGAAGTTCAGAACAGTAAAATTCCCACTTTTTAGAATGAATTAGAAGATAACTCTTACGTAGTTAAACTAAAATACTCTTTGAGAGTTAATATATAAACTCTTAACACCAAGTGTTAAATTATCAACTCCAGACAGATTTGGTGTTTAACACTAAATCAGAGTTAACGTACAAACTCTCCAAAAAGAGTTAAATTAACACTCTCTGGTGTGGACCCATATAGACACTTTAATAGTGTTGAAATCAAATCCGACAGTGTTAATTTGGACATGCTGGATTTGCAGTGTATATAAGCAGTACAAGTGTGTAACCTCTTCTATTCCTTCAGTTGTTGTTTTGGAGTTAAGTGTAGTGAATGTAGCCTGTGTGCGACTCTCAAACTATAAATACCTATAAATTCTTTGGAGTATACTGGACTGGGTTAAAAACATCACTGCACTTTACAGGAAAGGCAAGAGTCCTCTCCATTTTCTGAGGCGGCTGAGGTCCTTCAACATCTGGACAATGCTCTGGATTTTATATTATTCTGTTGTGGCCAGTGCTATCCTGTATGCTGTTGCATGTTGGAGCAGCAGATTGAGGGTCACAGATGCCAACAGAGGCCAGTAATATTGTGGGGATCATGGTGGACTCCTTCCCGGAGAGGTGGATGTTGTCCAAGATAAAGACAATGTAGGATAGTACCTCCCGCCCACTCCATGACGTGCTGGCTAGCCACAGGATAGCACATTCAGTGAGAGACTGTGATTACCAAAAAGCACCACTGAACGGCACAGGAAATCATTCCTGCCTGTGGCCATCTCCCTGTATAACTCCTCCATACACTGTAAACACTGCAATAGTTACATCCTTTTTGCATACACTCTTTTCTTACTCGGTAATGTTGCTGTCAGTTTTCTTGATATTTATTTCTACTCACCTCTTTCAATCCTTGATATTTATTGTTGAGTGATTTGCATATATTGTGTTATTTCTTTAATCTGTAAATCTGTAACATGAGCTGAATCTCGTAAATCTCGTTTTCAAGTCCCCTTATATATGAAATATGTAGTCTAGCTACAAGTCGCTTAGAAAGACATTCCTATTAAGGTCTGGTCTACCAAAGAAGTGTCTATTACTGCACTGCCACCACAGGTGGTGTGTCTTAAACACAATCCATGTGAGTTATACTGTTCGAGATCAGTCCACACATACATATGAAATATGTAGTACGGTGATATAGTCCCGCCACTCAGAGAACCTGCGTTACTATGTCACCATTTTTTGTAATTTTTGTATTTAAAGAAGCTTAGTTAACTTTAAAATACACCATTTCATTACAAAATATTAATGGTCATGATTATCTTTGTAATTTTGTAATATAACGTTTAAAATAAATGTTCATCACCTTGCAGCTGTTTTTATTTAATCAGAATCAGAATACTTTATTGATCCCTGGGGGAAATAATTTTTTGTTACAGTGCTCCATTATAAACCAAAAATTAAGACAAGACAGACAATACACTAACTAAGAATAGTACAATATATACATATATATACATACATACATACATACATAAGTCACTCATAAATAAATAGCTGAAAAAGAAACATGTGTAGTTATAGCAGCAAACAGTGTGTTAAGTGGATGCGTTGTACAGGGAGATGGCCACAGGCAGGAATGATTTCCTGTGTCGTTCAGTGGTGCTTTTCAGTAATCTCAGTCTCTCACTGAACGTGCTCCTGTGACTGACCAGCATGTCATGGAGTGGGTGGGAGGTGTTATCCAACAATGTCTTTATCTTGGACAGCATCCGCCTCTCCGACACCACCTTGAGGGAGTCCAGCTCCATCCCCACAACATTGCTGGCCTTACGGATTAGTTTGAGTCTGTTGGCATCTGCGACCCTCAGCCTGCTCCCCCAGCATGCAACAGCATAGAGGATCGCACTGGCCACAACAGACTCATAGAAAATCTTCAGCATTTTCCGGCATATGTTGAAGGACCTCAGTCGCCTCAAAAAATAGAGACGACTCTGGCCCTTCCTGTAAAGTGCTGTGGTGTTTTTAGCCCAGTCCAGTTTATTGTCAATGTGTACTCCAAGGTATTTATAGTCCTCCACAATGTCAACACTGACCCCCTGGATTGAAACAGGGGTCAAGTGTTTCCTGGTCTTCCTGATATCCACGATCAGTTCCTTGGTCTTTGCCACGTTGAGCTGCAGATGATTCTGCTCACACCACGTGACAAAGGAGTCGACCACAGCCCGGTACTCTGTCTCATCATCCCTGCTGATGCATCCAACCACCGCAGAGTCATCAGAAAACTTCTGAAGATGGCAGGTCTCTGTGCAGTGGCTGAAGTCTGTGGTGTAGAGGGTGAAGAGGAAGGGGGAGAGGACAGTCCCCTGTGGTGCCCCTGTGTTGCTGATTACCTTGTCAGACACACACTGTGGGAGACGTACATATTGTGGTCTTCCTGTCAGGTAATCAACAATCCAGGACACCAGAGAAGCATCCACCTGCATCGCTGCTAACTTATCACCCAGGAGGGTCGGCCTGATGGTGTTGAAAGCACTGGAAAAGTCAAAAAACATGACCCTCACAGTGCTCGCCGGCTGGTCCAGATGGGTGTAGACACGATTGAGCAGGTAGATGATGGCATCCTCAGTTCCGAGACAAGGCTGATAAGCGAACTGAAGGGGATCCAGATGTGGTCTTACTATGGGTCGCAGCTGGTCCAGGATGAGCCTTTCCAGGGTCTTCATGATGTGAGAGGTGAGTGCCACGGGCCTGTAATCCTGGGGGCCACTGGGACGTGGCGTCTTTGGTACAGGGACGAGGCATGATGTCTTCCACATCACCGGGACCCTCTGCAGACTCCGACTCAGCATAAACAGTTTATGAAAGACTCCACACAGCTGGGGGGCACAGGTCTTGAGGACAAGGGGACTCACTCCGTCTGGTCCAGCAGACTTGCCTGAGTGAAGTCTCCTCATTTGCATCTCAACCTGGTATTGAGTGAAGGTGATGGGTGGGGGAGGGGTGTCAGGAATCTCACAGGAGGCAACAGCGCCATGTGAAGAGAGAGGCTGGCACAGTGGTGTGGCTCTGGATTCCAGGCTGACTGCAGGTGAGGTTGTGGGGGTGGGAGCAGACACTGTGGTGTCGAATCTATTGAAAAACAGATTCAACTCGTTGGCTCTATTCTCACCTCCCTCAGCTCCCCTGCTGTTGGTTGGCCTGAATCCAGTGATGGTCTTCATGCCCCTCCACACCTCTCTCATGCTGTTCTGCTGGAGTTTCCACTCCAGCTTCCTCCTGTAATTGTCCTTAGCCTCTCTGATCTTGTCCTTTAGTAACACCTGGATCTTCCTTACCTCCTCTTTGTTGCCCCCTCTGAAAGCCCTCTTCTTGTTGTTGAGGAGGGCTTTGATGTCCTTAGTCACCCACGGCTTGTTATTTGGGTAACAATGAACAGTCTGAGCTGGAACAATGGAGTCGGTGCAGAAAGTTATGTAGTCTGTGATACACTCAGTAAGCCCATTGATGTCCTCGGCGTGAGGCTCACAGAGTGTTTCCCAGTCGGTCACCTCGAAACAGCCCTGTAGTTCCGCTATTGCCTCCTCTGACCACCTCCTAACAGTCCTGGTGGTCACAGGTTCCCACCTCACAATTGGCACATAGCGGGGGGTGAGGTGAATTTAAGTCTACTTTCAGGAAAAGTAGTTAGCACTGTTTACTGCAAAACTACTCGTTTTCTGTTATGTCATTTGTTTAAATCACAATTTCACTGTAAGTACAATTAATGAATTGAAGTCTGCAAGTTAAAGATATTAAGAGTAAGAGACCAAAAACTTAAAATTCCCAGTAAATCAGCGGGTAATCAGGTTCTAAAGATTGTATTTAAGACTGCAACATTGTCAAGGCAATACACATCCACGGACAATTACATCCACGCTCTTTGGTTCTGTCCACCAGTTCAGATGTTTTGGCGCAGGATATGTGAAGACTTATCAAAGTGTCTGAAATGTAAAATTCCAACCTCCCCTTTAGTGTGCTTGTTGGGCAAATTGGATGATGTCACTAAAGAAATGAATACAGTCCACATGGTAAGGTAAGGTAAGGTGAGGTAAGGTAACTTTCTTCATACCTGTAGGTAAGGTAAATTTACTCAACAGAAAAATGATAGCATTTGGCATTCATTCAACAACACACATACCTAATAAATATAAACCTCATGGTTTTTACTTTACTAGCGCCAAACAGTCACCTCAAGGCGCTTTATATTGTACAGTAGATCGGACGATAATAGATACAGAGAAAAACCCAACAATCATATGACCCCCTATGAGCAAGCACTTTGGCGACAGTGGGAAGGAAAACCTCCCTTTTAACAGGAAGAAACCTCCGGCAGAACCAGGCTCAGGGAGGGGCGGCCATCTGCTGCAACTGGGCTCTGGAGGCTCTTAGATGGCGTTTTCCTCATGGCTGCATGCAGCAGGGCTGGTGTAAGGTGGGGGCTTGGGGTTCTCAGGGTGCTCCGCCTCCATGCTGGGGCTCTAGCTGGGCCTTGGGTCCTCGTTGGTGTGTCGCTGAGGTTATGTGTACATTGTTACACATTCAGACTCTTGACTTGCAGACTGGAGGAGCCAGTGATCGAACTACTAACCTTCCGATCAGTAGGTGACGTGCTTTAGCTCCTGAGCTACAGCCACCCGCTGGCTGGGCATGAGTGCCAGCTTGATGCCAGATCTGGGCCAGATCTGTTTTCTATGGGCCTGGACCACATAATCCAAACCACAATAGAGCCAGATATGGCATGCCATCACATAGACAGTGCCATCTATGCCAGGCCTGGCCCATATTTGGATGACATACGTCTTATCATGCCAGAAGTCAGCCAGCAGTGCCGGCTTGATACCAGATCTGGGCCAGACTTTCTTGCTATGTGGGATGGGGTGGATACAGTTTCCTCTGCGGTGGGGTCAGGTGGGCTGCTCCGGGTCTGTGGAGCTTGGCGGTGCTGCTGCCGTGGGCCCCGGTCTGGATGGCCTTGGTGGGTTCCAGATGGTGGGGGTGCCTATTGGGGTCAGTGGGGGAGCTGGCCCCAGGGAGGGGCTGCTTTCCCTTCCCTTCCTTTCCTCCCATCCCCGACTGCCATCCCCGACTGCCTTCCTCTTCTCTTCCCACTATACCACACACACCCACACAGGGGAGCCCCCCCCCCCCCCTCCCCATTGTTTTCCTATACCCTAGCCATGTCTGTCCCGTCTGTAACAACTGAAAATAAAATAAAATAAAATGAATAATAACAACAAAGGTCAATCAAGGCAAGGCCCCGGTGGTCCACTTGATAAAGTAAATCCGTTTGGTATCTTTGTTGGCCTTAAGACATCAATTCTGAAGGCTAAAGAACCAAACGGGTCAGGCAAAAAATAAATAATGAAGACTGCAACAATACTAGTCTATCTTTATGTCGATATTGCATTTTGAATGTCAGTTATTAAAGTTAGTATTTTGAAACTGCCATGTTTTTTTTAATTGATTTTATTGTTTTTCGGCAGTACAAGTACCACATGTAGTTGAGATTTTTTTTTTTTTCCAGTTTTGGATGAGTCTCGACACCATGTGGTGCTCCGGAGGCTGTTCAAATGCACTAACTTTGCTGTACAAGTCACACTGCACCTGTGTATCTTTTTTATGCAAAGCATTAAAAGTAATATATTTATGTTTAGACTTAAACATTGGACATATAACTATTTCCTTATACTTCTCCCTTGTGTTTTCTTCCAGTGAGTTATATGACTTCTACCACTATTTCTACATGCTGACCAATGTCCTGTTCTACGTCAGCTCGGCCATAAACCCTGTCTTGTACAACCTGGTATCAGCCACCTACCGTCAGATCTTCTTCTCCACGTTGCGGTACTTCTGCATGCCCTGCCGTCACACAAACAGGAATCAACCATACCCCCTCAACCGCCACTCCATTAGCATCTCCAGTAGCCACACCCTTTCCACTAACATCATTAAAGAGACGGCATACTGATTAAGCTGCAGATAAACACACCTTCTTTCACTTTGTCATACATTCATACATTGCCACATCTTGATTACATTTTCCCAGAGGAAATTATGGCATTGAGTTGGAGAATGTGGTCACCATCATCGTCATGTGAGGTTAAATTCTCACTCATTAAATGCTCTGATTTAATTTCAGACACATTTTCTCATGGATTATTGTGTTTCATACCTTTAACATGAGATTGTTAAATCAAAAAAGAAAATACGATGGATGGAAGAAGAGGGGGGGAGGCAAGACTTTACAAAAGATACTGATGTAAATTATTTATACTGTATGTTTGTACATATATGTTTTTATTTCACCAATCACTGAAATGAATTTAATGGGTGGTGTACCTCACTGATTCAGTTTTTCTAAACATTTAGCTTATGTAACTCCTAAAAGTATTTTCTCAAAAACAACGCCTTGTAGAAATACTTTGACCACAACAACAGCTATGATGTAACCTTCCTTTCGGATGGATTCATCTGAGGAGAAACCTAGCTTTGATGTTAGAAACAGTGCAAGGATCATGTATTTCTCTAAAATCTAAGTTGTATTGACAGCTGTATAGGAAGAATCTCTTGCATCATTAAAATTTACTTCTCTTGTGTGATTTGGCTTTTGTAGAACAAGCTTTTCAGCTAAATTCTTTTTCATTTCAATTTTCATTCTTTTCCTGGTGATATGCAGACTCATTGCTGATATGGAATAAGTGTTATACTTGCAACCTGCTGAATGAGAATTTTATCTACACAAAAAAGGGACACAAAAAAGGGGGGGGGGGGGGAATCTGTTTATAGGCTACTTATCAGTGAGGAGGTGAACAGTAAAATAAAAACCATAAAAAAAGCCCAGCAACATAAAAAAAAACCCAGTAACATTAAAACACTTTGATCCCCCCATAAATAAAACCTAATGTGATTTCCTGATCTTGATATTTCAGGCCATGGGGCAGTACTCAGGTAACACACTAATGTTTGAATACATCAAGGTCAAAGTTTTAGCTCTAATTTGAAGCTGTGATGCTGAAGAAATAAATGGCAGAGAGCACTCTGCATAATACCGTGCACAGATCCCGAAGCACAAAGACTGGTTTAATAAGGAAAGCTGATAACCAGTGTTGTAATAACGCATTATGCATCTCTAACTGGAGTTTTAGGTTTTGTCAAGCCAGCTTATACTGAAAAAGCCCTGCTATGTTAAACTTGTTTGTTGTATGTTGTAAAGTCAGAGAAACACTTTAATCACCCGCTCTTAGATAATACGTTGTGCATGTAGTGCAAGTGATTTACAACTTATAGCACTAATTTATACAACACCACCTATTCTGATTTAATATATACGGTGGTGTCAGTGAATTAGCAGCAGTTAACCATGTGATGCACAAGATGTTATTTTCAGCAACTACCAAGAGAGCCCATGCTTTTAATTTATTTATAACAGAACCTTCTATGCACTGATGTAACCTACCTGGAGATATCAATGATATTCATAATAGAAAAAAGCAGTAATGGTAAAGGGTGAAGATCACAGAAGTAGAATCACTCATTGCAAAAGTCTTACTTTTGAGTTTTACTTTTGCAGCCTGCTTTTATGTTTGCCAGCATACACATCAAAGGATCCTGTAGCATACAAGCACTGGCTAAATAGAAAGTGCAGCTGTGGCTGATGGGTGTGTCATGGGTTTTCCAAACATTTAGGTATAAATCAAAGCACTGAACAAACTAATACCTTGACCTTATGATGGAAAAATAAAGTGATAACCCCCAGATGATTGCAGTTTTTCCCAGAGGGAAAAAATAAACAAAAACAGCTCACATCACCGCCCCTCCAAAAATACAAAAAAACAAATCAAGGCTACACTTTGGGGCCGAAATATGCAAAATATGCACAGAATATTCTGGGATATCAATTTCATAGTTGTTAATCCTTTTTTTCTCCACATAACAACAACTTTGTGAACTACATGGTGTTGTTTCATATATAGAAAAAGGTTGTCAGTGTTTTCAAAAAGGTTTAACCTCTGTGTCTTGTTTGTTCCTTTTAAAAAACTGACCCTTTTTTATTATTATTGGTGACAGTTATATGCTGTTTGTTGTAATACGACTTGAAATGTGTTCCTATGTGTTTGTGTTTGTATATTCTTTTGCATGTGCCTCATTGGAACTTCAGCCAGACAATAGATTTCCTAAAACAGAAATTGACCCAAAATCAATTGACCCTAAATCAAAAATACACAAAAAATTTACAAATTAATACAATGCACATGTACTTGTTGTTTTGTAAATTATACGGTAAGAACCTTTACATAGATGTTTTCTAATTGTTATTTTTCCTAGTCCAGAAATAATTGTAATACCTCTGCTACAGCAAATTACAGTGGGGCAAAAAAGTATTTAGTCAGCCACCGATTGTGCAAGTTCCCCCACCTAAAATGATGACAGAGGTCAGTAGTTTGCACCAGAGGTACACTTCAACTGTGAGAGACAGAATGTGAAAAAAAAATCCATGAATCCACATGGTAGGATTTGTAAAGAATTTATTCGTAAATCAGGGTGGAAAATAAGTATTTGGTCAATAACAAAAATACAACTCAATACTTTGTAACATAACCTTTGTTGGCAATAACAGAGGTCAAACGTTTACTATAGGTCTTTACCAGGTTTGCACACACAGTAGCTGATATTTTGGCCCATTCCTCCATGCAGATCTTCTCGAGAGCAGTGATGTTTTGGGGCTGTGCAACGCGGACTTTCAACTCCCGCCACAGATTTTCTATGGGGTTGAGGTCTGGAGACTGGCTAGGTCACTCCAGGACTTTCAAATGCTTCTTACGGAGCCACTCCTTTGTTGCCCGGGCGGTGTGTTTTGGATCATTGTCATGTTGGAAGACCCAGCCTCGTTTCATCTTTAAAGTTCTCACTGATGGAAGGAGGTTTTGGCTCAAAATCTCACGATACATGGCCCCATTCATTCTGTCCTTAACACGGATCAGTCGTCCTGTCCCCTTGGCAGAAAAACAGCCCCATAGCATGATGTTTCCACCCCCATGCTTCACAGTAGGTATGGTGTTCTTGGGATGCAACTCAGTATTCTTCTTCCTCCAAACACGACGAGTTGAGTTTATACCAAAAAGTTCTACTTTGGTTTCATCTGACCATCTGATATTCTCCCAATCCTCTGCTGTATCATCCATGTGCTCTCTGGCAAACTTCAGAGGGGCCTGGACATGCACTGGCTTCAGCAGCGGAACACGTCTGGCACTGCGGGATTTGATTCCCTGCCGTTGTAGTGTGTTACTGATGGTGACCTTTGTTACTTTGGTCCCAGCTCTCTGCAGGTCATTCACCAGGTTCCCCCGTGTGGTTCTGGGATCTTTGCTCACCGTTCTCATGATCATTTTGACCCCACGGGATGAGATCTTGCGTGGAGCCCCAGATCGAGGGAGATTATCATCCATTTTCTGATGATTGCTCCCACAGTTGATTTTTTCACACCAAGCTGCTTGCCTATTGTAGATTCACTCTTCCCAGTCTGGTGCAGGTCTACAATACTTTTCCTGGTGTCCTTCGAAAGCTCTTTGGTCTTGGCCATGGCGGATTTTGGAGTCTGACTGTTTGAGGCTGTGGACAGGTGTCTTTTATACAGATTATGAGTTCAAACAGGTGCCATTCATACAGGTAACGAGTGGGGGACAGAAAAGCTTCTTACAGAAGACGTTACAGGTCTGTGAGAGCCAGAGATTTTCCTTGTTTGAGGTGACCAAATACTTATTTTCCACCCTAATTTACGAATAAATTCTTTACAAATCCTACCATGTGGATTCATGGATTTTTTTTTTCACATTCTGTCTCTCACAGTTGAAGTGTACCTCTGGTGCAAATTACTGACCTCTGTCATCATTTTAAGTGGGGGAACTTGCACAATCGGTGGCTGACTAAATACTTTTTTGCCCCACTGTAAGTGGAACACTGCGTGAAATGCCCATCCAACAAGTGATTGGCAGCCAGTGTCTATTAGAGACTTACATATTTGAGCTATGTAGATCTTATATCCAGTGGAAGTTGTGGAGCTCACTTCCATTAGACCAAAGATCAGTGGACACTGTTGATACCCTTAAAAAGAAACTTAAGCCTGTTCAGGCTTTTTGCTTTCATTTAGTTTGATCTATTTATAGAGTTTTAATTGTTGTATCTTATTCTGTATTGTAAAGCACTTTGTGAATTTTGTTCTAAAAAAAACACATTATCAATAAACCTTAATTACTTATGTTTTTGTAGAATATTTTGTCTTTTGTGAACATTCGAATAAGAGTTGGCAAACACACAGCTTATGAGAATGTGTCTATTTAGCAAGTAGCTATAATGAAACCCAATCAGACAATTATCTTGTGACATGGTGAAGGTGAGATTTTTTTTTTAGATGATATCAAATGTTAAAACTGTGGCTGCTTTATTTAAAGCAAAAAAACATATGCTCATTTTGAATTTGATTCCTACGTGCATCAGAAAAGACTAAACATGACATTTTTTGTATTGTCCTTTCCTGATGTGTCAACTGCTTCCAGCGGGTGACAGGTGTGGAGAGCAGGCAGGTCAGTTTAGTACCTAGACTCTTTTACTGTGCTTCCATACTGATGAAATATGCACAGAATATTTTGACATTGTCTTGCTGAATAAAAGAAATGGCCGTTCCTTCTCTCTCTCTCTCTCTCTCCTAAAGTTTGCCTTTTGTCCTATCTCTTTTTGCTCTCTCCTCTTATCCCCCAGTCATGGTGGACAGATGTGAGCTTGGTTCTGCTGGAGGTTTCTTCTGCCAGAGGGAGTTTGTCCTTCCCACTGTCGTCAAGTGCTTGCTCATAGGGAGTTGTGTGGTTGGGATTTCTTTCTAATATTGTTATCTTACAATATGAAATATATATATATATATATATATATATATATATATATATATATATATATATATATATAAATGAAAATGAATTGAACTGAATTGGACATTCTTCCGCATGCAACATATATGTGCAAATTACTTATGTGCACTATTATTATTTAAAGTTTAAAGCTAAATGGGCTCCCTATTCATTAGCTGGAAGAGTGCATGGTGGAGTTTAAAACACTTTTGAGAATTATTATTGGAATTATGAACCAATTCCACAATTTCCTTAATCTTTTAATTAGATAACTTACAGCAGATGAGGGATTAAACCTATTCTCTGTCATTTTACACTGAAAAACAATTACAACTATTTCTGTCACAGAGTAGATCTTCCCATCTTTACATTAGGGGGATTTTTTTTCACACCCAATGTTTTGGCTCTTGCTAATTTAGCTAGTGAGATCCACCACTTATATTTGTAACAGTTAAAATTTCAGTCTTTTATTGCCCAAGTCTCAGTTTAAAAAAAAAAAAACAACAAAAACATGTAGATCCATCAAATTAAAAGTGAGCATATAGTACTTAAATAAATAAATATAAATGATAAACATCACTAAGTTTATACATATAATATGTTGTTTTTTTTGGTTTTTTTAATGTTGTACATTTTCAACTTGCTGTTAAAATTAACAATGTATTTTGTTTTTTTACTATATGATTCTGTTCTGCAGATGTGTATAACATTTCTCTCAGAATGTGCTTTTGTTTCTATATAAAAAGAAATAATAAAGAATGGAGAGATGCAGATTACAGTTTGTGTCTGTCTTATTCCTGTCAAACTGTCTGGGATTTTCTGGGATAACATGAGGTATTAGCACATGTTTATCTGTGAAGCAGGTAATGAAACTCTACAGAAGCCTCTGGTCTGAGCCTCCTGTTTGATTCAGTTTTCAGAACCTCAACACTGCAGCTCCTCCACTATCTAAAGTGAACACCTTTACTAATTTTCCAGAACAGAATAAGATACAGAGTTCAACCATGAAGAAACTTGTAATTACAATACATACTTTCGTAAACTATATCATTTTTAAACTCACCAGTTTTCCTAGTCTGACTTCTTAGTTGACTTCTTCATTTTAATCAGCTTAAAGCTCTTTGGTCGACACTCGTCCTTTGTCTTAAAGTTGGATCCTCATTCGAGTAAAGTACCACACTCTGTTTACCCTTGTTTAAAGTTAAGCTTTTATTTCTCTAATTAATCATTACACATGATTAGCAGAGGTTCAGCTGTTCTGAACACTCACTACAGAGCACATCCTCTCCATAATGCTGGTCTGACAAGAAACAAGTGAGATTTTACGCTGTTATTGCTGCAGAAATCGACAAGCAACAGATAAAGAAAGTTTCACTTTGCCAGCAGCTGTACAGCCTGGTAATATTCTCCTGAGAACCACCCTGTTTATTTATGTCCTCTGTAATGGACATTTGTGTTTTGCTCTTTTTTCTTTTGACTTATTTGAGCTATCCTAATAAGTCCTGGCATACCATTAATACCTCATGCATTTGGGTGGCCTCTTTTAGCTCCAAAAAGGAAGGAAATTACCAAAAAGAAGGTAAACGGGAAGATTTATTTTTCCTCTGCTTCAGGAGGATATAAAAATATAAGATTGAAGAGTTACATTATTTTTTTCTGACCCACAGATTTTAAATAGAATAAAAAACTATTTCTGTTGAAATAGATGGAAGTTGTACATTTAAATCCTAATTTAGTTGTATGATTTTTAGTTCTAGTTAAGGGAGCTAAATTTGTATTATCTAACAGATAATTTTGCTAACAAATTTCATAGATTCCTTAGAACAAATCTATTTTATCTCTAAATCTCTTTTTTATCTCTAAATTTTTTATCTCTAACTTCAATTTTATATTTATTGTTGTTAAGAGTTTATCTACAGAGTTTGATGAAAATATTTTCATTATTTCATTTCATTTTATTCACAATTTTTTTTAATATATTTTATATATATTTTACAGTTTCAATGTATAAAATATATGTATATGTAGATAAGCAACATATAAAAAATAAATTAAAAATAAACAGAGCAGAAGGTGCTGGTGTGGTTAGCACTGTTGCTTCACAGCAAGAAGTGATTTTGGTTATATTCATAAGATGGAAGACGGTGGGGCCAGGTTTCACAATGAACACACCTGAAACTCTGGCTGATTGGGACCCACACCGAGTTTCACACCTTGGCTCAGGTGATTAGAGGATCATCAGGGGGTCTTTTTGTCCCTCTGTGGGGGGATACTCCCACTAGGTTTATATCTGGGACTCTCCACCATTTGACCGTAGAACTGAAGAAGCTTCTCGGATGAGAGGTGAAACGTCTTCAAGTAACTTAAAGAAGTCCAGATGCTTTACTTTGCAAGCTCCTTTGACTACGATGACCTGGATGACTGAGAACCTTCACAGACGAAACTATAGAACATGTCATATTGCACTGTCAGAAGTATCAGGTTGAGAGGAGACAATTGATCCAAAACCTAAATAACATAAAAATCAAACTGGACCTTATTGATTAAAAAAGTAAATGTTATCAGGCCTTATTTCAGTTTTTAAAAGAGGGGAAACTGTTTTAAAAACTTTTTTTGAGCGACGTTCCAGACCACACTCCATATCAGTTGGTGGCGGTAATGCACCTTTCAGTTTTTTGCCAACCGCCAATAAAAATGTAGAAGAAGAAGTTGCAGCATCTGGTGAAGTGAGTGTGCTGAAAGGTGAGTCTTTACAGTGAGCTCTCCACACACATTATACACAGTGCAGGTAGAGCACTGCTTTGCCCTTCTGCGTCGCCTGATGGTTCTCCAGAATCTCTTCGAGGCAGTCTAAAAGGCTTTTTCCATGGCCTCTCTAAATTCCTCCCGCACCCAAATATTTGCTTTAGTCACTGTAGCTTGCCTCCACCAGTGTGTGAATGTGAGAGTGAATAAATATTGGCATTGTAAAGCGCTTTGGGTGCCTTGAAAAGCGCTATATAAATCCAATCCATTATTATTATTATTATTATTATTACTGCTGGAACCGATTCAGCTTGGACTGTTGGTACTTATCGGCTGCCTCCGAATTCCCACAGACTAACCAAGTCCAACAGGACTCCTTCTTCAGGGTGATGGTTCCCCTCATCTTCAATGTCCACCATCTGGTTCGGGGGTTTCTGTTACGCCAGCAAGGGCCAGTGCATGAAAAAGGACCCAAATGCAGATTTAGGCAGAGGCAAAACTGCTGGATTTTCAGTGAGACTTTATTTACAGAAACACAAGTTAAATACTTAAGTTCAGAAAACATGGGACAAGCATCTAAACGTGAGTCAGAAGCAATCGTGGGTTGTGGACAGAGGTCGCTGAAAAAGAGGGAGAGAAATGCTAGTGGAATGCTGAGTGAGGTGGTGAGGAGGTCACTCATTTTGGGTTATAATGTATAAAAGTTTAGTCTGTTTTGTAAATCTTCCTCATAATGCTTCAAAAAAGGAGAACTATTCTGTGTATGGTCAGAATATTGAGAATAATAAGTGACTTGTGATTGACAAGTCATTAGCCAATGAAAGAGTGGTTTCATTGAAATTATTTATGCTCAAAATAAAAAAAATAAAAAAAAATCTTTTAAAGAAGAAAGTTTATACTCAAAGATTAACCCAACTGATGCTGCCACTGAATAATATCTTAACAATAAAAATCTACCGTACAGTGAGACAGGGGAAGAGGGGTCCAGGGGTTCCGAGGGTATGTCCAGGGCTCTTGGCTCCGTTTGAGAAAGGAAACACAGTCAGTCCAGAAATCCCTGCCGCGCCTCACACTCTCCATCAAGTAGATACCAGGGAAAACTGGCTGGGGTCCAGGGAGGCCTGTGTAGGGAAAACAGAGAACAACAATTAACCAGAGAACTAGAATAGAATAGCCTTTATTGTCATTGTACAGAGTACAACGAAATTGGAGTGCCACTCCCTTGGTGCAAGATTCAATAATAAATCTAAATGTAAAATATAAAAAGTACAATAAAATTAATATAATGACAGTATGACCGCCGTAGTATTTGCAGTCCAGGAGAGGTCATCAGAGATCTGCATGCCCAGAAACCTCATGGAGTGTACCCTCTCCACACAGTTCCCGTGAATGTAAAGTGGGGCCGGGTCTGCTCTGCCCTTCCTGAAGTCCAAGATAAGTTCTTTAGTTTTCGTGGTGTTCAGTTGGGGGTTGTTAACTGAACACCACTCAGTCAGTCTGTTGACCTCATCTCTGTAGTCCGACTCATCCCCCCTTGAGATGAGTCCAACCACTGTGGGAGTTTTTCCTTCCCACTGTCGCCAAAGTGCTTGCTCATAGGGGGTCATATGATTGTTGGGTTTTTCTCTCTATCTATGAAGCGCCTTGAGGAGACTTTTGTTGTGATTTGGCGCTATATAAATAAAATTGAATTGAATTGAATTGGTGTCATCCGCGAACTTTATGATGGTGTTTGAGAGATGGGTAGGGGAGCAGTCGGATGTGTAGAGCATAAACAGGAGGGGACTCAAAACACATCCTTGTGGAGACCCAGTGCTGAGTGTGATGGTGCTGGACAGGTGGGGGCCGAGTATGACAGACTGTGGTCTATTTGTCAGGAAGTCCTTGATCCAGAGGCAGATGGGGGTGGAGAGTCCCAGGTGAGACCGTTTCTGGACCAGGATCTCCGGGATGATATGATTGAATGCTGAGCTAAAGTCCAGAAAGAGCATTCTCACATAGCTTCCTCGGTGCTCCAGGTGACTCAGCGCAGTGTGGAGCGCTATGGTGATGGCGTCCTCGGTGGATCGATTTGTCCTTTAGGCAAATTGGTGGGGGTCCAGAGTGGGAGGCAGACCGGCCCTGATGTGCTGACAGACCAGTCTCTCAAAGCACTTCATCACTACAGGCGTAAGTGCAACAGGCCTGTAGTCATTTGGGCTGACCACAGCTGTCTTCTCGGCGATGGGGATGATGGTGGAGGTTTTGAGGCAGGGCGGGACGGTGTTTGATGACAAGGAAAGGTTGAAGATTTTAGTGAAGACTCCGGTCAGTTCGTCAGCACATGCTCTGAGAACCTTTCCATGTATTCCATCAGGACCTGCCGCCTTCCTGGGATTCACTGACCTTAGAACACACCTCACTTGGTGCTCCCTAAGTGTTAGTGTGCCAGTGCTGGGGGCGGGTGGAAGTGGTGTGACAGCTGAGGGCCTGGTCGTCTCAAAGTGGGCGAAGAAACAGTTTAGATCCTCAGCCAGCGAGACATCAGTCCTAGATGTCGCCTGGTTATTGCTTCTGTAATTGGTAATGTGATTGATCCCCTGCCACATTTTTTCTGGGGTCGTTGTCAGCAAAGTGATCTTCAATCCTCCTCCTATAGGCAGCCTTAGCTTTCCTGATGCCTCTACTCAGGTCTGCCCTGGCCGCCCTATACGCAGCCCTGTCCCCTGACTTGAAGGCAGTGTTGCAGCTTTTTAGGAGGGATTGCACTTCGCTATTCATCCAGGGTTTTTGATTTGGAAACACCCTGACCCTTTTGTTGACGGTGACATTGTCAACACAGTTCCTGATGTACAAGAGTACAGTGTCCGTGTACTCCTGGAGGTTGTGGCTGGAGAATAAATCCCATACAGTTGTTGAGAAGCAGTCCTGCAGTTGAGAGAGGGCTCCTTCAGGCCAGGTTTTTATTGTCTTTGTCTGGGGCTTTGTTTTTCTCAGCAGGGGGGTGTAGGTGGGGGTGAGGGACATGCAGAGGTGGTCAGATCCAGCCAGGTGGGGGAGGGGTGTCGCTCTGAAAGCATGCCTGATGTTTGAATAGACATGGTCCAAAGTGTGTTCTCCTCTCGAAGCACAGTCTTTAGGCATGCTTTGTTAAAGTCACCGGCGACAATAAAAACCCCATCGGGGTGGGCAAGCTGTTGTTTGTTTATGGTGTTGAGCAAGAGGCTGAGAGCCGTGCCAACGTTAGCATCCGGCGGTATATAAACAGCTATCACAATAACTACTGTAAACTCCCTCGGGATGTAAAAAGGTCTGCACGAGACTGCCAGAACCTCCAAATCAGGAGAACAGTGTGTGTGAATGATCCTGTTGTTACAACACCACTCGTTATGCACGTAAACACATCCTCTGCTTTTACCTGAGTTGCTGTTTCTGTCCTGCCGGTGTAGCGTGCGGCCTGCTAACTCGACTGCAGCGTCGGGAATCAGCGGGTGAAGCCACGTCTCCGTAATAAGGATAATGCTGCAGTTACGTGCAAAGCTCGTGGTGGCTATCTGTAGCTCCAATTCGTCCAATTTGTGGGTGATGGATCTGGCGTTCAATAGGAAAAGGCTCGGAAGTGCTGGCCGGTGTGGATGTTTGCGTAGCCTAGCGTCTGAGCCCGACCGGCATCCCCTCTTCTGCTTTCTTTCTGTGTGTTCGCTGATATTCGCAAGAAACAGACAAACTATATTTAAATCCTAGGTCAATTAGGTTCTGGCGACTGTAAGAGATGGTGGCGTTGCAAACATTGAAAAATATCCACATTAAAAGTAAAAACGAGCACCAAACTGGAGAGTTAAGAGCCGCTGCACCCGTGCACGCCGCCATCTTGGATAGGTCAACTAGGAAGCACAAGGAAGAAAACAACTGATAGCCGGGCAACACTAACTGAGAATAGTACAAGCAAGGACCAACACTCCAAAGAGGCCTTAAATGGCGTCAGGGGCAATCAACCTGAATGACCATCAGGTGAGATAGAGGGTGAGGATCCAGGGAGGGAATGTCAGTGGAGTGTCATTTTTAGATCTCTCCAGAGGTGTTCAGTTGGGTTTATGTTTGGGCCCCTTTAAATGGGCTCCAGTGAACTGCTTTCTTTTTTTTGAACAGAGCTGTTTGGGGTTCTAACTTTCTTCAAGCACGCATCACAAATTAATTTCATTAATTAATGCCGTGTTTAGTGTCGAGAACACTAAAAGCCATCTAATTATTGATCCAACTTCAAATGGGGTTGGAGAGTGTGTGAGAATAAACAGCTACATGTCACATGGTTTCTTTTTTATTTACATCACTTGCTGAATGGTCTTTCTCCTGTTCATTCTCCCGGTTACATTACGCTAACGCAGATGGACGCAGATGTACAGAGAAAAATGTCAAAGGAAGACTGGAAAAATAATTGAAAGTTGAGAGAAAGAAGAGCGAGAGAGAAACAAAAAATTATATGGACAAAGAGAAACCTGGATGTATAAATTAAGCAAGAGAACCAAGAGGACAGACAGGGAGAGAAGTTTGGTCAAGCGTATGAACAGCATGTTACTGCCCAGTCATTGGAGGTAGGTAAACCAACACAGGAGGTACTCAAATCCAATCTCTGGGAATTTGCACAGTAAATAGTTTTCAGAGCCAACACAGGAGCTTAGAGATGGCTTTCCCACAGGTTTTTATGAGGGAGACGTCACTCTCATTAGCTGCAGTCTGACAGAAAAGGAGACCAGTCACTTAGAAATGGCCGGGTCACAGGCAACATTCCTCACTGTTCTCCCTTTCTTTTACTTCACTTTATGTTGGTACAATGATGCCAAAACTAAAAGCTGAAAAGTAATTTACAACTATACTTAGTTTGGGGAGCTTAGCTCCCAATCATAATGTCATGCATGCGGTGTCTTCTAATTACTTTTGATGGAATATGCTGTTTCCAAATGTAATCAACCCTTTTTACATTTGCAAATCTCAATTCAATTGGATAGACATTGCAAATATTACCTCCAAAAGCAACCTAATTAATTGGATGGGCCTACTGTAATTTCTAAGAATAATTTAGAGTCAATAATCAGAGATTTTAATCTAATCCACCATTTTTAGCAGTGTGTTCAGTTATCAAAAATGAGGCAAAGTTAAAGTTAAAGAACATCAATATAGTGGCAAGCATCCTGTTCGAGCCATGTTTAGAGTGGTATGGATCCTGCAAATTGCCACACTTCATATCATTATGTTCTCTTTAGAATGTCCACAGACATTTTTAAGTGTCGTACTGGAAAGCACTCAAATCATCCATCAACTACATTAAAAATTACTTCTGTTTTTCCAACTAACTTCATTATTTGCTCCCTTGTTCTCCCTGTTCTTGTACAATCTCCCTGTCCTCTTACTCTGTGTTTCCACCCTCCTCACTCAACTAGAAACTGGAAAATGACAGAAATATAATCTTATAATAATTATTATAAGAGTAAGTCGGGGATCCACAATCAGCAATAGTACAACAGACTGCTTAGCTATGTAAAATCATTATCAATGAATGTGGGTAAAGCAGAAACTACAGCTTTATCATTTTTGTTAAATTTAAGTGTTACAGTGAATAAAAAAACGAACTGATCCATATCAGTTTATTGCAATATCACACTGAATACAAACTGCTGCGGGACATAGACAGGTAACATCATTCTGATGTTTTGTCACCTGGATCTAGAGCTTTACTGTAAACAAAGAGTGAAGCTCAATTCAATCAGAACAGCAATAACAATTTTTTAGCTAAAATAATAATGCACATCGACTCTTTGGCATACCAGCAGACTAGTGAATCAGAAGGTTCAAACTACATTCGCTAGCGCTTTGGACACTATTTAGAGAACAAACAAAAATAAGCAGATACTTTAGAAGTCACAGTAACGTCCCCGCACAACCAGAGCAGTTTAAACTTTTGCTGTATTTCAGTTAAAGTGTGTTTTAAATCTGGATCACTGATGTGTGTCATGGAATTCCCTCTTTGTCGTCTTTCTCCCGCAGCAATGAAAGTCTTATTACTGATGACAATCCATGACAAGCAACAACAACAAATTCCAGAAAATAATACTAAAATATGCTATTAGTTATTTTTAGGGGCCCACTGTGCAAATTTGTTTTCAGAATGACGTGTTTTAATAGTCATTTTTGGATGTACAATTTTGGTCCACTGAGGGGGTTGTTTTGTAACTTCAGGCGACATCTTCTTTTTGACGTCTATTAAACTTCTAGTGTTATTGTCTGTAGGACCACCGTATACAGGCTGTTCAAATATGGTTGACATCTTTTCAATGTCAAACTTATTTTAGGCGTCATTTTTATAATGCTTCTACATGTATAGGCTCATGTTTCCAGAAACAGTTATGTGTGAAGGAATGCAGCGTGATTAGCAGACATCTGCTAGATGGCGGAGACTCTTGAGCTAAGACAAAAATGAGCAGCTGTGTGGTGGATTTGGAGCAGAAATGTCATCTTCTCACAGGCCAAAATGTGCGTACAAACAAAGACTGTCGAGTCGATAGTTGGGTTCATACATCCACACTTCTCCTACTTTCCATGGCAGGCTACCGATCACAACACCATTCACTTCCTCTTACAAAGCTCTTCACAATAGAACAGTGAATAAATAAATAAAAATATTACATGTATTAATCATATAAATGTCCTGCACCTGTCATAGATGTTCATATGATGTCCATAAAATTAGGCAGTCCAAAGTTCAAATGTTGAACTGGATTGATGTCCAGGTTAGGTCATGGTTGGACGTCATACAGATGTCCAGAATTGGTCATTGATCGACGAACCCAAGACATCGTCTGCACATCTATCCACTGTCCAATGTTTAGAGTGGGCTCTGATAAAATTTAGAGGGGCCTGAGCACCCTCGAAAAAGGTCTAAACTCACTAATGGTTAATGAACACTGTATTTAGCAATTTTCTTGTTAAGAAATTTTGTAAAGAAAGGGTAATGCAGTCAAATCAAAAGGTACAAAACAAAAGTTAAGTGTATGCCATACAGTACTACCTGTGAAATTGTGCATTGTAAAAATTGTGTATTGTATAAAATACAATACCTGGACTGTTTCACATCCATCTTACACAAGGAGCATAGAGAAAGTGTATCTGTCAACATTACCTTCTTATCAGTAGATCCTACATGTGGCTCCACATCTCCCTGTTTAGCTTCCAATGCATCACTTGCCTCCTCTTCGCAGAGGTGGAAGAGTTTTACTTCACCAACTGGGTCATGCATCCCGGTCAATCAGCAACTTGCTTTTAATCAGATTTAGGGCCTGTTAATGCTGGATTGGCTTCCTTTGACAGAAACTTGGCTAAACATGGATAAGTTGACCCCTTTTTCTGAACTTGCCCCTTCAGACTGTAATTATTGTTACAGAACACCAGCTTAGGCAGAGGGTTAGTCTTTAAAGACATTTTCAACTGCCAGCAGCTAACATCTGATGTTTCCGTCAGCTTTCAACTGCAAGTGTTTTAAATCAACTTGTCTACTCTTGTGCTGTGTGTACTTACATGAACCTAGACGTGGACTTACTGTTGTCCAGTGGCCTGTCCCTGTCTGAAACTTAAATTTGTGATGGCAAATTTTCAGTCACAACACTGTGATATTTGCAAAATCTCTTTCATGTCAGCCTGTCAAACCTCATTGCCTGTAAATCAATTGTGCATGATTATCTTGAGTACTGCTGGATGTTTTTCTGCTTATCAAAATAGTAATCATGCCCTCATTTTTCACAGGTCTTCTCCTCATTTGGCTGCTGACCACTAAGGCTACGTCCACACTGCAGGTCTTAATGCTCAATTCCGATTTTTGATCAAATCCAATTTTTTTGTCTGGTTGTTCACACTACAAATAAAATGTGACAGCAAACGCGCTCTAGTGTGAACTGTTCACGGCCCTCAAAGCGGCCCGCATGCGTGAAAGAAGATGTCACACACACGCTCTGTTTACAGAACTAAAAATGGTGGCTACAGAGCTAGTAGGTGTTGTTGCAGCAGTCTATCAATTTCTGTACAGTCGTAACCAACAGAATTTTGACAAATTAATTAGAGAAAGAAGGACACTGAGGAAAAAGAGAGCCCATTATCAGATATGGGTCGCATAGGGTCAAAAAAGTCGGATTTGATGCGCTTTCGCCTGCAGTGTGAACATAACCTTAGTCTCTCTGTTTAATTCCAACTGTTCAAGTATTCTTGAATCTAGCCTTGGCTAAGTAATGCTACCCAGGCACTCAGGTCTGTAGGTGAGCTGAAAGACTATTGAAAAAGGATAAACTTTAGTTTTCTTCTGACATACTATGAGATTCCTTGTTATATTGTCAAAAGGCTATGAGAGCAGCAAAAACAATACTATTGCATCTAAATCTAACTGTCACATACCCAGTGTTTATTGGTATTACTGACTGAGCAACATGTGACAACTTAAACCAGGTATTAAACTTACTTGCAAACATTTTCTTTTTTGATTTTAACCTGGGAGTCTGCTCTGGAAGCAACTTCTTTGAAGATCTGTAGCCTGGAGTACATCTGTGTTGGATTGGCACAGGTTGCTGTAGCCCTGTTGGTCAAGTCACTCTTTAAAGAGCCTAAATTCTACTGAGACTACGACAAAAACACCACACTGCAACATCCTCACTTGGATCATGGTTCCATTACAAGCAAACCACTCAGTCCCTGCCTAATGCCTTGTTAAAATTAAGAATGTCAAACATAAAAGTGCAAAGAAAATTATATTACTGGAAGGTACAATTAATCAGTACTATCGTCTGAAGTTTGACTTTTTTTTCTTCATTCAGTCTTTTTTTCTTTTTGCACTTTAATAAATCCACCAAAGTGACCTCTGTCTCTGTCTCTCTCTCCCTCTCTCTCTGTCTCTCACACACACACACACACACACACACACACACACACACACACACACACACACACACACACATAAAACTCTCTCCTACATCTTGTTTTTGTAATTCTTGTATGATATATTCGTAATTTGTGCTCACAGCATATTACATTATACCCTATATGCAGTTACTTATATTCATGGAACAATCTATAAAATCTCCTGCTTGAATGATATTTCCAATCCCTCAACCTGTGTGACAGGGTGATTCACAGACTCCTGTTTACTACTGTCTTATTGGTCCCATTTTTTTCATTGTTGTGACATCAATAGAGTCCTTTATGTGGACCATAACCAGCCTTAGAAAGCACTTCATAACTATCAAGGTGAGGGCTACAGGCCAATAGTCATTCAGTCCTGTCATTGAACGGGACAGTATACCACAAACCACTGGGGTCTGTCACGTTTTAGTTAACGGACTCAGGCGCAGACCGGGAATATTTACAGAGTTAACAATCAGTTTATTGACACAACGACACCAGGTGATGCTATTTACAACGTGCTGGAGGGAGGGGAGGGGGGTCCAGGGTTCCGGGGTATGTGAGGGGAAAGACGGGAATCAGACGCACTCCAAAGGCTCTCTCTCTTCACTCCCCACACTGGGGAAACACAAATCCACTCACTTGTCCACGGGATGACAGGCAGGCAGGGAAAGGTCCAGGAAAGATCTGTACACAGAAACTTTAGTTAGAGGCGAACAGACGGAAAGAACTCACAGATTCTGATTCTCAAACTACTGAGCGACTGACGCTGATAGCTCAACGATCCAGCGACGAGTGACACAGTGCTGCTGTCTTAAATCGGCCTTGTGATCATCCCGATGGGCAGCAGGTGCGTGGGCCAGGGGCGGGAGCCCATAATGAGCACCGCCCCGGCAGGTGAGAGAGAGAGAGAAAGAGAGAAAAAAACATGTTGCCTAATACAGGATCAGCTGGTGAGGCACAGGGACCATGACGGGGTGACTACATCACACAAGATTCAAGATACTTTATTTGTCACATGAATAGTTATATGAGTAGAACACACAGTGAAATGTATCCTGACACGCTCCCGGACTGTGCAAAAAGAGAGAACATTATATACATTAAGTGGAATATACAGTGGATATTAAGTGGATAAACATGGATGAGTGAGTTTGATGTGGAATTAGAGTAGATACTGCCAGGCATCATGTCTGACCTCACAAATGCACTTCTGAAGCAAAGTTTAATCCCTAGAAAGCAATATTAATATGCTCCTTTTGCACCAATTCCAAATTTAAAAGTATCTTTCTAAAGACAAAAAGCAAAATATTCTCCAAAATATATAACATTAAAATATATAAAACTGAAATGAAACCTAGAAATATTACTACAGCATAAAACATTTTTTGATAGTATGGATACAGTGCAGATGTAGCATGGTCTTTACACTATAAGCTGACAGATGAAGTTTATCGTCAAAGAGTTAGCTGGAGACAGTCAGCTGAGAAGAGTAGGGAATAACCTTGGTGAACTACAGCAGTTCATAAAATGTGACTTTCTCTGAATCAGAAAGTAAGACATTCGTTTACTCTTTTACAGTGGTGTTTCTCCAGTCACACCAGCTGAAATAGAGACGCTTTTATAAAAAGAGTGCACATTCAGTTCTTGTTTTCCTGAAACCTGGAGAAGTTGAAGGTGTTAAGACCTTTTGGACAACTGTGACATAAACCCAGGAAACAACAAACCATGAAGCAGATGTAGAGGATGTGCTGAGAAAAAAATTTGTATTAGTGACAAATACAACAATACACCTTGAGAGGTCTCGCAGAGTCCAAATCTCAGCAGGCAAGAGTTGTTTTGTTGGAACGCAATGAACCAACAAAGGCCCCACAGCATATTTGCCTTAGGCTGAGTTATAATGCTATATGTATTACTTTCAAACCATTTGGCACAGGACATTTAGTTTAGGACAAACAATACATCAGTGAACATAAACCAACAGGGTGCTGAAATGTCATTTCTCTGCAGTTATAACAGAACAATATTAGCAGTTCAGTTCAATTTAGTTTTATTTGTATAGTGCCAATTTACAACAAGAGTCACCGTATATTGTAGGGTAAAGGACCTACAATAATTAATATGTGTACTGTAAATGAATGTCACTAAGGAGAGAGTCTTAGCAAGAGGCCATTATATTGCCTGGAGGCTTCAGGAAATCAAGGCGCAACAATCCAAGATACAGGAAGCTCATCAGTGAGGACTAATGGTGGTGTTTTTTCCTTGATATTTCTGCTACACATGTTAAACACTGCTCACACTGCTCAGTAAGAACTTGATATAACACACACACAAACAAATATTCAAATGGAGGCTTCCTACACTGTAAAAGCACAAGCATTCCTGTAATTGTGCAGTAGCTCAGTGTAGTGTGTCTAATGACACCCCTCTACCTAATCTTGCTGAAAATGTTGCAGAGGGCAATTCAGGGGAGATTGTGTTTAGGTTTACTGTTCAGAATCTTACCTTCACAGTGTCTGTGTATCAGAGGATTAGATGGTAATTTTTTCATCAATATCGCCTGAAGACAATAACACAGTGGCAAACTGAAATTCTTTTTATGAATGCTATTTAGAGGGTGGGGGGTTGAACATAAACAGATTCAATTCAAATCAGTTCAGTTTTATTTATATAGCACAAAATCACAACAACAGTCACCTCAAGGTCCTTTGTATTGTACATTAAAGATACTTGCAATAATAGAGTGAAGTCCTGAACAATCAAATTGCCTGTATTAGTTCATCGCCATATTATTGTGTGAAGTTGCACTGGGTTGGGAGTGGTCGTGTGTGTGTGTGTCCCATTTCTGGTGAGCCATTGGCTATAATGGGGTTGGACTAATTAGAGGCAGGTGTAATTGATTTCAGTGAAACGCTAGTCTACTTATAGCCCACACTACAAACACTGCTATGTTATTTTGTCTCTCTGTACAGGTATGTAATGTGATGAAACCTGATATGTTTGGGATGGCTGGGTTGTGCGCTGTAAATTGTATAGTGAAGGTGTTATTTCGTCTCTCTGTGCAGGCCAGGGCCTATTATATGCCACATCCTAAAGGCAGCTGAGTTGCAGAGGCTGGAGTGACCACTGGCGATCTAGTGACAGGGTGGTGGGTCTCAGAGGACAACCACTAACCCTGCTGAAGTCAACATATTGAGTGCAACTGGCGTTGTGGCATAGCTGGCTCTGGCCTTGGACTGTGTGTTTTTACTTAATCCACAAATGGGACACTGGACTGTTTTAGCTTTTACCTTTTGATTATTGTGTTAATAAATTACCTTTTAGAATTTTATTGATTGTCATCTTTTTGCCCACAGTTGAGATGGTTGGTCAGACCTAGAATCTTTTTGTGTGTGTTACAAAATAACCCCCTTTGAGCAAACATTTGGCTACAATTGGAAGGAAAAAACTCCTTTTTAACAGGAAGAAACCTCCAGCAGAACCCAGCTAAGGGAAGGGCAGCCATCTGTCATCTGGTTGATGTTTATAAGAAGACGAAAAGATAAAACACACATTTAATAATAACTAATGCTTAAACGCAGAGTGGTGAGTGTGTGTATATACAAATAGTGAGTGAAAAAGGTGAGTGAACACGAATCAGACCCCAGCAACCTAAGCCTATTGGACTGAGGCATAACTAAGGGAGGATCCAGGTTTACCTGATCTAGCCTTAACTATAGCTTTGTCAAAAAGGAAAGTTTTAAGCTTAATCTTGGTAGTAGAGAGGGTGTTTGTCTCCCACATCCAAACTGGGAGTTGTTTCCACAGAAAAGAGCCCTGAAAGCTGTCAACTTTTAAATATCCTAGGAACTGGGAACCAGCAATTAAGTGCTATATTGATATGTTACTATGAGGTCTTTCAGATAAGATGGAGCCTGATTATTCAAGACCTTGTATGTGAGAAGAACATAGATGGGCAGTAACGAGTTACTTGTAACGTGTTACTGTAATCTGATTACTTTTTTCAAGTAACGAGTAAAGTAAGGGATTACTATTGCAAAATCGGTAATTAGATTACCGTTACTTTCCCATAGGAACGCTGCGTTACTGAAACCGTGATTTTTTTTTGCAAGAATGTCTCATGACAGTGATGTAAGCAAGTGCGCCGTTGATGACAACAGCTGTGCGCAGATCAACAATGGATCACATATCGATTGTGGGAGAGAGTATGAGCGTGCAGCGTTTAAAGCGTGGAAGTACTGACCTTACTTTGAGTTTGATTCCATAAAAAGTGACAAAAACATTAGCGTCCGTTGTGCGTGGGAAGAAAACTTTTTACAGCGAAAAAAACCCCTAAACTTCCGAGCAAGCACCGAGTGCGCAACGACGTAATGGGAAATTCACAGAGAAACTCGCGGATTCTTCCACTGACCGCTGCGGCACACCTGCACCAGGGTAAACCTCCGCCTACCCCCAGTCCTGCTTTACAGGTGAAAATAGAGCAACAGGACCGCTGAGTCTTTGACTTTATTTGTTTTCTGCTGTGTTTTACTTGCATCTATTTGAAAGAGTGAGTGTAAACACAAAAAATATTTTATTTTATGTGCTGGAATGTGCAGAAAATAGGTTTAAATGTTAAACTAATTTATTCAACTCAGAGAATGTTGCATATAATTAATTTTTTGCTTGATGCATAAAGTTAAAAGATTAAAACTAATAAAACAAGTTTTAAAAAGAGACTTTTTCATTTGATTACATTTTGTATGATGGATTATGCAGAAAAAGTAGAACTGGGCTGAAAGATCTATCGCTTTATCACCTCTTCAGGTTGTAAATCGTGTTTTTAAAAAGTAACTAAGTAACTAATTAATTACTTTTGAAAATAAGTAATCAGTAAAGTAACGGGATTACTTTTTTGGGGAAGTAATCAGTAATTAGTTACTGATTACTTTTTTCAAGTAACTTGACCAACACTGGAGAAGAAGGGTTTTAAATTCTATTCTGGATTTAACAGGGAGCCAATTAAAGGATGCCAATATCAGACAAATATGCTCTCTTTCTAGTCCCTGTCAGTACCCTCACTTATCAACTTTAGGACAGCCAGATAATCATAAATTACCATAGTTGAGCGTAGAAGTATTAAATCCATCAACTCATTTTTCAGCATCACTAAACTCATTTTAGAGTTTAATGCAAGAAAGCAGTCCTACATGTTTGTTGACATATCTTGGTCAAACAACTCAAAGATTCCTCTCAGCGGAGGCCAAAGTAATGCTGTCCGGAGTAAGTATCTGGTTAGACACCGGTTTCTAAGATTTTTAAACCAACCTCAGTTTGATCTAAATTTCATATAATACCCATTTGATATTTTGAATGATACTGCCTCTGGGAACCACATATAATGTAAAAAGAATTGGTCCTAGCACAATCGTCTGCAGATGATCAGTTAACTGTTTTACATCTACTCGTTCAAGAATTTTTGCGATACAGTGAAGGTTTGATACTGGCCTATAATGAGCTAAGACAAGTGATGGCTTTTTAAGTAATAGTTTAATTACTGCCCACTTAAAGAACTGTGGTACGTAGCCCATTAATAGAGATATACTGACCATATTTAAGATTGAAGCATTAATTAATGGTAGGACTTGTTAAAGCAGTCTTGAAGGAATGGCATCTAATACACACAAAGCAACTCAGTCTGATTTAAGTCTGGACTAGGCCACTCCCAAACCTACATTTGTTTGTTTATTTGTTTGTGTGTTTGTGGGTGGGGTTCAAATCATTGTCCTGCTACATAACCCGAATGTGCTTGAGCTTCAGGGCACACAAACCCTTCAAATTTTTGTCTCATCACCTTGGAACTCTTCCTTGGATGCCATTTTTGCCCCATCTATTTCTTATTATGATCCCAAAAAAAAAAGGATTTGCAATCCTTTTCAAACTGATTATGTCAGTGAATTTGTTTCTCATCTGTTCTTACATTTTGGCATTATATTATCATGCTATAAGTCATAATATTTGTACTATGTATTATTATTATCTATTTTAGCAGTCCTCAAAAGTTACAAATTTATCAGATATATTTGGACCACTTGTTATTTAGGCTGAAGGAATCATTAACAAAAAACAGATGTTATTTTTCTCTGGAGTGCAGCTTGCACACCAAAACACTACTTAAAATCAAATGGGTACCAAAACAACTAAAGAGTCAGAGAGAAAGAGAGGCAGAAAGGAACAGAGTGTGGGCTGTAGTGATTACACATTTAGTAAGAACTAATTATATGGTAATGGCAGTGAAACAATATTCCCAACAGGACATTTGGACATCACTGGCTGCTTCTCATAAAACTTTTAATTAACAAAGCAGCATCTTCTGAAATCCATCGTCTAAATTAATCAAGTTTAATAATAAAAAGAGAAAGGGAAGTGTAGGAGACCAGAACTGAGGCTGCCACAGTAGTTATCAAGGCAGGTCCAATCCATCAGCACAAGTAGGGCTAATTATTTGCAATCCAATCAGTCATTGCCTGTCAATGTAGAGAGTCATGACGTCAGTGGGATTGAATTTTGTTTTTAACACAGTAGAAATCAAAGCTGTCACCATATCTTTTGGTAATCTGACACCCAGTCAATATCAAATCTGTGCTTGCATTTTCTCACTTTACATGAGACACTAAATGACATAACATAAATTGAAGATGTTGATAGAAAAAAAAAAGAAAAACAGACAGATGCCAAATGGAGGGGTGAAGAATACACTTGTAAAGCCATTTTATAGTATATGAACCAGTTTGTGTTCAGGAACACACACAAAGACTATTTCACTGTATCATTACACAGTCAATGTTTCTGGGATGAATTACCACTTTAGCATTGTTGGATTTCGCTCACCTATCTAGCAAAGGAGCAGGACAGAAATGAATAAATAACAAAAATTTAAAGCTTTTGAAAATGGAAGATGAGACACAAACTGTTCTGTGAAGTGAAGAGTCTGCAAACATTAATGCTGCTATGGAGCTTGAACAATGCAGAGTGACATTAGTGACATCTGGCATTCAAGCAATGCTCAGCTGTTTTATGATATTTGTAATACATATCTCAGAAATATGATGACTCACAAAAGCACTGAGTGGAATTGGAGTGATGAACAGCTATCCTGATATTGGAATTGATGCTGAGGCAATTTTGCTTGAGTTTGCCAACAGAGAGACACACAATGAAGTTCAAATTGGCAGGAAAAACATTTCACATTTTTCTCATCTGGCTTTTTGATTGTCTGTTACAGCAGCTTGGTTTGTTCTTGCTGCTGTGTGTATTTGTTACAGACATTTTTAATGACATTGTAGTGTAAGGATGCAACATATACATGAGAGAGAGAACTACAAGACTGAATATCACCTAGGAAGGAGGATGCGCTTGGGGATGGTAGGAAGGAAGAACTCTCTGTGGATGACACTGGTTCAACTAGTATTTCCATTTTTGCAGATACCTTGGCTGTGGGTTTCTGCCAATACTGACTACCAATCTTATACCAGTGTTAAATTAATAATCTGTATTCCTTACTTTAAGGAAGTGACTGGAACTCATTCTTTCATGTATAAGGAAACATCAAACTCCGCTTGAAAACATTCCCTCACTTTGTAAAATAAAATATAACCAACGTTTACGTTGAAGAATATAAATTTTCTGATTTTTAGGGGTGTTTATAAGTTGAAATAATAATTATTGTTGTATTATATTTACATGTTTAGCTGACAGGGTAATCATAGTGGGTTTGCAGATGCAAAGTTAGGGAAGATTTTAAAAAAAAAATCTGCTTCCTCTGTCTCCTTCATGCTTTTTGCTCAGTAGACATATGTGTGTGTGTGTGATTCTGAAATCAAGACATTAAAAAACACCCTTCAACAGGGTCGGGTGTTGCCAGTTCCTGTCTCTTGTCAACGTGCTCTCATGAAATCCTCCACCAGTTTCTCTGTTTTACTCAGCCTTGCATCATCGCGTAAGGTTTAACTTCTGTATTCCCTCCTGCCGTATCATTCTTAGTCCACCTTCTCACCTCAAATCAGTTAGCCTGTAGGGGAGCCATACCAGATCAGAATTATAAAAAAATGAAATCAACCAATCAGCCAATAGTAATAGAAATTGTTATGTCTTCACATCAAAAAAAGGAAATGTATTGTGTTGAAAAGAAATCAAGAAATTTAAATTCAACCAAAAAAGCAAGTGAATAGGTATGCCGCTGTGCCCACAGAGATGCTACCTCCGCAAATGCTGTGATCAACAACTACAGGTGAAGCTTCTATTTAAATAATGCCATTAATATTCAATAAATTAAAGACAGACATTATTGTCCTTAAAGGCTCTAGCTTTTGCCATTTAGCAACAGCAACACTGGCTGCTGTTTGATCTCATGTGTTAGATTAAGCCTCATTCTTTTCTTTTTTTTCTTTTCTTTTTTTCTTCTTTTTTTCCTCTATTCTTTTCTTTCTTTTTTATTTTATTCTCTTCTTTTTCTTTCTTTTCTTTTTTTCTCTATTTTCTACACTTTACCTACTGTGCTATCCCTACCCACTTCCTTATATTTCCTTATATTAAGTAGACATTATATTTAGTTGACCTATAAGGAAGATCTATAAGACTTCCTTATATTAAGTAGACCTGTAGACTCATATCAGTATATTTTGGTTGATACTGATATGTTTACTAAATATGCTTAGGCAATATCAGGGATCAGACTGCTTCAACTAAAGCTAAGATGTTGTTGAAACAAATTATTCAGCCAACTGGATGTCCAGAACAGTTGCACTCAGATTAAGGTGCCAACTTTGAGTCTGCCCTTATAAAAGAACTCAGCTAGTATTACAAAACAAGCAAAAGAAAGAGAGAGAGAGGGAGCATTGTACTGCGCTGGAAATTCATTAACTTTCGTGATCGAAACTTGTGTTTTCAAGGACAAGGACAAGCCACCCAGTACTCCTGTCTACTTTCTTCATCTAGTGACTATTCCACTTTTTTCTTTGCTAACCTCTTCATTTGAATACTCTCCTGTACTTCCTTATTGCACCACCAAATCTCCTTGTCCTCTTTCCTCATTGGTAGTTTCCCTCAGCACTTCATTTGTGCTCTCCCAGTTATACTTTTTATACAACCCAGAGCGTGTTTCAAGTCCTCCCTGTACTCTGTGCAACATTCTTCCTTCTTCATTTCCCACCATTTAATCATTGAATCTACCTTCATGTGCTTCCTTTTTCAAAATCACCCTACAGATTACCATCTAATCTTTCCTAGCTGCATTCTTACCTGTAAATGCATCATTTCTGTTACTGTTACATGTGGAGAGAACTTAATCTAAGGACAGCAAATCAACAACTGTTTGTTTTCAGAATTCTCATCCCATCCTTTTTGTTAGTGCTGCTTTGTAATTTAGCATGATGTTACTGCATATCCCCATGTCATAATTAAATTGAGATTCAAGTATCTCAATTTAATTATGACATGTTCAAATTTACTCAAACCACTAAACTGCCCAAGTTAAATAAAATTGATCAGAGTTTTAACAATAGCTGAAAGCTAAAGCTTAACCCTCCCACCCCCTGCTGTGGAGGAATGTTTTTCTTCTTATTTTTACTTTTGATATTATATACACAATTTTCTAGCAAAGTGATGAGTTTTAATATTGCTTTTGTGCCAGCCTCTTTGTGGAACAGTACATAGTTTGTTAGCTAATTAAAAACATGAATTGTAGTGCCTTACATATGAGAAAGGCTGAGAGTGGAGCATCATTTCTGTTGACTTGGGAGGAGGATGTGTGAGTGAAGACATCACCTTATTGGTAATTGGTATCTTAGTCACAGGTAAGACAGCCATCCATGGCATAAATACATTTCTCAGACAGTGAAGGAGAATCATCCCATTCAACATATCAGAGAAGAAAACTAAAAGATTTGTGCCTCCTTTTTTTGTTTTGTTTTGTTTACCTGTTCCATTTGGTTCTTTAGCTGTCAGAATTGTTGTCTGAAAGCCAGCAAGGATACCCAATGGATTTACTTTACCAAGTGGATCATCACGGCCTTGCCATATTGGTCCATTTGATCGACCTTTGTTGTTATTATTTATTTTATTTTATTTTCAGTTGTTGCAGACGGGACAGACATGACTAAGGGATAGGAAAGGGAGAAAGAAAGATGAAGGAAAAGAAAAACAGAGGGGAAGAGGGACAGTGAGAAAGGGCACTTAAAAAGAGAAAGAAGAGAAAAAGGAAAAGAAAACTCCTGGATCACCTATTGAGAGAAAAAGAAGAGAAAAACAAGCAAAAAAGAGAGCAACATAATAAACACAACACCATTGCATTAATCTAGATAAGTGTAAACAGCAGTAAATGCTCTTTCGTGAGCATTTACTGCCTCAATGTGCTTTGAGGTAGCAGCCAAGAAAGGTGTAGTTTGTGTCTATGGACAGTGAACACCCATGTGCACACCTGTGTGGATCAGCGCGCTTGTATTCAAAAGCTTTCCCCATGTAACGGTCTGCTAGAGGGTGTAGGGAGCCATAGCCCCGTCCCCCAGGGCATGAAGCAGGCATGGAGCAGATTCAGGCCCCAGACATCCAGAGGCCCCAGAGTGCGAGAGCCCAAGGAGGACCACCGGAGGGGCATCCGTGCCACCCTCCTGGGAAGAGGTGAGGAGAGCCCCAGACGAGGGGTCACCCAGCAGCCACGGAACAGAAGCCAGAGGGGGGCAGCCAGAGTGAACCGAGCTGCAGGCCCAGAGGCCGAGAGGCCCGAGGGCCCCCTACGCCCCGGAAGTGGCCTGACCGAGTAACAGGCACCAGGCACCAGGCCAGGCCCTGCCAAGTAGCCACTTGGCAGTAGCTGGTACATACCCGAGCGCCCAGCCCCGGACACCAAGAACCACCAACGCACCGACCCCTGAGGGCATCAGCCGCCGGCAAGGAGTGTGGTGAGGGGAGATAGGCCTCCATACTTTGGAGGGCCTGGGAGTTCCCAGAGAGGTGGAGTCTAAGACCCGACCTGACATATAGGCTGTATCCCAAATCAGGGTCTGCAGCCTTAAAGTACGCAGCCTCAACGATCCGCAAGGGCCGCGTACTCAAAGACCGCTAAGGCCGGAAGTGCGGGGCTTGTGAAATGGCCTCCGTTGCGCTGCCCAGGTTGCCTAGAAACCATGATACTAACAGCTGGAAACGTGTCATACAGCTTTGTTTGACAGAAATGAAGGAGAAAATCTTTTGTTCATTTGTTTGTTTGTTTCTACATGAGCTTTGATCATTCTCTGTAAGATTAAGCTCAGCTATTGAACGGCGTGTATTTTAAAGTAAAGGCTTTAAAACCAAGTTAGTACGAACGTCACTAATGTCACATAACTTTGCCGACATGTGGCCAACAGTAATGTTTTAATGTTCTTCGTTATTAAACATTTGCACATAAATAAGTGACATAATAGTCAGTACTTACTTAAAGTTTACTCTTCGGCCGCCCCTCATTCGCCGTTTTTTTTCGGCAAAATTATCCACACCCACTGCCGCGCTATGCATTCTGGGATATGTTGGGCCACGAAGTCTACACTGCCACAGCCTTAAAATTCAGGGAAATGAAGGACGCATTTCAGGGCTGCATTTCGAGCAGCCTTTGAATTAGGACAGCCTTCGGCACGCCGCTGTGACGTAATCGGCCTTGAAATGCGGCCTTTAAGGCTGCAGACCCTGAATTGGGATACAGCCATAGACACAGACAAACAGGACACAAAGACACAAACATGAATTCCCACCCTCATGCACACATATATCACTTGGTGTTCGCTCGCTCTGTGGTAGAGTATCACTTCCTGTTCCTGCTCAAACACTGGGGTGTTTCTGGGTAGCTTATCTGCTTAGCAATTTAATTAAAAACTTTTAAATACATTCTTTTTTCATAGTATAATCTTCACGTGCTTCATACGAAGGACACTTTCTGTGTACTCACTACCTAATTTATAGCCAGAGGATTCTCTCACTGTCTCTGTACTGTTTCGCTAGCTTAGCTCGTAGCTGACTAGTTAGCACCATGGCTACTTCACCTGTCCCTCCTGCACTTTCCTGCTCATTGTGTCAGATGTTTAGCTACTCCTCGGCCTCCTTTAGCAGTAATGATACCTGTAACAAATGTAGCATATTTGCAGCTCTGGAGGCCAGGATTACTGAATTGGAGACCCGGCTTCGCACCCTTCATTCACCAGTAGCTAGCCAGGCCCCTGTAGCTGGTGCAGCCGAAGATAGCGTAGACAACTTTTTTATTAAAAACAAAATTTTATTGTTTTGGGTCCTTTGCTTTGTTAAAACCAAAGAACAAACCTGTCTCAGTATTAAAGTAATTTATTTTCACAATTTCAGTGTCCCACACGGGACTTAAAGAGAAGAGAAAGCAAGCTATAGACTTCGGGTTCTTCAAGGTCAAAACAACAAACAAAAAGTGTCTCTGACTGAAAAAAAAAACCAATTCTCAACTAACAAAACAAGAGTGCAATGCCTGAACTCCCTGGCTGGCCAGAATCTAACCACAGAAGTGCTGGGTACACAGGATTACAGTTCACAGCAGCAGAATCACCAGCTCACAGATGCCCCACCCACGGCAGTGAATGAGTATGGCTTTTTTTATTCAGGCTTTTAGTCCACTAATGAGGAAGAAGTGACTTAGGCTGTGCATTAAGGTGTGACAACAGGCCTGCAAACAAACAAGAGAAGAAAAGTAAAACTCCCTCCTAGTAAATAGAGCCCAGTCAGTGGAGGTCAGTGGATGTAACAAAAATCAACATTACAAAAATCGTTTGATAGCTTAATGTGCATATAATGTGCATTATACAAAAGCTGGCCCATGACTGGCATCATGGCCTGGGATCTACGAAAGCAATTTGCATGATTTTTTTTCCTTATCCTTTTATTCATAATAGTAAAATAAAATTTCAAAGTCAAATGGGTTTTATTAGCCATGCTGTATTGTGCAAGCACTTTGGCGACAGTGGGAAGGAAAAACTCCCTTCAAGAAACCTCTGGCACAACCAGGTTCAGGGAGGGGCAGCCTGGATTTGAGAAATAGGTGTTTAAATTCAAAGTTTTTAAGAACATGTTTAGCGCCATTTTGTGCCAGTACAGACCGTCATATATATATATATATGTCTACTTTTCCTCTTTGTCTCTTGTTGGTTAGGACTTTATGATTGAGGAATGTGTAAAGAAGAGCCTGTTTGAGTCAGGTGCACCGGTGGGTACTAGACTGACAAGCTAGAGTCAGAGACTCAGATTTTTCTTCATCAGACAGAGACTGAACGTGGACACTATATCCCCAAACTCATTTCTACAGCCAGGGGCAAAACAAAAAGTGATGTGTTTGAAAGCTTTTGGGTTTTACTTTTAGTCTATAGTCTTAAAACTACTTTTCTAAGAAGATAGATCTTCTGCCAAAAATGTGGAATTGAGAAGCCTCCAGGCTGAAAGGGAAGAAATAAGTTATCAGTCAGTCATAAACTGGTCAGATCCTCCAAAAGGCCTGCTGAAAAAATGATTTATTTGGCTTTAATGAAAGGAGAAATTGCTACTGTCTTTTTTCCACTCTTCATAGGACAGCCAAGCTCTTATCCTTAATAAAAATGTACATGCATTCTACACAAAGAGCTATATTAATTCTTTGCTGAAATAGACATGGGCTGAAAGGGTCAGTGGATTGCTTTCCATTTGCACTGACAGATGATTGCCACCAGCTTGGATATTAACATGCAACAAATGGAAGGTGAAGACACTCATGAATAAGAGAAAAAAACCACAGGATTCAGTTTGTAAGACTTTGGATACAGCAATATTGCCTCGTGTGGCAGGTAAATTGTCAAACTTAAACTGGATAAAAAAAGATAATTTGTGGTACATGTTTAGATTTTTCTTAAAAGCTTCACTTGAGATTTTTGTAAAAGAAAACGAGCTGAGGCATATGAAAGCAACGTAGTAGATGTGGTCCACCATTCAAACACATCCTTGCCAGGTTAAATGGCGTGTTTAAATTGCGTGTTGGTGTAAGAACTGAATTACACCAACACGGAGTCGAATTCATATATGCTCTCATTTTCTATTCTGACGGCTTTCTCAAAGCAACTTGGACTACAAGCTACATTTAACGATAAAGTTGACTGTATAACTGTACTGTTCAGCGGTTTATGCTATATTTTTTAAACACTTGATCAGCTTTGCATTCATGGCAAACTTGGTATGACCATTTAACAAAATACACGTTTAACCTTGCGTAATAGAGTGATGTCTATTAGAAGAAAACACTACGCCTGAGGTCTGTACTCTAAAGCAAGTTAAACATACCCAGGATATGTTTTCTTTATCTGGGTTTACTTAGCCATACATTAGCAATTTGATTAAACAATGAATGTGAAGGTAATTTCCAACTCAATAAGTCAACCGAGCATATTCCCAATCTAGCTAAAAGCACATTCATGTGACTGGGTGTTTGCAGCCCGAAACCTGTTAAAAACATGGACATATCTGCTAGCAGGATTGAAACATACTTCACAAACAAAGAACAAACTTTTATATTAGAAGAATGAAATGAAAGTAATATTTTCTTATGTGTTCTCATAACAACGTCAGGCATTCATTTCAGCTACAGAGCTTGGGGAATTTAACTAACCCGGGAGCAAATAAAAACAGAAGTGGTAAGCTGATTTAGCTTAGGAGTACAGGGCTTTAATGCTATCAGTCTGGGTTTTTGGTTAAATAATTCTAAAAGACAAATTATAAGTTGTACTGAAATTGCTCACAGCCAACAGGGAGTACAGCCGCACTGATGAGCTGCACTGGTGTACAGTTGAAGGTCATCACTTGATGAAGGGGGTTAAGAGGATGTATTGTCAGGCCCAGGTGGCAGCTCATAAAACAGGTTATGTATACAGAGTATGTGTCAAGCTGATATGTTGCTAACAGAACAACATCAGCTTACACAGAATTCTCATTTAGACAGTCAATACTATGCAGTTTACTTTGCAGTTTATTTTGATTTCACATCCATTCATACATTGTCCCACCGAGAGGTAAAGCTCTCTCTGGGCTACTTACGTATGTCATATGTAGCAGCTTATCATGGAAGAAACACACCCATTTACACTTTTTCTTTCTCAGGAGCAGTCCCTTGAGACCCTTGAGACAGCGTCTTATCTGCTATATATACATAACAATTTTAATTAGTTTTGATTTTGCCCATCTTAGGTTGTCAAAGTGTGGATACTTGGCTGCAATTTGAAGTTGTTATGGTTGTGTTCTGCAACTGCTTCAAGGGCTCAATTCCTCCTACCGGCATGGTAATTTTGGAGGAGGAGTCAGTGTCATCACCATGCCTACACAGAGTTTTTGGTGACATTTGAACCTTTCTTTTTAAAAAAGGGGAACTGTGGGAACTACATAGTGGGAACCATAAACTCAGTACCAAATTAAATAAATAAAAACAATAAAGAAAGAAATAATAATAACAAATTAAACTTGATTTGGAGAATCTTGAGCTTGAAATCTAGTTCAATGTTATTATTTACTTAAATGTAAAACAAATATTTCTCAAGTTTTCAGAGCAAGCCCTTTTTCTTTGATTAAGAAAAACATTACGGTTTGATGGCTTCTCTTGTGGCTCTGCTGGTGAAGTGTTGCAGGGTTGTGGGGTTAATAACATGTTGGAGTTGTTGGGAGACAGGTGGGGCTTGTTCATTTGCTATTGTGGAGCACGACACACACAGAAGTCAGCCAGCAGGCCTGTTCTGGGGATTCTCTAAGACTACGTAGGGAACTAAAGCAAGCATTCAGCATGTCAAATGCCGCTTTTATCCTGGCCTTGGTTATGACAGGGGCTACAGTGAATCCATTTTGAGGCCCAACAGGGTAATTAAAAATCTCTGTCATGCATACCTCTGTGTCTCTGCAGCACTCCACTGAACAAGTCTGAAAATATAAAGGAGCATAGCCATGATCAGCATAATATTTTGTAAAAGGAACTTACCAAAATATGCAATGAAGTTGCTATGCTTTTTGTTTGTTGCTAATTTGTTGTAAAGTAGAAAAAACATGTAACACCCCTTTCAATAGTTAGGATACAGATTATAATATTTACATGGGTACTGAACCAACTGCTAAGGTTCAACTGTTAGAGCAAAGTGGTTGACTAATGAAACACGATCAGAGAACTTGGTTTGATGGAATTCTATTCACTTGTAATTTTTTTTGTCAATTTCAACATGAATAACCATTTACAGAAAAAGACAACAGCATTACATGAAAGGAAAAATGGGACAGAATCATGGAAAATAATAAACAAAATACACCCATGTAGGATTTGACTTGACTTGGGATTTGTGTCTCTAGTGTCAGCCCACACCTTTAAGTTGTGTGAGTCCAGCAGTACAGTCTCTCCTTGCAGAATGTGCAAAGGAGCAGTGAAATGCAACTCTTTCCTACCAGTTAAGTAGAATTTGCAAAGTTTAAAGCTCACCCGAAGAATTTCAGATTCTTCTCAGATGAGTCATCTCAAAGAATCCTGGAGGGTTGGCTCGCCGTTTGAACTGGGTCATCAATGAACCGTACACCCAAAAAACCTGACCCAGAAGAATCACAGCAATAACAAAACTCTCTTCTAACTAAATTATTGTGTAGTTGGAGGACTTGGACTTGGATGCTAAAATTCTAAATGGCTGTTTTGGTCTCCAATCAGCTCGCTGGCTACTACCTAATTCAGTGGAGTGCTTTGGTTTAAACTAAATTAAAAAACATTTTCGACTAGTATGTTTAATTATTTTATTTCAAAATATATAATTTTTAAGACCATTGTTGGTTTAAATCTAGTTTAAACCAAAGCACTCAACTGAATTTAGCTAGTAGCCAGCGAGCTGATTGGAGACCAAAAAAGCCAATCAGAATTTTCTCAGATAAGAAATCTTCACAGAAAGCCAAGGACTCTGTCAGTTGTCTTCCAGTCAACAACTGTGTGGTAGAAAATTAAAGGTTATATAAGGTGTACCTTGTTTTGAATCCTATATCTGAACTCTCAGCGCTGGCAATAGTATAGCTGTATTAACAGATTAACAGATACCCTTGTAAACAGACAAGTCAACACATAGCGAGATGCAGCATTTATTGGAATGAAAGGTGCAAAGAGATCACCGGAAAACATTTTCAAGCTTGATTCTGTAATTATGTGAATGTTCTGCACAAATTTGTAATTTTACGCCCATTAGTATCCTCCCGTGAAAGGACTCAAATAATTATAGTTGCTCAAAGATTTAAAATGTCATTGTACAGAATGAATACAAATTGTGCTTTGTGATAGCCAATCCATTTCCCATGAAATGACACTTTCTTGCTTTAATTCATCATAATTTTGGCTGGCATCAGTGAATCCAGAGTCTGCGTGACTGTAAGAAAAAACACTAATGTGTTGTTTAACAACATTTTATCTATCGGTATTTATGGTTTGACTTTCGTCATCCACTGGAGCATAAACTGGGTATCATCACCATCATCTACAACGCAGAGCAAGCACCATCCCCATAGATACGGCGGCCAGGAAAGCAGAAGAACATCACATGAACACATCCTTAATAAAGAAGCCACCTAAAAAAAATGCTCCAGACGATCCAGGAGACAAGGACAACTGCTACCTACACGAAAATCTTTTGTGATCCCTCGTCAGAAGTACGGGAGCTGAGCTGCATTTTCTTTAAACACCGTGTCTCTGTGGGTTTCAAACCCCAAAACACACTGCACCAAAAATTGTTCCACCCCAAGGATCCGGTCCCACAGCACAAACAGAGTAAAGTGTACGCTGTGAGTTGCCAGGAGAATTGCCATGATTTATACATCGGGGAAACCAAACACCCCTGGCAAAGAGGATGGCACAACACAGAAGAGTCATGACATATGACATATGATCATGAAACTGAACTCATGGCCATTGTTAGTGGTGCTAGCTTCAGTCCTTATGCAAATGTACTGTTTATAAGACTGTGGGAACCTGCAGTCAGCTAAGACTGAAGAAGTCACTTGGATGAGTGACGAGACCTTTCTCTCATTGAAAACGCAAGGTCCAGATGAACAAAAACAACTTTTGAGGGTTGTTAGTTCTTCTCTGACAACTATTAAAAGATGGTCATGTAAACAGTAGACTGGACTGGTCAGAAAACATTCATGCTCTGTAGAAAAAGGGCCAAAGTCAGCTCAATCTGCTACACAGAGAGGGATAGGAAACGACTTAATAGACTGGTGAAGATATCCAGCTCTGTCCTGGAGTCCTGTCCTATCCAGGAGTCTGGGACTAAATAAAATAGCATGTGATTTTCATTGCAAGTGGGTCACAGTTAATAAATGTTCTAGTACTGTCTGGACTCTAATCCCATTCACATTTCTTCCCATCTAATCTTAAACAAATATGTCTGAGTAAATTAGGAAAAATTGAAAGAAAAACACAGCATACAGAATAAGAAGTGAACTAATCCCTACAGTTAATGGATGTCTAGAGTCTTTAGGTCCTTTGTGAGTGAAAGAAAAAACAGTGTTTCCATTGAACTAGCAATTTTTGGCTCTCAGCCCAGATAAATTCCCAGAACTCAAATGAGGTATAGCTTTTCTTTTTTCCTAGGAAATGTAACATTCATTGTTGGAGCCAGTTCTGATTTCCTGAATCCGAATCTATTCTGCAACATTTAATTAATCTGAAGTCATTTTAGCAGGAACAGTAGCTGTTATAATCATGTTCGTCCAGCAAAGACCATCAGACACAATGAAAGAGAAAGTCAAAATGTCAGTCTCTGCATACATTCTCACTGTCACACACTGACGCTGTTCTCGCTATCTGGCCATCATCCATAGTGTGTCAGTCATGGAGACAACTTAATTATTTTTATCAGCAAATCCTGCTGCTTCAATAATTTTAAAGGACTCAGCTTTTTTGGTGGTGGTAGTTGGGAGCTTGTGATACAAAGATTGTGGCATCAGAAAAATGTTGCTTACATTTAAATGAAACTTGTAGCTTTATTCCAACTTTGTTAAAAAGAATGAGACAAAGGCAGATATATCACACATCGAAATTTGCAAGAAGTTTTATGTGAAGTAGTCTGGAAATACTGCTCATCTCAAAAGCTAGTATTTAATCGGCTTTACCGAAAAACCAACACCTGATAAAGCTCCCCATTCAGAGGGAGTGACAATAATGTAAGCCATCACCTGCATTATGTGCAAAAACATGCTTCCATAAAACAAAGGCTTTTGTTAAATGCTCAAAAAACTGGAATGCATGACTGTGACACAGTCGTTATAATTTTTGGATTTGGTTTCCACAGACACAACTAAGCCACAGTCTGAGGCACACAGAGGTGCCCAGATTCTAAAGAGGCCAATAGTCAGGTGCAGCTCTCAGGCGCTGCTGCTGCTGCTGCCTGGTTAACTACTTAGTCACTTCTCTATGCAGGTCCTCTAAGATGGCATTCATCTTCAAAAGTACACACAGCTTTCCAAAAGGTCTTCATATGAGTGACCTTGATTATTTATTACGTATTATTTGGATATTGTGTTTATTCATTGTTATTGTGTGATCATGTTCAGCTGTTACAACATCCACTGTCTCTTCACAGAGGTTACTCCTGAAAACGACATTTTTAATCTCAATGCCATTTATACCAGGATAAATAAATTATTATAATAGTATAACGTGTTTATATTAGCAACATGTTTATGTGCTAATTTTATTACAACAATTATGCCATATGGTTATTATTTAAAAGCTACTTATACTACTGTGTATGTTAAAAGTTGAAATGTATTTTTTACAAGAAGATAGTATTATTGTCAGAAAATCAGGTCAAAGCTGTCAAATTAAGGTAATGCAAGATAATAAATACTTATTTATCACATATTTGGAAAATAATTTTCAGCTGAAGTAATAATAGCACTAGCAGGGCCATGCAGTGGTACAGTGGTTATCACTTTTGCAGCAAGAAGTTCCAAGGTTCAAACCCCAGTTGCGGTCTCTCTGCATAGGGCTTGCATATTGTCCCCATGCCTATCTGAGCCCTCTTTGGATACCCTTCCTTTTTCTTTGCAGTCCAAAGCATTTGTTAGTTTATTCCATTATCTAATATGAATAACAGTTTATTCAGCGCTGAGATCCAAAATTGGCCATTGGTATCAAGACTTGCCGATGCTGCAACTGTCACCTGATCAGCAAGCCAATCTGCCACAGCCTTACACCACTGCTCCAGAGCAATCTGCTGCTTTTGTCAGGCGAAAAGCTTGTAATTTTGGTGGGTCAGCCTCTCTGTAAACATTTTGTTTGTACACAGGATACAAGGTGTGATGACCGTTTTTGTCATGCAAATCTGCAAGTGTCAGTCGGAGCCAGTTAAAGTTTACCTTCTTGTGCGTTAAAGTCTAAAATAATGTATTTGAAGTTTCTTTTGAAATATTTTGTTTCAGTCAGTGTGATTTAAGCACAGACGATGCGGCCAGTTTTACTTCCAGTTCCTGAAGATGCCAAGACTTTCAATGGGAGTGTCCACAATGGACAGAATTGGTAGTGCCTGAAAGAATGATATTGCAGATACTAAGCAGGGAAAAAGAGTTTCCATAAAAGGGTGGCTGGGCTCTTTCTTAGAGATAGGATGAGGAGCTAAGCCATTTAAGAAGATCTTGGAATAGAGCTTCTGTTCCTCCACATCACAAGGAGCCAATTGAGGTGATCCAGGTATGTTCCGAGGCCCCAAGGCACTTTTTGGAGAGATGTCTTGGCTGACTTAGAAACAACTCTGTGTCCCTCCAGATGAGTTGGAAGAGAGCCAGAGGGAGGTAAGTCTGGGCTTCTCTGCTTAGACAGCGTCACCTGCTACCTAAACAAGGATGAGTGATCGAAAATTGGATGTTTGGTTGTCATATTGTTATTTTTAAATTCCTACTATATTTTTCACTTTATGGCTGTGTGTGGTATAAAGTGGTATAAACCAACATCTGAAAACAAACTATTTTAAGTATCTTCTCAGTCTGATTGTGTATGTTTACCGTGTACCTGAGGTAGCAAGACAGACATCTTTACTTAAGATGAGATACGTTGTAAAAAAAAAATTCAGGTAAAAGTTGAAAAAAGTATTCTGTTCATTTACTCTGTAAGTCAAGAAAGTTTTCTATGCTGAGAAAAATGTCCCTGAAATGTATTCAAAATAAGAAAGCTTTGAAGGACATTTCTACCAGCTATTATTGTGCCAAGCTAACTTGACCTCATGCTATATTAGTATATTGCACACTGTTAGTATTAGTTATTAATTAAATTATTGCTCACAAAAATATCAGCTGATTTTAGTTGTCTACAGGCTGTGGTCAGCTAACCTGTGATGCTGTTGTTACTATAATGAACTATTCCCTACCTCTTTAGACCAGCTACTCCCATCTTCTCCCACCTGCTGCATCACCTTCTCCTCCGCTCACCTGCATCTACTCTCGTAATCAGCCCCCTGAGTGTATTTCCCCTCAGCTCATTATATACTTACCAGATGCCACTGCTTGCTTGGTTTCTGCTTCTTTGGTCTTGAATTTACTCTGTCTTTTGCCTCAGCCTGTTCCTTATCTACATAGTTTGAACTTGAAAGCTCACTTCTACTTTTTCTAGCCAACCTCTTGAGTTATGCTGTAGAGTCCTCTGAGCAGAACCCTGGATTTTTGAAAAATAGACAAAAGAGAATACACTGATGATTTGTTATTACAGAGCTAACCGAGGAAGCTACAGTCTTAATAATCACTCTGACTACTACCTGAAAAGGTAGTAACTTATTCAGTCTCAGCTGACTGCAGGTTTCCCCAATCTATCTAATCTGCAGGGGAAACCTGCAGTCAGCTGAGACTGAAGAAGTCACTTGGATGAGTGATGAAACATTTCTCTCACAAAACGCTACGTCCAGATGAACAGAATCAATTTTTGGAGGTTAGAGAAGGAGCAAGCTGCAGATGGCACAGACCAATAAACGACCAATGAGGAGCAATTCTGTGATAAGGATGATAGCAAGACTGTTGTTACAATTAAATTAAAGAATTGGAATTTATCCCCACCTGAGAATAAAGTTGGGCTTTAAGCTGAAAATGTCATCAGGACCTAGAAAATATGCCGTATCCTGAAGTTCACCAAACCATAGTGGTAAACTTGACCACCTTAGAGGGTTAACAGTTTTACAAAGGTTTACTGGAAGGAGGTATCCCAGAAAGACTGATTTTGAGTGGTGTGTACAGCTACAGAAATGATTCTACCAGCAATTCATGGGATGCAGAGTCTAGAGAGTTAATAAATTTTACATGTTGTTAGGGGTGATTCACTTTGACAACTGTGATACAAGACAAGGCCATCAACAACAAGAGAAATTGGCAATGTCCAGAGTGATTTGGAACAGGTCTCTCTTGGAAATGAGATTTTTAATCTCAATGAGATTTTTTACCTGAATAAATAAAGGACTAAAAACAAGCCACTCATCTATATCCCAAGTCCAAAAGTCACAGTGGATGAGCATCTGGTGGCTTTTCAAACAGAATAAGCCAAGCAAGCAGTCTAAATATGGCATATGGCAAGTGCCAGGACAAGTTAAAGCTGGAAAATGCAGGTTTGGAAAACATGCAGATAGTGTTCCTGATAAGAACAAAGGAAGGTTTGTGGTTCTGGAGATGAAGCAAGTGTAATTTGGGAATAATTTCACTCGTACACAACATAATACCAGAAAAATATTCCCAGTTACTTTTAGAGTCCCTTAGGGAGAACAAAGGTGTTACTTTAAGTGATAGAAAATTTTTTAATTGTTTCAAAACAAATGCTCGTGGTAATTTTGACCCAAAGTAGTCGGTAATAAACAGTATTTTATGTTTAATCTGTTTATTTTTTATAATCAAAAAAATTCAGAAATTATTTTCTAGAGCTCGACATCAAGACAAATAAACTCAGATTAATGAGATTTACAGGCCATAAATGACAAATAATAATCTTCACAAGAATTTATTATGGCTATATCATAAAAAAATCCTTATTACTACCTTTTAAAATTATCAATAATAATTTACTGTTAATCAACACTTAGAACAAAAAACAGAAAACTGCTTATTGTAAACTAGTCCGTGCATTCACAGCAGTGGTAGGAAACCTTGCCTGTGTGAGACTTTCCCTGTTTCCCACGCTCACTGGAAGTTCAGTCTTGCGAATCTCCAACGACTCTGTTTTAACTCTCAGTTAGTTTGATCTCAGTTAGCTTAGAATAAATTGATTCTACTGCGCGAATGTATGTCACAGCACTCAGATGCTCCGCATCGATGGAGCAGCAAACCATTCGTGTGTGATGCAAGCAACAGGAAATATTGGCTTTCAGAGTGCTATGTTGCTATTGAGGCTGTGTAAGTGAAGGGCTCTTTATGCTGTTTTATTATTTCCCTGTTTTGAGATGCCCCGTGATCTTTCAAAGACCAACAATGTTCTGTCTGTGTAGGAACCTGGGAAAATGTGGTTGGGCAGTTCTCAAGACTGTGTCAAGATCTCCCTTGAACTCTCACAGTCCCATAAAGCAAACATAAACCATCATTTCACTTGATTTTAACCACACTTGTGGATCTAAATGTATTTCAATAGATGGGGGTCAAATCTAATCCGCACAGCCTCAGGTTAAAAGCATTTGTAGCTCCTGTACAGTGGTTTAAATTTTAAAATGAATTTAAAAATATTTTGATATTTTGACATACTTTAGAAAAAGTTTTCATGCTAAAAGAATGATATTTACTGCTGTCAAAAAATATCAACAGATAAAATGTCACCTGAACAGCATGCAAGGGTTAAAACTTTATATTTTCTAAGAAAAACAATGTATGACTGTAAGAATACAAGAATACAACTGCATAGAATAGATTTTGTGTTGTCCTGATTTACTGTCAAGTCTGTCTTCACAATTTTGCCAATGAAGCAGAAAACATGTAATATAAAATCTACATTTATTTCACTTATATTTGGTCAAACCTTTTCCATGATTTCTTTAGAGGACGCTGTCAAACTTGGATGCACATGTATGATGTCCATATTTAAGAGTATTATTACAGAACACTGTCTGTATTATTTTGTTTGTTTTTTGGTCAGCACTCTTGTCTTGTCTTGTTAGCAGCATCAGCATCCTGACTGGGGTAGGCGAACAATCAAATTATATGTCAGAGAATTAAAGAAGAAGGTTAATAACCAAAATCATGATTTCTTCGACTGGGATTTTAAGTTTTCTCAAACTGGCTGATGTAAAGAAAGCCTAGCACTAATTAACATTGGCATTTTACCACATAGTTCTGAAACTGTGTATGGGATAGTGGGAACTGTTAACTGTGTGATTGGCGAGGTGGTACACAAAACTTGCAGAAAATGGAGTGAGGGATGGGAGTAAAATAAAGAGTGACGTGGAAGCGTAAGAAACAAGCAAATGAAATAAACAGTCTGTACAATGTACATGTTCTCACTTTCATTAGAATTTTGTTTATCAAAAGGTCTGACATAGGTGAGCTGGTAAATGCAAATAACAGCATTCTCATCACTTATTTCTTCAATACAATACAGGGAGTGCAGAATTATTAGGCAAGTTGTATTTTTGAGGAATAATTTTATTATTGAACAACAACCATGTTCTCAATGAACCCAAAAAACTCATTAATATCAAAGCTGAATGTTTTTGGAAGTATTTTTAGTTTGTTTTTAGTTTTAGCTATTTTAGGGGGATATCTGTGTGTGCAGGTGACTATTACTGTGCATAATTATTAGGTAACTTAACAAAAAACAAATATATACCCATTTCAATTATTTATTTTTACCAGTGAAACCAATATAACATCTCCACATTCACAAATATACATTTCTGACATTCAAAAACAAAACAAAAACAAATCAGCGACCAATATAGCCACCTTTCTTTGCAAAGACACTCAAAAGCCTGCCATCCATGGATTCTGTCAGTGTTTTGATCTGTTCACCATCAACATTGCGTGCAGCAGCAACCACAGCCTCCCAGACACTGTTCAGAGAGGTGTACTGTTTTCCCTCCTTGTAAATCTCACATTTGATGATGGACCACAGGTTCTCAATGGGGTTCAGATCAGGTGAACAAGGAGGCCATGTCATTAGTTTTTCTTCTTTTATACCCTTTCTTGCCAGCCACGCTGTGGAGTACTTGGACGCGTGTGATGGAGCATTGTCCTGCATGAAAATCATGTTTTTCTTGAAGGATGCAGACTTCTTCCTGTACCACTGCTTGAAGAAGGTGTCTTCCAGAAACTGGCAGTAGGACTGGGAGTTGAGCTTGACTCCATCCTCAACCCAAAAAGATGATACCAGCCCAAACCAGTACTCCACCTCCACCTTGCTGGCGTCTGAGTCGGACTGGAGCTCTCTGCCCTTTACCAATCCAGCCACGGGCCCATCCATCTGGCCCATCAAGACTCACTCTCATTTCATCAGTCCATAAAACCTTAGAAAAATCAGTCTTGAGATATTTCTTGGCCCAGTCTTGACGTTTCAGCTTGTGTGTCTTGTTCAGTGGTGGTTGTCTTTCAGCCTTTCTTACCTTGGTCATGTCTCTGAGTATTGCACACCTTATGCTTTTGGGCACTCCAGTGATGTTGCAGCTCTGAAATATGGCCAAACTGGTGGCAAGTGGCATCTTGGCAGCTGCATGCTTGACTTTTCTCAGTTCATGGGCAGTTATTTTGCGCCTTGGTTTTTCCACACGCTTCTTGCGACGCTGTTGACTATTTTGAATGAAACGCTTGATTGTTCGATGATCACGCTTCAGAAGCTTTGCAATTTTGAGACTGCTGCATCTCTCTGCAAGATATCTCACTATTTTTGACTTTTCTGAGCCTGTCAAGTCCTTCTTTTGACCCATTTTGCCAAAGGAAAGGACGTTGCCTAATAATTATGCACATCTGATATAGGGTGTTGATGTCATTAGACCACACCCCTTCTCATTACAGAGTTGCACATCACCTAATATGCTTAATTGGTAGTAGGCTTTCGAGCCTATACAGCTTGGAGTAAGACAACATGCATGAAGAGGATGATGTGGACAAAATACTCATTTGCCTAATAATTCTGCACTCCCTGTATGCATGTCCTTCATTCATCACTTTGTGGAACTTCAACGCAATTCTTCTCTCCCTCATATTCCATCTTCACAAGCATATCCTATGTGGAGATTGAATAAAAATTAGTTGACACTAATTAATGGCACAAATAATCCAGTAATCAATTGCAGCACAGTAAAAAAAAAAAAAAAAAGGAATCCTCTTTGAGCCATTACTTGTGTAAAGTATTTTCCCAAAAGACAAGGACACAGACAACAGGTAATACTGAACTAAATGTAAAACCTCAACCTTTTTCATTTTTACCTAAACCGTGTGCACAAAACTCTGGAGGGATCTAAATGCTAACGTAGGACCCAGTCAGGACGTCTGCTACTGCTGTTTGCTCGTTTTTATGGGAGATCATTTTCAGGCTTCAAGTAGCACCATTATACCAACATTTCACATTCTAGACATTGTTTGACTGAAAATTCACATGCAAGCTTTTTTTCAAGGCTGTGGTATTTGCCCGCAAACAATACCTTTCAGCTAGCTAAAACAGAATATTATGCTATCACCGAGCAACATGGCTAATGCCTTTCACACAGCTTTGTCTCAACTCCAACAGAAGTAAAAGCTAATAATAATAATAATTGAAACAATCTTTGAAAAAATGACTTACATGGCAAACAACTCAAATATGTAGAGCAAAATGTTCTGAAACGGCTTCACTTCAGCTTCGATTGGAGCCTGTGGTGCTGGGGGCGGAGTCTGTGAATTTACTCTATTAATGTCATAGCCCCTGTAGGAGTTCAGAGTTAAGAGGTCAAGAGTTATTGTTTCCATTGTAACACCTTCAGATTTGAAATAGAAACACTCATTTTTAACACTCGATTTTAACTACTATCATTTTACACCTCAGAGTTACAATAAAAGAATGTGACTCTTCTTAGAGTAAAATTAACTCTACTTTTGCAAGAAGACTACTAACACCAAAACATTTAACACTTTTGAATTTGCTGTGTACAGAGGGATATGAAGAACACCATATGAAACATTAAAATCACAAGTGGGAAAGAAATCCACAACAAAAGACAAGCATAAAGGTCATGAAGTCATTTTTCTCTTCTGAGATCCTGAGTATTTTCTTCAGCTGTGAAATAACTAAGAACACTTTCTCTTTCGATTCCTGTCTTCCTCCCTTGTTGAAGGGTTGGAATGCCAATAAGCAATCCTCTGTTGTTTCATAACCTGACTGCAGCTTATGTACAAATGTTGTGCAGAAAATCAGACGAAATAAGTACTGCAGAAACTTCAGTGTGTTCTGAATCTGTTGCCAGACTTTCAAAATATCTGCTGAAAGACTTTGCTAGATGGGTCTAAAGCTCACCAAGAATGACAATGTCCTGAAATTAACCAATTAACCATCAGCTGATTTTCTTTATTCAGCTCCTGTTCCTTCAATTCTTCTGCTGATCTGATTCTACAATGGAGAGCTCCCAGTTGCCATAGAAACCTTCTGTCTTCCATAATCATGTGGTTGTGTTCATGTTACTTTCCTCATACAAGCTGTATTTGCAGTGGAAACAGTTTCTCAGGGTGCTTTGTATGCTTATAGCAATACTGTGACAAAATGTTTTACTGTCAGCATTAAAGTCAGATCAAAGTCTCTGTGCTGTCCTGTAGACTGACCTTTTCAAGTTTTCTGTCTTAAGAAAGTCTGTCTTCCTCTCTATCAAATATATGTATTAGGGTATGTATCTTCATGAAGAACCTAGATATCATATTCATCTTTACTGCTTTCCTGTGTGTAGAGAAGTGTGTAGTTCCAAACCAACAATAAAATGAATGAAGCCCGCAATCCAGCTGGAACTGTTATGAAGTGAAAATAATAATAATAGTTGGAGAGATCCTTGTCTTGGCTTTGATCCCAGACTGAAAGAATCAGCATTTCTTTTTTCTGACAGATTCTCTCTTCAGAAAAAAAATAAGAAAAAACAGCAGGCTTAGCAATCTGTCTTCTCTTTTTAAATCCCATTCTGTCTTTTTCAAAAGCTAAAAGTGTTTGTCTATGACAATTTGTGAGACAAGTATATGAATATCTACATATGAAAAATTATTATAATTATATATGTTTATGTTGAGTATACCTTATAATGTTAAAGGACTTGGTTTTTTTGGTTTGGTAGGTAATTGCAAATGTAGAGCTCATGGGACTGTCAACTCTCAATCTGCTGTCAAAAACAAAAGAATAAAAGTTCAAACAAGCAGACAACTTAAGAAGGTATTACTGAAAGTTAGCAGTGAAAGAAATAGCTCAAGTTGTTTAAGTTTTAATTCACGAGATGCCAGCAGCCTCAGGATACATATATGACAATTACAATACAATGACAGTAAATAGTTATAACATCAAGAGTGATGTGTAATAATCATATTCAGTATATGTTATCTGTTTATAACTAAGAGAGGTAACGTGATCACAATGAATGAATATATATTATTGTCGCTATTATTGACCAGAACTATTTAGGAAGTCATCAAAATAAATAGGTAGAGAATAATGATAATAAATAAGTAAAAACTAGAACTTTGTGAGCTGATAAAAATGAATGCATTGTTTGTAGGTTTCTAAATCTAATAACTGGTTGTGCCACCCTTAGCAGCAAGAACTTCAATCTGCAAGTAATAACTGTGAATGAGTCTTTCACATCTCTCTGACTGAATTTTGGCCCACGTGTCTTTGCAGAATTGTTTTATTCACTCTTTTTAAAGTCATGCCAAAACATGTCAATCGAATCAGTCTGAACTTTGACTAGGCCACTCCAAAACCTATTTTATGTCAAACATATAAACACACAGATTTATACTGTACTGTATTCTATAAATGCTTTTTATTTGTCTCTCTCTCTCTCACTCGCACACACACACACACAGTAAATGTTAAAAAAAAATCTAAGTAAGAAAATAAAGAATGAAAATATATCTCAAACTTTTAATTAGTTCTTTAAAACCCATCAAAATGTCACATTCCCTGTTAGCTGATATCATATTTATGAATATACAAAGGATGTAACTTCAGAATCCACAAGCCGAGTGTAGATACATGCCCCATATCATCAGTTTACTGACACCTGATACAAATGTTTGAGTCAACAAGCCTATGAAACATCATCAGACAATTTGATTGTCAGGCTTGTATTTTTTCTTAAAGTTACACTGTGTACAAACTCTTGATGTCTTTTATCGTAACCTGCAGTCAACTCAGATTTGTTTACTTACCCTTCCCGATTCAAATACATAATCCTAATTACAGGGGCCGCTGTATTACAAACAATCCTACACTGTTAGCCTTTGCAGTAATTTACATAGCTTAGTACTGCAAAATCAACAGTAAAAAACTCTAAAGGATGTTAGCAGTTTAGTACTGTAATTTGCATGTATTTGTGGGAAAATTCCATGAGATTACATTATTTTTACGGTAACTCACCGTACTCATGGAAACAGCTGTAAAATACAGCAAATGTAACAATTGGTGAAGTTACTGAGATTATACTATTACACCGTCCGGATTTCTGTTGTTTTCTACTGTAGATCTACGAGTAATTACTTAAATCCTCATTCAGAGTGTATTACTATAAAATGTGATTCACTGTGAAAGTAGTATAACATATAAACTACAATATACAGCACAATTTTTAACTTAAGGAGTAAGTTGCAGCCACACTAAAATTTAATTCCTTGAGCTGAATGGAACCTCATATATTAATAAATGTATTTGTTTATTCAAACAATGTGAAACATTATTAATACTGTAAGGTTAGTATTGTGATAGAGTCGAGTATATTGTAGACATTATGCTAGTACAATTATGGTGAACAAAAAGTACATTTAAAAGTTAATTTCAAGAATACTGTTATGTACTAAAACGGGGGGCAATATAGTCCCAAGAAGCATTATTAGTATACGTACTAGGTAAGGTATACTTGGGGAAATATACCGTATTTCCCGGACTACAAAGCGCACCTGAATATTAGCCGCACAAGCTAAAATCAGGGGAAAATCCTGTTTTGTACATACATTAGCCGCACCTGACCAAAAGCCGCAGGTGTTTCAATGTTGACTTATCATATGTAAGAGAATATGCACAAAGGGAATTGTCAGGAAAGAGATGGCTGTTTGGAGACACACCCCTTTTATTAATATTTTGAAAAACAAGTTATGGGTACATATTTGCACAACTTTTTAGGTATATGAAGTGACACGGCTTTAACAAGAAGAAAAGTCAGTCATTCACCACCATCTTCCTGCGCACTAAAACCACCAAAGTCCTCTTCTCCGGTGTCGGAAACAAACAGGCTCAGGGTGGCTTCGTCATCCACTCTCAGCTTCTTTCCTTCGTTGTCACTTAATAACCAACCAAAGAAATCCTCGTTGTCAGTGTCGGAGTCGAACACCCTCAGAAGGGCCGTGGCGGTGTCCTCCTCTCCATGCAGCAGTCCAGCCCTTTGAAATCCGTTGGTGATCGTGGATGTTTTCACACTTTTCCACGCTGTCAGAATCCACCGGTGGAGTTGAGCATAACTTGCTTTTCGCAAGTTTATCGGCGCTCGTCATCCACGCCTCCCGCTGAACGCGTAGCGCTACTTTGAAGTTTGTTTTTCGCGCTACTTGTACAGCACTATGTTGCCTGGCGGATGGACATGTGACCAACATACCACTCTTGATCCCCGATACTGTGTGTCTGATCACATGCCCTTCCGCCAGGCAACGTAGTGCCGTACAACAGCGGAACAAACAAAACAAATCGTCTTACAATATCACAAAAATCATGGACAATCCATAGAAAAGCCGCACCTGACTAAAAGCCGCAGGGTTCAAAGCTGGTGCAAAGAGTAGCGGCTTATAGCCCGACAATTACGGTAATTGAAGTATACTTGTTTTTCGTATGGCCAGCAACAAAAACTAATGGCTTTAGAGTAATGTTTAAAAATTACTTCATTTAGTAGGGTGTTCCTTTTTTCTCTTCTTATTCTTTCTTATACTGGACCTTCATTTGTTTTTTATAATGTGGTACTTTTTAAGACACCTCTGCCTAACTACAGTGAACTGACCTAATAATATGCTCTGGTCGTCATTTTACACAAGTTAAGGTGTCACATCCATGAAACCTACACCACTAACCAGCATCAGTCCTACAACTTCACTCTCAAAATTAATAAATTCTGGGACAAGCAGAAACTGTATTTTTAGCGGTGCATTTTGTTGCAGGCCAGACTGCTATTAAATGCACTCTCCTAAAGAAATAATTCCTTTGTAGCACCACTTCGTCTTGGTTCAGAAGAGATGTCCTGGATATACGTGATAATGTAACACATTATCACAGTTTAGCGCGTTGGGTTGTGTTTTTAAAGCGATTGTTACGTTTTTAAAGCTTTGTAATGCGACACGCGCGATAGCCGACACCACACCTTCACCTGACGTACAACGTGACGTATGACGCACACGTCGGGTATTCACTTTCAAAACAACAATGGGGATAGAAAATATCTCCTGCAAAGCAGGAGAACAACATGGCCATCAGCTATTCTGTGCCACAGATCTGAAGATCATATGCTATTCGTGATAACTCTGCTAGACTCCAAATTGCTCGTCCATGCGGGAGTATCTCAAAATTAAATGAAACCACTTAACACTTTTTCCCTAAAACGGACTGACATGGGACACATTAAAGTTGGATCGGAACCAGCTAATCAGTCTGAAGGTAAGTGTTTTATTCACTTATTCGAGAGAAGTCCGAAATGCGTTCTTATATTTGTTTTGACTTTTAAGCTACCCTACCAGGATATTTTCATTCAAATGCTAACACAAAATGTCAATATCTATGAATGTGGAGACTCAAAAGACTGGTTAGGTAATAGTTGCCGGTGGATTTATGAGACTTGATAGAAACTTGGACGTTTGCAACAGGTGAATCGGTGAACTACCGAGGTTGCGGCCAAATGCTTAAAGCTGTTAGCTGGTCAGTGTTTTCAGGTGTGCTTGTTCTACCTGTACGGTGCGGAGTACTGACTAAGTCATGTTAAACCCATTAAAGCGTCGAGCTCAAATATCTTTTCATTTTTGTGCACTGTTCTCTTGTCGGCACACATTTTCTTTTTATTGAAGCCTTTTGTGAATAATTTTGATCATGTAAAAACTGGGAATTGGTCCCTATTGACAATACTCTTATTTTTTGCATTGCATATGCCATTTAGGAAAGGTAATTGGTCACTGAACTTTTTGCAACTATGTGTATTTCTAAATTTTGTGGCTTCAGTGCATGCAAATTTATATTGTTCAGTTTGCATGTTAAAAGCCTGCCAAGCACCCCAAGGCTGATTATGCTTGGTAAGAAGTCATTTATGAAATAGAGCTGATTAGACCATATTAAAATTTCTGTTTGGCACAGGAGCTTTTCGTGGACACAGGTATCCAGTCTCTGTTTTGTTAGCTCAAATTTCTGTAATTTCCTTTATAAACCAAAGTTGTTGGACATGTGTCTCAGTGAATCCAGCAAAGTAACAATATCAAATTTCACATTACATATTAGTGATCAACATGGTAGTCTAGCTACACCAACAGCAGAAATACTGAATTCAATACTGTAAAGTTTAACAGCAGCGCAAACTATAAACTCCAAAATAACCATACAGTTGATTCATCTCTGGTAATTTTTAACTGGGCTGACTCTTTGTTAGGTGTGTTTAATGGGCAGAATAATTCCCAATTATGTACAATTATAATATGTTAAAACAGACTTATGTACATAAGGCCATTAATAATTAACTGTATGTAGCTACTTGCTTTATGACTATCTAGACAGTGTGCAGAAGTGAAGTATTGAAATTATTTTTTGTTGCATAATGACAACATGTTGCCCCTATACATTTAAGGACAAAGTTCAATGACCGCCACCTGCTGGATGGTGAGTGCAGAGGGGCGTGTAATTGTTGAGCTGGACAAAGAGAACACCTTTGCTGATGCAATGTCAGTCTTCTTTGGTAATTCTATGTATTGAACCTGGAATACCAGAAGTCAGCGTGTGCGAGGTTTTTTGTAAGGATAAACCCTGAAGAGGGAACAAAATGTACCTCCAAGGTTGGGACAAGCAGAAAGACTGGGACCACTGTGAAGCGAAAGGTTGTTCACATTAACCCTCATGTCACAAGTTTCCTCCAGCGGCCTACTGAATTTGAGTGGAGAACTTCAAATTAGGTAACTGTTTTTGCCATTTTAGTGAATTTCTTGTATAATTTAAGTGACCAATGTGTTGTTACCCATGTCTCCACAGATGATCCATGGCCCATGCTTTCTGGACATTTACACAAGACGAGCAACAATGAAGACAAGCTCTCTTGCCACTCTTGCAAGACGCCGTCTCTGTCCAATAGGTTTTTTGAGTGCAAGAGTGTTGATTTTTTTCCCTGCTTTTACTGTTTGTTAAAAATTATTTCAGCTACTTACACTTTAATTGTCACATGTATTGGCTCACCCTACAAATTAATGAACTCAGTCCACAAAGCAAGATCAGGGTTCAGTGCAGGTCAGTCAAGTTCCTTCACACCACACACGCTCATCCATGTCGTTGTGGACCCTGTTTTGTGCAATGATTTGGTGGTGTGAGCCAGTATTTTGGATAAAGTGCAGAGGTGGGACCAAGTCATTGTTTTGCAAGTCTCAAGTAAGTCTCAAGTCTTTATCCTCAAGTCTCAAGTAATGTCAGGCAAGTCAGAGTCGAGTCTCAAGTCACTGGTGTAAAAGTCCGAGTAAAATCACAAGTCTGAAATTTTGACTTTCAAGTCCGTTCGAGTCTTTAAAAAAAAAAAAAAAACGAAAAAAGAATGTTGCAGTTATATGCTAAATGTAAATATTAGACCATGTAATTTTTAAATCTGTGTTTTTCTCAACACATGACAAAAGAGTGAACTTAGAAAATATACACAAATTGTGAAATTGCACCTCTTTAAAATGCAGCTCAATTAAACCTAGCTCCAAGAATAATTTTCACCGACAGTTCTGAGATAAGCCGCATGTTATTCTTGGATGCGGTTGTAGGACCGGCTTTAAAATCGCATGACAAAAATATCATACACATTAAAAAAACTGCATCACCAATGTAGCCTGGACAACATTTGCTAGTTAGATGAAGTCAGCTATCTCATTGTAGCATTTTTATATGCATATTTATAATTATATGGTTCTTGGAGTGAGTGCACACACTCATGAAGTTTAGTAACTTCAGGTCACTGCAACAAGCCCAGGTACAGTTTACCGACGGATGGGTACAGACCCTTGAAATGCACCATGTAGAACAAAAGACCATCGTACGTATCATAAGTTTACCAGTCTCACAAATCGTCCTCATAAATACACATTCGTTAACCGTTTATTAATAGGACCTTTGAGCTCAAGCGTAATTAATTAGCAGTGGAAATAATTTCTGGTACGCATTACAGAAATGTTGCAGTGACAATAATATTGTATGCTGTAATCGTACTGGGCAATTGGTGATACAAAAAAACAGTTTTATCCTGTGAATAAAAGTATATGTTTTTGTCAATGTACCATAATAACAGAAGCGAAACGCAATATTGTGTCAGGACAATTCACTATTTATGCACAATAAACAAAGGAGCATAGCGCGGCAATTTCTGTTCAGTGCCAGACTTGCTTGTAACCTATATCACCAATTATGTTAAGAAAAATGAAGCATTAACTACAACAGAAGACTTGCCTTTGTGGAAATGCTTGGAGCAGACTAACCTGTGAGCTGGAGTGTTCTGGGACGTTATATTTGATCTTTGAATGGCTGCAATCCAGACCATCCGTCGCCTGTTTGTCACTTCGGAAACATGGCTCGAACAATTTCTCTTCAACGACGTAATCCGATAACAACCGATCTCTTTACCCGTCGGCTTCCCGTGGCTGTCATGCGACCGGCTATTGCAGTTAATAATACAACAGCTTCTTGCCATTTTTGTGTTTCTTTTTATCGCTGTGTGACTGATTTCAATTGAAAGCCTGCGTGCGCTAGTACCTCTTGCCACGAGTTCCCAGAATCCTTTGCGGTTTTACCCCTGAATGACGTCACATTTTCAATCTCTTTATAATATGCATGTTAAATTTTATATTTGGGGTGAAATATCAAGTCTTTTCAAGTAAACCAGTTCAAGTCCAATTCAAGTCCCAGGTCATTGGTGTAAAAGTCCAAGTCAAGTCACAAGTCTTAGAACATTTTTTCAAGTCAAGTCTAAAGTCATAAAATTAATGACTCGAGTCTGACTCGAGTCCAAGTCATGTGACTCGAGTCCACACCTCTGACAAAGTGTATATAAAGGCAGAAGTGTGGGGCTTGATATTATATTCATTACAATTCAGTTTATTTGTATGGTGCCAACAAAATGAATGCCAAGGCACTTCACATTGTAGGTTTAAGACCCTACAAAGTATAAGAAAACCCAACACTTGAGCATATGTTGTCTGCCATGATGTGGATATGACATAATATCGTTATTGTTTGTACAACCATCAGAGAAAATAATGGATTACATGGTTTAGTAAAAACAAGTGCTTCCTCAATGAAAATATGTTTTCAGTTCTTTTCAGTTTTTGATTTTGGAAATGTGTATTTCAGCAGGGAAGAATCAGAAGTGAAATAAAGTGGTGTAAAGCACATGAATTATATTTTGTGTGTGTGTGTGTGTGTGTATCTATCCATCCATCCATCCAATTTTTTTGGAACCCTCCAGTCTCTTACAGTATGTTACTGTTAACTGAAATTACGGTAAATTACGACCTGTTAAACAGTAAATGACTGCCTGTTGGGACACTGTATCCTCTAGCAGAGATGAATATTTTTGGTACTGATGATGCGTGATGATGGTAAGTTACTGGTTAATATATTGCAGTTTATTACCTTGCAGCGGGCTTACATTGACATACCGGGAATAAACGGTAGTATACCAATTTCTTAATCACAGTATGATGTTACTTTGTTGACGTAATTTACGACATAACGACATAACGGTATCTCACTGGCGTCACTGTCACCAGTAAGATATTCAAAGTCCTGACCTGAATCTGATTGAGATTCCAGAGCATGACCTTACAAAGACGTTTCATGCTCGAAAACCCTCCAATGTGGCTGAATTACAACAATTCTGCAAAGATGAGTGAGCCGAAGTTTCTACAAAGTGTTTATTTGTGTTATCTATGTGTAATATTTAAATGTGCTTGATGTTCGTAAACATTTAAGTGTTTTCACACCACTGTATGTCTTAAATAAGAAATACAAAATTCTCTTTCTATTGTTCTCTGTTTTTCTGCATCGTAATCAGAGGTGGGTCGAGTATCCAAAAATTGTACTCAAGTAAGAGTAGCATTACTTTAAAATATTATTACTCAAGTAAAAGTGAAAAGTAGTCTTCAAAAAAGTTACTCGAGTAAGAGTAAAAAAGTACTTGGTGAAAAGACTGCTCAAGTAGCGAGTAACTGTTTGAAATTTCTGATTTATTTTATAAATAAATGCTATGAGACAAACAAAAATAAACAAATATACAAATTATAGTATTTTCAACAGGAATATATGTAAAAACATCAACAAAATAAGGCACAACAATTCTGATTTCAGATTTTCACAACATTTTTCAAACAAGCTTTTTTCCACCAATACCTACAGTAAATAATATAAATATATAAACAGTGCAAACAATTTCCAGTGACAAGATATGCTGTAAACTTTATATTCATTTTTGCTCTAAATGGCACAGCAGCCTCAGAGAAAACAGAACGAGGCATCTTCAATGTATGTACATACAAGGCAGCTCAGTTTACCATAAATTGTATGGGTGTGCATTTATTTCTGCATATTTAGCAAAAATGTGCCCTTTCTTCACTCAGTGAGCTGATGGTTAAGCTTCAGCAGCAGTTTGCTCTCAAGGTTCTTTCTGTGAAGCTGTAACTGTTTAGCAGTGAACAGGAGTCCTGCATGACTGAGAAGGCCTTCACAAGCTCCAAATGCAGGAAGAGCTGTATTGATTTTGATCAACAGCTTCTTGATGTGAGGAACGCCATGCAATATATCCACACCTCCAGTGAATGGACATGAAAGGTACCTCTCCAGCCCTGCTTCTGGCTTTCCTGACCCCATAAATCCATCATCTTAGTCGGTTAGGCTGCTGTTTGCGCTGGCATCATCCAGCTCTGAGTCTAGGTGATGTCTGATGAAGTTGAGACTAGGGCTGGGCCATATTATACCGTTCACGGTAATACCGGTATAATGTTAGGCAACGATAGGAAAATGAAATATCGCGATAGAATGGGAGTAAAACGCGCATGCGCAGTGCCTTTGTTTTCATACGCACATGGCCGATTGTTGAGTGAAACAGATGAACCAGAATTGGTTTGTAAAAATGGTGCAACTTCCGTGATGTGGAACTGGTTTGGTGTTTGTCCGTCAGATACACAACAAAGCACATTTTTTTTGCAGAACATGCAAGCGGCCGTTGTTATTGTCATATTTGTCGGACTAAGATGCTCTTAAATCTGGGAGTAATCTGGGTCCTAAACTCCGTATACTTCAGGTCAAACAACACTGCAGCGTCACTTAGAGTTAAAAACTGTCTAAATTCTTTCATCTTTAATAAAACGATCAGCATTGCTGCTTTACCAGGTGTAACTATAAAGTTTAACTTCCAGGCATCCATGAAAACAAAAGTTATTACATTTAACGGAGTTAGAAGTTAGCAGGAAGCTAGCGGAAGTTAGCTCGCTAGTTTCGCTAGTTACCTAAGATAGTTACCTATGATATTGCATGTTCTGACAGAGATTTCTGAAAAAAATCAAACGTACAGCTCTGCTATCACTTCCAACATAAATGAAGACAGGAAACTAAACAGCAGTGACGTTTGTAGGGTTACTGAAGTTGGGCTAGCTAGTATATAATGATGTGCTACGTGATCGCTAGCGACACAGCTATGTTAGCATAACATAAACAGTGAAGCTGGAGGACAAACACTAACACTTTTCCACTTATAAAAGTTAACGTGAAGGTTCTTCATGGTTAGAGACAAATGCAATCGCATGGCAGGATGCTGTAAACGGACCAAACTTCAGTCAGGAGAACAACTGAGATAATCCATCCACAATACGAGGTTAGTCATTAATATACTGCAACAACATGGGAATAGAGCAGCTGCCAGAGAATTCAACATTAATGAAACAATGGTACAGAAGTGGAGGAAGCAAGAAGAATGAGTTTAATAAAGTTTGATTTATCTGACTGCTTTGTTTCGCTTAATGTGCCTTATAATCCCGTGCACCTTACGGTCCGAAAAATGCATACTGCACACTGCAGTTTAATGTTGCAAAGCACCTATTTTTAACTTCAGTGGATATTATACATGGTTATGCTCAGGATATGTCAGCCCATTTCTACTGGAAATGCCTTTTGGTTAAACTTTCAGCAAGGAATTTGCATTTGCACTGTTACATTTTTATAAAGCTTTAATGTACATAAAAACCAGCTTCTTGTTTAAGTGAAAATAAATGGAAGGTTGTCTTTTTGCGCTAGTAATGTTGTGGAGTTGTATTTTGTCTCGCATCAATTATATCGTCGGTTATATCATTATCGCAAATTTTCAAATATATATCGTGATAAATATTTTTGGCCATATCGCCCTGCTCTAGTTGAGACCTGTAGAAAGATGTATGGTTTTCAAAAGAATTAGGTCTGGTCATTATAGTGCTGTATACACTGCCAAGCTGTGGATGTTTGGCAAGAAGATTTGATCACACTGGAGATGTTTTTTACTAACTCTTGTAGAAAAACAAAATCTTGTCATTCATATCCCGCACAAACAGTTTGCAATGAATTCCAGATTAAGTTTAAAATAAGAATGCGTGCAAGGCTAAGCAGTGCTAGCCAATAGATCCTTCTGTTTGGCTGTTACTGTGGGAAAAGACGAGAAAGACGGTGATGGAAGCGTGACTGGAGCTGCGATGTAGCCTATATAATATTTATATTGTACCAACGTGATAATTTTGTATATTGTAATAACAGGATATTATGTTGTTCAAACGTGAAAGGTATATTGTTAGAAAAATATACTTTTCACTTTTCTATTTTTCTTTTGCCTGGGTGGCAATTCTATGCTTCTGTATCCAAGGCTTTTCAATGTGGCCTCACAAAATTATCACAACTACAACAACCATGAAAAGAGTTGGATGGACATTGCTGCTCAATCACAGCTGCCTGGTCAATGTTTTTCATTAGTAATTTAGCAAGGTTGACGGTGGTGGTGTGTGTGTGTGTCTGTGTGAGTGAGTGAAAGACAGAGAGAGGGAGAGCGAGAGACAGATTTTGTATGATAAGCTTCATGTTATGAACGCAATGAGCACTCAGGTCGCATCAGAGCATCAGGCCGTATAGTATGAGGTGCCGTAAGGGACATTATTACTGAAATGCTCTCACACACACTACTGAAATTTTACCTCTCACACACACTACTGAAACGCTCTCACACACACTACTGAAACGCTCTCACACACACACTACTGAAATTTTACCTCTCACACACACCACTGAAACGCTCTCACACACACTACTGAAACGCTCTCACACACACTACTGAAATTTTACCTCTCACACACACTACTGAAACACTCTCACACACACTACTGAAACGCTCTCACACACACTATTGAATTTTTTTTTTTTTTTTTTTGCCTGTCCCGTTTGGCTCTTTTGCCATCAGAATTGTTGTCTAGAGGCAAAGAAAGATGCCCAACGGATTTACTTTACCAAATTGACCATCCCAGCCTTGCCGTAATGGTCCATTTGATTCACCTTTTATTGTTCATTTTATTTTCACTTACTGAATACGGGACAGACTTGACTGGGGGAAAGAAGGGGAGAAAGAAAGAGGAAAAGAGAAACAGCTGAGAAGAGGGGCGGGGGAGAAGGGCAAAAGACAAAAACCAACAGAATGAGCAAAAAAAAAAGAAGAAAAAAAATGCATATATCGATCACCTGGGTCACCTGCTGAGAAAGAAAAAAGAAAACAAGCAGAAGAGAACAAGAGTAATAGAATAAACAACATCACAATGATATATGGGAATATGACAGTAAATACTAAATATTAAACATTATTGTGCAGCACATAAGATCAACAGAACACAGTGTGCTTTGAGGTAGGAGCCAAAAAGGGTGTAGTTTGTGGGTGTGATCACCCGTGTGTACACCTGTGAGCATGGACGCGCTTGTTGTTTTGTTTTTTTTTTGTTTTTTTTAAAGGTTCCTTCATGTAATGATCTGCTAGAGGGTGTGGGGGGGCCACAGCCCCGTCCTCCAGGGCATGAAGCAGGTATGGAGGAGATCAAAACTCCAGACATCCAGAGGCCCCCAGAACACAAGAGACCAAGGAAGACCAACAGAGGGGCAGCCGCGCCACTGTCCCAGAAAGAGCTGAAGAGAGTCCCAGATGAGGGCTCACTCAGCAGCCGCGGAGCAGAAGCCAGGGGGAGTTGCAGTGACGCGCCCGTGAGCTCCGCCGGCAGCCAGCCGTGCCTGAGTGACCGAGCCCCAGGCCGAGAGGCCGGGGGCACCCCACCTCCGAAGTGGCCCGAGCGAGCCCCAGGCTCCGATAAGCGGCCACCAAGGAGTGAGCCGGTGTGTACCTGGACGCCCATCCCCGGACACAAAGAACCACCAACGCACCGATGTCTGAGGGAGTCCGCCACTGGCAGGGAAGTGGTGGTAGGGGGAGATAGGCCTCCAAACCTTGAAGGGCCTAAGATGTCCCCAGAGAGGTGGCGCCTGACACTATTGAAATTTTACCTCTCACACACACTACTGAAACGCTCTCACACACACTACTGAAATTTTACCTCTCACACACACTACTGAAATGCTCTCACACACACTACTGAAACGCTTTCACACACACTACTGAAATTTTACCTCTCACACACACTACTGAAATTTTACCTCTCACACACACTACTGAAATTTTACCTCTCACACACACTACTGAAATTTTACCTCTCACACACACTACTGAAATTTTACCTCTCACACACACTACTGAAATTTTACCTCTCACACACACTACTGAAACGCTCTCACACACACTACTGAAACGCTCTCACACACACTACTGAAACGCTCTCACACACACTACTGAAACGCTCTCACACACACTACTGAAACGCTCTCACACACACTATTGAAACGCTCTCACACACACTACTGAAATTTTACCTCTCACACACACTACTGAAATGCTCTCACACACACTACTGAAACGCTCTCACACACACTACTGAAACGCTCTCACACACACACTACTGAAATTTTACCTCTCACACACACTACTGAAACGCTCTCACACACACTACTGAAATTTTAGCTCTCACACACACTACTGAAACGCTCTCACACACACTACTGAAATTTTACCTCTCACACACACTATTGAAACGCTCTCTCACACACACTATTGAAACGCTCTCACACACTACTGAAATGCTCTCACACACACTACTGAAATGCTCTCGGAAAATAAGTATTTGGTCAATAACAAAAATACAACTCACCGCATTGGAGCTGGACTCCCTCAAGGTGGTGTCGGAGAGGCGGATGCTGTCCAAGATAAAGACAATGTTGGATAACACCTCCCACCCACAGTGGCGTGTCTAGAAAATTTTTCTTGGGGGGGCCAGGTAGGGGCACAGATTTGGAGAAGGGTGGCAGATGTAATTGGCAGATAATGTTTAAAAAAATTATACCAACCGTTAACCATAATTCAATAACCCTATAAACCTAATAACCGAATGCGCTTTTAACTCTTATTAGAATGAGATTTTAACCACTACGGTGCAAAGTTTTTAGATACTCCGTTGATAAAGTACAAGAGATACAATCAGTGCTTTGTCAGTGTTTACTCAGCAGTCAAGGACAGCAATATTTGCATAGTATTTTTACTGACATATAGTGCACATATGTTTTGGGCAAAAACATTTTTGAATATTAAAATACGAACATTTGTAACAAACCATTGACAAATTAGCCAGTTCCAATGTAAAACTTTATCTGTCTGTTAAAAAAAGAAGATAATCTTCTCACAAACTGGTGTTTGATTTTGAAACAGGAAAAAAGTGGGGAAACAACTGAAAAGACTAACATTTGAATAAAACCTGAAAGCAAGTAAATACTTTCTATGCTGCCTTATGGTAAACTTTGGTTATATTGATGTATAAAGAGCAACACTGGCTGATGATGAAATACAGTCAGCTGGCATGGTGAGACTGCCAGTATTAACCTGCAGGGCTGGACTGGGACAGAAAATCGGGCATTTTGACTAGAGACCGGCCCACCAGGTATTAAAGCCATAAAGACTTTGAATGAAAACAAACACTGTTGTGACAGTCCCATATGGAAAAGAAAAAGTAAAAACTTACATGATTTACTCATGAAAGTGGCCACTTTCTTATTACTTTCATATATTGTTTTAGTATCCAAAACATACAAGATTCATTATATAATCTTTCGAGGGATCTTATATCTGTTTTTACTCTTGTATGCTTTTCATACAAGTTTCACACAAGACAGAAACAAACTTTATAAGATTTATATATATCTTTTCCATATGTACACTGTCTTGTTGATATATGTATGATTTCTATACATTTTACGTCTGATAAAAACTTTGGTTGTAAGATTTCGATAATTATTTAATAAAAGCTAGACATTTTAAATGAGAATAAGAAAGAAAAGTATTTCTTTGTGCCCCACCTTTCCCTGTTAATGCCCTACCTGGCAAAACTTTCCTAGATCCGCCCCTGCACAGTTACCAGCTGTCAGCTACCTAAGAAAGGATCCTGGTGTTATTTGTCTCTCAGAAACAGTTCATAACTTCAACTCATTCATGTCACCTAAAAGGTAAACCTGTTTCTCCATCACCTGTTCAGCTCTGATGATTCAGTAAGGACATCTCCTGGTTTCATCTTCATGTTTCCCTCTCACCACATATCCAAACCGACATCATGACTAGCAGGTTTACAGCTGTTGCTCCAGCCAACATCAGCTGATACTAGAAATTAATATTAAATACATTCTAACAACAGCAGATCAGCTTAAACGTGCTGCTGTTGTTTAGCGCGACATCCGCTGGTTTCCTCTTTCTGGCACAAAGTGGGCGATAAATAAACAAGAGAGAAAAGCCAATCAGCTGATCATTGATCAGTTTCATGATTGAAGTAGCAACAGGAGAGGCAGGGGGAGAGAATGAGAGAAGAAGAGGCAGCTGTGCAGCGTAAAGACAGAATAAATCCAGCTTTGTGTCTTTTTCCATTCTAGCTAAAGGAAGCTTTAAAGCTTTAAGGAGTCGTTGGCAACTCTACTAACTAATCTTATGAATATAATAAAGTTCACTATCAGTAACATCATAGCACCCACCCAGCTGTATAACAACTCCGTCAAGCTAGCTAGAACGCAGTATGAGTTATTGCAACTGAGGGTAAAAAGTCAGCACAACGAAAATAAACTCCACCTAAACTTGGTTGATATCTGACCCAGATAGACTGCAGGGCCCTGTTTCAGGAAGCCGGTTTAGTGGAAAAACTGAGTAAGTATACCCTGAGTTAACGAAAACTCTGGGTTTTCGGTTTCACAAAGCGAGTTCAGCTGCAGCCTGAGTGAGTCACTATGACGACACACGCCGTGAAGCTAACCTGCCCCCTAGCAGGTTTACTACAACTAACCCTGACTGTCTCCGCCCCTTTGTCGGAAACCTGACAGTAGGAAGTGTCAGACATGGCGTGCCACTTCCTTGAAGAGCCAGTAGATCGTGAAGCCCAAATTCTCCGCAGAGCTCTCCGCCGGGAGAGAGTGATCAGAGCGCGTTTGGACATTTTATCATTTCCTGATGATTTTCTGTGCGAACGTTACCGTTTCTCAGCACAATCTATAAGTTATTTGGATAACATCCTCAGGCCATATATTACGCATGTGACACATCGCGGACATGCTCTCAGTTCATTGCATATTATTTGTATTGCACTTCGGTTTTTTGCAAACGGGAGCTTTCTGTATAATATTGGTGACGCTGAGCACGTTTCCAAGGCTACCGTCTGTCGGGCAGTCAGGAATGTTACAGTTGCACTGAAACGTCTCCTGTACTCGTCTGTGGTGTTCCCCGGTCACAGACCCACAAGATTCATCAAAGAGGGATGCCACAAAATTGCAGGTATCAGGATGAACGAAACTTAATTCATGATGTGGTGATACTTGAACTACTACTTAAATTTTACATTTATTCTCACGGTTCCCAGGCGTGATTGGCTGTACAGATGGCACTCACATTCCAATCATTGCTCCTCCAGTAAATGAAGGAGACTATGTGAACAGGAAGTCTTTCCACAGCATTAATGTACAGGTACATAGTTCCCTGTAGCATTTCAAACTAACAAATTATTTCATTATAGTAATGGATGCTAATTTGTGTTCTCTGCACTGTGAAGATCATATGTGATGCTGCCAACATTATCACAAATGTGGAAGCCAAGTGGCCAGGCTCTGTCCATGACTCACAAATATTCCGTGAATGTACACTGAGCACAAAATTTGGACATGGTGAGTTGAAAATACTTTAAAATATATAAAGACCAATTGCTTCAGGGACATTTGAACTGAAGTGTATCCTTCTGTCTTAGGAGAGTTCACTGGCTACTTGCTTGGTGATAGGGGGTATCCATGTTTACCCTATTTGCTTACCCCTTACCCTGACCCTGAACCGGGCCCACAGCAGCGATATAATCTGGCTAATTGCAGAACAAGAGCCAGAATTGAAATGACTATCGGAATGCTTAAGGCCCGGTTCCAGTGCCTGCAAAGACTCAGGGTCACCCCAGAAAGGGCATGTGACATTATTGTGGCATGTGTGATTCTTCACAACATTGCCACAATTAGAGGAGAACACTGTCCTTCTGAACCAAACATCAGCAGTGATCCAAACCATGAACATCCTGACCCTCCCACGGACATACAAGATGGAAGCGCAGTCAGAGACACCATATGTCACAATCATTTCCTTTGACCCATCACCTCAACATGTTGAAAGAAGAATAAAGAGATTTTTTGTTCAACTGGCTTTATTGGTCACCTGTATTTCCTGTACACAAAGTATTAAAAGATGTAAACCTCATAAAGTGTCTCTGTTGCTTCCTCCTCTGTAACAGCTGTCAATGTTTCTTCATTATTTTCCTGTAGTAAAGAAATAAACAACATTGCTGTTCTACTGTAAACTCATATAATCTGTGGAGTATTACTCACAACTGCATGTTGGTCTGGCTCAACAGGAGGCTGCACCAGATGCAGTACACCACCACCATCAACTGATAGAATATGAGGTTTATACAGGTCACTTATAACTTACAAGGGACCAAATGGCAATTAACAAACATACCAAGCACCTTACACTTCATTGTCATTATGCTCTCAAAGACAACCAAGACTGAGGGAAGGCAAAATCAGTAGGAAAATAACTTCACTACAAAATAATCCATTATGGTAAAGAGTTTATCAAATGAATGAGTAGCACTGCAAAGGTGACTGTGAAGAAAGGATGTATGCACATCATGTATTATTTTGAATTTACCCCTTATGTAGGCACTTGTGTCTTGCGGGGTTATTGCCTCAGAGGATGTCCCCGCAGAGATGCCTTCGGCCACAGGGCGCCCACTGTTTTGGCTGAGGGCCAACTGCTCAGCCTCTGTGAGTGGTGGTGGTGGAGGACCCCCACCTGTTTTTCGGGCCTCCGCTTTTTTTCTGTTGGCTATAACGGGCCACATTTGAGCATACAGGGTAAGCAAATATGTACTTGTAATGTGCTCAGATAATTTCAATAAGTGCTTACAGAAAGAAAATTAATGTAGCCTCTAACTGCAATTGATTTACATGGGACAAACAGACCAAGCACTATGGCTCATAATACAATTACACCTTACCTGTTTGGACTATATTTTTATATTTCATTTTTACTTGCTGCCAGGCACGTTTGGGGCCTGTTGGGTTGCACCTGCGCTCACACCACGTCACAAAATAAAATGTATAAAATAACAAATAAAATAACATATGATAAAATAACGTGTTAAATGGGTGGAAATCCCTAGATCAATGTTTAAATTAACACTCACGCATTGACTCTGTCGGCTATGTTTTGCCATGCATGCTTTTGCAGCTGTGGCTGTGTTACTTTTTTCCGCGGAATTTGCATGTTATCGGCATATGCTGCCATCAGAATTTCGGCCTCAAGCGCTGTGAAATACATTGACCGCGCCTTCTTTCCCTCCGTCTCCATGGTGACTCGCTTAATCTGTGCTCCACTAATCAGGGCTTTATGTATCCTCGTCCGCGCGCTTCACTTGGGGTTAAAGCAACTCCGCGTTGACTGAACTAATTGTTATCAGCCTTTCTGAAACCGAATATTCCGAGTTGGACAGTTCGGGGTTACTCAACCGTGAGTGTCGTTTTTCACTCTGAGTTTTCCAAACCGGCTTCCTGAAACAGGGCCCCGGTCATAACTTCTTACCTGAAGTTCAGTTCACCTGACACTCGGACTGGTGGCTGCCTCGGGGCTCTCCTCCTGCCTCCCCTTCCCTCATCCACCTGCTGGCCTCTGTGGAAGCTCCGTCATAGCCACCACCAAACAACGGAGTTATTTTTACACATCGACCTGCATCTGGCCAATCCACCACCTCTCATTGTTCATGCCATTACAAAAAAAAATAAAAAATAAGTCACCGGGCATATGCCCGGGCCGGTATGCCCGATGGCCACTCCAGCTATGTTAACCTGCAACCAAATCTGCAGCTCCATACAGCAATGTTACGACTTGGATTATATCGTATAACTCATAACTCTTATGTTAGCTGCCCTCAGTAGCATACTGTCTGAAATATTCCACGGCTGCAATAATTCTTTAAGTGTTATTTTTTCCTTGGTATTCTAATTTCACCGAAGTTTACTAAACTCAACAAACTTAATATTACTTACCGGGACATTTATTCTGTCCTCATTTTTTTTCACCGAAAAACTGTTTCCTGCAGTGCCGTCTTTCGTGCTTGGCTCTCCTACCTTTGCTAACGTGAAGCGCATAGCGCAGAAGCCGATGCTGCATTCACTTACACTCGGATATCTGAGCTTCACCGTGAAAACATAATCGTACATTTGATATTTGATTGAATTTTATTGTTTTGCCTTTGGGGTGGCACCTGGGGTGGCCAGTCTGGTTGGGGGGGGGGGGGGGTGGCCTGTGCCCCCCCAGGCCACCCCGCTGGACACGCCACTGCCCACCCACTCCATGATATGCTGGTCAGTCACAGGAGCACGTTCAGTGAGAGACTGAGATTACCGAAAAGCACCGCTGAACGACACAGGAAATCTTTCCTGCCCGTGGCCATCTCCCTGTACAACGCATCCACTTAACACACTGGTTACTGCTACAACTACACGTTTCTTTTCCAGCTATTTATTAATGAGTGACTTATATATATATATATATATATATATATATATATATATATATATATATATATATATATATATATATACATATTGTACTATTCTTAATTAGCATATTGTCTGTCTTGTCTTGTCTTAATGTTGGTTTATGTTGGTTTATAATGGAGCACTGCAACAAAAAAAATTATTTCCCCCAGGGATCAATAAAGTATTCTGATTCTGATCTCATTTACACATCTGGATACCTCTTCATACAGATCTTGTCCTGTAGTCGTGCCATGCATCGGACGTAACGCCAAAAACTCTTCTGTTATAGTCAGGCTGGAGTACACTCCACGAAGGGAATGAAATCTTTTCCTTTTCCACAAGCTGTTTATTTTTAATTGGTGGACAGCTGGTCTACACGTTCAGCAATGGTGTTTCTGCTCAGGCACACGTTTGAAAATAGCTGCCTTTTGTCTGGGCACACTGCGTCACAAACTTTAAGCATACAGTTTTTGATAAACTCTCCCTCTCTAAATGGTCGGGCTGATTTTGCAACTTCTGCCACAAGAAAACTTGCCTTGACAGCAGCCTCTCCTTGTGATTTTGCTTTTGTGAACAGAGCCTGCTGGGACTTAAGACCTCATTTTAATTCTTCCACCTTCTGTAGCCTTTGTTCCGTGTCCATATTCTTGTCTTTGTGTTTCTTAGAGGTTTCATAGTGCCTATTCTTTCATTACAGCCACACTTTCTCCACACAGAAGACAAACAGGTTTGCCTTTTACCTCCGTGAACATGTACTCTGCCTCCCACCTGGCTTGAAATTCCCTGTGCTCACCGTCCACCTTCCGTTTAGCCATTATTGGGGAGGGGAGTTGCTGAAAGTTGACATCTGCTCTGAATGCTGATGAATAATGAATGAATAATGAAGCCGATCCCCGCTTCCAGCGCTGCAGTGAGTTCGCGGGCTTCTGTTGCATTGTGGGGAATGGAGTATTGGTGCGTGCAAAACCCCAGCAGGCAGTTGTGACCTGCGGGCCGATTCTAATACTAATCAAATATCATCCCGGGGGCCACAATTTGGGTTAGGGCCTTGACTTTGACACATGTGTTGTACGTGTTTCGTCTCTAGGGGCCCCCATAAATACAGTGGGGCAAAAAAGTATTTAGTCAGCCACCGATTGTGCAAGTTCCCCCACTTAAAATGATGACAGAGGTCAGTAATTTGCACCAGAGGTACACTTCAACTGTGAGAGACAGAATGTGAAAAAGAAATCCATGAATTCACATGATAGGATTTGTAAAGAATTTATTCGTAAATCAGGGTGGAAAATAAGTATTTGGTCACCTCAAACAAGGAAAATCTCTGGCTCTTACAGACCTGTAACGTCTTCTGTAAGAAGCTTTTCTGTCCCCCACTCGTTACCTGTATGAATGGCACCTGTTTGAACTCATCTGTATAAAAGACACCTGTCCACAGCCTCAAACAGTCAGACTCCAAACTCCGTCATGGCCAAGACCAAAGAGCTTTCGAAGGACACCAGGAAAAGTATTGTAGACCTGCACCAGACTGGGAAGAGTGAATCTACAATAGGCAAGCAGCTTGGTGTGAAAAAATCAACTGTGGGAGCAATCATCAGAAAATGGAAGACATACAATAGTTTTCTCTGGTCTCTGGTCCCCTCCCCAATCAGACCAGGAGTGACATGTTTAGCCGCATGTTCTCCTTAAATTGCTGGCTGTCTGAGTGGTGTCCCAGAAACGATGTGGGCTTCATAGATAATTGGCAAACCTTCTGGAGGAAACCTGGTCTTGTTAGGAGAGACGGCATCCATCCCACTTTGGATGGAGCAGCTCTCATTTCTAGAAATATGGACAAATTTATTAAACCCCCCAAAATATGACTATCCAGAGTTGGGACCAGGAAGCAGAGTTGCAGTCTTACACGCTTCTCTGCAGCTTCTCTCCTCCTGCTACCCCCCCAAATGCTGCAATAGATGTAGGCTGCCGGGGGATTCCCATGATGCATTGAGTTTTTCCTTTCCAGTCACCTTTCTCACTCACTATGTATTAATAGACCTCTCTGCATTGAATCATATCTGTTATTAACCTCTGTCTCTCTTCCACAGCATGTCTTTATCCTGTCTTCCTTCTCTCACCCCAACCGGTCGCAGCAGATGGCCGCCCCTCCCTGAGCCTGGTTCTGCCGGAGGTTTCTTCCTGTTAAAAGGGAGTTTTTCCTTCCCACTGTCGCCAAAGTGCTTGCTCATAGGGGGTCATATGATTGTTGGGTTTTTCTCTGTATCTATGAAGCGCCTTGAGGCGACTTTTGTTGTGATTTGGCGCTATATAAATAAAATTGAATTGAATTGAATTGAATTGAATACAAGACCACTGATAATCTCCCTCGATCTGGGGCTCCACGCAAGATCTCATCCCGTGGGGTCAAAATGATCATGAGAATGGTGAGCAAAGATCCCAGAACCACACGGGGGGACCTGGTGAATGACCTGCAGAGAGCTGGGACCAAAGTAACAAAGGTCACCATCAGTAACACACTACAACGGCAGGGAATCAAATCCCGCAGTGCCAGACGTGTTCCGCTGCATGCCAGTGCATGTCCAGGCCCGTCTGAAGTTTGCCAGAGAGCACATGGATGATACAGCAGAGGATTGTCATGTGGTCAGATGAAACCAAAGTAGAACTTTTTGGTATAAACTCAACTCGTCGTGTTTAGAGGAAGAAGAATACTGAGTTGCATCCCAAGAGCACCATACCTACTGTGAAGCATGGGGGTGGAAACATCATGCTATGGGGCTGTTTTTCTGCCAAGGGGACAGGACGACTGATCCGTGTTAAGGACAGAATGAATGGGGCCATGTATCATGAGATTTTGAGCCAAAACCTCCTTCCATCAGTGAGAACTTTGAAGATGAAACGAGGCTGGGTCTTCCAACATGACAATGATCCAAAACACACCGCCCGGGCAACAAAGGAGTGGCTCTGTAAGAAGCATTTGAAAGTCCTGGAGTGGCCTAGCCAGTCTCCAGACCTCAACCCCATAGAAAATCTGTGGCGGGAGTTGAAAGTCCGTGTTGCTCGGCGACAGCCCCAAAACATCACTGCTCTCGAGAAGATCTGCATGGAGGAATGGGCCAAAATACCACCTCTGTTATTGCCAACAAAGGTTATGTTACAAAGTATTGAGTTGTATTTTTGTTATTGACCAAATACTTATTTTCCACCCTGATTTACGAATAAATTCTTTACAAATCCTACCATGTGGATTCATGGATTTTTTTTTTCACATTCTGTCTCTCACAGTTGAAGTGTACCTCTGGTGCAAATTACTGACCTCTGTCATCATTTTAGGTGGGGGAACTTGCACAATCGGTGGCTGACTAAATACTTTATTGCCCCACTGTATTTATATATAAACATACATAATGAAAACGAAGTTTTTTTTTACATTCCTTTTGTGCATAATTTTATATTGTTGTTGATAATTAATTAATTAAAGCAACAAAACAACCTGAAGAGCCGGTTGGGAGCCGAAAGAGCCAGTTCTCTAAAAAGAGCCGGATATCCCATCACGAGTAAAGACCAGCTACTAAAACTGAAAATGCTTCACCCCCTCTTGGAAAATTAAAAGAAAAAGGTTAGTCATATTATTTCTCTAAAAACCCTCAGCAATTCTCCTCTCAGGTACACTTCCTCCGGACCTCCAAACATGTGTTCAGGAATAAAATCAGTTTAATCATCATGTTAAATCTTTTGAACTCCTGGCTCCATTCAGAGCTGCCTAGAAACAAAACCTATGTGTTAACATTAACTTCATTTTTTAAAACTCAATTTTCTCACTTATAATGCAATCTGCGTTATAACAAAACTTAAGACAGAACCGTTATCAGTCATGTTCTTCATACAAAATTTCAATATTTTTGATTTCATGTTGCTCCTCTTAATGTAATGGTACATTTTAATTTTACTTTATCAAACTCAACCAAAATATCTATGCTTTCCTTACTTTGCTCCTGTCTCCCTCCAGTACCATCTAGTCTCACATATCCTTATCACTCATGCTCTTTTAATAATTTAGTATTTTAAAGGGAAAAACCTTGGTCACTTGGAAAAGTGTTTGCTATTCTATAACTGTATTTTTATATGAAAAGTCTAGCAATCCCCTATGTGACTCATAAATATTACTTTGGTTGTAACTATTTTCTCTATGGAATTTAATTGACTTCTACAGTGGCCTGCTTTTGTTAATAGTAACATGAGTAACGTCCAACATTTTCTCCCCTTTAGCATTTGGCATTTTGCCCACTATATAATGTACTACCGTAATCTAAACCAAGTCAATAAAACAGAATTTTCTTAAACCAGACATCAGCGACCCAAAAAAGTCTGCAGCTCCACACTCATATGAACCTCCAGTCTCCCTCTCCGTTCTCCTCCTGCCTCTGCCAAAAGCAAAGCAAAGCAAAGCATCCCCCTCTCATTCCGGCATTGCCCATATGGAAAAGATATATATAAATCTTATAAAGTTTGTATCCGTCTTGTGTGAAACTTGTATGATTATAAGAGTGAAAACAGATATAAGATCCCTTGAAAATTATATAATGAAACTTGTATGTTTTGGATACTTACTAAAACAATGTATGAAAGTAATGAGAAAGTGGCCACTTTCATGAGTAAATCATGTAAGCCTTATATGATTTACTCATGAAAGTGGCCACTTTCATGAGTAATCACATATAAGTTTTTACTATTTCTTTTCCATATGGGTGTGAATTGTTTGTCAACATTTATTCATCCTAACCTTGGTCCAGTCGTTGTCTCCGTGTCAAGTCAGTCAAACCTTTACTTTCAATCCAGTCACACACATTCACTCACACGCATTCACTCAAAAGAAAAATCAATTGTTTGTCATTTTTGGTCTGGATTGACACGCGGCAATCCTTTCAGACAGGAACTCCCAGGTTCCCACAGATGGCTTTTCCTCAGCCCGTTGTAATCTGGAAAAGCCCACCTTATATTTGCTCTCCCAAAAATTTTACAGCGCTGTTAATTCAATCTTGCAGGCCTGCTTAGAACAAAAATGAGAAAAAGAGAGCTGATTAGTAGCTCATCAAAACACAAAACATAATCACCTGACAGGTTTTCTCTAAGTGCACTGTTACAATTTTAAAGGGCCCAGTTATAAACATGTCCATGATTAGTAAAACTCCCTCTATTGAAACGGACAGAATCAACCCATCACTAAAACAGCAACCCCAAAAATCTTAATCACAGAAAAATTTTGTTTATTAATCTATCAATATGTTGTGAGGATTAGAACTTCAGGGCCACAAAAGTTTTGAGACACATGAAAATATCATGAAAGCCAGCTACGAAGTGGCTATGTTAATAGCTAAACATGGCAAACCTTTCACTGAAGGTACGTTTGTCAAAGACTGTGTCATGAAAATGGTGGAGAACATTTGCCCCGAGAAGAAGCAAGAATTTCTGAATGCTTGCTTGGCACGCAACACTGTGGCATGAAGAGTTGAGGATATATCGTCAGACATTCACAGACAGCTGCGGGACAGAGGAGTGGATTTTTATTATTTCTCATTAGCCTGCTGATTTATTTACGAGGAGTCGACGACAAGATGAACATGACAGAGGAGCTGCTGATCTCAAAAGCCTTAAGGGTCAAACCAGAGGAATGGATTTATTCATTTCTGTTTGTGAAGCTGTTGATGATATGAAGCTACCATGGAGTAAAGTTTCTGGGATCATTACTGATGGTGCACCTGCCATGGCTGGTGAGCGAAGCGGATTGTCCACACTGATCTGCAATAAAGCAGCTAACGCTGTTAAACTTCACTGTATCATTCAGGCTCTTTGTGCCAAACATCTCAAATTTGATGATGTTATGAAACCAGTAGCAAAGACAATCAACTGTATTCGCTCTAAAGCTCCGTACCACCGACAATTTCAGCAGTTTCTGCACGACATCCAGGCTGAATATGGTGATGTAATTTATTACAATGATGTGAGGTGGCTAAGTCGGGGGTCTGCACTACAGCGATTTTTCTCTCTCAGAGAGGAAATCAGACAATTTTTAGATGAGAAGGGACAACCAATGGAAGAACTGTCTGATCCTGTATGGCTGGCAAATTTGGCTTTTTTGGTTGACATTACGAAGCATCTGAATGCGCTGAATGTTGATCGTGCTTTTGCTGTAGTTGCTCCAAAGTTGTGGAATGATCTACCCTTGCATGTTAGGCAGGCCTCTTCTCTCTCTGAATTTAAAAGTCTTCTTAAAACATATTTATTCGCTGAAGCCTTTGGCATTGATTAGAGGGGTTGACTTAATTTGTTTTGACATGTTTTAATTTATTTTAGTTTTTTAGTTATTTATTTTATCTTATCTCATTTTAATTTTTTTTACTTATGCTTTTAGCATGTACAGCACTTTGTGAACTCTGGTTTTATGTTAAAGTGCTTTATAAATAAAGGTGGTATGGTATGGTATGGTATGGTATGGTATGGTCAAGGAAAAGACGCAGTGGTGAGCCAACTATACGCTCACATCAAGGCCTTTGGAACCAAACTGCAACTTTTCCAAAGACACTTGTCCCTAACAGAGCCCTGTACAGCACACTTCCCAGCTTGAAAGAGGTTATTGACAGTTTCCCAGTGGACATTAATGTCCAAATGAAGAGGTACACAACAGCTATCTCGTCTCCTTCTGGAGAATTTAATAAACGCTTTCAGGACTTTGCAGCTATTGAAAAAGACATGCTGCTTTTCTCATCTCCCTTCTCCGTGGACCCTGATGATGCTCCTCCAGCTTCAGCTGGAGCTCATTGAGCTGCAGTGTGACGATGAGTGCCGCGGAAAACACCGGCAGTGTTCTCTTGTTGACTTTTATCGGCAGCTAGACAAAGACAGGTTTCCTGAAGTGCGATCTCTTGCTAAGAAAATGCTGAGCTTATTTGGTTCCACATATTTGTGTGAGCAAACATTCTCTGTCATGAACTTAAACAAGAACCGATTGAGATCAAGGATGAGTGACTCCCACTTGCGTGATATTTTACGCATCTCAACCACTGCCCTCAAACCAGACCTAATTGCTTTACTAAAATCTAGATCTCAGTATCACCCCTCTCATTAGTCCAGGGATGCCCAAATTCTGTGTGAACTTCCAGTTGTGCAATCTTCCAGTAGATGTGAAGAACTTTGTCTTCATGAAAGTCAAAGGGTGAAATTCACTTAAAAAAAAACTTTATTGATAACAGAACACTTTTCATTACTTATAACTCCTGTATAAATGTCCATTAGGCAAAGATATTGCAAACTCATGGAAATTTAGGGTATTCTATACAGTTTGTTCAATGTTGTCTGACTCTCCAGCTATAAATGAAAGGCGGAATTGTGTCTTTAGAGTTGTAAATGCTTGTCTGAGTGTCTTTTATTTAGGTACATTTATATTTTAAAAATAAAGGTAATTGTGACTATTAAAATTGTTCTTCATTATATTTTCATGTAACTTTGTTATGGAAAAAAAAAGTCAAAAGGAACCATTGGCCCCCAGGCATCTTCACTTTATAATATTTGTCCCTCTTTGCAAAAAGTTTGGACACCCCTGATCTAAACAAAAGGCACTTAGCCTAAAACTGACATAGCTACGTTTATCCTACCATAAAACAATAAGAGAAGGTATGCCCTTTCCCATGCTCCCAGGATGTAGGTGTGAATGCCAGAACACTCTGGAATGCACACAAAGCCTTTGCAGACTATTAAGGATCAAACCTCTACCAACATGACATTGATTATAACACTCTAAGCATATATGAGTAGATATTTCTAAGCATAAATGACAATCAACAATACAAAATCTAACAGGTACACCTAACTTTTCGACTAATTTAAAAGCCTTTAAGCCGAGGTTGTCATGGTCCCCGTGCCTGCTCGGCTGGCCCTGTGTGGCTACATGTTATGTTTTGTCTTTTCTCTCTCTCCTCTCTCTCTGCTCGCTGCCTGGGCGGAGCTCATTGTGAGCTCCCGGCCTCCACCACCTGTAGGCAATCACCTGTGGCTCCTCACCTTGTTTGCTCCCGCTACTTAAGGCAGTGACTGAGAGCACCTCGCCGCTGGACTATTGAATAACGCTCGTCAGTGCTACTTTAGCCTCAGCCAGTTTTGAGCTCTGTCCGTGAAAGTTCCGTGCTAACCCTTGTTCTCTGTATGCAGATTTCTCGTGTTTGGTTTGGAGACTCTGGACGCTTTTCCCGACCCCGCTCTGCACCCCTGGGAACCCTGGCCCCCTTCTCCTTCACCTGTATATAGTGCACCTGGAGTGTGTAAATAAACCTGTTTTTCTGAGATTTCAGTCTGCGCCGAGTCCTCCCTGCTCCTCCGTGACAGAATAGTCCAGCCACCATGGACTCAGCGGACTCTGCTTCCTCGGCCCCGGCCCCGATTACCTTGGAGGAGCTACTACACCGGCACGAGCAGATGTTAGTCCGGCTCAGTGGAGAGGTGGCCGCCTTGGCTCTGGCCGTCGCCCAACGAACACCACTAGAGGCGAGCCCCCCCGAGGCGAGCCCCCCGGAGCGCCCAGCCTCTGCCTCATCTCCTCAGGTAACATCAGGCTTTGCTGCAAGCGCTGCTGCACCACCTCTCTCCTCTGTGTCTTTGGATAAGCTGTTGCCCACACCTGAGGCATTCACGGGGGAGCTGGGGAAGTGCGTGGGGTTTTTGATGCAGTGCGCTATGCATTTTCGCCAATTGCCACATGTCTTTTCTAGCGATGAGGTCAAGATCGCCTATTTCGTTCAGCTGTTACGTGACCGTGCTTTGACCTGGGCGCAGGCTCAACTTCAAGCAAACCCTGTAATTACGTATGCTGACTTCCTTTCCAAGTTTAAGGCTGTGTTTGATAAGGGCTCCAGCACAGAAGCCGCCGGTCACCGCTTACTCAACCTTAAACAAGGAAAGCGCAGCATGGCTGATTATTCTGTTGATTTTTGGACCCTGGCAGCGCAAACAAAGTGGGGGCAGGAGGCATTAAGGACCACGTTACTAAACAACATCAACGACGACCTAAAGGACGAATTAATGATGCGTGAACTCCCTCAATCTCTGGAGGCTGTTATGTCGCTGTGTATTCAGGTGGATGATCGGCTGCGTGCGCGCCGGAGCGTGCGGAGGCACGCACCGCGGGAGCCGCGGGCAACAAGAGACCCTTCCCCCGAGTCACGAGGAGCCCGTGAGTACAGCGGGGGCGAGGAAGGAGAGCAGCCGATGCAGATAGGACGCTCCCGCCTTTCACCCGCGGAACGTCAGCGTCGGTTCTCCGCTGGTGAGTGCCTGTATTGCGGCCGTAAGGGTCACTTTATCTCCACCTGCCCGGCTCTGGCAAAAGAGCGCGCCCACCAGTAATGGAGAGGGTACTGGTGGGCGACCTGTCTGGTAAACACTCCCATCCACGTTTAACATTGCCCGCAAAGCTCATGATACAGACAGCGATTCACCCTCTTTCTGCATTAATAGACTCTGGTGCTGAGCAGAGCTTCATTGATATCTCACTAGCCACAAAGCTGAACGTTGCTACCACAGCTTTGCCTAATCCGCTCCGTGTGTCTGCCTTATCAGGCCAACGTTTGCCAGACATCACTCATATTACTGAACCCTTGTCTCTCACACTCTCCGGTAACCATACTGAAAGGATTAGCTTCTTCGTGTTCAAGACACCGTTTGCACCACTTGTGTTAGGTTACCCCTGGTTGGTGCAACATAACCCCCAGATAGACTGGAAGAAAGAGCGTGTTACGGGGTGGAGTGTGGAATGCCACATGAACTGTCTTAAAACTGCCACCCCCCCGGTCACTCGGCTAACCACAGTTGAGCCCACAGAGGAGTGCGATTTGTCCGCTGTTCCCTTTGTCTATCACGACCTGGCAGCAGTATTCAGCAAGGACAAAGCAAAAATGCTCCCCCCCCCACAGGCCCTACGACTGTGCCATTGACCTCCTCCCGGGGGCGCCGCTTCCCTCTGGCCGCTTGTATAGTCTCACCCAACCTGAGAGAGAGACAATGGAGAAATACATCACCGACTCGCTGGCCGCGGGCATTATGCGGTCCTCTTCTTCTCCTGTGGGTGCGGGGGTTTTTTTTGTCAGCAAGAAAGACAAAACCCTCCGGCCATGTATAGACTATCGTGGCCTCAACAGAATCACGATCAAAAACAAATACCCGCTGCCCCTTCTCTCCTCTGCCTTTGAACTACTTCAAGGGGCTACAGTGTTCACCAAACTTGATCTGAGAAACGCTTACCACCTAGTGAGGATTCGAAAGGGAGACGAGTGGAAGACGGCATTCAATACACATCTTGGTCATTTTGAGTATTTGGTAATGCCCTTCGGTCTGACGAACGCCCCTGCTGTTTTCCAAGCGCTAGTCAATGATGTCCTCAGGGATTTTATTAACCGCTGTGCTTTTGTCTACCTTGATGACATTCTTGTTTTTTCAAAGACTGTGAAGGGGCACGAAGTCCATGTGAGACAGATTCTCCAGCGCCTGTTGGAGAACAGACTCTTTGTGAAGGCGGAGAAATGTGACTTCCACGTAGACTCAGTGGCGTTCTTGGGGTACATCATCGCTCAAGGTAATCTGAAGGTCCAAACAGTCCTAGACTGGCCCAAGCCCCCAAATCGCCTGCAGCTCCAGCGTTTTTTGGGCTTTGCCAATTTCTACAGGCGCTTCATTAAAGATTATAGTAAGATCGCATTGCCTCTCACAAGACTTACTTCCCCGAAGGTGTCGTTTCAGTGGGACCCGCCAGCCCAGGAGGCGTTCGCCTGCCTAAAGGAAAGGTTTGCCACCACTCCTATCCTTCAACAGCCTGACCTCAACCAACAGTTCGTGGTGGAGGTGGATGCGTCGGAGACGGGGGTTGGGGCAGTCCTGTCTCAGCGCTTTAAAGGTAAACTCCACCCGTGTGCCTTCTTCTCTCGCCGCCTCACACCAGCGGAGCGGAATTACGACATCGGGGACCGAGAGCTGCTGGCTGTGAAACTCTCACTAGAGGAATGGAGGCACTGGCTAGAGGGCGCTGAGCATCCCTTTATTGTATGGACAGACCACAAAAACCTGGAGTACATCCGGTCAGCGAAGCGTCTCAACTCCCGGCAGGCCAGGTGGGCTCTGTTTTTCTCACGGTTTGACTTTTCTCTCACCTACAGGCCCGGGTCACGAAACGTAAAACCTGACGCCCTTTCCCGGCTGTTCACCGTTACGGAGAAAGACCCTGACCCTGAGCCCATCCTCCCCTCCTCCTGCGTGTTCGGAGCAGTCACTTGGGCGATTGAATCCCAAATCCTCGAGGCGCAAGTCACCGAACCCGACCTAGGGACGGGCCCACCAGGGCGGCTTTATGTTCCCACGTCCGTCAGGTCACGTGTTCTCCAGTGGGGTCACACCGCCCGCTTTTCCTGCCACCCTGGACTTCATCGCACGATCTCCTTCTTGCAACGTTACTTCTGGTGGCCCTCCCTGATAAAAGACACTAGAGACTATGTGACCACCTGTCCCACGTGCGCTCAAAACAAGCGTCCCAACCAACCGCCGTCCGGGTTGCTCCAGCCTCTCCCCACTCCTGGCCGGACCTGGTCCCACATCGCCCTGGACTTCGTCACGGGGCTGCCGTCCTCTTCAGTTAACACAGTAATACTAACCATTGTGGACCGTTTTTCTAAGGCTGCACATTTTGTTGCCCTCACAAAGCTCCCGACCGCACTGGAGACTGCTCAACTGCTCACGGCACATGTGTTTAGGCTGCACGGCATCCCTGACGACATCGTGTCCGACAGAGGCCCTCAGTTCACCTCGCGGGTTTGGAAAGAGTTCTGCACGACCCTGGGCGCAAAGGTTAGTCTTTCATCTGGTTTTCACCCTCAGACCAACGGACAGACGGAGCGTGCCAACCAGGAGCTGGAAGCTGCCCTTCGCTGTGTTGTCTCCCACAATCAAGGCACCTGGAGCGACCAGTTACCGTGGATTGAGTACACTCATAACAGCCTCACGTCGTCCGCCACGGGAATGTCGCCGTTCGAGGCTTCTCTGGGGTACCAACCGCCGCTGTTTCCTGCTCTTGAAGGCGAGCATGCGGTCCCCTCTCTGCAACACCACCTCCGAAGGTGCCGTCGGACCTGGCGTACTACCAGAGCGGCCCTGCTCCGAACTAAGGAGCGAAACAAGGCCCTCGCTGATCGCCGTCGGACCCCTGCCCCTGCATACGCCGCGGGTCAGAAGGTATGGCTGTCCACTCGCTTTGTGCCTATTTGCGCTGAGTCTAAGAAACTGGCGCCCACCTTCCTTGGGCCTTTTGAAATTGACTCTGTTGTCAACCCGGTGTCTGTTCGCCTGAAGCTGCCGCGCAATATGCGCATACACAACGTCTTCCACGTCTCTCAGGTCAAGCCCGTGCTCTCCAGCCCGCTGTGCCCCCCTCTTAGGGCCCCTCCGCCCGCCCAGCTTGTGGATGGTCAGGAGGTGTACGCCGTCACTCGTATTATGGACTCTCAGCGCCGGGGACGGGGTTTCCAGTACCTGGTGGATTGGGAGGGCTACGGGCCGGAGGAACGATCCTGGGTGCCCCGGTCGGCTGTCCTGGCCAAGGAGTTGATCCGGGACTTCCATCGTCGGTATCCGGGTAAGCCTGGTGGGTCGCCGGGAGGCTCCCGTTGAGGGGGGGGGTACTGTCATGGTCCCCGTGCCTGCTCGGCTGGCCCTGTGTGGCTACATGTTATGTTTTGTCTTTTCTCTCTCTCCTCTCTCTCTGCTCGCTGCCTGGGCGGAGCTCATTGTGAGCTCCCGGCCTCCACCACCTGTAGGCAATCACCTGTGGCTCCTCACCTTGTTTGCTCCTGCTACTTAAGGCAGTGACTGAGAGCACCTCGCCGCTGGACTATTGAATAACGCTCGTCAGTGCTACTTTAGCCTCAGCCAGTTTTGAGCTCTGTCCGTGAAAGTTCCGTGCTAACCCTTGTTCTCTGTATGCAGATTTCTCGTGTTTGGTTTGGAGACTCTGGACGCTTTTCCCGACCCCGCTCTGCACCCCTGGGAACCCTGGCCCCCTTCTCCTTCACCTGTATATAGTGCACCTGGAGTGTGTAAATAAACCTGTTTTTCTGAGATTTCAGTCTGCGCCGAGTCCTCCCTGCTCCTCCGTGACAGAGGTCTAACCTTGCTGGTCAATCAACCCGCTTCGGAAACGCCCTCACCGATAGCGGTCAAATTTCTAGGCCCTAATTAATTTATAAGTGGTCCCCGTGGGTTGACCGGAAACCCCACTCCTAGGCGCTTCGGAATCCCGTCTGCGCCTGAATCTTTTCTTAAGGTTTACCTGTCAATCACGTTCAAACAGGACCACCCGAGTCCAACTCTGTCAGTCAAATGGTGCAAGAAATTGACCACTGATTATGACTGTCGCGGGTATCACCCGAATTAAGCCTCTCGCCGGAGGAAATTGCTGCGCGTCCGCCGCAAGATGGAGTCATAACACTCAGAACATTTTGCACCCCTGAAAGTCCAACTTTCATCCTAAAATATTGAATACATTTAAAAGCACAACTGTGGGGATTCCACAGTTAAATTACCTGGTGCCCGAGTCCAACTCCGCTACTCAATACAGGTATAAATCCCTTAACCAAATATCCTAACCTAATATCTCTTTTCTTAGCTGACGTCACACTCAACAAACATAACACATCAACTTAAACACGTATCACATCAACTTAAAATGCACCCCAGCAAATTTTATCAATCAAATGTTTCCCAAAATCTTGCTTTTTATTTATCACAAATTACCCAAAATTATCATGGACATGTCACCTAAAATCTACTTAACAGATTTTATAATTTAGTTTAATTTCACCACCACTGAGCCAATTTAACGGTTACGATCATCAACTCGGCGGACAAATAATTTAGAATTCATCCAATATGCACAAATTTGCTTTGAACAGGCTTGTGCCTACCTTTAAATTTTTTAGACCGGTCTGTTGTCTGCCTCATATCAGATTGTACCCTAAGGTCCGAATTAGTCCTCTCAAAAGAATCCGGGTCACTGGCACCAAGTATTAAACTGCCTGCCATCTATGGCTACGTTCACACTGCAGGCAAAAGCTCATCACATCCGATTTTTTTGACCCTATGCGACCCATATCCAATCATGGTATGACAGTGTGAACGGCATGAATCCGATATTTTCAAATCCGATCTGGGTCACTTTCGTATGTGGTACTGAATCCGATACATATCCGATGTTTTAGAAAGCGACTGCTGTTTGAACGGTCAAGTCGCATTAAATCCGTTTTTTACGTCACTGCCACAAGACAGACCCCAATTATCAGCGCCAGAGAAGCGCCCGATAAGACATCGCGAATGCTTCCTGGCCATCCAGTGTAGATGTTAGTGAAACTGTTGGGAAGACAACGTGAACATTTTATTTGTACTGTATAATCTGCAGATTTTGACAGAAATCTGCAACTATTCTTTGAAGCACTGCTCCTCTCTAAAACAACAATAAGGATAATTATTAGATTATTTACATTATTATGTAAATAACAAAATAACTTAAAGCAAAAATTGGGAAACGTAAAGTCCGAAGTCTTTATATTAAGGGCCATCAGTCAAACAATATTGTTTGCTCTGGGTCTAAACAGAGCGCGTTGTGTGTGACGTCTTCTTTTGCGCATGCGGGCCGCTTTGAGCGTTCACACTAGAGCGCGTTTGTTGTCGCGTTTTATTTGTAGTGTGAACAAGCAGACAAAAAAATTGAATTTCATCAAAAAATCGGAATTGAGCATTAAGACCTGCAGTGTGAACGTAGCCTATAATCCAGTTTTGAGATCCCTTCCCAGACGCCTTAAAGCCCACTCACATCCTGGGCCATTTGACCTCAGGGAATCACGTGATAGCGTTGTGCTAGGTTTCACAATGGGTTCACCTGAAACCTTGGCTGATTGTGACCCACACCCATTTTCACACCTTGGCTCGTGTGATTAGGTAGAGAATCAATAGGGGGTCCATGACCCTCTTGGGGACACATAGGGTTTAAAATCTGGGACTCTCCACCGATTGCTCTTAGAACTGAAGAAGTTTCTTGGATGAAAAGTCTTCAAGGAAATTTAAGTCCAGATGCTTCTCTTTCCAAGCTCCTTAGACCACGATGACCTGGATGACTGAGAACCTTCACAGACATACTGTAGTTGCATCGTTTTAAAACGTGTGCTTTAAAATGTGCTTCCGATGATTAGTGGTAATAAAAACTGACAGAGGCCGACAGTGATCACTGACCTTCTTTAGGGGCTTGTTCAGATTAAATAGAACAAGATACAAAGCATTAAAACATGTTAAAAACACAACAGCCTTAATAAACGCAGAGTAGTTTGGACCCGGAAGCAGGGTTAATACTTCATCCCTTAACAACCGGATCTCACTAAGTGCTAACGGTACATGCATTAAGGCCTCTAAACAATTTTTTGGGCTGTCAAAACGTGGTGATATGTTTGGCGTTTGAGAGAAAAACAGCAATATTTGGAAAAGTATTGTATAAAATAGAAACTAATAATGAGAAAAGTCTGGGCTTTGACTCTGCAGTGAGAAATGCCACTCCAAGCAATGCAGCAAAACACAAAAATGTCATGTGTGTTCATAAACAATCTCGAGAACCAGCATACACACACACAGGCAATCTTTATTTCCTACAATGTTGTTTGCCTGAGATAGTCATGAGCTTATTTTGTTTGTGAAACAGCAATCTCTCTTTGCTTGTCTGGCGATGTTATCTATCCAGATAAACACTTGAAATCTTCACTTCAGGTGGGTAAACCGAGAATTTGACCATGATGTGAAGACAGATGGAACTGATGATATGTTAGCAGTGATAATATTACACTCACTAGATATTTATGATAAATTCATTTTTGCACTTTGCACTTCCCTTTTTTCGCTGCTGTAATTATATCATGGTCCTTTCTGTTATATGCTGTACAGCAATAAATCATTAAACTCAGGGACAGACTGGCTACAAGAGTTTTCCAGGTAGGCCAAAGACTCATTTAGAAGGAGAAAGACAAAGCTGTGAGCAGCCCAAGCAGGTCAGCTACGGCGTGGTTCTGGTTATCCCTCTCTCATTTGTTTCCATTATCCTTCCCCAGCAGTGCCCTCAGCTTCAGTCACCTGTCTGGGCCCGACAGTTACACCAGTCCCCTTACCATATCTTAGGTTTTCGGTGATTGTTTTTATGTTCCTTAATAATCCAATTCAGTTTTATTTATATACACTCACACATACTGGGGATAATTTATCTGAATTAATTAATGTTTACACCATCTGCCATTGTCTACTAGAAAGATGAACAAATCTATCAGAAAGACGTCCAAGCTAGTGCATGATGCATGATGTCAGATCAGCATCCTGATGTGGCACACCTGTGAGGTGGGATGGATTATCTCAATATAGCAGATGTGCCCACTACCACACATTTGGACTGATTTGTGACCACTGTTTGGGAGGGATGGTTATATTGTGTATCTGGAATGAATATTAGGTCTCTACGTCCATCCCATGGGGAATGGGAGCAAAAACAAAAGTGTTGCGTTTATATTTTTGTTCAGTGTATATAGCGCTTTACTAGTCCCTAAGGACCCCAAAGCACTTTACATATCCAGTCATCCACCCATTCACACACACATTCACACACTAATACCTTTCCGCTAACCAGATAATGCGTTTATTCAGAGGACATCTGCAGGAGAAAGTGGAAGAGCCTCAGGGACACCTATAATAAGGAGAAGAGGGCAGAGAAGGAGAAGAGGAGTGGGTCGGCAGCAGGATCGGGGAGGAGATGGAAGTTCTTCGCGGTCATGGGGTTTCTGGACCCCTTCCTCACCCCGCGGGAGACTAGCGGAAATATGGTGCGGACCATGGAGAACTTCTCCCCCGAGGACCAGGGACAGCCCGAAGAGGCAGCAGGGGAGTGTCAGTCAGAAGGTATGTTTACAATGAATTAATGTAGGCAGTTAATTAATGCGTGTTGTCATACAGGAATATATTTTGTTTATTAATAAACAGTATACAGTAGTCCCACTGTTCATCCGTCACTGCCTCGCCTTTTCGCTGATTTTTTTTTTATTGCACCGTACAGCTTTCAACAATGCGCATTGTATTCTGCAGCCGAAATGACAAATCTCCTCCATGTCATGTCTCCTGCGCTTGCCAAACTTATCATGTTTGGTTTTGATAACCATCACTTCAAATAGAAAAAAACAGCACAAAAACACTCATAACTATGACCCTCATTCGGAAATAGGCACCTGCACCGGGAGCGAAAAAGGCGCACAAAAGTGGCGCCGCAGACGGAGAAAAAGCGCGGCATACTTTTACGTTTTAAAATTGACTTGGTTTGCACTTTGAGAATCAACTTGTGAGAACTGTGACTACTGTTCATGTGCTGCAATAAACGAGAGACCACTGTATATAATAATAAGTATATAATAATATAATATTCTCTATGACTATTGTCTTCGACCTGTTAACATTTAATATTGTCTTGATAGAGTCAAGTAATCATGCAGCAGAGTCCTCCCCTGTTGCTTCTCCTGACTCCCCAGTCCCTGGTCCCTCCACTCCTGCTGCTGCACCCACAGGTATGAACATCAAGCACTGATAGCTTTTTACTTGCTTGAATCCCCTTGTGATCACCTTTACTAAATATCTACAACCAATCTGTTCATATCCTGGTTTTCAAATTCAAAATTCAAATTCAAATTCAAATTTTATTTGTCACGTACACAGTCATACACAGTTCGATATGTAGTGAAATGCTTGGACAACTGCTCGTGACCTAAAGAAAACAAAAAAGGAAAAGGCTATGAATAAGATAGGAAATAAATATGAAAAATTAAAAAGGGTAAATTTAACTAGGAAGGAATAAAATATAAATTAAGGTTAAAAATGAAATAACTGTACAACACAAATTAGAATGAAGGGTAAATTTAACTGGGAAGAATAAGATAAAGATAAATATATAAATTAAAGTTGAAAATAAAATAACTGTACAACAAAATACACAATACACAATATAGAACTATATAAGAATGTATGAAGAAATCTAAATATAAATAAATATATACACAGTAACAGCAGCTGTACAAGTATTAACCAGAAATGAAGAATATAGTGACCAGTGTTGTGCAAAACCAAAGTCCAGAAAGTCCAGTGTGTGTGTAAGAGCCATATGTGTGGGTCAGTACTGTGTGGTGGTGTGATTGAGAGACCGTATCGCCTGCGGGAAGAAGCTCCTCCTCAGTCTCTCTGTGTTGGTCTGTGTTTTCTTCAATTTTGAAAATGAAAATCTAGTAGCAGCCTTCTCATTTCTTTGTGGTGTTTTGTGCTGTGTTTTACAGGCCCACAGAGGAGGACAGCTCGAAGGCGGGCGAGGGAAGGGTCCCAGGACGGTCCATCGGCGGTGGAGCTGGCTATCCTGGAGTGCCTAAAGGGGCCACGCCCGTCTGCAACAGAATATTTTCTCCTCAGCCTTGTTCCTGCTCTGGAGAGCATGCCGCCTCAGACACGAGAATTCGTGAAATTCCAAATTTCTAAATCAGTTTTTGAAAATAGCACAGCTGTGCTAAATTTGGAAACATTGGACCCTAATGATCAGTAGTTTTCTGATGAGGCAGCAGGTCTCCAGGGCAGAAACAATGTTCTTATGTTTCTCCTCCTTCTCCCTGAGGCTCTTCCACTCCAAGCTGGGTCCTTTTTATTCCTGTCTGTCTGTAAATAGTTAGATTTCATATATTTATGTTATGTCCTTTTGTTACTGAATTTATATATTTTATCAAATAAACATTTATAATGACAAATGTCTTTGTTCTACTACACAGCAAATATTGGCACCCGACTTGACAAAAGTAGAATTTATTTCATATTACACTAATAACAAAACATAATACAGTGGGATGCATAAGTTTGGGCAACATTGTGAAAAGTAATTATTTTCCTGTACAAATTGTTGGTTGTCTCAATAAAAATTGTCAGTTAAATACATCATATAGGAGACACATAGTGATATTTGAGAAGTGAAATGCAGTTCACTGGATTTACAGAAAGTGTGCAATAACTGTTTAAACTAAAGCAAGCAGGTGCATAAATTGGCAACACAAAAAAGAGAAATAACATAAATATGTAGTGTATATCAATGTGTGTGTCTCCTATATGATATATGTAAGTGACATTTTTTACTGTAACAGCGATTCATACAGGAAAATAATGACTATTAATAAGGTTGCCCAAACTTTTGCACCACACTGTATATAGGAACATAGTGAAGACAAGTTGCAGAGTAAAAAGAGGTTAGTTTATTTTGGAGTAGAGCTCCATTTATTAAGAAAATGTTAAAAACACAGGAACACTCTTTAGAGGTTTGTGGGTGGCTCTTAAAAGAGCCGTTGTGGGGAAGTCGTTCAGACTTCAAACAGGCTACTCCTTTGGTTGCCAAGACACGGCTCCCTCTGCCGAGAAGTGAGCCATGAACTTCTCCCTCACCAGGACAGCCTCTCTGGAGGAGTTGTTTGCTGCCATACGACCCAGGTCTTGCAACGGCTCCACCACAGCAGGCGCCACACCTCTCACAGCAGGTGCCCCTCTCTCGTCCACACAGCGCAGAAAGTTGTGGAGAACACACGTTGCCTTCACACACTTCTCCGCAATTTCAGGACGGAGTTCTATGGCGCGCCGATACAACCTCCACTGTGAGGAGAGGATACCGAAGGCACCCTCCACTATCATCCGGGCCCTGGAAAGGCGATAGTTAAAGACACTCTTCTCTAAAGGGAGGAGGCGTCCAGGGAAAGGTCTCATGAGCTCACGCCGCAGCGGGAACGCTTCATCAGCCACAAAGACATGGGGCTGGGCTCCATGGTGTTCTCCACCAGGTAGAGGCTGGTCAGGAGGCAGATGGAGAGTCCCAGCCCGAAGAGCCTGACCAAAGGTGGAGTTGGCCAGAATACCACCGTCGCTGGTCCTCCCGTACCCCCCAACATCAATGACGCGGAAGCGATGCTCTGCATCCACAACCGCAAGGAGAACAATGGAAAAAGTTCCCTTGTAGTTGTGGAACATGGATCCTGAGTTGGGGGGTGCCTTCGTCTGGACGTGCTTCCCATCCAGAGCTCCACAGCAGAGAGGGAAGTTCCAGCGCTCCTGGAATCCCTCTGCGATGGACCGCCAGTCTTCAGTTGAAGGCACAGCCATGAAATCGTCCACTAGACAGTCCCAGATGGCCGTCGCTACCTGGGGGATGATCTGGCTCACCGTGGACACACCGACTCGAAAACTGAACGCGATGGTCCTGAAGGAGTCCCCGGTGGCAAGGAACCTGGACAACAGTGTTTAAAATGAGTATCTTTCTCCTCCCCTTTTGTGAGTGTGGACGCTTCATCTCTTTGCTCTTTAATGCTTTGCTTCTTTTATTGATTTTATTGATTTTTATGCTGATTTTTTCCCTTTTTTCCTTATGAGCTTACCTGCGATAGCTTCTGGACACTCATAGATCATTAGGACTAAAGTGTTCTTAACAGAAACAGCAACATTTTTATAGTTACCTTATCCTCAGCGCTCCGTGTGTCTGTGGCCTAGACACAGCTGAAGCCTGATTACAGCGTCTGGGCACCGAGCAGCCTCAATAGCCTGGAAAGGGGCTAACCGCTAGGCTAACTAGCAACAAGATGCCTTCCCTCTCCACAGATGACTACCACAGCCTCCTGCAGAAGATTGCAGTACTGGAGACAAAAATTCATCGCTTAGAAGTAAACGTGGAGGTAAATGGACTGTGTGGTAATGAAACAACCTTGCCTTTGATTCAAAACAATGGCGATGAGCAAGCTAGTACACAGCTAAGGAGCACAGATAACATGACCAAGAAAGTAGACTCTGTGCATTATTATAAATCCTCAAGTGATAATCCCCCCTTGGACTGTCTTGGTGCAAAACCAAGACATAAATCATGTCTCCTGGAAGGGGGAGGACGTACCACAGGCAGGGCACAGCGAGCTGAAATCTCTGAAACCGACTGGCTTTCACTTCCTATGAGACAGAGAAGCTCTTCTACCCCTGTATACGGGAGGAAACAGGACTGGACAACCGTGAATAGGAAGAATAACAACAAACCTCCAAAACAACTGAATGTGAAACTGCAGAACAGATTTGCTCCACTATCAAAGGACCCTGGATCTATATCGGACAACCATCCATCTAAAAGCAGCGAAGTAAGGTCTGAAAATCTGTTGAATAGCAAAAGACCACAGGGAAAGCTAAAGGCTAGGCCTGAAACTCTGATTGTGGGTGACTCTGCCGTAAAGGATGTACAAAGGATGTGCGGTAAGAACACTAAAGTCCTCTGCTTTCCTAAGGATATGGTCAACAACCTGAAGGAGAGAATTCTTCAAATTGATGATGAATATCCAACTGTGACAAACATTGTTCTGCATACAGGGTCAAACGATGTGTCCAAACAACAGTCGGAGGTTCTGAAACGGGACTTTACTGGATTATTAAATACTGTAAACTCTCTGAATGCAGCTGTATTCATCAGTGGACCTGTACCGCCGGTCAGAGGAGGAGACGAGAGATTCAGCAGGTTGTTTACACTGAATAAATGGCTTATATCAGCATGTGCTGACCACTCAGTGCATTTTATCGACAACTTTAATATTTTTTGGGAACGCAGGCATCTGTTCAAAGCAAATGGATTTAATTTTAACAAGTCAGGGGTGAAACTGTTCACCTCCAACTTGTTTTATTCCATACGTCATCCATCTGTGCTTGGTGCCAAGGCTGAGATAAACGAGGAGTTATCTCATAAAGAGGCACAAACAGTACTCCAAGAACAGACAAAGCCCAGCAGAAACCTTGAGGAGGAGCTCCATTTGCCCCCACCCGGGAAGAGCCTCAGAAAAGAGAGACATCTAAGGCATCTGAGGAAGAGCCTCAGAAAGGCGAGACATCTAAGGCAAGAAGAGGGGTCCCTATTTGCCTCCAACTCTCTCAACAACACCAACGACCAGGACAAGGGACCACGACCTTCCCCAGTCCCCCAAACCCCTGACAGGCCATCACCCTCCTCCCCCTCCCTTTCTCCCTCCTCCCCACACCTGAAATTCACTGAGGAGATGATGGAGCGGGTCAATGCTGGGCTCAGATCTACCCCCCGTCCCAATCCCTTTTTGTCCCCCATAAACCCCCCACCAGAGCGGCCAAAGGTTCGCCATCGAGCCCCACCCTCAACAGAGCAATCGAAGTCACATTGCCCAGCCTCGCCCCCCTTAGTTCCTCTTCATGCCCTGTCTCCGCAGTCTGATGTGTGATGTGTGAAGGGTCCGGGCTGTGAGGATTATGGCAGTGGTGACTTTTCCCAGGAGAAGCTGGGACCCTGTTTACTAGAAGGTTTTAAAATTTCTGTACTTTTAGGTGACAGGAGACATGTGGCCTAGTCAAAACACAGAGAGCTGCACTCTAAAAGATCTTTAAACATAGTAAACATACCTTGTGTGCCACAGACTGCTCCCAAACACGAGGGGACAAGTAATACCTCTAAAACACTTAAGTTGGCTTTATTAAACTTTAGATCTTTAGCTGGGAAAACATTTTTAATTAATGATTTAATCACTGAGCACAGCCTTGATTTTATGTTTTTAACTGAAACTTGGTTGGACCAAAGTAACAGTGGAGCTGTTCTCATCGAGACGACCCCTCCTAACTACAGTTTTATCAGTGAGGCCAGGGTGAGCAGGAGAGGAGGGGGGGTTGCTGTCTTATTTAATGAATCATTTCAATGTAAGCAGCTATCTCCTGGAAGTTTTCAGTCTTTTGAATATGTGGCTTTACAGCTGAAGGCCCCATCCAAAGTTGTGTTTCTTAATGTTTACAGGCCTCCCAAATACTGCACAGACTTTTTTAATGACCTCAGTGAACTGCTGTCTGTGATCTGTGTTGATTTTGACTGTGTAATTATTGTTGGGGATTTTAACATTCATGTGGACAACCCTCAGGACAAAGGGACTAAAGACCTGAGTAACACTCTGGGCAACTTTGGGCTGACTCAGCATGTAACAGAGGCCACACATAATAGAGGACACACTCTTGACCTACTGATCTCCAAAGGCCTGAGCATTTCAACGGTTACTGTGTCTGATGTGGGCCTGTCTGATCATTACTGTGTTTTCTTTGAAAGTAAAATCTCAGCCCACACAAATATATCAACAACAGTGATCACAAAACGGTGTATAACTGAACACAGTAGTGCAATTTTTAACCAGGTCTTCCCATTAACACCTGACCTGTCCAGAGGGTCAGTCAATGAGCTCGTCAATAGCTTCAATGCTAACATGTTAAATGTAATGGACACTATTGCTCCCATTAAGGTGAAGGTTATCTCTGGAAGGAAAAAGTCTCCATGGAGAAACTCCACAGTGGTGAAAAATGAAAAAAGAGAGTGTAGGAAAGCTGAGCGCAGATGGAGAAAAACAAACCTCCAGGTTCATTATGACATTTATAAAGAGAAACTTCACAATTATAATTTACAACTGAGGAATGCAAGGAGGTCCTACTTCTCTGACATCATCACTAAAAACAGCCATAATGCTCGGGTCTTATTTTCTACAGTTGACAGGCTAACAAACCCTCCTGTGTCAGTGGCAGCTGAACTTCATTCGACCATGGCCTGCAATGACTTTGCCAAATTCTTCACAGAAAAAATCCAAAAAATTAGACAAGCAATTGGTACATCAACAGCAGATCCAGGATATGTACTGTGTCCACCAAAAAAATGTTTAAACACCATGAAACAGTTTCACCCTATTAACAGCAAAGACCTGGAGGACATCTTAGGTAAACTGAACTCCTCCTCCTGCTGTTTAGATGTCCTGCCAACAAGTTTTTTCAAAAAGGTCTCAAAGACTTTAGAGTCAGACCTGTTACAGATCGTCAACTTTTCTTTATTATCAGGTGTGTTTCCAGAATCACTAAAAACTGCTGTAATCAAACCTATACTGAAAAAGGACAATCTTGACAAGACACAAATGAACAACTACAGGCCGATCTCAAATCTCCCATTTTTAAGTAAGATCATTGAAAAAGCAGTTTCTCAACAGCTCAGTTACTTCTTAAAACAGAATAATTGCTACGATGCCTTCCAGTCAGGTTTTAGACAGAACCACAGCACTGAAACCGCTCTGACCAAAGTGTTTAATGACATATGTCTGAATACAGACAGTGGAAAAATGTCAGTCCTAGTTTTACTGGATCTCAGTGCAGCATTTGATACAGTTGACCACAACATATTACTCAAACGACTGGAGAACTGGACAGGTCTTTCAGGAACTGTACTAAACTGGTTCAAAACATACTTAGAAAACAGGAAATACTTTGTATCAATAGGTAACTTCACATCTGAACAGACAAGTATCACATGTGGAGTTCCCCAAGGTTCCATCTTGGGACCCCTTCTGTTTAACATCTACATGCTCCCACTGGCACAGATTATAAACAACAAAATAAACTATCACAGCTATGCAGATGACACACAAATATATATCACAATGTCACCAGGAGACCGAGGCCCTGTACAGGCTCTTGGTAAATGCATTGAGGAAATCAATGACTGGTTGTGCCACAATTTTCTCCAGCTAAACAAAAACAAAACTGAGGTAATAGTCTTTGGCGCCAAAGACACGGAGAAGCTGCATTCAGCTTTTATGCTCCTTATATCTGGAACAAACTCCCAGAAAGCCTCAGATCAGCTGAAACACTCAGTTTATTTAAATCCAGGTTGAAGACTCACCTGTTCTCAGCTGCATTTGAATAAAGCACCAAATCCACACTTTTAAGCTTAAATTTCAAAACTTACATTTAACTACTGATTTTATCTACCGTTCTGATTTTATCTGTTTTGATTTTATATACTGTTTTGTTTGTTTGTTTGTTTGTTTGTTAGTTAATTAGTTAGTTAGTTAGTTTATTTGCTTGTTTTAATCAATTTTAAATCATGCTTTTTATTTGTTCTTGTTTCTAATGTCTCTGTAAAGCACTTTGAATCACCTTGTTGTTGAATTGTGCTATACAAATAAACTTGCCTTGCCTTGCCTTGCCTATTATGTGTACTGCAGTTACAAAATACATTATAGAAATTACAAAATTACAAAACATAAATCTTACATAAAACATTTTGTAATTATAAGGATAATTACATGATATATTTGATATAATCTAGAACAATCTGCCGTGATCATAAACAAATATTCAACTATCCCAGAATTAAACCAGGTCTAAATGAAAAAAGGAGTGAGTATCACTACAAAGATTAACCCACATTGGTCCTAGTACAAGTTTGATATCAGCAAACACCGAGAGCATACCTATGACACCACAGCAATGCTATCATTCAAACACTGATAACAGCATAAATCCAATTAAATCGGGACTTGATGAGACCGTCTGAGTATCACTACAAATATTATGAAGTCGTCTCGTACCAGTTTGCTATCGGTAAACACCGAGAGCATTCACTGTTAGCATAGCACATCCATGTTAGTATACACTGCTAACATGGATGTGCTATGCTATCAGTAAACGCCGACAGCATTCACTGTTAGCATAGCACATCCATGTTAGCAGTGTATAAATGGATGGTTTAGCATATATTAGCACAGGTATCAATAAAGGACTACCGTATTAAACACTTTTACTAACCTCAGGCAGATGGACAGGCGCTCTGCTGGTGGGATTGAGCGCCTGTAATTGGTGTCTAGGCGGGCAATTCTGGGACCGACGCGGGAAAGCAGGTCCTCAAACTGGCCGAGTGACAGACGATGATATCGCTGGAATCTGCCGTCATCCAGGCGCAGCTCCTGTAGCAAATGGTGAAACTCACCAAACTGCTCACGCGTCTCGAGGACCTGATGGACCCAGGTACGGCGAGGACGTCTTTTACGCCGCTGCTCTGCTCTCCACAGTAAATAGAGAAGGGAGACTCTCTCCTCAAGCGCTAGCTCGACACCTGCCATCTTGCAAAGATACCGGTCTTGCAAAACTTCCTCCCACATCCCTCCCACATTTCCGGTTCACGCGCGTTAAAATATGATATTTTGGGGCGCGATGGATTTTTCTTGAACACGCGTAGAGGTGCGAATGTGCACGCGTCAAGTTAGGGGCGTTTGGGGCTTTTTTCACGCGCCCATTGCGTTCGGTGTGAACACACCGTTAGGGACTAGTAAAGCGCTATATAAATACAGGCCATTTACCATTTATTTACCATTTTAGTGCATTAGCGCAGTTAGCTCGTTAACGTCTTGACGCCATCCAGCCCCACGCACGGGCGATCCGTGGTAACTCGTTAAGGGAGATTTGCCGCGTTATGGCGTTAACGTCATTTTAACGGGATTAACGCTGACAGCACTAGTGGGAACACAATGAATATGTGTTCCCACTATTCATTGATTTCACACCCCATCGTTGCATCCCTAATAAATATAAAAAATAGCCGTATTCTAATATTACAGATGTGACAGTGTTCAATATATATTATACATTAAGGATTCTTTCACTAAAATTAGCAAAAGTAGACCAATGTAAAGATACTGCACAGTTCCTTTAATCAAATGAAGACAGCAAGGACAACAAATTTGATCTGAAATAACTGAAATACAAGAGTGAATCGTGTTCAAAGTCATCCTCCTTCCTCTGATCTTTTGAGTCTAGTCATTAAAATATCAACACATACAAAAACCTCATCAGTGCTGTGCAGCAGTCTGTCAACCATACAGGGATCAAGTCCAGTGTGAGCAGATGGGATATCTGGCTACTGCACACCCTTGTAGTGCCACTCCACTGTTCCAGCATGGCCAGCCGAAGCACCTCGTTGCTGCATCCAGATTCATTCCCTTTTGGACTGATACAATAAACTAACTCTGGCTTTGGCTCCTAAAAGAAAGAAAAGAAAAATATATATATATATAAAATCAATGGACCAGTGTCTGCATTACATTTTAGAAGTACTTTGTTGAGGCATCAGATCTAAGCCTATCAAATCTGCAAACACATCAGTCATGGAAACTCCAATTTGCAACTCACAGGACCCACAGGATCCCTCAATAAACCACAAAGGTGAATATTTATATAGCTATAGGTAGTGTATACTGATTAGGTAAATCGCACAATTACACTGATGGTATTTCCTCTGTAACACAGGCTTATTGTTGACAATTACAATGCAGAATAGTATTACCAAAAAAGTTTTTTGTTTATTTGTGTTTGTTAAGCTTTATTTGCCTGCCTCTTCTACATTTAACTCAGTAAGTACAACATGTTTATACCTCCATCTGTGAAATGTAACTGTGTTGAGCTACATCTGACAGCTGTAAATTTGACACCTTTGACAGTTGTGGTCAGTGTCATTTATAGCAAGTCATTGCAACATTTGCTCATTTAGAAGTAGCTACCCCTCCTACTCACCTTTTCACTGCTGTATCTCCCTCAATTTTATCTTCATATTAGACGTTGATGGTTTTGCAGGGAAGCTGTGGATGAGCACTGTTGACAATCAGTTGGGTCTTCATGCCAGAACTGCCCCCTCAATTTCAAAAGCATTCTAGATTTCACACAGTCATACTCATCTTTTACACCCCATACACTCACATAAGCCAACAGATGCTCCCAGTGTAGAAGCCATTATACACCAAGCATGTGTGAAAAAACGACACAAAATCCCACATTTTCCAGATCTGAATCTCTCATGTAACATAACACAGAATGTGTCACGTTTTATGGAAAATTTTCCCTCACAAAACAAGATTCTGTCAGCTGGGTCGGATTGACCCAGGATCCCTGAGCAGTTATGAATTATATTATTATTGTATGTATATTTGGTGTTGCTGTCACACGGGAGTCAGGGGAAACCACGGGGATTTATTGTTGTTATTTCCAGACACTGTAAATAAACGCACTGTTTATCCGGTTGTTCAGTGATGACGCGACGAATCCTACTTCCGGGCCTAAAGTAGTCTGCGTTTAATATGGCTTTTGTGTTGTTAACATGTTTAATGTTATGTATTTTCTTCTATTTGATCTCAAAAAGCTCCTAAAACAGTCAGTGATCACTGTTGCCCTCTCTCGGCTTTTACTACCGCTAATCATTTATTTAAGCTCAGTTTTTAAAACCTTAGGATGTAACTACAGCCCAGCCCATGCAGCAGTATATGAATGACTAACCTCGTATTATGGATGTGTAACCCGGGTTTAAAAGATGCATAAATAGTAAAAGATAAGTGAAGTCTGAGAATATAAATATCAAAGAGTTCATTTATTTAAATTTTCTTGTTTATTAAAAAGGTAAAAGTTCATGTAAAATTATTAAAAACATGTTTGCATTGTTTAAAATAAGTTATCTTTCTTTTCTTGTGAATTGTTTGTGAGAACTGTAATTTCCTACGGGGATAAGGTCGGTGAAGGTAACACAGGGTGGAGAAGGAAAAGGGAAAAAGAGACGAGAGCGCGAGAAGAGAGGGCGGTGGTGCGTGAGTTACACGGAGCATCCGGAGAAGTTAGCTTGTTTTTTATGTACTAAGAGTAAGTGTGTTTTGACTTTTCGGACAGATAAGTCACAGTGTCGGTAAGCTAGTGACATAACACGTAAAGTTTCAGCGTGAGTCTGCTGGACTGTGTGCTTTGTTTCTTGCGGCTGTGCACGCATTAAGTTAAAGTGAGGCTAACCCAGCCGTTCGCTAATAAGGACTACTGTAGGCTGCCGTTTCGCTATAGTTGTGGAACGTAACAAGCTGCAGAGGATCGTTACCGAACTGGATAACGACGGACACACCCCAGATAGTCACTCTGAGTGCCCGCGTCACTCAGAGTACCTCTGGCAACGTGGGAAGCTAAAACAGGTAGCTTGTGGAGCACGTGGAGATCACGGACCTTCCTCATCTTTGTGCTACTGCATTCAGAGCGGAGTGTTTCTGACGGAGCTGAAGACAACTTGTTACCTGGATTAAGCTGGTGGGAATTGCACGTTTCACAAGGTACTGAGTTTATTTATTTATTTTTTGCTCGTTGAGTGAAGAACTTCCGGTTGGGAGATCGTTTTGGATTTATACTGGAGCAATACAGGCCTGCAACGTAGGGTTTATCTCTGCCGGCTTTAGGTTTAGTTTGGGACTATAATTGTTTTATCACTGGTGGTTTACACTGTATGTGTGGAGATTCTGTGTACAGTGGGTAAATTGCTGTGTGTGTTTTTGGTTTGCCTGAATACTGAAATCTGCCATTTTATTATTTTCTTGTTTTCATTGTTTGGTAAATTAAAGGAGGGTTGCAATGCTCTACTTTACATGGTGTATGACATGATTTACTGCACTATAGACACTAGTGTTAATTTTCGCGTGTAGTGCTACTGTTAAGGAATAAGCTTCATTGATCCCAGAAACAAAAGAGAAGTTAATTTAAAACATCGTACGAGAGTACACTAGAAAAAGAACCCAAAGCCCATTTATTTAATGGTATTGAGTAAATGAGGGCTACATAAAATGGAGGCACCGCTGGGATGTTTTTGGGTCTCATAGAAGTATTAAAGGAGCCACACGCTTAAAAAAATAAAAAAAAAATTAAAAAATAAAAAAATTAAAAGTTAACCTACAGTAGCTAGTTTACACTTCTTAGTATTTTTGGCTATTATGAGTATGGCAGACCACACCGGGCTCGCTGCAGAGCTGAAGAGGTGGTGTCGGGGTGAAGGTTTGGAGGAAGCTAAAGCACTCTTGGTTCTGGTTCCAGAAGAAGTGGAAATAGCCCAGATAGAAGAAACCTTGGAGACTATTAAGTGTCTAGGACGAGTCCGGGTTAGAGGGCGCTTGTTCCACACCCCCTTGAGCTGCCTAATGGTTCTCTGCGAGTGCAAACAAAGTATACCTAAAGATAATGCACCCAAGGAAGTGCTGGACCAGCACAGTGGTGAGAGATGGCCGATAGTGACTCTTAATGAATGTGCAGCTCGTGACGATTTTGCTGTGAAGTTGAAGAGTCTCTTAGACACTGAGGGTAGGACTATGGAAGACATACAAAGCTTATTTCGCAGCTTTGCTCCTCCGCAGCGCAGCTCTGATCCTTCCATAAACTCCACTGAGTCTGTCTTGCAAGCGGTTGGTGATTTTTTGGAGAAGGCACGTAAACCACAAGCTGAAGGTGGTTATCGGCGTTTGAGGCTGTTTTCAGGGAACTTACCAGTTCCCCCTAGTGAAGACCCCTTTGACCATTGGCTTGAGCAGGCATGGCTCATGGTAGAGGAAAGTGACTGTACAGACAAGGAGAAAAGGCGCAGGCTGATGGAAAGTTTAAAGGGGCCGGCGTTGGAGATTGCCAAATCGGTCCGTGAGTCAGACCCTGAGGTGGGCCCTGTTGAATACCTGGAGGCTTTGGAAAGCGCCTTTGGCAGTGCTGAGTCTGGGGATGATCTCTATTTTGCTTTCCGCTTAATGCAGCAACAATCAAGTGAAAAACTGTCTGATTTTCTGAGGCGTCTGGAGAGGGCCCTCAGTAAAGTTGTTCAGAGAGGAGGATTTCCAGCTTCTAGCAAAGACAAAGCTCGCCTAGAACAACTCCTGAGAGGGGCTGTTGTTTCCGATCTCATGCTAATTAATCTGCGCCTGAGAGAGAGAAAGTCCAAACCCCCAACTTTCCTCCAACTCTTAAGTGAGATTCGCACAGAGGAAGAGTATGAGGCATCAAGGAGGAAACTCAATACCTCAGTCCAGCATGTGCAGACAAAACCTTTAGGGACTGACAATACAGAAATACAAAGTCTCAAAGCTGAAGTTAAAGAGCTTAAGGCCAAGTTAGCCACCTGCATGACTAAGTCCCCTGATGTCAAAGAGAAAGGCCCGTCCTCAGTGCAGTCAAGTGAGCCCAGTGACACCAAGGAACTGGCTGCTTTGAAAAAACAAGTGAAAAGACTGCAGCAGAAAGTAGCCCAAAGAGATACTGTTCCGGACTCATCTTTAAAACTGGCTACCATGGCAGCAGTAGAGGCTAACTCAAAGACAAGGACCCCTTACCAGAACAGAACGCCTTTGGATGAGCAGTTCTGTTACCGTTGTGGGGAAAAGGGACATTTTGTCGCAAAGTGTCAAAATCCTGAAAAGCAGAGCAAAGTTATTCGAAAGCTCATCCAAACTGTCAAGACACTGAAAGAAAGTTCAAGTACTTCAACAAGTAATGCCCCTGACACTGACTGTCATGTCAAGCAGGGTCTTCTGACTTCTCCCACCCCAGCTGGAATTCCGGAGGGACTGATTGGGCCCCCAAGTATTGTGCCACTTAAAGTGAATGGACAGCCCTGTAATGCCTTATTTGACAGTGGATCACAGGTCACCATAATATTCGAGTCCTGGTACAAAGCCCATCTGCCTTCCACCCCAGTGCATCCAGTCACTGGTCTCAACATTTGGGGTTTAAGTGAGTCCAATGTCAGTTACCCCTACCTCGGCTATGTTGTGGTAGATGTTGAGTACCCGGCTGAAGTGACTGGCACCAAACACGCAGTACCTGTCCTTGCCCTGATCTGTCCAAGCCCAAAAGAAGAGCAGATTCCTGTCATTGTTGGCACTAACACCAGCCATGTCCGCAATTTGGTGCAGGAATGCAGAAAAGAGGGGCGTGACATAACCAAAAGCCTGGGCATCCAAATTCACAGGGAGTCGCTACCCACTTTCACAGACTCCATCACCCTAGGCTCTCAAGATGACCAGGTTGGCTGTGTGACTTGGCAGGGTTCAAATCCCTTGTCCTTACCCCCTGGAAAAGACTTGCAAATAACCTGCAAAGTTCATTTTCAGCAGACAGTTGGCAAAGAGATCTTGATGTTTGACTCTTCTCCCTTAGCTCCTCTGCCGGGTGATGTCCTGCTTCAACCCATGGTTGTGCCCGCCAATGCGGTACAAGTTAACAGCTTCAGGATCCTGGTGCAGAACCAGTCCGCCAGGGAAACCATTATCCCGGTTGGAACCGTCATGGGTCACCTTTATCGCACCGAAAGCGTCATCTCCATGCCAAACAAAGAACCAGAGACGACAGCATTTGACAGCAGCCAGATCGACTTTGGTGACTCTCCTGTGCCTGAAGAGTGGAAGGGCCGGCTTAGACAGAAACTAGCGGAACGCTCCCACGTCCTCTCAGTCCATGAATGGGACGTTGGCCTTGCAAAAGAGGTGGAGCACACCATCCGCCTGGCTGACACAAGACCTTTTCGGCAAAGATCACGTCGACTGGCACCTGCAGACATAGAGGATGTAAGAAAACATCTGCAAGAGTTACTCTGTGCCGGCATCATTAAAGAATCCCGTAGCCCCTATGCCTCACCAATTGTAATAGTTAGAAAGAAAAATGGCACCATACGGATGTGCATAGACTACAGGCTCCTTAACAGTCGGACCGTGCCAGACCAGTACACGACCCCCTGCATTGACGAAGCACTGGATTCTTTGTCTGGGAGCAAATGGTTCACAGTGCTGGATCTGCGTAGTGGATACTACCAGATTCCAATGGCAGAGGAAGATAAAGAGAAGACGGCGTTCATCTGTCCCCTAGGCTTTTTCCAATTTGAGAGAATGCCGCAGGGAATAACAGGAGCACCTGCGACTTTCCAGCGTCTAATGGAAAAAACAGTCGGAGACATGAACCTCCTCCAAGTCCTGGTTTACTTGGACGACCTGATTGTTTTCGGAAAGTCGCTGGAGGAACACGAAGAGCGGCTCATTAAAGTCCTAGATCGTCTTGGAGAAGCAGGACTAAAGATCTCCCTGGACAAATGCCAGTTTTGTCAGCCACAGGTGAAGTACCTCGGGCATATTGTGTCTGCCCAAGGTGTCTCTCCTGATCAGCAGAAGATTGAGGCTGTTACCACCTGGCCTCAGCCCCACGACCTAAAGACTCTGAGATCGTTCTTAGGTTTCTGCGGATACTATAGGCGATTCATTGCTAACTATGCTGCCATTGTGAGACCTCTCACTGAACTGACCAAAGGTTATGCTCCGACACAAAAGAGCAAGAAAAAGAGTCCAGACATCAACAAGTCCTACTTGAAAGAGTCAGAACCCTTTGGAGATCGGTGGGATGACGCCTGCAGCAAAGCCTTTCAGCAGATCATCCACTGCCTAACCCATGCACCGGTATTAGCCTTCGCTGATCCTACCAAGCCCTATGAGCTCCACGTGGATGCAAGCTTCAAAGGATTGGGGGCTGTCCTATACCAGCTACAAGAAGGGGACCTAAGGCCAGTTGCATTTGCCAGCAGGAAGTTAAGTCAGGCTGAGAAGAGGTACCCCATACATCAGCTGGAGTTCCTGTCATTAAAGTGGGCTGTGGTTGATCGCTTTCATGACTATCTGTATGGGGCGCGCTTTACAGTGCGAACAGATAATAACCCCTTGACTTATGTTCTGTCTACGGCAAAGCTCAATGCCGTGGGACACAGATGGTTAGCTGCTTTGTCCACGTATGACTTTGATGTCCATTACAGACCAGGCAAGCATAACATAGATGCAGACATCCTCTCCAGAAACTTTGACACTGATGCTGAATGGGAGACTATACCAGAGGCAGCTGTTAAATCCATCTGCAAAAGAGTACAAGTTTCAGAAAGCCCAGGGTGTCCCACCAGATGTGTCGACCAAACCGGGGCTTCCCCGGAATGCATCCCTGACATCTATGCATTTCCTCTTACAATGGAGTTACAGTCACTGGAACACGTCTCAAAAGCTGATCTCGCTAAGGCACAGAAAGAGGATCCAGTCATTGGTCCAGCGGTCAAAGCTGTTCAACAGAATTTATGGACAGGCAACACACCGGAGCTGTCGCTCCTAAAAAGAGAGAAAGATAAGCTGACCCTGCTGAGTGACGGTCTGCTCTATCGCATCACCAAACGTCACTCAGGGGAGGAGGTCCATCAGCTAGTCCTGCCCAAGGTGTATCATGATGTTGTGTTGAGATCAGTACACAATGACTCAGGACACCTCGGCATAGAGAGAACTCTGGATTTACTCCGTCGAAGGTTCTACTGGCCCAGAATGTTGCAAGACACTGAGGACCATATCAAAAGTTGTGGTGAATGCATAACACGCAAGACTCCTGCCCAGAGAGCCGCACCGCTTCACCAGATCTCCAGCAGTGGACCTATGGATCTGGTGTGCATTGACTTTCTCTCAATGGAGACGGATTCCAAGGGCATGAGAAATGTTTTAGTGGTCACAGATCACTTCACGCGCTACGCCCAGGCATTCCCGACCAAGAATCAGACGTCTCAAACAGTGGCCAAAATCCTAGTGGATAAGTTTTTCGTCCACTATGGTCTTCCGGCTCGTATCCATTCAGACCAGGGGCGAGACTTTGAGAGTCGTCTGATCAAAGACTTGTTGAAGAACATGGGGATACGGAAGTCGCGCACTACTCCGTATCATCCGCAAGGAGACCCTCAGCCAGAGCGGTTCAATCGAACGCTGCTTTCTATGTTGGGTACTCTAAGCACAGAAAAGAAACGTCAGTGGAGCCAGCATGTCCCTTATTTGGTCCATGCTTACAACAGTACAAAATGTGATGCAACTGGTTTTTCGCCATACTTCCTAATGTTTGGCCGTGAAGCCAGACTGCCAGTGGACTTGTGCTTTGGGACCACAATTGACAAAGCTGAGGAAAGTCATTCACGCTATGTGTCAAAGCTTAAAGAAGATCTCCGTCAAGCCTACAAGCTAGCATCCGAGACGGCAGACAAAGTCCATCAGAAGAACAAAAAGGGCTATGACAAGAGAGTTTGTTTCCAGTCTCTAGAGATAGGAGACAGAGTCCTACTAAAGAACTGGGGTCTCAAAGGGAAGCACAAGTTGCAAACAAGATGGAGTCCAATACCTTACCAAGTTGTTGGAAAAATGCCCAACCTTCCTGTCTACCAACTAAAGAAAGAGAATGGGAGTGGTCGTCTGAAAACAATCCACAGAGACCATATCCTTCCTATTGGCCAACATGTGAAATTGCCAATCCCTGAAGAAGGCAATAACTGTTGTGACAGACAAAAACCAAAGGGCAAGAAACCAAAGCAGGCCACAGTTGCGTCTGACCCTCAGCTGTCACAGGATTCTGATTCGTCCTCAGAAAGTGAATACTATGAGCCTCAGAGATACTACTACACTCAAGAAAGAGTGAGAGAAGCATTAAGACAGGCTCTTAGATCTCAAGCAGTGCCACAAGAGGATTGTGCAGGAGACCAGGATGACGTCAGTGATGAAACGGATTCTGATCAGCGCAGTGAAAAGGAGGAACTGCCACTGGAGGATGAAGACGTTAATCGGGACAGTGAGACTGAGCCCGACCACATGGTGGATATTCAGGAGGAGTCTGACCAAAATGAAGAAGATGATCAAGATTCTGCCCCAGAACCTGATCTGGATCCCATAACAGCCCGGTCTGCCAAAACTCAGAAACCAAATACACACCGTAATTTGTTGGGTGACACTCCTAAACTAAGGCCTAAGAGACAGATTAAACCAGTAGTTCGTTTAACCTATGATGAGCCAGGAAAAGCTAAAGATCAGCCTATCACTATTATACATAGAGGGGTTGTTATCACTATAGGCAAAGACTAAGAGCCAGAGTATGTAAAAAGGTCATCCTACTTCCCAAGTTCTTGTAGTTCCTTGGTAGTCTGTTGAGGACACCAGACATTTAGTGGGGGGAGGGTGTAACCCGGGTTTAAAAGATGCATAAATAGTAAAAGATAAGTGAAGTCTGAGAATATAAATATCAAAGAGTTCATTTATTTAAATTTTCTTGTTTATTAAAAAGGTAAAAGTTCATGTAAAATTATTAAAAACATGTTTGCATTGTTTAAAATAAGTTATCTTTCTTTTCTTGTGAATTGTTTGTGAGAACTGTAATTTCCTACGGGGATAAGGTCGGTGAAGGTAACACAGGGTGGAGAAGGAAAAGGGAAAAAGAGACGAGAGCGCGAGAAGAGAGGGCGGTGGTGCGTGAGTTACACGGAGCATCCGGAGAAGTTAGCTTGTTTTTTATGTACTAAGAGTAAGTGTGTTTTGACTTTTCGGACAGATAAGTCACAGTGTCGGTAAGCTAGTGACATAACACGTAAAGTTTCAGCGTGAGTCTGCTGGACTGTGTGCTTTGTTTCTTGCGGCTGTGCACGCATTAAGTTAAAGTGAGGCTAACCCAGCCGTTCGCTAATAAGGACTACTGTAGGCTGCCGTTTCGCTATAGTTGTGGAACGTAACAAGCTGCAGAGGATCGTTACCGAACTGGATAACGACGGACACACCCCAGATAGTCACTCTGAGTGCCCGCGTCACTCAGAGTACCTCTGGCAACGTGGGAAGCTAAAACAGGTAGCTTGTGGAGCACGTGGAGATCACGGACCTTCCTCATCTTTGTGCTACTGCATTCAGAGCGGAGTGTTTCTGACGGAGCTGAAGACAACTTGTTACCTGGATTAAGCTGGTGGGAATTGCACGTTTCACAAGGTACTGAGTTTATTTATTTATTTTTTGCTCGTTGAGTGAAGAACTTCCGGTTGGGAGATCGTTTTGGATTTATACTGGAGCAATACAGGCCTGCAACGTAGGGTTTATCTCTGCCGGCTTTAGGTTTAGTTTGGGACTATAATTGTTTTATCACTGGTGGTTTACACTGTATGTGTGGAGATTCTGTGTACAGTGGGTAAATTGCTGTGTGTGTTTTTGGTTTGCCTGAATACTGAAATCTGCCATTTTATTATTTTCTTGTTTTCATTGTTTGGTAAATTAAAGGAGGGTTGCAATGCTCTACTTTACATGGTGTATGACATGATTTACTGCACTATAGACACTAGTGTTAATTTTCGCGTGTAGTGCTACTGTTAAGGAATAAGCTTCATTGATCCCAGAAACAAAAGAGAAGTTAATTTAAAACATCGTACGAGAGTACACTAGAAAAAGAACCCAAAGCCCATTTATTTAATGGTATTGAGTAAATGAGGGCTACAGATGGATTATCTCAGTTGTTCTCCTGGCTGAAGTTTGGTCCTTTTACAGCATCCTGCCATGCGATTACATTTGTTCCTGACCACCAAGAACACTCACGTTAACTTTTATCGAGTGGAAAAGAAGTTAGCTTGTTTATATTATGCTAACATAGCTGTGTCGCTAGCGGTCACGTAGCACATCATTATATACCAGCTAGCCCAACTTCAGTAACCCTACAAATGTCACTGCTTTTTAGTTTTCTGTCTTCATTTATGCTGGAAGTGATAACAGAGCTGTACGTTTTAATTTGTTTCCAAAACCCCACAGTCAGGACATGCTATATTGTATTTAGATAGAAGCTAGCGAGCTAACTCCCAGCTAACTTCTAACTCCGTTAAATGTCATAAATTCCGTTTTCATGGATGCCTGGATGCTAAACTCAATTGTTACACCTGGTAGAGCAGAACGCTGATCGATTTATTAAAGATGAAAGACTTTAGACAGTTTTTCAACTCTCAGTAATGCCATAGTGATCGTTTGATATATGGACCTGCAGCGGAGTTTAGGTCCAGACACGGCTAGTGACATCAGACTGAACAACCGGATACACAGAGCACCGCGCCTGGGTCCTCCTTCCCCACATCCCCACGGTCTGCCATGCCAAACCATGACAGATTCAATCAACATCAAGCAATTCTGAGGTGGTCCTGATGTTTCTAAACAGGAAGAAAAGGAGATTGTGGGTTTATCCACTCTCACAAGAAGGCAGCTGCAGGGAGAATTCCTTTGTTTGATCCAGGAGTTGAAGCTGTATCTCAACTACTTTCGCACATGTTTCAGGATGTCAGTGGGGCAGTTTGAAATCTTGTTGGCAGAGTTGGGACCTTGTTTGAGGAGATAGAGAAATAATTTCAGAGAGCTGATTGACCCGGTGCAGTGTCTAGCAGTGTATCCGAGGTATTAATTTACTATTTCCATATCATTGTATATTCCATACCAGTGCAACTTTTGAGCTATGAGCTCATGTGTTGGCAAATGCAGTGATCTGATTGGTCGCATCTGTTTATTCTCATCTGAGAAATCTGAAAAATCAAGCATGGTTCAAAAAAATAATGCTGTCCAGCTAAATTACGTGGCCGGTGTGAATGTCTGCATTAAGAACAAGTGAATCTGACCTGGGTGGCATTGTGGCTTCAGTGTGGTGAATTTCATGACAAAGTTACATACACAGACACACACACACACACTCTCTCTCTCTCTCTCTCCCTCTCTCTCGCTCTCTCTCGCTCTCTCTCTCTCTCTCTCTCACACACACACACACACACACACACACACACACACACACACACACACACACACACACAAACAACACAGGGAAATTGCAGATTTATGTATCTGTGCATTTTCATATTTTGCTGTTCCAGGTGTTATATCTTTTCTTACAGTTGCACCTGTTCCTTTTTTTCCTGCCAGTTAGCTGACAACAATGCAATACCCTGGATACAAAGCAGTTACTTTTGGTGCATCCCTGTGTACTGACTGATTTTTTTATTGAATAATACGTTGTTTTGGGAAAGGGTTAAGACCATTTCACACCATTAGCATTCTTTACAGTGTTTTTTTTTTTTGCTGTGTCAGACCACCACATTTTCATTTTGTTAACTATAGCAGTAAAAAGTAATGCTTTTTGGAATCTGTATCATTTCTACGTTCTGTTTTACGGAATCTCATCGGCACAAAGAAATAATGATAACAGCAAGAACAAATATTATACAAATATTAATCCTCAAATTTCTGTCAGGACGTCATTCACTCATTCTGCCATTTCTTTCTCTGATACTGTAATTTTAGAGCCAAACACTTCCACTTGCTGATTCAAGTCATCAGAGTGTGTGTTCCGTCAGCACTCCAGCCTTCTTTTGAATCCAGCCTAATTTACCTTTACCTGTAAATTTAAACAGGGGTTCTATTAAGTGGGTTAAAGCTCATTTAGTGCTCCAGGAGAGTAGAAAAGTGTAGTATAAGAATCAGTCCATTTACCATTTAATTTATGTACCACACAATTTTTCACACCTGTGACACCCTGGGACACCTTGTGCCCAAATAACTATAAAATAACAGCCAAAATAACTACCAGGACAGTGTTACACAATTTTAATAAGAAAACAGGAGAGACTTTTTCTTCCCACCACCCCTGGTATTCATCCTAGCTCAGACACAGGAAAAACTAATGAATAATTTTAACCTCCTCTGCAATCCACTTTACATTCTAGTGCACCTTTTAAGATAAGAACTTATTGTGTACTTATTCATTACTCTTAACCCGCCTATTGTGTTCACCCCCACCCCCTTACTTCAGTGTTCTGGTCACAATTGACCAGTCTGTTTTAACTTTCTATGGTGACCACTTTTGACCTGGAACACCACAGATGTAACAAAGCTGATTAAAACACTCAAAATTCAACGAAAGAGGTGGTCATCACTGTTATATGTTCAAGTGCATAGTGTAGAGGATGTCATAAGGCCACGAGGCAATTGGATGTAATATTAACTACTAAGGATCAGGTGGTCCCTGTTACCTGCTTGGATAAAATGGGCCCCAGACCTCTGTTTGAGGCATTTGTCTGCAGGGTGGGAAAAGTTAGTCTCTGTGGGGAGCAAGTTTTTTTTTTCACCTGCACAAACGACACCTGGCACCCCTCCATCCACTGGACCAGATCCTTTTGGGTCAAGTCAGTTAAGGGTCTGGTCAGGTCCGCGAAATCACTGGTAGTAGCCAGCCAGCCCCAGGAACCGCCTCACTTCCTTTTTGGCCTTGTGACATGGGCAGGATGCAATGGCGGCCATTTTCTCTACCTTTGTATGCACTTGCCCGCCTCCAGCTGCACACTTCTTCGGGTTGGCTGTGAGCTTCGCCTTCCACAGGGACTCCAGGACCACGGCCACCCGCTGCACATGCTTCACCCAGGTCTCACTGTAGATGATAACATCATCCAGTTAGGCGGCAGCATATGCAGCATGAGGACGCAGCACTGGGTCCATGAGGCGTTGAAATGTGGCCGGAGCTCCAAACAAGCCAGACCAAAGTGTGACAAATTGGTGCATACCATATGGAGTGGAGCAGGCAATTTTTTCCTTGGACTCTGCAGTCAAGGGAATCTGGGAGTAGCCCTTGGTTAAACCCAGTGTCGTAAAAAAGCGAGCAGTGCCAAGCGATAAGCATCAAACTGTCACACCTCATTCACCTTGTGGCAGTCAACACAAAATGGTGCTCTATGAGAATCATGGACTTTAACGTCTGACTCAGCTGCTCCACCAGCCCATGAGTCTGAGGGTGGTAGACGTCCGAAAAGATTTAATGCCCATTAACTCATACAGTTCCTTTAGTATGCCAGACATGAACAATGTACTCTGATCAGTCAGTATCTCTTTCAGGATGCCGACTCAGGAGATGACCTGAAACAGCACCTGTGCCACACTCTTTGCATAGATGGTGCACAGCAGCACTGCTTCTGAGTATCACATTGCATAATCCACCAGAACTAATAGAAAGTGATAGCACCAACCTTCTGATCAGTAGATGCCCTGCTCTACCTCCTGAGCTACAGCCTAATCCCATTCTAAATTGCCCATAGTGCATGCAAATGGTTGTCTGGCTTTTTGTGTTAGCCATTGCAACAGATTGGAGATTTGTCCAGGGTGTAACCAGCATTTCGCCCCATGGCAGCTGGGATAGGCTCCAGCCCCTCACCCCCCAAACCTGAATTAGATAAGCGGAAGAAAATGGATGGATGGATGAACTAGAGATTCTGAAAGTAGAATGAGAGGGGGAGCATTCAGCTATCAGATCTCTCATGTGGATCCTGCTCTGTTTGGATTCAAGAGACAGATATCCTTTCTACTTTTAAGATTAGGGTTGTAGTAAGGGTTGGATCATGGATTAATCCCTTAATTATGCTGTTACAGGCACAAGCTGCTCGGGAGTTTCTACGATCCACTGAGCGCTTCAATCTTTTTTTCACTGTGTGGCTTTATTCCCTTATTGCATGTCATTAACTTGCCTACTTACTTCTGTACTTTGTGTTTTCTCCTGTTTAATGCTGTGCTTCACTTCTGTCTCTTTTCTTTCACCCCTCAACTGATTGCAGTAGAGGCTTGTCCTTCCCTGTGCCCAGTTCAGCTAGAGGTCTTTTCCTATTCAAAGGGAGTTCTTCCTCCAAAGATAAATCAACATTCAAGGTGGCAAAAAGAGTAGGGGTCACAAACTGACAAAAACCATGTTAAATATGGAGATAGGATGAGGTGGGGGAAACAAATGAAGGGAATCTAATGATTTCAAGTTTTAAGATTATTAAGTTTTAAGATTTAAAATGCTTCAAACAAAGAGAGGACAGATTCTGAAATCTGATAAAAGGACAGTAGTTGCAGCTGTCAGCACATTGATAATTGTAACGGCCCAGAGCTGCATTCCTGACTGATCCACCGTTCAATAAAAAAAATAATGTCCCTGTCTCTGATGTTCCCCAGCTGTTGAATAGAAACTGGAGGGGGGGAAAAACCCAATTTACTCCCCTCGTGAGAGTAGGTGTTCTTTCTCTTGATATCTGTGTCTAGCCTGTGTGTCCATATTTTTCTTTATGCATATGTCAGTTGAAGGTGATTCACATCTTGACATCATTGCCTTTTGTCATCACACAGACTTCACACATCTACGGGCATTGCAGCGCGTTGTGTTTGATTGCACTTCAAAACAAAAGACTAAACGTGTCACTGTACAGCTGAAAAAGCTGCAAACAAGAATGGGAAAGGACACGAGAAAGTGAGAAGCTGGGAAAGTAGAGCAAACTTGAATTGTAGTTTTTGGCACACAGATGAAGTTATTTTTGTATAAGATGATAAAGTAACACAAGGTATGTTACCTTGGGAAAGCATTATTTGGCTTAATGACCATGTTGCGATGTAGCTCTAGTATTATTTTTTTATACCCTGTCATAAATGCATGACAGGGTATGTATGTCATGTATTATTTATTTGTTTTGTTTTTGTACAAATCTGGTTATAGCATCACCACCATCACCAATTCAACACCCAGTGACATTTGAATTATAGTCACAAACTCTATGGGCAGCACTGCCTTGCTTTCATTGCTCTCCCATTGCTTTCTCTGGCATCAGATGCACCCACATGGAGGCTGTGCATTCAGAACAAAGGGTAAGAAAGTTTATAACCCAGCTGTTACGTTCTGTGAGGCTGTGGGAGTGTGTGGGTGGGGTGTTTGCCCACTCTCCCCGCCTCCACCCCTCTTGCCACTCCTACCCCTCTCTGTCTCTCTCACTCTCCTCTCTCCCCAGGACACAGCTGCTGCTGATTAGCCTCGTTTGCCACCTGACTCCAGTCAGCAATCATCCTCTGAGGCTATTTAAACTGGGGATGAGCTGTGAGCAGGGTGGCTTTTTTTCCTCGGTGGCTCTACGCGTTTCGGTGCTAGATGTTGGACAGACAGCCTCTTTCTGACCAGTGAGCAGACGGGCTTGTGGGCCCTGAGAGTGTCTCCCCGTGGTGGGGAGTAGGGTAGGAAGTGTGGGAAGTGCCTCCTTTTTTTATTGTGTTTGTTTGGTAGTCTTCCTGCCTTTCGTGGCTGCGAGCGTTTTCTTTGTTTCTTTGGCGTTGTTGGTAAGACGGCGTTGCCGGCCCTTTAAGTTAATGTTAATGTCGTTTGTAATCCACCTGTACCATTTCGTAATAAAGTTCTATTAATACAGAACAACTCTGTCTGTTTTCCTTTTCATTCTGATTCCGGACTCATTTGTTACTGGTCCCCTCACTCATATGCCTAGACCCCTTCGGGGGGAACATAACACCAGCATACATTTCTACATGGAGTACCCCTTCAAATGTTAGTCTTTTCTCAGTGTGGTCGAAAAGAACACTTGAAATCTATCGGATGTCCTTTTTAGATCCTAGATTTTATATCTAGCATAGAGAAGGTTGTATAAAAGAAATGTTTATATTATCCTTGCAGCAACATTTTTACAACATATAGTACAATATACAGTATAGACAAAATCACAGTAAAATCATTGTCTTATGAGTATGCTTATTTTTTCACACAGCATACATCCATCCATTTTCTTAGCCATTTCTCCTTTCATAGCGTGAAAGATGGGGTACAATCTCGTCACCCTGGTGGCCAGTCTATCTCAGCGCTAAGCCAGAGACCAAGTTCGCCTTTCAGGGAGATAGCCCATCCAGGCAAAAGGAGAACCTGCAAACTCCACACATCAGGGCCCCTTCTTCCAGGCCCTTAAGGCCTGGAATTCGACACCCCTGGTGTAGGCGCAATGTTTGGGCCATTCACAATGACGACTTATTGCTTAAAAAGGAGGATATGGGTGATGCTTCTAACGCTACGTCTTCTATAGAGCCAGCTGGAAAATGAAAGCAAAGTGCATTTTAAAACAGCTTTTGGAGCTAATGTTAGTTTAATTAGCTGTCTAGCTACAAAACTACAGCTGTAAAACTGATGAGAGCCAGCAATCAAAGAAAAACAATCTCAAAGCAGAAGAAATACCAGGAATTATTATTATTATTAGATAATGAATCTGCCACTACTGCATTACTACTGCATGCATATTGGGACTGGATTTTTATGAATATGTTTACTAGTTACTTACTTCAGTTTCTTACATATTAGACATAGGTTTGGCTTTTCCTTGCTGTATGTGAAAAAGATGTCACCAGATAAAAGGGATTCCAGTTTTAGCTTCTCTCAACTTTCTCTTTCTCTAAACCTTTGATCAGTCTGTTTTATCTCCTACTCCCAAAGTTCACAGTTAATTTTTCCATTGCTTAATCACAATGCGACATGTGCAAATATGATTTCTGTTGTCAAAGCAAACATTAGACTAAATTCATCTGCAAAGTTTTCACTTCATGTGTGTGTGCACCTGTTTTTCGATTGAAGTTGCAAAGGTGGTGAATGAAAAATGTGAGAAAATCCACTTCTCAGTACAGCCGAGTGACAAAAACAGCAAACAACATGCCATTTCAAATGTGCCTGCGCACACACACACACACACGCGCGCACATTGACACACGCAAAGGTAAAATATCATGTACTGACTATTTAACATCCCCCACTTCACAAAAAAAGAGTGTGTTATGCTCAGAGGTGATTTACACAGCTGTTATATCTCAAAACACTCACACACATCCCAGAAACCTGAGACACATGTGCACCTAAGCATTTGAGAGCTGGTCTGTTCTACTTATTCTTGTTTAAATTCTCACAAACATAGTTTTTAGAGCTAATTTCACTCTCCTGCATTCATATCCTAAAGACCCACCCTAAACCAAAGCAAACCTTGATAATTTAGTTCAATTCAGTTTTATTTATATAGGGCCAAATGACAACAGCAGTCACCTCAGTATGACATGCTAAAACAATAGAGAGAAAACCACAAATAATGTGATGACCCCCTGTGAGCAATTGTCCTTTGACTGTGGGAGTAAGCCGAGAGAGATGCAAATTCTACACGCGAAGACTCCAGTATGCCAACAAATTTCACCCCAGACTCTTCTCTACTTTCATGATTAGGCTTTCCTTTTAGATAACACCTATAGTCATGCTTTCATGTCGTTTACACCAAATTCTGACTGAATTAAGCCAAATTCTCAGAAACTGAGACTCATCAAACCAGACAATGTTTTTCCAGTCTCCCTTTTTTTTTCCAATTTCGGTTAGTTTGTGTAAATTGTAGCCTCAATTTTCGGAGCAGGGGCGCCTCCAGAATTTTATCATATGGGGGCCACCAAAAATATTGGGTTGGTACACCAAAACAGAACAGTACAGGGGTCCAGCGTAGGGGAGGGGTGATGATGGCTAATCAAGGGGACATATAAAGTGACACAATACCAATGACAAAAACTGTATATGCAGGAATAAGTAACAAGTTAATTTTTCGAGTTATTGTAGGGTGTCTTTCTCTCTTTTGTGCTCATTTTTATTAAAATTATTACCAACATATGAGTCTTGCCAGGGAGGGCACCTGGGAGACAGCTATTGTTGGGGGGTAGCCAGTCCACACATGGTCAGGACTGGCTTCCAGTGTGACCTTCTGCTGGTTCGACATGTTGTCCATTCAGAGACGCTCTTCTGCATAGTTTAGTTATAATATACAGTTATTTCAGTTATTGTTGCCTTTCTATCAGCTTGAAGCACCATATCTTAAGAAATTGTGTGAATTTTAGCGGTCTGTCTTTAATATACTTTTAAGTATAAAGTGCCTTGAGGTGACTGTTGTAAATTGGAGCTTTGGAAATAACCTTTGGGGATATGCATGCACTGATAAAGGCTTGTCTGTTCTTAGATTATTTATTTTTTCGAGAGGGGTTGTTTTATCATTTAACTGTTTTTTTATACCATGTGAGCTAAATAAACTGTAATCCAGACCTATGATACCTCTAGTCTGTGCTTTTTCATGACTGTTTTTGTCCTCTACCTCTTAGTTTAGTTTATTGCCAATTGCTTTCTTGTATTAACTCAGTGTTTAAAGTTTTGTTTGTTGTGCTTTTAAAAGCTTTTTTTGACCTGCGATTAAGTCTTCTCCACTTTGGACTGAAACCTTTCAACCGCCTTTAATTTGGAAAAAGGTGAGTTAGAGGACCTCCAGCAATTTTAGCAAAATACTATAATAATGATATTATATCACTAAGATTTAATGTAGCATAAGCCTAAGGCCAAAAAGCCCGCAGTCCGCCAAGATGTAAGACAAACTGGTTCATGCACAGATACACTGATTAATCAGCACATCTGTTCACCATTAAGCTCTATTTTCACTTCACATTTGCAATTCGCTTAGATGGTTCGGAGTTTTCAAGGACAGAAATAACACTTTCTTAGGCATTACCATGGAAACTGATAAAGTCTTCAGACTTTAGAATGAACATATTTTTCTGTGACAAGTCATCAGAATCAGAGAGGCAGACAGAAGGCCACACACAGATCTCAATCAGTTTCAAGGATTGTCCAGTTACAACATTACATAACCTTCTATATTTTTTTATCTAAAAGTTCAATTGCATTTCCATTATCTACTTTTATGTTGCATGACTGGAATCTTTCCCTTTGGAGTGGTTTAGTCTTGCATAAGTCAACTATTGTAATAATCTAGCAAAGAAAGCCAGTCACACAAAGTACGCCCCACACAGACACGGGAGGTAAAAAGCAAAACTAACTAAGACAAACACAAAGCCTCAGAACCATCTCTGGCCACAAAGGTCAGAACTCTCTGCCTGGGAGGGATGTGAGGTGGGCAAATGAACTGAATCATTTCTTTAACAGATTTGATTCAGCCATGAGGCAGTCTTCAACATCGGCTGCAGACTCACCCACCCCCACTACTGCTGTCTCACCTCTGACACCTCAGACACTTCACACCTCCTCTACTCATCCTGCTCACTCCTCCCCACCACCAACAACAGCAGGCTGGGAAGAGTCCCACAGCTCTGGAAAACCTCCTGTGTTGTACCAGTGCCAAAGACTTCACGCCCCAAGGACCTCAACTGCTACAGGCCGGTGGCTCTGACATCCCACCTGATGAAGACCCTGGAGCGGCTGGTCCTAGCTCAGGCATTTCCAGTGGAAATTGGCCGACATATCCTCGACATATCCATGTATAATATCCACAAAACTTACAAAGAGGTTATGCACACACAATACGGTAATATTATGTTGAAGCACAGTACGTATCACTCCGCGATGCTCCTGCCTACGATAGCCGTAATGCTCCGACAATCCATCAAGCGGTGCGGGTTTGTAGCTTAGCAAAGTCGTACTAAAACATTTGACAGATTTTCGAGCGCCATGTACCACATAAAATCATTTCGAGGTCAGTAAACACAACCAGAATTCATACATAAGGCACACGGGATTATAAGGGGCACTGTCGATTTTCAGAAAAATCAAAGGATTGATTATAAGTGTGCAGTATTTTCCAAACAACACTGTAATAACGACGGCCCGCTAGCATGCTCTACCAAAAATAGTGCTTTGTTGTGTATCTTTTTTTTTTTCTTTTGCCTGTCCCGTTTGGCTCTTTTGCCATCAGAATTGTTGTTTAAAGGCGAAGAAAGATGCCCAACGGATTTACTTTACCAAATTGACCATCCCAGCCTTGCCGTAATGGTCCATTTGATTCACCTTTTATTGTTTATTTTATTTTCACTTGCTGAATACGGGACAGACTTGACTGGGGGAAAGAAGGGGAGAAAGAAAGAGGGAAAGAAAAAACAGCTAAGAAGAGGGACGAGGGAGAAGGGCAAAAAACAAAAACCAACAGAATAAGCAGAGGGGAAAAAGATGCATATATCGATCACCTGGATCACCTGTTGAGAAAGAAAAAAGAACACAAGCAGAAGAAAACAAGAGTAATAGAAGAAACAACATCACAATGATATATGGGAATATGACAGTAAATACAAAATATTAAACATTATTGTGCAGCACGTAAGATCGACAGAACACAATGTGCTTTGAGGTAGGAGCCAAAAAAGGTGTAGTTTGTGTGTGTGATCACCCGTGTGTACACCTGTGAGCATGGACGCGCTTGTTTTTTTTAAAAAGGTTCTGCCTCCTCTGCACCCTGGTGACACACCCCTACTCCAAGGCCCTGCATGTGTGGGTGGTTGTGGTGGAGCGGGAAGTGGGAGGCAGCTGGAGATGGGGAGGGAAGGAAGGGAGGGGCAGGTGACCCCTCCCTGGGGCCAGCTCCCCCGCTGACCCCAGTAGGCACCCCCATACTCCGCGACCCACCAGGGAAAGGGGGCCCAGGCCCATCCGGACCGGGGGACGATATGGGACGGAGAGTTTTCGCAGGTCTTTCCTCCCCACCACTGGGAACTGGTGAGAGCACACGGCTAGAAGAGGACCTCAAAGGAATGCTAAGACCTGCCAGCTCATACGCACATGCTCACAAAGAGAGGTCGATATGTTTTCATGACTGATCCTGATCTGTTTCCAAGGCTGTTATTTTTAGTGCTATAATCTCACCTATTAGAGCCCAGGATTGTCGCTGCCATGTTATTGAACCAAATCAAACAGGTAATAAGGAGAAAAATACACAAACAAATGCTGAAAAAACACCCAAATGACCTTTGAGAAGATCGGCAAAACAATACGATACAGAGAGAAGCTACACAAGTACACATTTTTTTCCATCGTTGTGTATTATCATTGTTATAGGTTATGCTGTATCTGTTTATTCTGCCATGTCCACTTTTCTGCTGTTTTAATGTGAATTTTGCAACTATGGGAGTAAAAAGGCTAATTTACCTTGTTAGAAGAAAATAATGGTAATCACACAGGATAGTCCACATGAACACAAAGAATGCTCACTTTATTTTTAGAAGCTATCAATGCTCAAGTTCCTTAAGAGTTTCTCAAAACATGTTCGTGGTGTGCAACTACATATCAAATAAGTTAGTATTAGTTGGGCACTCTCAGCCACTGAGCCGTGGAGCTATGACAAGTCGCCTTCTCTAATGTAGGCAACAGAAAATACATATTAAATATAATATATGTTTTATTTTCCTTGCTTCTTTTTTTTTGCTCATGTTCTACTTAAAGATATTCAATCTGAATAAAGAATTTATATTTTATATATTTTTATATTTCGCATGTATCTTTGTTTTTATGTCTGTGGAGGTTCTCAGTCATCCAGGTCATGGGAGTATTTTTTGTTTACATGTTACATGCTTGCAGCATTGTTCTGCTACTTGAGTAAGCAGGTGAGTCCAAATTTCTGACTGGTAATGTATGTACTAGCCCACTGGGTTAATGTGTGGCTATAATTATCCAGAGGATATAATCTCATTGCTCTGGGTCCTTTGGTATAAGGTTGGAAAGTTGCCTAGACTCCTTGGGCAGTTTCACTCCTTTACTTCCAAAATTTACACTGAAAATTAAATGTACCAGACTCGTTTTGTTCGAGCCACTTGACTGCAATAACATGCTTCATGCACTGAGAAGAGATTCGTCTCCAACAACAGCTTATGGAACTATTTTACTGTTTGTCCTCCAGCAATGTTGATGCTAGAATCTCAGGTTGTGCAGCTTCCTGGGTTTTTTTTTTTTTCTAATCTGTGCTTTCTTTTACTTTAGAAACAACCCTCAATTAGATTTCCCTTTTGAGGAAAAAGTATATATATTAACACGTTTACGCTTCATTCTGGAAACTCGTGTAGAGGCAGAAAACCCTCCAGAGATCAGGACACTGTGCAGCCTGCCCATCTGTTGTAGAATCTCTTGTTTTTCAGGCTGCATATAAAAACTGTTCCCCTATTCAGATTCATGGCCAGTTACATCACTGTAAAAAAGGCTTCTAGCTGCTCTGTTAATGGTTGGTTTTTCTTCTTCTCCAGATAACTTAAAGATCTGTCCCATGGTGTGCAAGGCCATTTCTGCCTGAGCATGTAAATGACATTTAAGCAAAGCATTAAGGTAAAACAGCACACCCAGGCAAAAAGCTTTTGTCTGTTTTTTTAACCTCAGATTTCTCCTTTTACATCATATTTGGCACATCAGCTTTACAGTTTTATATACAGAGCTGTAAGGCCCTGTTTATGTATATTAGCAATAATTGTTTGGGGTTTGGGTTTTAATATACCATAAATGTTCTCTGCTGCTAAAGCACACTTTCAAAAATATTAAATATTTCCATCGTTTTAAAATCCTTAATATTTAATAAATATTTGGCCAACAAAGGCTACTATTACTTTGTCCACACAAAATATTCTGGGTAGCATCTAAGACCTATCATTACAAAGTTGCTTTTTCTACCAAAATTTGCCATTTATCTAACAAAATTGCAAATTTTATCAAAATCTTCCAATTAATTTACATCTTTTTCATCAATTTTACTTGACAGGACAGTCCCCTTGCACTTGTTTTGAACATGTAGTTGTTAACCAGCCAACTCCAGTCATTCCCATCCAGTTTTTCTGTAAAGGCAGTCTGGTCAGATTGCTGCTGTGGCAATACTGATACTCTCTATAGGGTCCAGAGTCTGTGACCAAGCTGCAGTTCCAACCATGCCGCCACTCAAACACTATATGTAAACATCAGTGGCTGCATTCTTTTTGAATTCTATCTGTTACTCAGATTCTGAGTAACTATCTAAGACCTTACTCAGATTCTATCTGAGTAACTGTTACACAGATAGTGATCTGTTAATGTGTAGGTTCCATTTTTGTGTCCAGCACCCAGTTTTATGCTGCATCAATACTTAATTATTATGATACAACACTGCACTCATCATTGGGAGGTGATGCATATAAAAACTCAATTTACAAATTACCTTTTACAGTAAACTGCTGCTTCTTATGTGGAAAGTAGTGAGTGTCTTTTCACTCTGTTTTTTCTTTCTCTTTGTGTAAACATTGCCAGAGGGCACATTGCATAAGGGTCATGACCACTTACTTTAGGGGAAACTAAACACTAGCACATTGCAGACCATCTGGACGCTTGCACAGTGCAGTGAACCTGTTTTTATCTTCAGAGTTTCTTATTATTCCAAAGTCCATCATTTTCTTTTGACCATTTCAGCCTGTTGACATCAGAGACATTGCAAACCCAATGGCAAAGCAGAGATTGTTAAGTGTGATGGTTCACAGGGTCTAAATGTTGTGGAAGTTTTCTGTTAGTAACACTGTTTTGAATTTTATCCATTTTCTGTACAAACCGGCATTGCATCCTTTATTATTTCATCCCTAAAAGGAGTTTGTTTGACTTTTCTTAAGCCTATAAGACCACAGTGTCATGGTCCTGAGTGATAAGCTGTGAGTTTGTTTTCAGAGTTCCTGGACCAAACCAAACAGATTGTATGGAAATATACAATCTGTTTGGTTTTGGTCCAGGGTGACTGTGTGATTTTGACTTTTCTGATTATTCTTCAGTCTTTTGTGCCTTTTGTGACATTTTTCTTAACCCTTCAGGCCAGCTCCATACCTGGCCCAGTGGAGGTTCTGCCATGAGGAAGCGGAGTTCTAGCCCTCACCCATCCTTGTGGTGTCTCACATGAGACTGCTCCATACAGGATCTCTTTAGAGACTGAGATAGTGCCATTTAAGTCTTGACAGGCTTCCTTAGAGACTATGCCCCAGCCACAACGGAGCAAAAAAGATGCTTTGGTGGCCTTGCCCTGAGACTGTTAGCAGAGGCTGTTAATCCTATGTATTCTATCCTGAGCCCCTGAATCCAGAGGGGCCTGAACTAATGATGCCAAATCCGGAGACCCAGCCCAAAACCAAAACACGTTATTGCCCATAGATTACCATTTTAAAATGCTAGATATTTTAGAATCAAAAGTACTGTTACAAAACCTTGCTTAGGATTCTGTCTTTTCTGTCAAAAACAGCCAAAATGAAATCATTCAGGCTTCAGATTTCTGTTTTCCAAAATCTGTGTAATGTTACAATACATCCATCTTTATATACATTGGATGGCTTAAACATTTTTACACAAAACAGCAGAAAGCATTTATCGATGCAATACCAAAACAGTGTGTGTGTAGGGAGACAAATACAGATGTGTAACATCAATTAAGCAAGCTTAGAGGAGTTTTGCTCAAACCTGTACAAGAAGTGACAAAACTCGATGTACAGGATTTATTAGGATGTGTCTGATCAATCAGACCAGACACACCCTAATGTTTAATAGATCTACTAAAAGATAAAAGATTATATTGCTGGCATCACAGGGAACATCCAACACATAATGCCTAAATACTTAAACCTAAACCTTATTGATGTGTCAAAATGAAGTAGTTGCTCAAAGGATAGAAGGCGTTAGACAAACTCATGGTTTACATGCATCTCGAGTGCAACTGTCAGAAAAGGTGTGAAAACATGACAATAAGATGATATGAAATCTTATAGAGTAATTTACGCCTACTTATTGCTAAGCTTTTTTATAGGCTTTGAATCATGATTCATTATTTCTGTGTATCTCTAAATGCATCTTGATCTCTGAATGTCTGTCTCAGAATAAAGTCTGTCATTTAAAAGAGAGCAGCATTGCAAAGGCATTCAGCAACATTAAAGCTAAACAGAACAAAAGAGCGAAAAATGAAATAAAGAAAGGAAACTTGTTATTCTTGCAGCTCTTCTGCTACACAGCTCATGTCCCTTAGGCACGACTTTAAGTCACCTAGTCCATCTGCTGTAATGGTATGGCAATTTCCATCATATCTTTGATGGCTCTTGTAACCCACCTATACACAGACCTATGATCATAGAAGTGTTCCTCAGGCTCACATCAGCCATGAAATCGAGTCCTGCCATTCCATGGTGGGAGGCATCTTTAAGGTATGAATGATATTGTTGGCAGACATGCCATCCTGAGTGGGCTTACACACTGATGCAGCATCATATCAAACCTTAAAAAGATCAAATGAGAGTGTGGGAGGTGCTGACATGTTAAAAAGATGTGATAGAATCAAAGACCTTCTTATCCAACGGAAATATTTTCCTGATAGACTCTGGAAATTCATGCGTCGCTGAGCATTTCTGTCTGCACAGAAGCAGAAGTTGTCTGCTTCTGTTTGGGTGAAAATACAGTCAGTGTTGCAGACAAATGGCCTGGACAAATAGATGGCAATTTTTGGGAGAAAGGGATAATTTGTTTTAAAAGTTAAAGAAACAAATCCTCCCCATCCCCGGCTGCCTCCCTCTTCCCTCTCCAACACACCCACCCACACAAGTAGGGCCTTGGGGTGCGGGTGTGTCACCAGGGTGCAGGGGAGGCATCCCCCCCGTCCCCTTCTGGCCATCTGTGCCTCAATTTTATTCCACAACTTAGACATCCACATTACTCACACTCTCATAACACATACATATAGGGCCTTGAGGGTGGGCACGTTAACGGCATCCAGTGGACGGTCTGTGTATTCAGCCCCACCTCTGGCGCCGGTGCCCACCTCTCGATTTTAAATCCATGTAGACATTGAGATTTCTCGAGAGGGGCCATGCTAACACCTGCTGCTCTCTGGCAGCAGCACCATGCTCTCCCGTATTTTAAATGCACCTTAGAACAACACGCAACAACACTGCACATGAGCGAGAGGAGGGAGGTTTGGGGTCTTCACATACGCATTACATTTTTTTTCAGCCCCCCAATCGAGAAAACAAAACCAATTACATGTTCAAAGCAACGGAACGGTGGACCAATATCGGAGAGAACTCCACTCTTCAGTGAGCAGTGATAATTGAGCAGTCCGTTTTATTCTGCAGATTCAAGCTGCTCTTCAAAATTTTCGCCACCAGATGTCACCAGAGAGGACTGTGTTGAAAAGCTTCGAGTAATGAACCGTTTTTCAATACAAGCTTCAGTGCTTCGGAAAGCTTCATTTGGCCATCACTAGTATAGAGTTTGTTTGGGGAGTGTGATTGTGTGTACAGTGTCCATGTATGTCTATCCCTACGTTGGGTGAGGGCTGAGTATTTGTATATGTGTGCATGAGGGTGGGAATGCATGTTTGTGTCTGTGTGTGCCTGTTTGTCTGTGTCTATATGTCAGGTCGGGTCTTACACTCCACCTCTCTGGAAACTCTCAGGCCCTCCAAAGGCCTTTCTCCCCTCACCACACTTCCTGCTGGTAACTGATGCCCTCAGGGGTCGGTGCATTGGTGTCATGTGACGGCTGTGTACAGGCAGGAAAAGGACCTAAAGTGCAGACTCCGGAGACAGACGTGAACTCAAAAACAGCTTTAATGCTGAACTCAAAGTAACAAACTTCCAAAGTACAAACATTAACCCAGGCATGAAAACCAAAACACATAGCATACATGAGGGTAGATAAGAGTAGATCACAACACCAGCAAACTGAAACACAGGGCTTAAATACATAGAGGGAGCAATCAGGGAATGGGCAACAGGAGGGAAACACAGCTGGGGCAAATCAGGCCTAATGAAACAGGGGGAGCAAGACCAGATACATTAAGATAAGACATGGACCTTCAAAATAAAACAGGAAACATAACACAGACTGAACTTACAGACACAGACTCACAGGCAGGCACTACAACAGAGGGAACAGAGACGTGGGACCAGGGCAGACACGTGGGACCAGGGCAGACACAGACAACACACTGGACACGGGGATATAGCAGACAGGGGAGACAGCAACTAAGAGACATAAACCATAAGACATAACTCTTAGAAACCAAAGACTAGAAATGATAAATAATATAATAAACTCAAAACCCTGGGTCAACGACCCAGGCATCCTAACAGTTGGTGGTTCTTGGTGTCCGGGGCTGGGCGCTCAGGTATGTACCAGCTCACTCCCGGTGACTACTTGGCGGGGCCTGGTGCCTGTTGCTCGGTCAGGCCTCTTCCGGGGCAAAGGGGGCCCTCGGGCCTCCGGCCTCTGGGCCTGCAGCTTGGTTCACTCTGGCACAGCTGGCTGCCGGCAGAGCTGGCGGGCACGCCACTGCAGCCCCCTCTGGCTCTGTGGCTACTGGGTGGCTACTGGGTGATGCCTCATCTGGGATGCCTCAGCTCTTCCCAGGAGGGTGGCATGGATGCCCCTCCGGTGGTCCTCCTTGGGCTCTCGCACTCTGGGGCCTCTGGATGTCTGGGGCCTGGATCTCCTCCATGCCTGCTTTATGCCCTGGGGGACGGGGCTATGGCTCTCTACACCCTCTAGCAGACCATTACATGGGGAAACCTTTTGAATACAAGCGCGCTGATCCACACAGGTGTTCACTGTTCATAGACATAAACTACACCTCTATTGGCTGCTATTTCCAAGCATATTGTGCGCTGTCGGTCTTGCTTGCTACACAACAACATTCAATATTTAGTATTTACTGCTGTTTACACTTAGCTAGATTAACGTGATGGTGTTGTGTTTAGTATGTTTTTTTTTGCTTGTTTTCTCTTCTTTTTCTCTCAACAGGTGATCCAGGAGTTTTTTTTTCCTTTTTCTCTTCTTTCTCCTTTTAAGTGCCCTTTCTCACTTCTGTTTTTTTTCCTTCATCTTTCTTTCTCCCTTTCCTATCCCTCAGTCATGTCTGTCCCGTCTGTAACAACTGAAAATAAAATAAATAATAACAACAAAGGTCGATCAAATGGACCAATACGACAAGGCCGTGATGATCCATTTGGCAAAGTAAATCCATTGGGTATCCTTGTTGGTCTTCAGACAACAATTCTGACGGCTAAAGAACCAAATGGGACAGGCAGAAAAAGAAAAAAAGATACAAATCCATCAAACACATTCTTATTTCTTTCTACAAAGCAATCAGTCTCATTGTTCAAATCAAATCAAATCAAATCACTTTTATTGTCACATCACATGTGCAGGCACACTGGCACAGCACATGCGAGTGAAATTCTTGTGTGCGAGCCCCACAAGCAACAGAGATGTGCAAACACAACAACACAAACGAGCAAAATACAAGAATGGCCAACCTGAAACTAATAAATATATGTACAATATATAATAGTGTATGCATTTCTGGATGTGTATACTAAATATTTTCCTACGTGTGTGTGTGTGTGTGTGTGTATACACATTTTTACAAATTAAATAGTAAAAAAATAAAATAAAATAATAATAATAATAATAAAATATATAAAATATACAGAGTTGAATATGTGCAAAACAAGTGGCATTTATATACAGTATGGAGTGCATAATGTTGAAGTTCCAGTAGTGAAGCTGAGGTGTCTATGACGTGTTCAGCAGTCTGATGGCCTGATGGAAAAAGCTGTCTCTCAGTCTGCTGGTACGGGACCGGATGCTGCAGAACCTCCTTCCTGATGGAAGCAGTCTGAACAGTTTATGGCTGGGGTGACTGGAGTCCTTGATGATCCTCCCCGCTTTCCTCAGGCAGCGCTTCCTGTAGATGTCTTGGAGGGAGGGAAGCTCACCTCCAATTATCCGTTCAGAGCACCGCACTACTCGCTGGAAAGCTTTGCAGTTGTAGGCGGTGCTGTTGCCATACCAGGTGGTGATGCATCCAGTGAGGATGCTCTCAATGGCACAGTGATAGAAGGTCCTGAGGATGCGGGGGCTCATGCCGAATCTTTTCAGTCTCCTGAGAAAGAAGAGGCGCTGCTGCGCCTTCTTCACTGTTTTGTTTGTGTGTACTGACCACGTAAGATCCTCAGCCAGATGTACACCAAGGAACCGGAAGCTGCTCACTCTCTCCACAGCAGCGCCGTTGATAGTGATGGGGGTGTGTACTTCTCTGCACCTCCGGAAGTCCACTATCACCTCCTTTGTCTTTGCGACGTTGAGGGTGAGATGGTTGTCTTGACACCAGTGGGTCAGGGCGCTGACCTCCTCCCTGTAAGCCGTCTCATCACCATTGGTGATAAGACCCACCACTGTAGTGTCGTCCGCAAACTTCACAATGATGTTGGAGTTGTTAGTGGCTGTGCAGTCGTAGGTGTAGAGTGAGTACAGGAGAGGGCTCAGTACACACCCCTGTGGAGCACCAGTGTTCAGTGTGATGGGGGATGAGGTGATGCTGCCCAGTCTGACCACCTGGCGTCTGTCAGACAGGAAGCTAAGGATCCAGCTGCAGAGGGAGCTGCTCAGTCCTAGATCCTGCAGTTTCCTGTCCAGCTTCGAGGGAACGATGGTATTGAATGCTGAGCTGTAATCTACAAACAGCATCCTCACATACGTGTCTCTCTTCTCCAGGTGTGACAGGGCAGTGTGTAGTGTCAGGGCTATGGCATCATCAGTGGACCTGTTGTGGTGGTATGCAAACTGTAGAGGGTCCAGTGAGTCGGGTAGTGCAGAGCAGATGAAGTCCCTGACCAGCTTCTCGAAGCATTTGCTTACGATGGGGGTCAGGGCTACAGGTCGCCAGTCGTTCAATGAGGAGATGGTGGAGGATTTGGGTACAGGGACGATGGTGGCCATTTTGAAGCAGGCTGGGACTACAGACAGAGAGAGGGAAAGGTTGAAGATGTGCGTGAACACTCCAGCCAGCTGAGCCGCGCATGACCTGAGGACGCGGCCGGGAATCCCGTCCGGACCAGTAGCTTTGTGTGCGTTCACCTTCCTGAAGCACTTCCGCACATCCTCCTCAGACACAGTGTGCGCACTGACGTCATCCGCGGTGCGCACACTGTCCGGTCTCATGGTGTTCGCTGTGTCGAATCTAGCGTAGAATACGTTTAGATCCTCACACAGAGAGGCCGTGGTCTGCTGTGTGCTGGTTATCCCTCTAAAGTCTGTGATCGTGTTTAGTCCCTGCCACATACTCCGAGGGTTGTCAAACTGTTGCTCCACCCTGTCCCTGTACTCACGTTTGGCTGCTTTGATCGTCTTCCGGAGCTGGTAATGTGCGTGTTTGTAGTCCGATGTGTTCGCGGAGGCAAAGGCGGTGTTCCGTGCCGCGCGAACATCTCCGTTAATCCAGGGTTTTTGATTTGGGAAGGATTTGACTGTTCTGGATGGGACGACATCTTCCACGCATTTCCTGATAAATCCACAGACTGAGTCTGTGTATTCATCAATGTCTCTGGCGGCCACGTGAAACATTTCCCAGTCCGCGTGATCAAAACAGTCCCGCAGCGCAGACTCCGATTGGTCCGTCCAACAGTGCACCGCCCTCCGGGTTGGAGCTTCCTGTTTCAGCTTCTGCCTGTAGGCGGGCAGGAGCAGGATGGAGCAGTGATCTGATTGGCCGAATGGGGCGCGGGGGAGGGCTTTGTACGCATCCCGGAAAGAGGTGTAACAGTGGTCGAGTAGCCGGTTTCCACGTGTGTTGAAAAGGATGTGTTGATGGAGTTTTGGTGAGACTTTCTTCAGGTTTCCCTTATTAAAGTCTCCGGCTGTGATAAACGCTGCCTCTGGGTGTGCGGTTTCCTCGCTGCTGATCGCGCTGTACAGTTCCCTGAGTGCACGGTCAGTGTCGGCTTGTGGGGGAATGTAAACAGCCGTAATAATCACTGCTGTAAATTCCCTCGGTAGCCAGAATGGCCGGCACTTAATCATCAGGTACTCCAGGTCCGGTGAGCAGAAGGATTTGACCGGGTGCACGTTCGCATAATCACACCAGCTGTTGTTGATCATGAAACACACACCACCGCCTCTGCTTACCTATTAGTGTTAGAATAAATTACCTAATATGCTCCCACACATGTGAGCTGGATTGCCAGATTGGTGAGAATTCTCACAATAAATCAATGGCAATTACTTGGAATTCAGTAAAACACATAGAAGCAGATGCACAGTCCTAGTAAAATATAGTTATTGTGCTCAAGGGCAATACTGCCATCTAGTGTGTGAATGATGTAGCAAATCGTCAAACAAATTGAGAATTTTCTCGCTTGCTTTAGAAAATATTTTTGAAGTACTCAGCTTGAAAGATGCATTTCCCAATGTATGCAGCATGAAATCTCTGCTGCGGGTTTGCAAAGCACTGAGACTTCATCCAACAGCATATTTCATTATTAGTCTTGTTACACTATACCAGGGGTCCCCAGTCCCAGTCCTTGAGGGCCAGTGTCCCTGTAGGTTTTAGATCTCACCCTGGGTCAACACACCTGAATCACATAATTAGTTCATTACCAGGCCTCTGGAGAACTTTAAGACATCAGCTGTGATGGATAAAGGACACATCTAAAACCTGCAGGGACACCGGCCCCCTTGTGGACTGGGATTGGGGACCCCTGCACTATACAGTCAACATTCTGGAAAATTGTCTTTATAACAGTTTGTAACTGTTTCCAAAAGAAAAACATCTGTCAGGTAAACAAAGCTGAAGGTTAAATAGCCTCCTGTCATTTATCTACCCATTTTCTTGGGGAAAACATCTTTTTTTAGTCAGAATTCGTTGTATCATAGTTTTTCTTAGTCAGTTCATCATATGTACTTCGATACCTAAACTAAGCCTAACTACTTGGTTTATCTCAAATCTAATGCTGTGAAACAGCCAAAAAAACCTGACACCTTACACCTGTGTAATTAACTTGTCATTACTGGCTGTTTGTTGGCTATTCCACAGACACTATACCTGAACCCGGCTGCATCTTTTTTTTTTCTTTAATGATACGATTTGCTAATTGCATGAATGAACAGGAGTGCTACCCTACAAACAAAAGACTGTACTTTTAATTGGTAAAATACTACAGTGTGTGCTTTCTGGAGTCCTCCTTGTTGGATATTATAATTGAGTTACAGTGGAAGTGTTAGTGCACTTGTCTATAAAATGAAATTACTCTTTGCTCTAAGGTGTTTGTCCTTAAAAAAATATATATTTTTAAAAATGCAGCAAATAGCAAATATGATTCAAACTGAAACTCATATATGCAAATTAATTTTGAATTATTTTTCAATAAATGCTCCAATATCAAACTATTTGAGTTTTCTGGCAATTATTTCATGGTTTAAGCTTCAAAGGGGAATGACAGTTTTATTTGTTATTCACAACCAGCATTAAAAATGGAAACGCATGAGATCATCTTGTTATGAAACTAGTTTCTTTGGCTAGTATAATGAAATTATGAATTGACAAAATTTTTGTGCAAATGGTATATGAGAATTCAAATCACTTAAGTGTAAATAATAATGCTAATATTGATTAATAAAGTGGGTCCATGGACTTATTTAGCACTTTTCTACCCTGAGCACTAAGCACTTTTTTCTACAAGCATCATTCACACATGCACTCATATTTATACCCGCAGTTTTTTTCTGTATCTAAGCACCTAGATGGATGCATTGGGCCAGCTCAGGGCTCAGTATCTTGCCCAAAGATACTTACATGCAGACTGGAGGAGCTGGGAAATGAATCACCAAACTTTCAAATGGTAAATGACCCTGTGCCCCTGATGCATTTGTGTGTGAGAGATAAGTAGGTTTAAATAATAAAGAGGTGTGTGAATGGGTAAATGAAGCCTGGGAAAAGGGCTTTGGGTGGATAGAAAAACTCAAAATGTGCAAATACCGATCCATTAACTTTTAGAAATAATATATGTATATGCTGTAAACAAATTATAAAATTTGTTCCTATCCTAAACCTAAAGTCTTTTGCAAATTAAACAGAGAACTTTGCTGCTGTGCGCTCTGTCCTTACCCAGCTGAGCTTCTCAGGTGTTTTAGATGAAGAATTGTCAGTGCTATCGATTTGGGCACATGCACACTTTTTCCTTTCTAAACGGCAAAAGAGAGGCATCAGATTGTCAGGTTATTGCAACCGCCTCTTACCTCTTAATGCTCACTGAAATGCAGTTCCATGAGTTCAGAAGTCATATTTATGATGTATGAAACAGCCTGTCATTTTGCCTCTGACTGTTTCCAGTATCACAGGCAGAAGTAAAGAAATGGAATGTTAAACAGTGTGAATGAACCCCAAATGCAAATGTACTCACAAAGCAAATTTAAGTCAGGGACTTTCAGGGGCTGCTTTTGTCTCCAGTCTCAGTTACATAATAATGACATTGTTGTTTCCCACAGCCGCCACAGTTCTCCATTGATCTTCTCACTGCAGGGAGCGTTTTCTGTTGTGAACGAGGCAGGTCTCCAGCACGTTTCTTTTTGTCTATTTGTGTCTCCTCGTCCTCCTGCCTGTGACCCAGAAATTTATCTGGAGGACAGAGGAGAGAGGAGGCTTGTTGACTAAGGATGCACAGGTGTATCCTTTGCAGGATACTCCTACTTTACTTGGACTTTGAACAATTGCTGGAGCAGACATGCAGAAATAAATGTGAATTTCCCACCCAACATATTTGTGTTTAATCAAGTTCCCTTTCTGTAAATTCAAACATTATACCATGATGTGAATTTTATTAACAGACAACATAAAATGTCATGAACAGTGTTATAACAGGCATCGGTAGGCCATAACAGAAAAGTGAACGAGCAAGTGAAGCACAAATGCCTGAAGATATTTTGAAAGAAAAACAAACTTTGGGAAAAATAAGGTGAAAAATGCAATTATGTATTACATCGAAGAGTCATTTCATTTGGGGAATGTAATATTCAATTCAACTCAATTCCATTTTATTTATATAGCGCCAAATCACAACAACAGTTGCATCAGGTGCTTTATATTGTAAGCTAGACCCTACAATAATAGATACAGAGAAAAACCCAACAATCACATGACCCCCTATGAGCAAGGACTTTGGCGACAGTGGGAAGGAAAAATTCCCTTTTAACAGGAAGAAACCTCCAGCAGAACCAGGCTCAGGGAGGGGCGGGGCCATCTGCCGAGACTGGCAAATATGAAAATTAAGAGATTAAAAAGTGCAATAGAAAAACAAAACATCTTTGTAATATTTTCTAAATAATTAATGGTTATATTTTATGTTAATTTAATGTCACATTAGTCTATTGAATGATTTATTTCTCTTTATATTTTGTGATCAAGGGTGTTTTCAACCGTTTTGTTCGTCACACTTCCAGGTGCATTTGTTTGCACAGTTTGCTTCTTTCTTGTTAATTTTTAACAACAACGAAAAAAAAGCCAACACCAAAGAAGCAAACATCCATCCTATTATCCAATTCAGGGTTGCAGAGGGGTCAAAGATAAACCTTGTCAAACCTTCTGAGCTCTATGAGTTTAAAATAAATAAAAAAAACACACAAAGGCTCAACTCACATTTGCCAAAACATATCTTGATGGTCTCTTTTAGGAAAATATTCTATGGTTTGATGACACAAAATTTGAACTTTTTGGGAGGTTTGCATCCCTTACACCTTAAACCTAACACAGCATTTCATAAAAAAGAACAGTTAAACATGGTGGGGGTGTGAGGGTCTGAGGCTGCTTTGCTGCTTCAGGACCTGGATGATCCAACATAATTGATGAAACCATGAATTCTGCTCTCTGCCAGAAAATCCTAAAGGAGAATGTCCATCAGTTCTTGCCTGATAAAAAGTGCACTTGGGTTACACAGCAAGACAAAACTCACTAGCAAGTCCACATCATGTCAAAACAATGAAAATAAGGTTAAGGTTTAAGAGTGACCTAATCCAAGTCCAGATTTAAATGTGAATAAAATGTTCTAGAATCACCTTAAACAGATTGTACATGTTTGAAAACCTTCCAGTGTGGCTAAATTAAACACTTTTAGAAAGGAGAGTGGGCCAGAATTCCTCCACAGCAATGTGACAGCCTCATCATTAGTTATTGCAAATGCTCTATTGTAGTCCCTAGGTTTAGGTAGCGATTACTTATCACATAGTGACAGGTACGGTTAGACAGCTTTTTCTTTTTTTACCTTAATAAATGAAACCATTATTTAAAAAATTTATTTTATCATAACTCGGGCTATTTTAGGACTAATATTATTATTATTATTATTATTATTTATTTTTTTATTTTTTTTGGATGAACCCTAAACACGTAAGCATGATAAATTTAACAGGAAACAGTGAAACCGTGCAAATACTTTTTCACAGCAATGTATGTGTATTTTTTTTACATAAACACAAATAGAAATATGAACTGAATATGTGATCAGCTAATTATCTTCATACACCAACTGTGGCAAAGGCACTCCAGCTTTACTGATATAAGGAAAGATAACTCGTACTGTATGTGTGCACATCCTTCATCTTTCTTCATGATGCTTGCCATGTTGAAGCGCCGTGAGGCGACTTTTGTTGTGATTTGGCGCTATATAAATAAAATTGAATTGAATTGAATTGGTGTTTTCTTAATATTCCCACTAGGGAGCAGCATTGAGAGGAACAATGTTCAGCCATACATACACAGATCCATAAAAATGTAGAAAGTATTATAATAGCAGTTTTATTTGCAAATGTATACTGAGACCTGTAATTGTAATTCCATTCAAGAAATGTACTTTCTTATTCTTTATCATGAGTGAACACTGATTGTTTTGTCCCTAAGCCAAGAAACACTGATCATTATTTACTTACATCTATGCAGGTAACTATAATTTTTTATCAATGCCCTGCAGTGCCTCAGAAAATAAAGACTGCATTGCTGCAGAAAAATTGCAACCACTTCAGCATTAACAATCAATACTCACATCCGACCCCTGAATTTTGATGCACTGATGACCTCCGCAGGTTTAAATCTATTTCATGAAAAGGTGACTACATGGGAATTAGCTAGTTTTCCCTGTTAATTATTCACAAAGTGATTTGATCTTCATCTAAATCTATAGACAGCATTAAGCTCAAAATGTTGATGTACAAAATTTGGGGGAAAATTTGGTTCTACAGTCAGAATTTGCTCAGCATTGCCACATTTGCAGGATATGAGATGTGATGTGCCACTGTTAAAGACATGAGTTGCGATCTGGGCTTTAACTTGGCCAAACCCTAACATTTCCCTGGAACATGACTTGATAGATGACCCTAGTTGAACTTATTTTATTCCTAAGCCTCAGTGTTCTTTTGTAAACTTCAAGTAACATTTTTTGTCATATCTGGTCTTTGGGCAGCTCGTATGTATTAGACTTGTGGGCATCTAATAACTTATTTTAGCCGTTAGCTATTTCTTTTGGAGTCATCTTAGCTGGTTTCCAACAGACACAGTACCAATACATCTTCTTCGCCTTCTCCTGCTCTCTCTGGTAGCTTTCATTTTCACACTCCACTGTTTTGTCATAAAAGCTAAAAAAAAAAAAAAAAAGGCCCAAAACTGAGATATTCTGAATGTCTGTAAGTGTTTTTATCGATGATGACAAAACCTCACATGGTTGAGTGACAATACAGTGTTTTTGATAAGTTAAAGCAGCGCCAAACCTTTGCAGCTGTCCTCTTCATCCATATCCACCAAATGGTTGTAAATCAAGAGGAATGACTAAAGCTGGGCAGCGAGATGACCATTAAGCAGAGGTGACACACTTGGGACACCACACGTCGCTGTTGAGCAGTCTGGAGTGTTTGTTGGATTAAATTAACGACACGCTGACGATGAACAGTGCCCACCTGACAATCAAACTCCTTTCAAACTCACTCAAGACATCAGGCAAGAGGCAGTGCTTTTAGGTATGGGATGATACCATCAAGTCCTGTCAGCTCTTGAGACACACCTGGCAGTTTTCAGGAAGTTATTTTGAAATAAATTCTAAATTACACAAAAACTGCACAGATACAATTACCAACCAAATGTCATGAGTTTAAAAAATGCCACATTTTACATTTTTACCACAACCTAAGTAGCAAGATGGTGGCTATCAGTTCAAGATTCTTTTAGTTTGATCACTTTGTGGCAGCTGTATCGGAAGGTAGAGTTTTAGTGACACAAACCCCATCTTGTACGTGCATGTGGAAGTGTCCTCGGGCAAAATAACTCCTAATTTTCCCCCAGAGCCATGGATTAGAATCTGAGTGATGGTTAAAGGCATGAAAGTGTTGCGTGAATCTCCAAGATTTTGTTGACGTCATTATCCCAGGGATTATCAAGGGAGTTTTTCTTTCAGTTTAAGGCATTTCTGTTTAATTTACACTGAGCATCATTCTGTGAGGATCTGTCCTATTCATCTGTCCCTCAGTTCTTTCTGCTCTAAAAGAGAGCTCAGTTGCCCACATATCAATTCAATTCAGTGTTATTTATACAGCGCCAAATCACAACAACAGTCGCCTCAAGAAGCTTTATATTGTAAGCTAGACCCTACAATAATACATACAGAGAAAAACCCTACAATCACATGACCCCCTATGAGCAAGCACTTTGGCGACAGTGGGAAGGAAAAACTCCCTTTTAACAGGAAGAAACCTCCGTCAGAACCAGGCTCAGGGAGGGGCGGGGCCATCTGCCGAGACTGGTAAATATGAAAATTAAGAGATTGAGATTAAGATGCATACTTATTTTATTTAGTTGTGTAAAAGCTTCTTAAAGATATGTTGTTCTTTTGTGTGTTATCTTTGTCATCTGGAGTGACATCCCAAAGGCATCACAACAGTGGACTTTTATGTTTTAGTGTCAGTTAATAAGCATGGTTTAACTTAACTCTCATAATTAGTTGATAAGATGACAATGACCCCTAATTGTTTTATTTAAAATACTGTTTATATTTAAATATGCATGCATTTTCACACACCAAAGGAAAATAAAACTCAACACTTTCAGTTTTCTGTAAACATGGTTAAATATTTGCACAATTCTAATAGAAAAACTTACCATGAATAATTGACGGGGGTATATCAGGTATATGATCTTAAATGAGTTTCTTCAGCTAAATATAGCTATCCACATAAAATCAGAAAAAAGAAGAAAATCCAAATATGACATAATGGAGCATAGGACAGTGTTCTCAGTAATGATATATAGGATCAACTTCCTACTTTTAGAAATATACACATTTAAAAAGACACAAAGGTATGCCAGAAGTGCCTATTAACATTTTTAAGATTTTTTTTCTAGTAAAAGGTATTGTTTCTTGAACTATGGCTGAGACGGTCAGTATAGGACAATTTTGAGATTTGGCACAAAGTCTTTAAAAATAAGTAAAAGGAAGTCAGGTTTTATTACAGGTCTATGTAAAACAAAGAAATGTTTAACCATTTAATAGCACTTTAAATGAGGACAATGAAAACTCACTAACTCTTGTTTATCTTGAACGCTGTACAAAAGTCTTTCTGGAGGTCTTTCAAAGTTTTTGTTTGGACACTGGCTACTTGTCTACTTCTCTCTCATCCTCTGACCAACATCCCCTTGTGTCACACCAACCCTCTGCATGTCCTCCTTCACAACATCCTCGAACTTTCTCTGTGATCTTCCTCTTTTCCTACCTCAACATCATTCACACAGAATGTCCACTTCCCCTCCTCTGCACATGTCCGAGCATATATTTGTCCCTCTGATTTACTCATTTAAAATCCTGTCGATCACTCCCAACAAATATTTTTACATCTTCACAATAGCCATAATTATATATTTATTGCAGTGTTATCTAGTAACAGACCACTTTCTACTTGCAGTGACAGCAGCCCTGTCTCTAATGTATTCTCGGTGTTAAAGAAGCTTGCACTGTAGCTTGCACTGAGCTGAAGCCCGACAAATGAAGCAGTGTTTCCCTTTAAAAAGATCAATCTGACGTAACGTGACGCAGATGCTTCCGTCCATATACCCTTGTGCCTCTCCTCCTCACGCGGCGGCCATCCAGTGCATCTCCCTGCATCCCTCCTGACTCAGCCCCCTCTCTCCCTCCTCCCCACGCCTCCTCGGACGTGCCGCCGCTCCATCAGGCGGAGCTCTTGGTGGAAGAAATGAGGGACACAACAACAACCATGGCGATGGAGCTGTGGACGGACTAACAGCGGTATACGGGAAGCCGGGCACAGGTAAGCGGGGCCGGGTCAAGCCCGTTTATGGAAATCATCGGTGCCATCCGTGGATGCTGCAGAGCTCTCTCAGTGCGGAGAACGAGTCTGCGTGTAGTGAACCGAGTGGCTCACAACAGCGGTTAGAAATAATAAGTGAATGGAGCCCCCGTGCAGGGAATTTGTGGAGAGTAAAGCTCTTGGTTGTCGGGTCAGGCTGTTTTCTGGCCTGTCTGTTTGTTTTGGTGCAGCTGATGGAGGCATGATGATGATGATGTTGATGCGCAGTGCGCTTTCTCCGGCAGATGTTTTCGCGTCTGGTCATCCTGCGCGTCCATGTTTGAACTCTCACGGGCCTTTGGGCGTCAGATATAGTACACACTGTCCACGCAGCGTCACAGCAGACAGTTTTTAAAACCCCTGGCTCCGCATGCACAAGTAGCTCACACTCAAAGTGAGTGTCATCCATGTTTGCAGGCGGCAGAGTCGTGACGGGCTGCCTGGCGCTGCAGTTTGACCTTGCAGCATTCCTGTTTTTCCACTAACGTAACGTCCTGCCTGACAGATGACAGAGCCAGAGCTCTTTTTTCATGTCCACATGGCTTTTACTCTGATCATATCACAGAACAGTCTAGTTTCCGTGAGCAAATTCATTTGCGCACAGTTTTCTTTTACGGGTTTTCTGTCAGGCTTAAGCCTGATTTTAATAGAGTGGCAGAGAAGCGTAGTCAGTGAATGGATGGAGTTATTAAAGGAGTTTGATTGAAGATTCTGGCGCAAGGATCTCCCTGAATATTCTTGGCACAGAAAGCATATTGTGCATTTCTGTGCCAGTGCTGAAAGAACACTTCCTCCACTTTGTCATCATAAATGCTCAACGTTTTTTACAGTTAAGTAGGTAGACACCGAGAAGTACATGTGTGCAAGCAAAGACTGTTAAATACATTTGGACACTAATGCACTATGAGACACTGAGCCCATTTTCTTTCATCTCTAGCAGCTTTTGCATTTTTTGTGTTGCCATGTTGCATGTCTTGGTAGTGATTGTCTTTTAGATTTGAGTTTTCTACTTTTGTGTAAAACTGTTTTCAGTCTCTGTTTATAGGCTTTTGATCTTTATATGTAAGAAATGTTATTTTTGTTGTTCTCTGTCTCTTTACCTCTACTTTTGTTTAATTTGCATATTTGTGGAATGGTTTTAGGTGTTGTTTTATTGGATCTTTCATAGTTGTTTTGGGTCTTTGTAATTGTTTTGAATCATTTGTTGCCTTTTTAAGGAAATGTGTGTATTTGTGCACTTAATTTTAAAGCCATTCCATTTCCGTTGCCATTTTAAGTTCTATTTTCATGTTTAAATTGTTTGTTGTTGAGTCTCTTTTATCCTTTCATTTTGAATCTCTTTTTAGATACCCTTCAGAAAGGGGCTACCAGACCCAGGCACCCAAGGAGTCACAGGGGCTCTTGGGGAACTGAGCCTGTTCCGTTAGGACTGTTCAGTTCTCCAGCCACACTTATGAACCTTAATTAATTTATGAGGCCACATACGGTCAGTACGCTGTCTGAAACAGAAGTCCAATGCATTGCTGCAAGCTGTAAGACTGAGCTGTCCTTTGCAGCATTGCCATCTTGTCAGCAGCAGGCTCCTTCCTTCATCCTGTTCCTCAGTGCACCCAGCCAATAGCCACTCTCCTTCTGGTCACGTTCCAAACAAGTGGCGGACTGACCGTTGCCATGGTGACGTAGTCACCAGGCAAAAATGTGTGCCATTTATCCAGATGCACTCATGGAGAGTAAATTTTAGGAACAACAAGCAGAATTGTTGATCCTTCAAGTGTGGCACTGCTCCGGTGGTCTCTCAGTATATGAAATGCTCTTTGTTCTATTTGTTGTAGTGTCAATCAAACCTTCAAATCCATGAATGCTGCAAAGGAAGAAAGGGTATTCCCTTTTAGTATAGGTATAGCCCACATGTGCAGTAAAACATGTCACTTTGAATTTCAGTTGTTTGCACAATATTTCTACAGTAACTGGAGATAAGGTTTAGTTGCTATAAAGAAGAAAGAGCAGGGGAAATAGCAGAAAGCTTAATTTTACACAATACTAAGTTTAATTGTATAAGTGGCTCTTCAGACCTCAGTTACACACCTAGAGACCGGTCTGCGGCCCTCAGATCTCTAGAGAAGAATGTGTACTCCCTGAGCAGATAGTGATTTGTAGCTGAAGGTTGCTGGTAGTCTTTAGTAGCAGTTGTTAGGTGAACCTGGTCGTAAAGACAATACTGCACAAGCAACCTTCATATAATTGCTTTGGTTGCTAGATTGCTGCAGTCACCTGTTATGTGCATGGAAGATGATGACTTGCTTGCAGACTGGGGTGGCTGTAGCTCAGGAGGTAGAGCAGGTCATCTGCTAGTCGCAAGGTTGGTGGATCTATTCCTGGCTGTTACTGCTGCAGTCATACTCCAGTACATCTGTTGGAGTATGAACTCTGGTGCTTCCGTGTGAGTGTTTTTAGGTAGAAAAACTACATGTATAAATGGATGAATGAGGTAAGTTGTATAAAACACTTTTTAGTGCTCAGGTAGACAATCAGCCCATTTACCAGATACTCGCTAAATAACCACCAAGCAGTAGTGAAACCTGAAAAAGTGCAGCACAAAGAAACTGAGAATGTTTGCTTTAATGCAACGTATGTCTTACTGCTGAAACCAACACATTTCCAAACACTGCAACTTTTACTATGAAGACAAACAGTCTCTTTTTGCATTCACACAAAATTCACCATCACTTAGAGACCAAGACTAGTGATTGGTGGTTGCAAGGGGGTCAACGACCAGCCTCTATGCCTCTGTGACTTACTTTAGCAAAGGACTTAACAGGGAATGGCAGCAACCTCCAGTAACCACTCACCACTGGTTTCTCTAGTGGCCAGTGTTTGCCTGGTCACCAACTGGTGTTTAGGCCTGTGTAACTGGAAGCTAAATGTTGCTACAGGTAGATAAAGACAACCAATTTAACAAATTGAATCATTATTACAAATTGTTATTTGTAAGGTATTTTCCGTCACTGGGATGATAATCAAGTGTGAGTATGCACCCCTGTTTTTACATTACAAAAACAGAGATTAAAAAAGTCTCGTCTTCACAACATGTTGGTGGAAATACACAAGTGAGATTTCTTATGATCTCATGAAATCTTCCAAGTTGTTCAGCTGAACACAGAAAAAAAAAATGAAGGAATAAAAATAATGGTTTGGAACAGCCAAGTTCAAGTCCAAACCTTAAAGTTATGGAAGGAAACTTAGCAACATTAAATTATGTTATAAACTATGAAATGGGCAAAAGATCCTCCAAAGTCGATGCAGGACTCATCAACAGTTATTCAAAAGATTAGCTGCAATTATTGCTGCACAATGAAGTCAAACCAGAGGCTAAAAGCAAAGGTTGTAAACAATTTCCTCTCATTTTTTCACTTTATATGTTTGATTTTGGTCCTGACGATCTTTTCTGTGTTCCATCTCTCGCCCTTTCGTGGCTGTTCACAGTGAAGAATTGAGTACATACGTTACTCAGGAGATGGTGGAGACCAACACAGAGAAAAAAGAGAGCAGATATTCTTCTATCCATCCAGTGTTCACAAAAATACCACTTCAGATGATACATGCCTGAAATAGGCAGGAGAGATAAGCAATGTCAATCGACAGTGAAAGAGATTCATGTAGGCAGTGCTGAGTTGTACACTGTAATAATGTGATTATTGATTTCCTGCTTTTATCAATGCTCTTTGGTTCACACACGCTATTAGCACGATCATTTAGGCTGCAGCACTCTGGCGTGGTTTCATTTGCTGCTGCTTGGCTCACTAATGACAAACCTATGGTGTATTGGATATTTTGAGCATTTGACCTGATTAAGCTCAGACAGCCCCTTAGAAATCCAGAAGTGCTTTTTAACCAAAGCCAAATGAGGGCAAAAGTCCAATAAATGCCTGATGTAACGAAACTATAAGAGCACCATTAACCCTGGTGAGCATAAAAGAAAAAAAAACAGAGTCTTGTTATTATTGATTGATTATATTTGTTCAAGGATTAGAACATTATAATTTTTTCTTTGTTATGTTAATTAGTAAGAGCACTGCTGTAGCAGCTTTATTGCTGTGCTCTGCTGGACCTTATTCTGCATGCACTGCGGCAATAGGGTGACTCTGCAGGACTGGCCTGATCTGCGTTTGCCGTTTTGACCTCCTTACTGTATGTGTGAATAAGTTTGTATATGCTCATGGCTCATGTTCATGGGGAAAGGCTTGTAAGAAAGAGGAGCTGGTCTTCACGTTGCCATCTGTTTTGAGAAACTGACATTGTGCAGCCTTTACTGCAGTGTGTATTTGCATCACTATCAGCTGCTGCTATAGAGACTTGCTGTGGGTAGGTTTATACCACTTTCTATTGTGAAAGGGCAATAAAAATTGATTCTTTTTAATTGCACCTCTCTGGAAACCTCAATTCAAGATTTTATCGGTCAATAACAGCTATTTGCCATTGCAAATGCCAGTACCAATTAAAAACATAAAAAAGAGACAAACACCCTTCATCCATGTAACGAGTGTTTCCATTGCATAGTTTGTTCCCCAGAGTGCACTCTGCAACTTCCCTGTCGGCAACATATGTTTGGAATGCCACAAACATGACAACCAGCTGAGCCAAGCAGAGCTGGGCAGAGCATAAATCAAATAAGTGCTGCACTGGATGCATTTGTATAAAACTTCCACAAAGAAACGCAGAGGATTAGTGACTTCTGTGATTGTTATGAAACAAAGTCCCAAGTGTCTTGTTGTTTTTTCCTTTAGCTGCACTGTAGACTGCAGAGACCAAACCTGACGACGGCTAACAAACAGATCAACCAGCAGATTTTTAGTTATTTCCAGTGTTTTATGTAGTGTTTACATGTAATTTGTCCTTTGTAGGAAAAATCCAGGAAACCAGCACCTCTACCATCAACATCATAACCATGTTTTTCTTGTGTAAGACTTGGTATTTATAGCACTTATGGTGGAGGGTCATATTGTTATGTTTCCCCAGGTAGGATGCTACTAGAAGCGGCTGACTGTGCTGTATGTTAAGATAAAAGAATGAGTCATCATCCAGTGCGATAGAGACTGTTTACCTCGGAGAGCCGCAGTGTTCCATTCAGTCTACAGATTTACTATTGAAATCAGATGAGGAGTTCACTGCTTGTGAATTCTTCGCCTTCACTAGTTTGGGAATAGTGTAGCAAATAAGACATAATTAACCTTTGACCCCTAACACACGGAATATATCTAACTCTGACACTGTGATGCCGGAGCCAGCAGCTGTGTTGGAGAACTTCCTGGTGCCTAAAATATAGCCATACATTTCTAATACTTCAAATGGACACAGTGATGGTGTTTCATTCATTGTGATCTGCTTTATTTTGCCACCTTTTAATTACATTAAGGTATTATTCCATGAAGAATTGTCATCCATTGAAATGCTAAAGACTTTAATTTAAAATAATTACAGAAAGGATTGCTTATGTATTAACATGCTCTCTTTTTGTGTGTAATAGCAACCCTGACCACAAGCTGAAACACATTAGTAAAGGACTGTGTTCTATATAAGAACACTTGTTGCTGGAGTTTGACCTATATAAAAATATATCTTATATAAAGGATGGATGTCACCACTGTGACATCATCCATTGCTTAGCTCGGGCCCAGCTTCTTTTATACTGATAGGCCATCTTAAACTATACGCTGATTTATCCTGATTTGCACCATTAACTATGACTTCAGTTGTTACTGGAATCAACCAATGGGAGACAGAGGCCTTTTTTATTAATAGACGTCTATGAAACAAAACAGCATTTTAAAACTAAAGGAGCCATTCCTTAGAAAGATAGCAGGTGTAAAGTTCCCCCAAATTGGGTTTCTGTTTAAAACCCAGGACGCCATCTTTTATTTACAGTCTATGTTTGTCTTTTATTTGATCTTTCTCATTGATCATTGATACGGAGCCCCGCAGGGGACATGGGAGAAAAAAAAATTAGGACTGACTTTTGCGAGATCCCGAGATCCCAAAAGTTTTGCGAGATCCCGAGATAGTTTTGCGAGATCTCGCAAAAGTCAGTCTTAATTTTTTTTTCTCCCATGTCCCCTGCGGTGCTCCGTACATTGACCCCCTCAAGGGCGGGAGAATTGTTGAATTGTTACAGAACAACCACAGTTGCTTTGTAAGATCAACACTCACCCACAAGCACATCCAAGCACATTCTGGAATAGCAGCAGTGACTCAGTGTTCAAGACCCTATGGCTATCAAGCAGTTTATGAACCTCTGGTTTCCAGCATTTTCCTGTTTATTAGATAGGCTTGCATTATGCATTCAGGAGGCTCTGGTAACTGGTGTGAGTCACACCTTCACACACACACACACACACACACACACACACACACACACACACACACACACACACACACACACACACACACACACACAGCCTCCAGTCCCCCAAGTCGTGAGTTATGTTACCACTGCAGTCTGCTCGATCTAGATGAAAGACTAAAGGAGGAGTTTAAATGCAGACTTGTGAGTCTGCATTCCTCTCACAAATTATGTTGTGCATCCTGGAATAAGTCAGATCTTTGTTACTGTTTAGTACTGCCTGTAAGTACTTTCACGTACTGACACTGCAGAACATTTGTTGCAGATGCTCTGAGATTCATCAAGGGCACATCATGGTTGGACAACAAGGACACGCTGTCTTTCATGAGAGACAATGCACTGTGTGTTCTGCTCCAGACACATGGGGGTATGAATAATCCGGAGTTTGTGAATGTGTGTGTATTTAATCATGCCATTCCATAGTCCTGTGTGTCCAGAATCATCCTTCTTTCAAACCTCCTTCCTTTCCTTAGTTACTATTCTTCTCGCAACACGTGCTGTCTTCTCCTTTCATCTCATTGGCTCCTCTTTCCTCCTCTCATCCTCACGTTCTCTTGTCTCTTACCTCCTCTCTTTCCAGTTTTGTGTTTCCATGTCGTCAGCACAGAAGCTGCTTGCCTGTTCAGCACACTCAGGCTGGGTATGGTGTTGCATAACAGGCCTAACTTAATAAATCATCTGCATCATGTGGTCTGGTGTGGTTTGATCTGTGGTGACAGCAACCAAAGCAGGATGACATGCTGACTTGAAGTTAGATATAAGATAGTTAAGGCAGCTAAGATTGGTAGATATGAATTATAAGCTAAGTAAACTTTTGCTCTAAAAAGTCAAAAACAGTGAAGTTAAGAGAAAAGGTTTTAAATTGTCAAGGATCTTAGCCAAATGGTATAATTTAATGTAGATTAAACACACTTCCATGCTGGTTTCACTTTTCAGATCTACAAGTCACATTCATTATCTAGAGGAGCTTCAGAGTCCAAACACAAAGGTGTCTTACCAGCTAAATTCATCGTTTATATACAAATCTAATAATTACAAATACAAAACTAATAATTAATATAAAAGGTCCAGAAAAAACGGTATCTACTAGCAGAATAAGTTCTCTTGCTTATTTAAACTCAGCTAGTTGAATAAATATCTCTGTAAGCTGAAGCATTAACATTTCTCCTCACTGCGTCGAAGGAAACCAGAAAAACAATGCCATAGCATTTTTCTTCCAACACCAAACTGTACAGTTGGCACTCCGGCAGGTAATGTTCTCCTGACATTTGCCAAACCAGACTTGTCCATCATAGTGCCAAATAACGAAATATGATTCATCACACCACAGACCACATTTCCACTGCTCCAGAGTCTAGTGGTGGTGTGCTTCACTCCGCTCCATCTGACACGGCATTGTGCTTGGCAATGTATGTTTACATGTTGCAGCTCAGCCATAAAAACCCATGCCATGAAGCTCCTGGAACATAGTTTTTGTGCTGATGTTGCTGCTGGAGGAGATTTAAACTACATACTATAAAATTAGCATCTGTAATGTAAGATGGGCTGACACTTTGTGTCTATGTTGCCATGGTTCATAAATGCTTCCACTTTGCAATAATACTACCTACAGGGTCACATGGGGGTGCTGGAGCCTATCTCAGAAGTCTTAGGGTGAGAGGCAGGGTGAACAGGCACCTTGAACAGGTCGCCAGTCTGTCACTGGGCTAACACACAGATACAGACAACGATTCACACTCACATGCCCTATGGGCAATTTAGAGTTTCCATTTAACCTATCCCTGCTAACTACAAGTCTTTGGACTGTGGGAGGAATACATTTTTCTGTGATGTGCTCCTAAGGTTGCTTTGTGTTTATACCAGGGGTCAGCAACCTTTAACACCCAAAGAGCCTTTAGGACGCGATTTCCACGCAAAAGAAAACACTGGGAGCCGCAAATACTTTTTGACATCTAAAATTAAGATAACACTGTATATATTGTTTTTTACCTTTATGCTTTGTGTGAACAACTAAGGTGTGTTGCTTATGAAATCCATGAAGTGCTACAGAGAAAATTACATTTTATTTATGTAATTAACATATTTTGAACTCTTAAAGAAATATAACAAAAGGAAAGACACCCAGCTGAACTAAAATGATCCATGTAGCAAACAAAAACTGTTGTGAGCCGCCACCCTTATATCACCTTTGGGCTTTTGGAGCCTTGACCTGACTTTTAAAAAAATAATTGGGATAAAAAGCACTATGCTGCTAAAAAAAAGAAAAATAAATATTTGCAAAATTCTGCCTAAATATGTATTTTACCTGGTTAATGTGTGTGGCGGGGTGTGGCCTGCTGCGCCGCTGCAGGGGAGGCGGACGCACCTGAGTGGCACCCGCAATCACGCCTCGCCGCCTTAACGTCTGTGCTATCTGTGCTGTTGTGTTGGTATGTGTCGGGCTGTGAGCTGAAAAGCTACAGCCGGCTGTATGCGTACAGCAACTGTGTGTGAAAAGTGGTCAAAGAGATGCTGAAAAGCGTGTTCATGGAAACATCGTCGGGTCTGCTGTGATATGTTTACAATGGGACTTCTGCTCCTGAACCTCTGCGCACAGCGTCTGCAAATCGGGGCTGTACGAAGTCACTTCATCTTTACGCAGGACTGTAAGCTGTCACCTGTGAGGTGTGAGCGGTGTTTGTTTTTAACATACAGTGGGGCAAAAAAGTATTTAGTCAGCCACCGATTGTGCAAGTTCCCCCACCTAAAATGATGACAGAGGTCAGTAATTTGCACCAGAGGTACACTTCAACTGTGAGAGAGAGAATGTGAAAAAAAAATCCATGAATCCACATGGTAGGATTTGTAAAGAATTTATTCGTAAATCAGGGTGGAAAATAAGTATTTGGTCAATAACAAAAATACAACTCAATACTTTGTAACATAACCTTTGTTGGCAATAACAGAGGTCAAACGTTTACTATAGGTCTTTACCAGGTTTGCACACACAGTAGCTGGTATTTTGGCCCATTCCTCCATGCAGATCTTCTCGAGAGCAGTGATGTTTTGGGGCTGTCGCCGAGCAACACGGACTTTCAACTCCCGCCACAGATTTTCTATGGGGTTGAGGTCTGGAGACTGGCTAGGCCACTCCAGGACTTTCAAATGCTTCTTACGGAGCCACTCCTTTGTTGCCCGGGCGGTGTGTTTTGGATCATTGTCATGTTGGAAGACCCAGCCTCGTTTCATCTTCAAAGTTCTCACTGATGGAAGGAGGTTTTGGCTCAAAATCTCACGATACATGGCCCCATTCATTCTGTCCTTAACACGGATCAGTCGTTCTGTCCCCTTGGCAGAAAAACAGCCCCATAGCATGATGTTTCCACCCCCATGCTTCACAGTAGGTATGGTGTTCTTGGGATGCAACTCAGTATTCTTCTTCCTCCAAACACGACGAGTTGAGTTTATACCAAAAAGTTCTACTTTGGTTTCATCTGACCACATGACATTCTCCCAATCCTCTGCTGTATCATCCGTGTGCTCTCTGGCAAACTTCAGACGGGCCTGGACATGCACTGGCTTCAGCAGCGGAACACGTCTGGCACTGCGGGATTTGATTCCCTGCCGTTGTAGTGTGTTACTGATGGTGACCTTTGTTACTTTGGTCCCAGCTCTCTGCAGGTCATTCACCAGGTCCCCCCGTGTGGTTCTGGGATCTTTGCTCACCGTTCTCATGATCATTTTGACCCCACGGGATGAGATCTTGCGTGGAGCCCCAGATCGAGGGAGATTATCAGTGGTCTTGTATGTCTTCCATTTTCTGATGATTGCTCCCACAGTTGATTTTTTCACACCAAGCTGCTTGCCTATTGTAGATTCACTCTTCCCAGTCTGGTGCAGGTCTACAATACTTTTCCTGGTGTCCTTCGAAAGCTCTTTGGTCTTGGCCATGGCGGAGTTTGGAGTCTGACTGTTTGAGGCTGTGGACAGGTGTCTTTTATACAGATGATGAGTTCAAACAGGTGCCATTCATACAGGTAACGAGTGGGGGACAGAAAAGCTTCTTACAGAAGACGTTACAGGTCTGTGAGAGCCAGAGATTTTCCTTGTTTGAGGTGACCAAATACTTATTTTCCACCCTGATTTACGAATAAATTCTTTACAAATCCTACCATGTGGATTCATGGATTTGTTTTTTTCACATTCTGTCTCTCACAGTTGAAGTGTACCTCTGGTGCAAATTACTGACCTCTGTCATCATTTTAGGTGGGGGAACTTGCACAATCGGTGGCTGACTAAATACTTTTTTGCCCCACTGTAGTTCACGGTGGAGAACAGCTGCTGACATAATGTGGATCCGAAGATCCATAATTGGCCTACCTGGGGTTGAAAGTCTCGATAAATGCACGCCGTTTCAGCGGGTATACCGGCTTCCGCGGGTATGACGCCTATTTTGAGCAATCAAAAAATAATAGAATATAATTTTATATTTCAATATCACAACACTCTTCCAATTTAGAACTACAAGTTAAAAAGAACATAAATAAACATAAATAAAATACGCTTCAGCTAAATACTTTAAAAAAACTAATTTATTTTCCCAAACCAAGCGGAGCTGCACTATAAGGACTAAAGAGCCGCATGCGGCTCCGGAGCCGCATGTTGCCGACCTCTGGTTTATACAAAAACACTATCATAAGGATCGTGTGTGTGTTTTCATTAGGATAGAGATTTGTGCCACTGCGCGGGTCTGTGGTTTAGTTTGCTCACTGCTAACTATGCAACAATACATCTTAGACCAGCTTTAAAATAATGATAGAGAGCCGAGGAACAATGGAAGAGGATTTAAAGTTAGAGCTCAGATGTGGATGAGGTTCTACAGTAGGTAGATTATTAGTATCGACAGGATTTGACTGAAAAACTGTCTTTCATTCAGCTGTCTTTGTTCGCCAACTTTAGAAGCAGAAGAGAATATGAGCGAGGCAGTCATGGTTGATAGGAAAACAACACAGCAGAGAAGTGTTAATGCAGGAAGCTGACTGACAGCAGGCGTCCTGCGTTTCCACACATACAGAAACCTGCCTCTCAAGGGCCCACCAAATTGTTTGTGGTGTATTATTGATGAGAATAATCCTCCTCTTTCCCCCCTCTAAGTTCTTCTTTCATCCGCTTTTCTCTCTTTTAGCCTGTCTTTCTCTCTCACAATACAACTCAGCAGGATGTTATTTGTAAATATTTTTGGACGTACTTACACTACAGCTGTGGCAGAAACCTGCAACATGTATATATGTGTACATTTACAGATTTATTCCTGCTAAAAGGGAGTTTTTTCTTCCCAGTGTTGCCAGATGCTTCCTCATATATAGGGGGCTGTAATATAAAGCACCTTGAGGTGATTGTTGTTGTGATTTGGTGCTATGTAAATAAAACTGAACCAAATCTGTCCAGATGCAGATGCAACTCTCACTTCTCTTTGCTCACCTCTGCCACTGTTATTTGACCTGGAAACAGACAAAGAAGTGGTGATTGGCTAGTTGTACCACATGATTGAAATGTGATTTGTTGCTGAACGCTGATGTCCACTCTGTGCAAGCTAAGTGTCAGCTTGTGTCAGTAGCACAAGGGAGCCTGATGAAGGCATCTATAGCGGTGCACATGGGCAGTCAGCAGAAATCACGCTTTATTTGAGTGTGTAACAGTCCTCTCTTTCTTTGTGTGACTCTGTGTTCACTCACTGCTTATGTCTGTTTTCTGTCAGGCTGCAGGCTCTCAGTATAGAGCTGAAAAACTCAGAGAAAAGGTTAGAGCACAAGAAACCCGAGACGTTGCCTGGCTCCATGTCTGCCCCTGCCCCGCCCAATCAGAGGTCTACATCGGTCTCTCGCCGGTAAGTAGAGTGAATACCTGTTTTGTGCTCACCTGTGATAATTATGGGCTTTCTGTGCACTGCAAGGTAACCATGGTTGAAAAGTCTGCAGGGAATAAGTATGTCATATTGTACTGTAGTGTCTCAGAGCCCTGAGAAATAAGTAGAGAAAAATTCATTTCAGTGATTCATGGTTTCTTAAATACTTTTTGTCTGTAAAATAAAAAAAATAAGAAGCAAAAAATGAGATTCATCTGCTAAAAACCAGTAACTTCTTTTTATTGTGCTCAATTCGACCACAAGAGTCTAAAGTGTCCTGCCTCACGATCTAAACAGAGTAAAAAGTATAAATACTAAACCATCCCTGAGTATTGTGTGGCTTGCAGGCAACATCCAGGCCCAGCCTGGTGAGGTGTGAGGTGTGCGTGAAGGTCAAACATAAAGAAGTACACATTTTGCAGTTTATCTCATTTCAGACACCAAACACTCTTCAATAAACTCCTCATCTCCTGTCTTTTGCAATTTTGTGAGAAATCATAATTCAGCTTTTTTGCTTTTACTTTAAAGGCAGCTGTTTTTTTTTCACTACTTTAAAAACCTGTGTGTATGCAATTGAATCCAGCATCACTGTAAATGTTAGTGATAATAGTGTTGGTGCTTTTATTATGCATGTTTCACCTCTTCATTGCCTAACTGTAACATCTACTCTTACCAGTAGCGGATAATAAAGAGATAAAATTAATATTGTGCTGAAATGAGTTCAGCTTATTGGTGCAGTCCTTGCTCTCCAGTTTTTTCATATAAAGCAAAGATGTATTTCCTTTGCAGGAGCTTTCAGAATTATCCAGAAAAGAAGCTTTTTGTTGGCCTCTGAGACTCCACACACTCCCTATCAAATTGTGATGGGAGACTTGGGCTTTATATCAATATATACTGATTCCCCTTAAACACAGAACCTGCGCTTACATTGTTGGCTCATTTTTATCCCACTAATTTGATTCTCCTGGTAGATTGCCCTGGTCATTACTGAAATGAACTGGCTTTGTCACCCACAGAACTTTCCACTCCCATCAGTGCATTTTTACAAGTGTGGCATTATGCTCAATTGCTCCGCAGTAAATGTTTTTGTGTAAATAAATAAATAAATAAATTTGGAGTACAAACAAGTGTCAAAGACTGGAAAAACTTTTTTCTTCTGTTTCACTGATGAAAAACAGATTACGGGACAGATTATCCTGTCAAAACCCCATTTTGAATTGTTCTTAAATCGTCTTAATGACTTAAGAAAGCTGGATTAACTGTATAAAGTGAATCACATGACCTCACTTGCTTTTCGTGGATGTCATTGATATCTTTGCTGGTTGGTTAAAAAAGTTTCCAAAGAGTTTTAACTTAGGACCATCTTTGGGATCTACAAGTTGCGCATTGTTAGTTTAAAACTTTAAGTTTTTCTGTTATCAGAGACCAAAGTCTCGGTCTCTGATAATATGTAGGAACCATCGTGAAATGGAAGGAGAAATAGAAACATGTGCTGTAGAACGATGGATTGGCGAACATATGGTTCCCCAAAAACATGCAGCTTTCCAGCAATGATAATAATATATACACATATAATAATAATAATAATAATAATAATAATAATAATAATAATAATATACACAGCTAGGACTACATCACAATACATACATCTCAAAATATCACCTTTTTATAATGTTCCTTTCTAATCTTGCTGTAGTATCCAAAATAAGGTCATGCTAAACAAAAAAACAACAAAAGCACATTTAAATCAACAGTTATTATCTCTACTACTCCCAGACAGAAACATTGCCGTATTCTGGCTCAGTTCTGAAGACAAACCATATGGTGCGATGACCTATGGGCATCTCAATCCTGGCTGCCTAATGTCAGCCATATGTGGCCTGCATTTGTATAGCGCTTTACTCAGTCCTTAAGAACCCCAAAGCACTTCACACTACATTCAGTCATTCACCCACACATTCACACACTGGTGATGGCAAGCTACATTGTAGCTACAATAGTAGCTACATTGTAGCTACAGCTGCCCTGGGGGCGCACTGACAGAGGCGAGGCTGCCGGACACTGGCGCCACCGGGCCCTCTGACCACCACCAGTAGGCAAACACGTTAGTATCTTGCCCAAGGATATTTTGGCATGCAGCCAGGAGGCAGCCTGGGATCGAACCACCTTCTGATTAGTGGCTGACCTGCTCTGCCACCTGAGCTACAGCCACCCCATATGTGGGCAACAGATTAGCTAAATGTCAGCCACAAGTTAACCAAATAAACCATAAGTGGCCTTGAGCTGGATTTCTGCATAATCCATCATATAAAATTGAATCAAATGAAAGAGTCTCTTTTATTAGGTTTAATCTTTTAACTTTATGCACATTGCATCAAGCAAAAATTAAATCATATGCAACCGTCGTTGACTTGAAGAAATTTGTTTAACATTTAAACCTATTTTCTGCATATTCCAGCATATAAAATAAAATTATTTTTTTGCGTTTACACTCACTCTTTCAAATAGATGCAAGTAAAACACAGCAAAAATAAATAAAATAAATGAATAAATAAACAAGATTCAGCGGCACTAACTCCTGTCGCTCTTAAGTCTGTTTTCACCTGTTTTGCAGGAGTGGGGCTGGTGGAGGTTTGCCCGGTGTCAGTGGGGGGGGACAACAGTGTGTGTGTGTGTGTGTGTGTGTGTGTGTGTGTGTGTGTGTGTGTGTGTGTTTATCTTTAACAAATATTCATAGTCAATGTGGTGCCACTTTTTAATAAGTGAGAGAAAATAGGGTGTTTTAAAATTAATTGACAGTTGTTTTAAACAGTAATAAGTAATTTAACTCCATTAATGAGTCTTTTATAAATTCTAAAAATTTTCAGCAGCGATTTAATGACATGGTGGGGTGTGCGCCTTTAAGACTGCAGTGGGAACTGCGAGACTTGAGCTTTTTCCGACACGGTTAGCTGTCAGTATTTATGAAGGATTAAAAAAATATAAATGAAAAGTTAAGGCAACATTTACTGTTACTGCTACGATTTGTAGCAGCAATAATTAAACATTTACAAAATTACACCACCAAATGGCAAGCTGGCATTGCAGTTAGCACTGAAACTCAGTTATCAGTACTTTCAGTAAAGAATATGTAAAAATCTTCTGAATAAACAGTTAAGGAAACTGCTGATTGCAAACCAGGAAAAACTGGCATGTGTTACTTTGTATTGTAGCTTTATAATAAGTCAAATTGTAAAAGACCAACATATCATATAAATATATCTGTCTTTATTTAAAAAGTGGCACCATGCTCAGTTTGTTTCTGTACTTCCTGTAAATAACTCATCTAAGACTTGTTGATGAATAAATGGACCTAAAATTGAGAACTAGAGTGCTATGAAAAGTATTTGCTGCCTTCTTTTTCTTTTTTTTTTTCTTTTTTTTTTTATTTACTACATTTACATGTTGAGATCATCACACATTCCACATTCATTGTGCCCTTTCCAAATGAGGTAGCACTCTGGAATCCCGTCTCACAGTGTTCTTACAATGACAATAAATCTTTCAAATTTTAATATTAGACAAAGATAAATACAAAATGCAGTTTTTAGATGATGATTTCATTTATTAAAGGAAATAAGTTATTCAAAACTCCTTGGCCCTACACGGAAAAAGTAATTGTTCTCCCTAATTAAATAATGTATTGAATAGAATAGAATAGAATAGAATAGCTCTTTATTATTTACGAAATTGTTGTGATCAACCACATTGTTCACTTTCACTAGTCCATCCCTCAGCTTGTGTCCTGAACCTTATGCAGCACTAATCCAAAACAGTAAGTCCAACTATAATTTTGGAGTGTTCAAAGTAAGTCTGGATCTAAGTCCAGTTAAGATGTTTTGGCAAATATCTTAACCTCTTTTTTGAATTAAGTGGGCCAAAATTCCTCCACGGCGATGTGAATGACTCAGTGCCAGTTATTGCAAACGCTTGATTGTAGTTCTTACTGCCAAGGGTGGCGTAACCCGTCATTATTGTTCCACCAAGGCCAGTTAGGTTTAGATAACTTTTTTCTTTTTATATAAACTCAGTCTGTTTGTCTAATTTTAACATTTGTTTGAAGGCTGTGAGTGTGCCAAGAAGAAATTGGGAAGGGGGCAAATACTGTTTTCATAGCAGTGTATGTTCTAAATGCTGTAAATAGCAACCGACTTGAACAGAGTTTATTGAGTATATTGATGTTCTCTCCTCTAGCCACTGGACTAACCTGGCCTGTTTACTGGACACAGGATAAAGGATAAGATGTATTTCTTGTCTGTAGGGACCACTGTTGACTTTCGCACAACCATTAACTTGTTTCGGAATGTGAATGCTGCAGTAATGTGTTGTTATATACTTAATGCATGAGTGATGGACATTGCTTTTCTTCTGTGGTCCAGTTTGACACTACCAGTACTTTAATACCACAGAAAGCCAATGTGTCGTTTCTTTCAGCTGATGTGTTAAATAGTCTTTGCTGTCATCTAGCTGTTGCTTGCTATGGTGTATGTGTTGGGCACAGACTGATAAATGGTCTCTTAAACTGGAACCAAGCTGAATCTGTCTGGAGGGTTTAATGTTTTTACAGGAAAAGTTGTGTAACTGCAGACGGATCAACGTATAGTTGTGGTGTCCTCCTCTCTCTTATTTATTTTCCTCAGATTCAACCCTCTGAAGGTGCTGCAGCCCAAACGTCGCTTGCAGCAAATACTGGCGTCCTCGCCCGTGCCGGTACCCAAGCCGGCGTCTGGGTCGGGGACTGCTGTGCCAACCGCCACAGCACCAGTGGCCATTCCTGTGCCCGCGCCCCCTGCGTGAGACACACTTCAGTTACAGTCTGAGAGAGCATGCTCCATAGCTGTAGCTGTAGCTTTGGCATGCACTGTAGCCACTAAAACCAAAATTGGAAATTAAATGTTGGAAAAATAAACAACAGCACACAGGCAAGTTAAGGTTCTAACCTGTGAATGATGCAGTGAAACGTGGTCAGGTTAGGATTAATCTTTGCAGTCAGGTGTGTGGCTTCTCCTGTCAACATCACCTGTTGCAAAGCTGCACAGCTCACATTTTAGGGAATTTCAATGTCAACGATCAGGCAAGCGGTTGGCACAAAGTAGATTTTTTATTTGAGTCTCCTAATGCTGTGAATCTAGTTAATTTCTCTTTTATTTGGTAGTTTTCATGCTAAAAACATGTGTTTGTGAGTTTAATAAAATGTTGCAACAGAACAGATCCTGATCTACTGTAAACGGTGTCATAGGATCACAACTGCCAAAAGTAAAAGTCGATTTTTTTATTTGACTGTTGTTTGCACTGAAGACTTTATCTAAGACGCAGTACTGAAACTCAGAAGTTGGGATAAATATTCATCCCCAGCATAGATAAGAATAATTTAGCAGACACAGACATGTATGTGCAGGTAAACTGAAGAGTTTACCATCAGTAGCTAGCTTGTTTAGTTAGCTAACATTACCTCTGGATACTAGATGGGTACTTGCATGCAATCAATGCTAAAAGACTTATTCTTGTTATACAGCGTAGAGCTAGTTGATGACTTATAAGGTAGTCCTGTTATTCATTAAGATTTAGCTTTAAACTATGTAAAGCAACAAGAGACTTTCAAAGGGAGGTCTATGTATTGAATTTGCCAAAATCTGCTATATTTTCATTTACTTTAGATGATGTTTGCTACAAGAAAACCTGCACCATGCTACTGTTAACATAAAGGCTAAAGGTTTATGATTAGTTTAGTGCGGAATTAGCATAGTTCTTTATAGTGCATTAAAACCTCAAGCCAAGATTATCCTCCGTTGTGGACACAGACATGGACTGCTGGAGACCCGTAGGCCAAGTAGTCATTCCTCTTATACTACTTTGTCACCTGCTTGTTCTTCACCTGGGGAGCATGCCTATTTGGTGCATTGTAATGTAAAAATGTGGTCCCAAAAAAGCAGGCATGCCTGGAGTCTATTATACATAGGGCTATAGCAAAATGACTTCTGTTTGACTTCATGATATCTTTATAAACATTTTTTGATTGGAGTTGTGGCCTCGGTTGCTATTTTCAAGACTTATCCAAAACAACATGATGTACTTTTTTAAAATAGATAGATATAGATATAGATATAGATAGATATAAATAGAAATAGATTCAACAATAACATAAACGCCTTGTGTGACTACCATGGATATGATAAGTCCTGACTGAAGTGTACAAAAATCAGAATGGTAATGTGGAAAATGCTCAAACCAAATCAGAGGGTAGTGTCATTGTGGCTACTTTCAACACATGTATACAGTCTGTGGCCTGTAAGGAGCACAGAAAGTGGCAAGAACTGTGTGCGTGTTGTTGTGTCACATCACCTTCGAATACAGAGTCTGTGATACTATCATGCACTTAAACGCAAGAATTGGTGCTAATCTTTCAAGGATTAGGTTTAGTGGCTACATGCACGGTAGAAATGGCACGTTTAATGTGCATACTGTGATCACTGGTTGACCGCAGCCACTCACTCAACAGCACTGTGTGAAACACTCATGTGCAGCAGCATTGCCTGTAATGCGAATGTGCTTTTGGTTTATCGAGATATTGTTTACTAAATCAGTTTCAGCCTCTTGAGCAAAGTTGCTTTCGTAAAGGAATATCTCTTCACTCCTCTCCACCCACTCATGCTAACACCTGACAACTGGGAAATGCTTGCCTCAAGCAGACAACACCCACACCCCAGACATTAGTTCCATCCCAGCAGATGGCTGGGATGAACTGTCACGCCCTAAACACTGTTGTACTGTGTATTTTCCAGGCTCAGTGTTTCTGCTGCTTCTTTCTCCCCATTTCTGTGCTATCAAGTGTTGAGCTGTCAATATCTGGCTTCCTCCCTAATTATGTAACACAGGACACGGTGACTCAGTTCAGTAGCAAAATATACAGTAGAAAATGGAAACAACAGACGTGCGTTCAATAATAGTTTAAATATAATGTATCTGTCTATTACAAACTGTCTCCAGCGGTTTATTACATAATCCAGGTGATTAAGGTTTTTGTTCTTTTTACTTGACCTCATGCGTAAAATTACTTTTTGGAACCTTTGCTGAACCTTAGCTGCATGCTCAAATAAACCCTGAGTAAAATTATTATTAATCTTTTACAGGGCACTCAAAATTCAAAATTTCATTTATAGTGTTGCAAGAGTTTTTAGTTTGTTTCTTTGTTTGGTCATTTGTTTGTGCACACATGTGCATGCATGATTTCATACACCACTAGTTGGACTTGGTGTATTGCTTAATTTTTTTTTAGAAGTAAATTTAAAAACTTTTCCATAGGTGCTTTGTGACAATAACAGGACAGTAATTAGCTTCTTCTCCTGTAACTTCCTCATTGTGTCGATGGACTTCAGCTCCATTGTCTTAGACGGCAGCAGACCATAGCAGTCCTTGTTCTGCTCTAGAGCCCTGGTGGAGTCAGCTTAGCAGCATTAGTTCCAAAAGTCTTTGAAGTTTTGATTAATGTGGCCCTCAAGCTCACAGCTGAACTCTGAGATGATTAAGACAGCCACTTACCAATATCTAATAATTCAGTCGTCAGCTGTTTATCTAGCAACTTCCTCAGTTAGTAAAATCCTGTGACAACAGTCAAACAGTTTTGACCTGCAATTGGCAACCGTGATCTTCTGGGAGTTCAACATAGCAGCAATTGAACTAGTTCTCCAGCAGCTGTGCATTTGGGTTTAAAGTGAACCTCCAGCTTGTTCCAGATCTGCAAGATTAGCATTGTAAGCTGCAGTCCATGATGGTGGAGCTGGAGAAAGAAAAGCTAACAGAAGAAGAAGCTGAGGACCCCCCGAACAGTGAGATCGTCACTTTGCCATCATGGAAACATGACATAGTTAACAACTGTACTTTCAAAATAGAGTGAAATGAACTCAAGAGCAATTAAAAAAATTCAGCCAAATTGCAAAAACATTGTGCTTCATTAGTTTTTCTGTGTTGGTGAAATAAGTAAGATATGTATTTCTGGGAAACACTGACTATCATCAAGTATGATATATATATTTATATATATACATATATATGACATGAACAGCAAAAAGTTTAAAGACAGAGACGAGTTATATACAAGACTATGTGCATGTTTAGTGTGGAGTTTTCGTGTCCTGTGTCCAATACCATCATGGCTGTTCTGATTGACCCTGCTTGTCCTCCCCTCCCAGTGTGGTGTCCAGTGATTGGGCAACAGTTATGTCCTTGTTAAAGAACAACAGTAACTCAGTTGGTGAACATTCATTATAGACTTTAAAACCACACAGACGCTGACAGAAGTTGCCAATCACAGATAACCCTTTTTTTTTTCCCTATCTACCACTGATATAATTAAACTGTACTAACAAACTGTGTCATGTTTTGCTGGATAGTAAAAATGCCTAGAGGTGAAAATATATATACACCACCAATTCTACTCTTTGATATTATGTGGTTTTACTTGGTCTCTATAGTGGTTTTGCACAGGTGTCAGTTGTCTTAAAGTTAACTTTTTTTTAGCTAAGCTAGTTTGCACTTGTCATCAAAAGTGGGGCGAAATTTCTATAAGTTTGCTGAGATAGTTTTGTGAAAGTGTGTTGCGAGTTAAAATGGGGCGTTTATGAATTATTGTTGTTGCAGCTGCTTCCATGTTGCTCTTAGAAGACCTAAAACATTTTATCACTTGTAAATTGTGTTTCAGGATGCAGTGTTAGTTTACATTCCAGTAAAAGCCTCATAGCAGTAAACTGCTCCTATTAGCGGTGCAGTATAGGAAGCCAAACAGAGGAGCCTCAACATTGAAGCATGGCTTTTAGAAAGCAAGCTCTCCTGAGCCACTTCACTGTTTGAGTTCTTACATTTTAAAATTATGCTGAGATATGCTAAATGTCAACCAACCTTACCTCCCTTCAGTGTGCAGCAGGCACATTGCCACCCTCTGTGATTTAACACCCTCTTGTCTCTGGTCAGGTTTGACTACTGCAGGTTCATAGAGTTAGACTACGTGCCCATGGAGTCAAGCTGTATGGTGTCAATGCGCCCAACTAAAGGCTATGTATCGACCAAGTCACCGACCAAGGGATACACTTCCACCAAGTCTCCGGATCGCCACGGTCGTTCAACAAACTCTCCCTCTACCCCTCGCTCCCGGTCTGTCCCGACTCACTCTTTTTTCCTCCCGATCAGTCTTGATCCTTTAAAGCATGGGAATGGCAAGATGTTTTGCACTGCTGTAAATGTTTTGTGACGCCACATTCTAGAAAACATCCTGTCTAGTCTGACTCTCTTCTTCTTTTCTGTCCGATTGCTCTCTTTTAGTTCCCTTCTGGTGAAAACTTTCTTTTTTCATTGAGTAACGCTAATTTGATGTCCTTTTCAGTTTCAGCATTGTTGTGAGTGCCAAGAGGAGTGTGTGTATTTGTTTCTCAGGCCGACATGCTGAAATATTGTACTCTGTGTATCTGTGTAGACCTGTGTTGTATAAGCATGGTGGTGGACCTGGATTGAAGTGTTTTCCATTCATTTCTGTTTGCACTGTGGATCCGTTTGTCATGGTTTAGCTTAGCAGCTCACTTAGTGTCTGGACTGTGGTTCCATGGTGTTGCCAGGAACACATTAACATGTCTCCTCTTACTGTGTACCAGGCGCACTCCGGCTGCGGCCAGTAATAGAGATCCCTATGGAAACGCTTCTCTCAGCAGCAGCAGCAACTCAGGCTCATGTAAAGGCAGTGAATGCAGCCCAACCAAAGGGTAAGAGGTGTAGCACATTTCTACTAGCTCTTGTACCAGCGTAGTCCCAATGCTAGAGCTAAATATGTTTGCAATGCGGGCCACCGATTCTGATTCTTCCTACTAATGTTTCCCCAAATTCCAACACTAACATTGCAAAATAATGACTTCTCTAACTTGTCAAATTGTGGGCTTGTTCTCTAACAGCAGTGCACCACAAACTCTGCCGCACTACTGCATTGATGGACAAGAGGTATAACGTTAATGCCTTGGGATAGAAAATGGAACTCTTTGTGACTTTGTCAACTCAGTGAAAACAGAACTTAATATGATTTGCTGTCTTATTACCTTAATTAGCTATTTAATCAAAATTTATCAAATTTTGATTAAATAATTCAATCAAATTTAATCAGAATTTTAGTGATGATATGACACAAGAAAAAATTATTTACTCCAGTTCGCTTTCCAAAAGTATGAAAGAGCACATTTGCAGTCTCTTCTTTTTTCAGTTTATGCTCATTGGTTGAATATGTGAATGAAAATATGGTGAGTGCTGTTAAAAAGGAAAAAAGCCCACATTACTGATAAAACAGCAGCTCTGAGCCCCAACCTACTATTTTGAAGATAAGCAAAAAGTTATTTGTGATATCATCATCACCGATGACCTAGACCTCAGAAGGTTAAGAGTGTTTGAAACTCTTAATTCTTATAATAGTGATGTTAACTTTCCTTCCATCACTTCTTTCTTAACATCTCAAAAAATGGAAAACACCACTTATTCTTTTCATAAACTGAAGTCCTGTCTTTTTTAGACGCCATCAGAAGTACACGTCATGTACAGACAACCATGGCATTCGGCCTCCTCCACCAGAGCAGTACCTCACACCCCTTCAGCAGAAGGAGGTGTGTATCCGACACCTGCGGGCCAAGCTAAAAGAAACCATCAACACCCTGCAAGACAGGTGAGATACTGAGACAGGATGAGAGACTGGCAGGTCCTATAAAGTAAGGTTTTATGCTAGTTCTTCTTAGATCTTGTATATTGGTCTGTGCTTCTTATCGTCAAAGGTTCTAACCCTTTCTCTGTTGTCACCCTCTTAGGGACACGGAAATAGATGAGTTGAGAGGCCGGCTTTACAGAATGCAGGAGGACTGGGTTGAAGAAGAGTGCCACCGCGTAGAGGCTCAGCTGGCCCTGAAGGAGGCGCGTCAGGAAATCCAGCAGCTCAAACAGGCTGTGGATACTGTTCGTGCCAGGCTGAGCGATGCCGGAGGCCTCAGTGGAGATGTAGGGGTCCAGAAGTACTTTCAGGATATCAACGCTCAGAACCACAAGCTGGAGAACCTTTTGCTGAGTATGGAGTTGGCCCAGGCTGGATTAGCAAAGGAGGCGGAGGCCATGCCAGGCTGTCGGACCCGCGTTGGGGGTTCAGCACCAGCATCTGTTTCAGGAGAAAGTCCTGGCGGAGTACCCAAACTTACTGTAGGAGGAAGAGGGTCTTGCTCTTGTGATGGCTCCCCAGCCCGGTCTTTAACTCGGAGTTCCACCTACACAAAGCTGAGTGATCAGGCACTGGCGGACCGCAATGACAACGGGTCGGACTTTCCTTGTCTCTCAGGCGACGGCACCCAGGACAGCGGCTTTGTGTGCTGTGGGGAGAGTAACATCCCCAGCCGGGCTGACCTTCTGCTGGAGGCCGCATTCCTTTCTGAGGAAACAGCATCTTTACTTAATTCCTACACGCAAACCTTCTCCCACTCTCTTCCCCATTCTCATCCCCACTCTCTGCCAAACTCACTGTCTCACACCTACTCACATACCTTACCTCATTCTTTCCCTCACAATTTGTCCCACTCTGTGCCGCATACTATGCCACACTCTTCTACGTATGAGAAGCTGTGCACAGGGGAGGGGCTGGCACCCTTTCGTTGTGGTCTGGGTGGAGTGAGCTGCATGAGCCACCCCTGCCTCTCCCACCACCATCTGTACCTGCACCCTTTAAGGGAGACTGGCATTCAGACAGAAAGCTGCCCCATCCCTACAACAGCAGGGTATCCCTCCGATCTGGACACCATCGCAGAGCAACGTACTTTCCGGTCCCAGGCCTGTAGCCCCACTTCAACCTGGATGTCTGATGAAGGGGACGAGGAGTTGGACTCCATTACCACCACAACTTCAGTAACCACAGCAACAGTCATGAGTACAGCAACAGAGCCAATCCCCAAAACTCCAGTGGTCCCATCTTTACCACGGTCCGCCACTGTTGCGTGTTCCATGGAAAGTCCTGTGCATAAAGAGAAAGAGTATGGAGAGGAGGAGGAAAAGCAGGAGAAAGAGGAAAAAGAGAAGGAAGCTTTTGTGGCAGAAGAGCAGGTGGAGATAGTTATGATCAAACTGGCAGAAGAAAGGCAACAGACGCTGATTGGTTCAGTGGGAGAGAAGATAGGAGGGCAGGTTGCTGAAGAGAAGCCGGCTCAAGGAAAACTCTGTGATCTTGCTGCGATGCCAGCAACATGGCAGGGTGAGCTTAAGTTAAGAGGATGCTGTGGAGAAGGCAGGCAGGGTGGGACATCATTTGAAAACCTCGGAGTTGTGGACACGCAGCAAGAAAGCTGTCCTTTACAAGAATCAACCCAGGTAGAGACACCTCACCTGAGTCCGAGTCACCAGGGATCATCTCCAGCTATAGAACAGCCTCACACAATCCAGCCAAGAAGGTCTACTTCCCATGAGGAGATAGGTGGTGTTACAGTGGTGGAGGTGCACAATGAGGACAATGATAACGGTGAAACAAAAGAGCACGGTGCCACAGGGGACACTGCAGAAGAGAACGGAGAATCATCTAGCTCTGGGACGATTCAGAAAAGCTACTGGAGTCGTCACTTCCTAGTTGATCTGCTTGCGGTGGCCATTCCTGTGGTGCCGACGGTGGCGTGGCTCTGCCGCGGTCCAGTCCGGGAAGGACAGCCAATGTATCACATAGGATCACTGCTGAGAGGCTGTTGCACTGTGGCGTTGCACTCGCTGCGCAGGGGAGGCGGGCTGAGGCACTACCCCGCAGGCGGGGGAGACTTAGGAGGATCACAGATATAAGAGGAAAATCTGCTCAGCACCTCTGTGGCCCTTAACCACGACCTTTCCTGTATAGGTTTTCTCTTGGAAGATTCAAGTGCAAGAAGACAAGGACTTCCTGTCCTGCAGTTTCTGCCAAGAATAGGCAAGAGGGGTATAAGAAACAGGAAATGTGAAGCTCTTGGACTGACAAGCTCTGCCTTGTTTTGGTTCTGCTCCGCAATGTCTGTCACCCAATGTTCCTCAGCCTTGCTACCGAGATGTCTGCCAGCTCTACTGGCTTGTGGAAAAGTAAATGAGCTGATTGAAATGAATGATGCCTGAATCTTTTATGCTGATTGTTTCTTTTGATCTTAAATGCAGGGAAAACTGTAAAAGATTCATTGACTACTCAACCTATGAATTCTAACACATTTGACTGGTTGTGTGTGTATATGTGGCATATATGTATAAGAGCTTGTATACATGTGTAACCAAGTTACAAAAAGCTACAGCTTCACCAAGTCATTAAGCAATGGCTGAGGGGAAAATCCACTCTAAATCAGAATTTACATGTTTCTACGACTGCAGACGGTTTTCATTGATCTTCAAGACTGAAATCTCAGAGTGTGTCTGCCATCATGACGTAGACACAAAACTCAGGGATGTTCCGAGGGTAGAAACACACAAACCTATTAAATTTGCTTCAAATCATAAACACCCAGCTGTGGCCAGTTCAGTTGTGCTGCCAAGTTAAACTCTACTTACTTTTAATCGTATTAAGGTTTTAGTTCCCTCTCCTGGCCAAAGAAGCGTTTTGGTTGAGCTCAACCCCCCAAAGGAATGTTGTTCATCATTAAAATGACCTCTGCCAAAAATCCTATGTAGATGTTTATTAATCAAACACAGTAGGTTAATCTGAGGTGTGTATACATCAACTGCATAGAAGCTGATTTCTAATTTTCTTTCATGCATTTAGCAGTTTGAGGCATCTAAAAACAAAAACCATGATGCCATCACACTTAGGATGAGACTGTTTTTAAGATAAGATAAGATAGATCTTTATTGTCACTGTTACAAGAACAATGAAAGACTGTTTGGCATCTCTCCATTAGCAGCATGTAGATTTTTTTAGATTAAAATTACTTTATAATAAAAGATAAGAGACAAATTTCCCACCTGTGGGACTAATAAAAGTTATCTTATCTTCTCTTATACACAGATACATGCATTGATTTAGGCCATAAAATTGCATATGTCGTCAATCATTCTCATCTACTTATAATATGCATAACCATCACTTGAAACAAAAAACAGGTTTTGTCCTTGTTGAATGAAGTCTTCATGTTGCGCCTTTTGTAGGCAGTTATTTAGTCTAACCTGCCAATTAACCTGATAAAGGCAAGTACCTTGTTTGATTTCTGCAATTTTTTTTCTAAAGACTGCTTAAAAATTTCCCTGCACTTGATGTTGACGTTAGAATGTGCACTTTAATTTCTCTTAACCTCTGCATCCCCAGGAGGCCAGCCAGAATCTCATTAATAATGAAGGAGATGTTAATTATTATAGAAAGTCCATGGGTGATTTACCTATTCTGCCATGTTCGTTGTGTTTCTACCCTGAGAGCATTACGATTAGTTCTCCTAAATAAATAAAGCTATTCAGATTTATTAAACTCAAACTAAGATCAATACCACACTTATAACTATACACTAAAAATGAAGCTCAGTTGAGAGCCAGCCTGAGTCTTTGCAAAGATAAACTCAAAAATTAAAAAGCAAAGCTCTCTAAATAAAATCTTAGATTTGTTTCTGTAATCCATATGAGAGCTTTTGTTTTTGTTGTTTTCATTTTATGTATCTATTTATTTATTGGGGCAGTCTACTTGTTTGGGAAGGTAATAATAATAACATGCACATTATATTTTAGGGTGGAATATTTTCCATACTCAGTCATATTGTCTCATATGGGCCTTATCTGCTTAAGCTTGTATTCAAAGCAAAGTTGCCAGAACCAACATTTGGTGAAAATAACAGACCTCAGTTTGTGTTACTTAAAGTCACCTGATTAAATCTAATTGAAATGCCATGTCACGATCAAACACTTTGTTTGTAGATCCTCACCGGCTCACTTTGGTGTCTTAGTGTAGCTCTGAATGGAATGAGTTGTGCTCAGTCTGTGATCTGTGCTGTATATTTCTGCTAAACTTAATGCTCTTGTGGTGTAGTTTTAACTGTCATTCTGGTAGTATGTATTCCAAGTCAACTGTACAAGAGCTAGTCAGTCACTGCTAATAACTCCGCTTAACTTGTCTAACAGATCATTCTGAAAGGCATTTACAGACATCGTGTGCTACATCTTAGTCGACAGTTCAGATGTACATTAATAAGATGTCTGGGTTTTAAATGCACTTAGCATCAGGGTATTTTTTCATTTGTCTGAATGTGTGCATCACGAGAGGACTGTGATGAAAGATGAATGTGTAAATGAACAAATAAGCAAATCATGGCTGGATAACTGAATGGGCCTGCTGGGCACAGATCTAACTCCTAAGACTGCTAGAACAAAACAAAAAGCTTCCCAGAAGTTGGAATGGGATCTGAAAGCTCACTAAAGAGCAATATGGCTGCAAGAGGGTGGAAAACAATTGCCAGTAGATAACAGACAAAAATGCTATGTAAAGGACTAATTCTTACATAACACTTACATACTCTCTCCCAGAGTACTCAAGGCACTCCATACAACATGCCAGATTCACCCAAGCACTGTCTTCTATGTTTTTAAATGTTTTCTAACCACCATTCACACACTTTGATGCTGAGATGGGAGAGCAACTTGGGGTTATTATCTTGCCCAAGAATATTTGGCATGCAGACTAAGGGGAGCCAGGGATTAAACCACCAACCTTTACAATCAGTAGATGACCTGCTCTACCTCCTGACCTACAGCCACCTATCAGTCATATGTCAATAGACATATGACTGATAGGTGGCTGAGTTTAAAACAGAGTTTAAAACTATTCCAAAAAGAAACCAAGCAACTACAAAAATGACACAAAACAACTGCAAGAAACGTAAAACCAATGCAAGAGATGTCTAATGTCTACAAAAAGGTTCAAAATGAATTCAGAGAGACCTAAAGTGACTACAAAGTCATGTACAAGGAAATAAAACATAAAGAACCCTACAAAGAGACAGAAAATGACAATAAATACTAAGGTCTGCAAGACAGTTGGATAAAAAAACAGAAAGCAACTACAAAGAAAGAGAAAGTCGCTGCAGTGATATAAAATGACCTCAAAGATGTATAAAACAAACAATTGTAGAGGTGCCTAAACTGTACAGAGATTAAAATGACTTCAAAGAGATTTCCTAAATGACTTTGAAGCAACAAAAACATGCAGAGAAAACACAACTGTAGAGATGTCTAATACTTAAAAGAGATGCAAAATCACTTCCAAGAGATTTGAAGTGGCTACAAAAATATAAAACAATGACTTCAAAGAGAGCTTAAGTAAATACAAATAGATGTGAAATTATATCTAAATGACTACAAAAAGATGTAAAAGGGCCGCAGGAAGAAGAAAAACAACTGCACAGACATAAAACCACAAAATGACACAGAGACACAACCACAAAGATGCTTAAAACAACTGCATACAACTACAAAGACACGCCAAAGAACTTCAAATACATGTGGAACAACCACAAAGAGAACCACAGTGACCAATAAAAGAAAAATCAACCACAGAGGGAAATCAAAGCAGCGCAAAATCACCAAGATGTTATTGCAGGGGTCAGCAACCTTTAACACCCAAAGAGCCATTTGGACCTGGTTTCCACGGAAAAGAAAACACTGGGAGCCGCAAATACTTTTTGACATCTAAAATGAATATAACATTGTGTATATATAGTGTTTTACTCTTATGCTTTGTGTGAACAACTAAGGTGTGTTGCTTATGAAATCCATGAAGTGCTACAGAGAAAATTACATTTTATTTATGTAATTAACATATTTTGAACTCTTAAAGAAATATAACAAAAGGAAAGACACCCAGCTGAACCAAAATGATCCATGTAGCAAACAAAAACTGCTGTGAGCCGCCATCCTTATATCACCTTTGGGCTTTTGGAGCCTTGGCCTGACTTTTAAAAAAGTAATTGGAAAAAAAGCACTATGCTGCTAAAAACAGAAAAATAGATATTTGCAAAATTCTGCCTAAATATGTATTTTACCTGGTTAATGTGTGTTGTGGGGCGTGGTCTGCTGCGCCGCTGCAGGGGACGCGGACGCACCTGAGCGGCACCCGCAATCACGCCTCGCCGCCTTAACGTCCGTGCTATCTGTGCTGTTGTGTTGGTATGTGTCGGGCTGTGAGCTGAAAAGCTACAGCCGGCTGTATGCGTACAGCGACCGTGTGTGAGAAAAGTGGTCAATAAAGAGATGCTGAAAAGCGTGTTCATGGAAGCATCGTCGGGTCTGCTGTGATATGTTTACAATGGCACTTCTGCTCCTGAACCTCTGCGCACAGCGTCTGCAAATCGGGGCTGTACGAAGTCACTTCATCTTTACGCAGGACTGTAAGCTGTCACCTGTGAGGTGTGAGCGGTGTTTGTTTTTAACATAGTTCACGGTGGAGAACAGCTGCTGACATAATGTGGATCCGAAGATCCATAATTGGGCTATGGCCTCGAGGGCCGGTGTCCCTGCAGGTTTTTAGATGTCCTTGAACCAACACAGCTGATTTTAAATGGCTAAATTAGCTCCTCACCATGTCCTGAAGTTCTCCAGAGGCCTGGTAACGAACTAATCATGTGATTCAGGTGTGTTGACCCAAGGTGAGATCTAAAAGCTGCAGGACACTGGCCCTCGGAGCCTGGAATTGCCCACCCCTGGTCTATGGGTTGAAAGTCTGGATAAATGCAGGGCGTTTCGGCGGGTATACCGGCTTCCGCGAGTGTGACGCTTATTTTGAGCGATGAAAAAATAATAGAATATAATTTTAATTTTATATTTCAATATCACAATAACCTTCCAATTTAGAACTACAAGTTAAAAACAAACTAACATAAATAAAATACACTTCAGCTAAATACTTTATTTTCCCAAACCACGCGGAGCCGCACTATAAGGACTAAAGAGCCGCAGGTTGCCGACCCCAGTGTTAGTGGAATGTAAAGTTACAAGCAGGTGCAAAACTACTATAAAGTGACACAAAACAATCATACAAAGTATCTACAAAATGTTTTGGTCTTCAGTGTAAACTCCTGTGCCCAGGGGGCGTGTTTGATAAATCCCTCCATGGAATAACTCTAAATCTGTCCGTCCCGATTTAAATGTCGAATGAAAACTGTTCCAACACAACCAGCAAAAAAACAGCAACTCAAATTGTTCTGCGTTAAAAAAAACACTTTTGTTCTTTTTTCTATTCTATTCTTTTCACCAGTTGGTTTATATGTTTTGCACTATTGTTCACTTTATGAATTTTAAGCAATTACTTGAAGTTGAGATTGTAATTTAGCACTGGCAAGTTTGAGGTTAGCCCGAGAATTTCATGCTCTTCATAAAAAGTCATAACTTTTTCAACATAAGTTGAAAGTGAAAAGATGAGTGGACATCTGTTTCTCTAATGACAGATTCTGATGTACTGGTCCTCTTACCTTCAACTCCACTTTTTATTCTGGTTACAGAACCAAGCATTGTGTTGATGAAATAGCAATTGAAGTTGAACTCGGACTGGCAATACTTTCATGTAATACTAACTCGGTTATGATTATTGAACAATTTATTGTCATTTAGAATATTTCTGGTAAATCTAATATATGATTTTAAATTCCAACAAATGTGTGTTTCTTTAGGAAAGAAAGAAAGAAAGAAAGAAAGAAAGAAAGAAAGAAAGAAAGAAAGAAAGAAAGAAAGACGCATTTTTCAACCCAAATTTTTTGAGCTGCACTGTGTGTGTGAGCTCACTGAGCATTTTCTGATTGTTCTGTTCTGCAGTGATAGTTTAAAGTGCAGCTGAAGCAAAAATTAGGCATAAATAAGATACTACAGACATGTAGGTATGGCTTGTTCCTGTGGATGCTGTAAAGCAGTATTCTCTCATGTAATAAGAACTGTTTATTTAAGCCCTTCACATTTACATACATCTATGTATTAACATACATAGATGCCATAACATTTCTAAAAAGCTCTCATTTCAAAAACATAATTTTTTTTTCTCATACTGTGTGATCCGATTATGTAATTGTCAGATGTCAGTGACAATCATGATAATCTGAATTAATGCATTGCTATCCATGAAAAGATCGAATGAATGCCTTACGGACACAATCACGAGGTTTTCTCAGCATCGTTTGCATTGTTATGATTTGTGCAAGAGCTGTGCGCCCATCATCCAGCTGCATTGTGGGAAAGGTTTGGCTAAAAATAATGAAGAGGCTAAAACAATTCCCTGTTTTACCAAAAGCCATAAATCTGTGAGGGAACTGGTGTGACAATGTGGAAAGCTACCTCCTCCTCTCAATATTAATGTATTATGTACCAAAATGTCTACTATAATAATCATGTAAGTGATTACTGATGTAAACCTGCACTGTACTTTGATGTGACAGTCCCGCTGTTAATTGCAGCTGATTTTTGGAAACAGGATGACAGAAGGACCAAAGGGTACATCTACCAAGCAGCAAATGAAAGGTGGCTGGTTTGATTCCAGGCAAACACAAATGTGCTTTGCGTCAGAAAGGTCACCTGGTGTAAAATATCTGGTGCCATATCATCTGGTGACCCCTTGTAACAAAGGAGCACTCAAAAGTAGCTCTTTAGCAAACAGCTAATTGTTAATGGTAGTAGCAACCATCTCAGCCGTCTTGGTTTAGCACCATTAGGTGGGCACATGTTTATTCTCAAGGCTCCTGTTCCTGAAATGTTTAATTGAAATACAATGCTAGATAATGAAGATTTGGCAAGCTGCTTTGATAATGACTTTTAGTCTCACATGCACAATTTGAATTAGATGTGGATATTTGATCTTCTTGTTTAATTACTTTAAAAAAAATGGAATGCAAGGTACCATTCTTGAGCATGATAAAATGTATTTTGTGCATTCGTCTTTTTTTTTTTATGCAGCTATAGTAATATCTTCCAATGGTCACTTTTTAAAGATTATTTTGGGACTTTGGAGATTCCGTATTAGCAGCTTTAAGTCTATTGCATTAAAATATTCCTGTGGTGTATTTTTACCATGTGGAACTTTAAAGCCAAGGAGAATGCCTACGCTGGTACTACAGGTGTGCTGAAAAATGTAGCTGTACCCGACTGTCCCAAGATACACCTGAACTTCCTGTTGTAGTGTGCTGTTATGTCAGTGTACAGTGCGTGGGGGTGACTGATTATATATACATGTCCCCTGTAGACACATGTGATTTTAAATGCATATGAAAAGGACTATGGAGGATGTTTGGCTTTTCTTTTTTTTTTAAATCAGACAATATTTGAATGTGTACTGTCACTTTACGCTTTAGTCCTTGTCTGACTGTGTGTGTTCCCTAACCTATGTAATAGTAACTAATGTAACAGAGGTGGAGTCATTTAACATCCTTCCACTGAGGACATTCAATGCCTCGTGTAGAAATTTAGCTGACATCATAAATATTGCCAGATAATATCACGTAAATGAACTATTTTAATAGCAACAGTAGTGTGTACAGGTACAGACATCAGTAGGCTACATCTTCCACCACACTGTATAAAGAAAGAGCAAAAGCCCCTATATTAAAGAGCATGGAGGAAACATCTGCTTTGCCTTTGTGTTTATTCCCACACCAGCTGATCTGAAGCAACACGAGAAATGCAATGCTTTGAGACCGAACACGAATGTGAGCAGAAAGACTTTATTTGTTTACAACATTATCATGGTTACATTCGTATATAAACTTTGAGATTTTTCTAGCATTTGTTTTTACAGAATGACAGCGGTTGTTTTTTTTAAATCAGATTGCATACCTAGAAAATTAAAGGAATACATGCATCCGAACATGAACAGCATTAAAAGGAGAAATTTTATATAACAAGTAGAAATTCACAACTGTGAGCTCTGCTGTGAGTCTTGCTGTGCTCATCAGTCAAGGAAGGAATTTTAAAGAGGATAGGCCTTTAACAAAACTTAGCAGAGGACAGCAGTTCACTGGATAAACCCATGACGCGTAATTTAAATGCTTTCATTTGACCGATTGATTTTTCAGCATCAAATTTAAGCTTTTAGTTTTCTCTCGTTAACATGAAGCATCACAAACACAACAATTATGAAAAAAAAATTGTTGGAACTTGAAATGAATATAGGAGAGAGGACCTCTTATAAGGTTAATGGAAAGTGCACTTAGTGGGTCCGCCTGGCGCCGACCCCTCCATTCAAACACCAACTGTTTCCTCGATTCTTTGAAGCACAAAGCCTCACAGGACTCCTGCAGCCTGTGGTGCGCTGGGCACCTGCTAACTCGTGTTTTTTTACTCTGTCATAGCTCTTAAAGAGTGTTTGTGGACAGTCCCAGCTGCATAGGTTAATGATAATGTACTGCTGCTCCCTTTCCTTACACTTGCTCCCCAGAATGTGCACACGCACTATCTGCAAACTTAATGTCAGAGGCTTGAAAATGCGTTACAAGGATATGTCGCCATCTCTTGGAAAAAGCGGAAACTGCTACTCAGACCTGGGTGGTGAAATGTTGGGATTCTTTTTAATGTTGAAAGAAAAAGAAAGAATAGTAAACACCACCATCACTTTCACTGGCCATGTAAAAATGACTGTACACTGGAACCCACAACACACCTCTTCATATGAGTCTGCAGGTGTTAATTCAGCTCAGATTATTTACACGTTAGGGGTTGGGTGCAGGGATCAGGAGGGCAGCTGAATATCTGCGTGGACGGCTCTGATGGCTGTCCGTCAGCTTTTACAGCATTATGAAAAGGTGAATGATTCATCTCCACACTGAGCAGGAAGCTCTGGACTCATGATGGTATGCATGGCTTTTTTTAAAAAACATTTTTTTTTGTTTTACTGTCCTTGATCTCAAATACAAAACAAGAAAAAAAAAACATATCAGAGTACTAGGTTAACATATAAAACATACTAATGTCAGCAGGTGAGGGAAATGTAGAAAAGGTAAAGAATAGAAAAAAAGGCATCTTAAGATTATGTTAGAGATGAGCAAGGGCAGGGTTGGTGATTGTGATGTAGGAGGAGGTTTGGTTTGATGACAGAAATAGAGAAAAAGACATAAGGAAAACAGAGAGAAAGAATCTGCACTGTAGACATCTTGACATCCTCTAGTCCTCTTCCTGGTCCTCACACCTCTGGGACAGAGTGATCCATGGCTGACCGCATCAGGCCAGAGGACATCCTGGAACACAAGCACACAACCTGTCAACAAAACGCTGCATGGGTTCCTGATCTCTTGAGCTGGGCACTCAGCTACTCTTTAGAGGGCATCACTGTTTCACTTGTGACAATAAGCACTGTCTGAATCAGTGCAACCACACTTCTGAGCATTTAATTCTCTATCCCACCATCACTAAACCAGGGTCTGTGTTCATCTGCACGGTGTGGCAAATGAGAGACCTGCGCCATGGCCCTGCTGTCTGTGGATCAGGAACAGCAAAAATGCCTCACAGATAAATACCTTCAAGGGACTTGAAGATAAAATTCTTGTGGAAATAATAACCATTATGTTTTTCTTTTCTCCAGTACCAAAAGCAGCACTGATAGCATTGGAGCTCATCTGCATTCTGGTCTTCGATAATTAAGCCCTGTGGTCCATTTCATGCCTAATTTCAGTACACATCTCTATTAATTACTCATTTAAACCTTTAAATTTGCTCAAGAGTGGTAAGCAGTATGTTAAGATAATGTTGGCTAGTCAGGCGAGAGGTGACTCAATGTGACTCTATGGCTTATTCCACACAGATCGAGCCAAACACATTGGGTTTGACTTGAGATCAGATGTTAATAACTGATGCATGGACAGAAAAAGTCTCTGCTGCAGTCCTACCTCTTAACCATGTGCTCGTAGACAAACTTAGGCATGATGGTGATGGTCATGGTTGTCGGAGAGGTGGTCAGGATGTCTTTGATCTGAGAGTCCTGGAAATTTCCACACAGGCAGAGGCACATGTAAAGGCTTTGTGTAATCAGTGCAAAACAAACACACTCGCTTCACAGTTTCACTCTGTTGTTTAGACGTATTCCAGGAAACAAGAAAACAAACAAACAAAAAATGGTCTGAAATACAGCACAACTGCTCTACGAAGGCCGAGGGAAGCAACACAAACACAGGAGTAGCTGAGAAATTGGGGTTTGTTGTTTCAAGACTACCAAACAACTACCAGGTATACAAGTGCGACAGGAAACTTTGCCTTTACGCTTTGTCATTTTCAGACCTTTAAAAACAACCTACAAGTTGAATGCAATAGATGACTCGTTACATACAGGGGTTTACATATTTGTTCTACCAGAGTCAAGGGATGCAGGCACAGCACATGCTGCTGCTCTGCTGAGCTAAGCTACTCATTAGATGAACTTAGGCTCAAGCCCAGTCACTACATAAGGCATTGTGTTCATCATAAATGGTCTTGTAATTGGCAGCTGGCTGCTAGTGGACATTCAGATGTGTAGGTCACTGTCTTAATTTGTTTGCCACACTGTCACATATTTTGCTTTGGGGGGGGGTTTACATTGAAAAATCAGAATGTAATAAGATCTGGTCAGTAAAATCTAGTTACTTTCCAGGATAGCTAAAACTGTCTGTACAGATTCCTCCGATATTGGTTTCCCTTCATTGGCTCCCTGTTAAATCCAAAATTGAATTCAAAATCCTGCTCCTCACATACAAGGTCTTAAATAATGCATTATGTATTTCTTCTTCAGTCACCTTTCTCACCCACTATGTGTTAATAGACCTCTCTCCATTGATTCATACTTATAAATCTCTGGGTCTCTTCCACAGCATGTCTGTCATCCTGTCTTCCTTCTCTCACCCCAACTGGTTGCAACAGATGGCCCCGCTCCTCCCTGAGTCTGGTTCTGCTGGAGGTTTCTTCCTGTTAAAAGGGAGTTTTTCCTTCCCACTGTCGCCAAAGTGCTTGCTCATAGGGGGTCATATGATTGCTGGGTTTTTCTCTGTATGTATTATTGTAGGGCCTTGAGGCGACTTTTGTTGTGATTTGGCGCTATATAAATCAAATTGAATTACTCATGAAAGATGAACACTGCATTGTGACATCTTCCACAAATTAGTGATGCTTCAATCTGAGTTTTTTTGTCATCATCATCTTGTTTTAACACTGGTGTGAGGGGCAGATAAAACTGAGGAACCGCATAACATGATGCTGCATGCTCAAGGACTAGCAGCTTATCAATCCCATGATAAAGCATGACCTGATCTAGGTCTTTATTTATCTTTATTTATTAAATGACCAGACTTTAAACTACAAACTAAACTCATTAGCTCATCACTGAAGTGTTTACTGCAGTCACATAGACATATCAGGGGAGCTGAAGGCTATTCTCCCAAAGACCTTTCAGACCTGTATGCTACATCTGTCTTTTATATACTGTATGAAATTTGCCAGCTTTTATTCACATTTTACTACAGCTTGTTTGTTTTTTTATTTATTTTTTAAAACATCCACAGAACCAACTTGCCGTGATCTCATTGGATACTCTCACATGGTGAATCATGGTTCTATGAAAGGTCAAGTGGTGCAGAAAGCCAGAAATTTTCAAAAGCAAAGTGAATGCTTCCATAACCGTGAGCACTGCAAAGGTGCATCAAATCGATGTGCAAACAAACCCGAGATAAGAACATGTTGCAAACCTGCATCACAGGGTAGACAGAAACTACGCACCCACTGGAAGCAAACTACTCAACACTTATTAAACACCTCAGAGCTGGGGAGCACTGCACTTACTTAACACTGCTGGGCGTCCCTGTGTTTTATTACGTTCTCCTATTATGGAAGCAGCCATCTCAGTGCAATCTTTAAAATCAGTCACCAAACATCTGATGAGCATTGCAAACGTTCTGAAGTCACTGTCATTTTCGGTCCATGGTATTCTCTATACTGAACTTCATCTATCATAATACAGATTCCACAACACACACAATATGACAAAATATCCTACCAAACTATTAGATGAAAAGCCTGATATTTGCACGAGTGAGAGTCTGACCTTGAGTCCGATGACATTCTGTCCATTGATTTCACAGATGTAATGTTCAGTCAGCAGGCCATTGCGGGCGGCTGAGCCATCTTTGACCAATGAGGTGATTTTCCCATTCTTGTAGATGAAGCCCACGTGACCAGAGCTATCTTTGTGCATGGTGACGGTGCGCTGAAATGGCCTAGAGACACACACAGGAAAACATCAATAATCCATATGCAGAAAGTCTTAGAGCTTTTGCTATAAAGCAGCATACAACATGCCTGTCATCACAGAACTGTGACTCAGAAAAAAGCATTTCATAACAGTCGAAAAAACAGAAACTAAGAGGAGAGATGACATGTGTGAAACAGTCAGAAGAGGGAGCCAAAGATCTCAGCTCCACAGAGGCTATGTGTTAGGTTTGTAGCATAAACCTATTCGCTGGAACGTTAAGACAATATAATTACACTGCAAGCAAGACGCAAGTAGGCAAACTTCTTCATGGTACTCGTGCACGGGAGAGAACCGGACAAACGCCGTTCCTTCGCTTGGCCCCAGTTGCTCTCGTCCGTCCTCCCGTACACTGTCCTTTTATTGAGGTTACATGAATGTGCATAGGTTCACTAACATGTGACGTCTACATACACAAAGAGTACCTTGCCTGTGTGTGTGTGTGTGTGTGTGTGTGTGTGTGTGTGTGTGTGTGTGTGTGTGTGTGAGGTCAAGATGTGACCCTGTGAAGCCTCCCCAAGGCTGGCACCTAGAAGTCTAACAGATTTATCTAAACAAAAAAGCACTTAGACTAGAACAGATGTAACTACGTTAATCCTACCATAACAATTAAACAAGGTACGAACTTTCCCATGCTCCCAGTGTGGAATGCACACCAGGCCTCTGTAGCCTGTTAAAGATCACACAACTTATCACTACACAATGGATTATACACTTCTAAGCATCTATGGTTAAATATTTCTAAGCATAAATGAGTAAATGTTTCTAAGCATAAATGACAATCAACAATACAACTCTATCACTATGATACTGCAACAATACCCCAGCAGTTTAAATATTTTACAGTTTTACATTGGAAATCTGCTCACACATCGATATCACCGAACACATCCTGTTACAGATTCAAAATCCAAAGTGTAGCACTTCTGTATAAAAGGCAAGGTAATAATACATCGGCCGAGTAGTCAGAGATCCTTTGATCCTTTTTGTGTCTGTTCTGTTTTGATGTGTCTAGTTTTAATGTGCACTGTAATATTTATAATTTGCAAGCCCGCAGAGAAATTAAGACGTTCGCAACAATTTGTTCTTAAACCAATGGTGCTACCACTTAGCCTCCTATAGGAACACCGTAGGATACACTTATGGTATCAATTTCAAAATGCTACGTCGCCTCATTCTCAAGTTATCACATTCACAAACATAGGTGTCCAACCGTTTTACCACAGTCGAAAATGAATTTTTGGTGACTCTCATTTCTGAAACAAAACTGAGACTGAAACCAAATAAAAAGTCATCTTATGATGAACACTGAAACTTAATGAGCACCCTTGAAAGTCAAAGTTGGACGAACAGAAAAACTATGACAAGAAAAACATTTCATGAAAAGCTTATTATTCAAACAGTTACTGGAGATCTTGTGAGAACCAACAGCACACTGTAGATGCTAGCTTAAAATGGACAGAGTCTGCTCAACTCCAGCTCCATATTATTATTATTTCAAATTCACAGTTAAATGTAATGCTTGAGTTCAGGATTTCTGCTCTTGGAAAATGGGTAGCAGAGAACTCCGCAGGTCTATGAGACCAGAAGTCTTTTTCAACTACAGCTATTGCCATCTGGTGGCCTACAGAAAGAATGCAGGTGTAAGGCGCTGGCTTCATGGCTTCACGACCGACATGCACATTTATATAGAAAAGCACTCCACTTAAGCTAAACACAACCATGGACAGAATATGGACCAGCTGTATGACATCTGTTATGTTTGAAGCATCAAGTCCTGATATAAGGTTTGACAAGCCCTGCTGCACACTACAAGTCCCCTCACCTGTCCCTGACCACCAGCTCAATGCGGGTCTCAGACGCAGCCTTCAGAGCTTTGTGGGCCTTGTCCGCACTCCATCCAGCAGAGTTCTGCCCGTTGATCTGCAAGACCTGGTCCCCAAAGCGCAGCCCAGCCAGGGCAGCGGGGGAGTTAGCCTGCACCAGCTGGACAAACACTCCCTGAGAGAAACAGATAAAACATTCAAAGTGTGAGGAATGGAGGAAGAGACAGAAAACAGATGCAGGTAGTGGAAAGAATACAAAAGAAGGTGACAAGGACACAGAAATGGGCCATAAAAAGGTAAACAGGATGTTTATGTTCTAACTATCCAATGAAAATGTTTTGTTTGATGGATCTGCGATATAAAAATACATTTGATAATCTCTATTCTTAGGTCTCTTCTCTGGATTCTATGTTAACCTGAATGCAAAGCTGACTATACTCCTTGGTGCAGAAAGAAATCAAGAGTGCTTAATTTCAGGTCCACAATGATCCCCAACACACTTATTTCAGCTTACTTCACATAGGGCTCATTGTATCAGAACACAAAGTACATGATAACTTAACTACATTAGGAGCCTGTTAGCACTTTCAAGCTACCTGAGCTGACACTCCATCTGTGGTTTGTTGCTGACTTTTTTTTAGGTTTAGATATTCTAATAATTCACTCACGGCATCCCATCATGCCCATAAAAATGGTTCTGTCTTAAAAATGAAACAAGCACAAAAGCAGGTGGTTCCAATAGAGGCTTTATGAGTTTTATCAAAACACATAAATGCTGTGCCCAGTAGTAAGTTACTCATATGATTTCAGGTAGCACAGCCACACTTACAAAGTAAATGTGTAACTAGACCTTAAAAAGAAATACGAACCTATAATTTTTAAAAGAACTGTAACACCAGACTAAAAGAAATCAGCACAATAACAGTATTACCCAACAGACACAAGGCACCAGTTTATTCTGTATCATAGAGCTGATGTCAACACAAGACTCATATGACAGCTTCATAAACACGCTCAGATGACCGACACTATCATCTCTGTGTTACTCACTGACGTGTTCAGTTATTTTTCTGATGCAAAGTATCACACAACCCTGCTCTATGGGCCCCTGCAAGGTAAGAGCAATTCAAACATTTCCCTCTGCCATGCTGCAGAATTCTATAATTACCTCTTCTTATCAATTCATATTACTTGGGCAGAGAACAGGACCTTGTTCTTTTGAACCTATAATAATTATTTTCCATTCAATCATACAGTGTCAACACTGACCTTCAACCTGACCTAAAAAAATCTTGATAAGCCTCACAATGTTCTCTCAGAGAAGGGTCTGTATTACAAAGCAAGCCCAACAAACCAAGGATATCTTTTCCCCATGCGGCTTCACTTACCCTAAAAAAGGGCACTTCAGCCAGGGTTTTCCAATCTGGCTATAAACATGTTTACATGAAAAAATAAATGCAGAAAAGGGTAGAAAAACAACAACAACAAAAATAGCCCACTGCAGAGTAGTCACATGGTAAAAGCGTAATTATTCATTTAAATATTTTATGTAGATATTACTTGAAATTAAAAGTTAGCTAAAGTCATTATTTCAACCCGTTTTCACTAGTAATGTTGCTAAGTTTATTTATACTTATAAGCTGTCACCCTTCATTATTTTGGCCTTCGTGCTTTTGGGATGTTCCTAAGCTGAGCTGACTTACAGCTTTGCAGGCTGTCTTCTACATGCAGCATCATCTGCATGAACTACACGCAAGTTTGTGTAGGTTCTGTACCTCTCTGTTTAGCCAAATAACACCTTAAAGGACACAAACATACTACTATAAGATAAGCTTACACCTTATGTTTTATGGCTCCATGCAGATTTTGGCACAGCCACATTTTTAACACACAAACAAGCATTCAGCAAGCATTTCCTTACAGCTTTCCTCTATTCAAAACACTATTTATGAGTGCCTGCATGTGGCACACTTAGGGGACATCTGCTATAAAAATATTCAGAGTTACACTGTCCCTGAATAAGCTCTGCTCTAGTTTAAGTAGATCAAACAGCTGACACTAGTGATCTATTCGCTGGAAGAAAAGATGTTTCAGACAGTTTGACCCACATCACAACTGTGATCCTGTGCTTAAGAACGCAAGATGTTAGTGTGGATTTCCTCAGTCACTGGTATGGTTTCAAAGGGCTGTTAATGACAGTCAGCCTGTGCTGAATAATTCATGAAGGAGTTGGCTTTTGGCTGTTGACTCACATTGTCGATGGCCCTGAGCCGGAGTCCAACCTTCTTGTCCTGGTCTTTGCAGAGGATGATCTCCCGCAGTCCTGGGCGGATTTCTGCCCTCCTGATGCCAATGTCTGCTCCGGTAACCGGCCGCACCATCCCTCCAACACCTGAGCCAGAGGGCAGTGCCACTTGCTGGAAAGGGCAAACAGCGAGGAAGGTGAAAAGGTTGAAAGACGTGGGTTAAAAAAAAAAGAGAACTAGCAGGGGTGATTTAAAACAGATTTAAGAGCAAGGCTACATTAATATTCAAGTCAACATAAAAAGGAAAGCTGTATCACATAGAGTGGGAGGATTCGGTTTCATCTCCTCCTCCACCAGAGAATGACACGCTTTAGGCTTTTCTTTCAAAAACTTCTGTCGTTAATATGCTTTGAAATTAATTTTTTAAAAAGCAGGAAAATAACAGTGGAGGTGCAGAGAAGCAGCAAATGGCAAAGAACTCAGATGGTTAAATGCCAGGTGACAAAACTGAGCGGAATGTGTCGTCGCCCCCCCGCTCCTACACACACACACACACACACACACACACACACACACACACACAGTGTTGGAGGGGAGTGAAGAGCTCACACCCTCCCACACAGTGCTCCAGGCCTGCAGTGAGTCATTTAGTAATGTGGAGCTCCAGGAACACAGTACTGTTGCACTCTCACAACTCCTACATCCAATAAAAGCAGGTTTTGAGTCATTAAATGTTGCTGGTTTGATGTGAGATTAATTATGAAGTTTTAAATTAAATGTGACCAGAATTTAGTGTAAATAAAATGCCAAAATGCCTATTATTATATCTTTTAGTCACAACTGTTAATAAATAAAAAACGAAACATGCCATATATCCACACATAATGGGGTAGCATGAAGATCAAAACACACACAGTTATAATGCTTACATTGTCAGCAACAGGCACCAGGGCCAAGTTCTTCTGCACTTCATCGCTGTTGAGGGCCAGCCCCATGTAGTCTCCCAGTTCCTCCAGATTTGGGTACAGGCCTGGGAGAACAGGCGGGACAGAGAAGGAGGTGAGTGGGTGAAAAACAAGGTCAAGAAGGAACTGAAATAAAGGGAGCAGTTGGAGGCAGACAGAGCAGGTAGAAGGAGGTTGATGTGGTGAGTAGGAAGGAAAAAACGAGCTTTCTACATAATATGCTACCACTTAGCCACAGTATATAGAGAAATATCATCTTGATCCACTGGTATGTCTGTGACCACACCTCTATGACCACCAACACAAATCTGGTAATGTTGTGTGATAAAACTCAAAATGAAGATGTTAGTGGTTCTGAAACATCCTAGCATTGGGACCTCATTTGGTCCTCATTTAGAAATTAATGTTCAATCAGTGGTCCGAAGTCTGTTTGGTATGATATGGATCTCACTTCTGAGAAACACACAAACAAGAACACTGAGGGAAGATTGCTGCAATACAATCAATAAAAAGTTTTAGTGTCACACTCAAGATCATTCGTGCTTTCCTCTCAGTTAGATTATTGTAATAGCCTTTTAACAGGTATCGATTAGAAATCAATTAGTGAATTCTACATTGCCCAAAACGTGGCAGCAAAATCTAGGAGGACCAGGAAGAGTGCACATAATACCTCAATTTTACTCTATCTTAGTGCTTTTAAGGCCCTTGAATGCCTGGACCCAGACTACACTATACTGGAATTGCTGTCCCTGTACCCACCAGTGTACAGTCTGCTAATTTCTCCCACTTCATGCTTCTCAGTTGCAGAATGATGTGCCTGGCATACTCCAGCTCGCTTCATCTGTATCTTTTTTTAAAATCCCCTTTTAACGACTTAGGAGCAGACCTGCTTCTAAATTATTTACACTTTTTTAGGTTATTTTATTGTTGACTGCTGAGTCCCACTATAATTTATTCTGGACATTGCACTTGACTCTTGCTGAGACACTGGTAACTTATCCTTGAAGTGATTGAAATGATTATAATGTGCACTGTGTTTTGTAGCACTGGTTTTGATGAAATCCCATACAAATACATTTTAATATTTTTCTAATTAATGCAAAAGAAGTAAAGAAGGTAAAGAAGTGCTACCTCTAAACATAACAATGAAGACAGGTTTCCCGCAGTCACAGGTTTTTAAACGATTTAAGTTTGTTTAGCCGACCACCTTCTTTCCAACACTTTATATTTTATTCATGCCATCCATCACTACAAGGGCACAGCCTGAGCTATTAAGCTTTCCGCTGAAGAAATTTGATAATGAGCGGCCTGTGTTGCTGTGCAGTACAACCATTCAGACATCAGCACTGAGCTCCGTGTTATGACATCAAGCCCTCTATAACCTGCTATGGAAAGGTTTGCTTGTTGCTTGTATGTGTCCATTGTGTGTTCTTGTTTTGCCTACGTAAATATCCCAAAGATATAAAAATATAACCATGTAGTTTCATGCAAAGTGATGATACATGCCTGCCTGAATTTCTTTATTTTGGAAAAAGCAAAAGGAAGAATGTGTATGGTAGTATTCAGAGGAGGGAAATAGGTATCAGCCAAGTTGCTAAACACCTATGAAAGTAAGAATGAAAGCCATTTAATTACAAGTTAATCCCCATGTATGATGTTCTTATGTACTTTGAAAGCACATGCAACCACACCCAGAATGGATTGCCAGCAAATTAAGTCATATGTCTACCTGTTCTGTAGCTAAAATTATTAGTAGATTAAACAGGAAAATAATGAACAACTGGTAGCTGGTGGTGTAATTCTTGAAGTAATTTACTCACTGCTGACATGTTACCCGCAGTTACCAGAAAAGCTACAGCTTCAATAAGGAAGTGATTAAAGAGATTTAAACTGTACTGCCTGTGTGGGGGCAAGTGGCTTTTTTTCTTTTAAATAATGGTCTGTGACCAGTTGTGTTTGACCCTATAATTTATCAGGAAGGTCTGACAGGAACTCATTGCTTTTTTACCTTTTCTGTCAAAGGTTGTTGCTATTGGATTCTGACTTCCTGTTTTATAATCACAGAAACTTTTTTGAAAACCAGTGAGGTCGGTTTACTGAGGACAAAAGTGGAAATGAAACAAACTAAGCGGTAGATAGGTGGTATATGTTGAGTGCACCAGAGAGTATGACAGGACAGCAGGAGGGAGTAGTTTAATGATTTTGATCTATTAATACATCACTGAGACAAAATCTTAGTATCATATTCTTATTTTAACATGATCTGAATATGCCATTTTAATAAAATATACACTCCACCTACACACTCAGAAATCCCCCAAGGCACACTAATAAATGACAGGTCTGATCATGGTATGGAAGAGAAGCATAGAGACAGAGAAGCACCCACAACTCGTTGGTCAAGCCTTAAGCAAACAACAAAATATGCTAATTCAAAGTGCAATCCTACAATAGGTCCTAATTAAAATCACTGAATGTGCTCTGCTATATCAGAAAATGAGAATACTTTGTCATAACAGTTGGCCTGTCCTCTCTGCTTTCCTGGTCTATCTTCCTATGCTCTCTTATTTTATCTCTTTGGTTCACCTCTCCCACACATGCCTGCTTCACATGCTCCCACACGGGCAAGTATTAGGAATGATAATGATTTCTCCTTTTTTATTCAATGATGTTCCGTTGTCCTCTCAAATTAGCAAAGCAAAGAAAAGACTACTGGGGTGAAGTATCAACAGTAACAACCTGTGAGCTCTGTAAACAAGGACCTGAATTCAAATCTCCACACTCCCAGGGATGATTAGGATGAGCATGAAGGATGTCCTGTTTTACTAGAACTAGAAATCTCCTGTCTTAGAGAGAAGCTGAAAAACTATTCTATGCATTTATAACATCTAGGATTGACTACTGTAATAGGGATAGGGACTAGAAAGAGAGAGCATCCTATTAAATTCAGAATCGAATTTAAAATCTGTCTCTTCACATATAAGCGCTTGAAAAATAATCAGTCTGTTACTTGGTTATTTGAAGAGTAGAATGGGAGGCAGAGCCTTCAGCTTTCAGACTCCTCTTCTGTGGAATCAGCTTCCAATCTGGATTTGGGAGACAGACACCTTCCCTACCTTTAAGATTAGTCTTAAAACTTCCCTTTTTGCTAAAGCACATAGTTAGGGTTGGATCAGGTGACCCTGAACCCTGCAGTTATGCTGCAATAGGCCTAGGCTGTTTAGGGCTTCCCATGATGCACTGAGCACTTTTTCTTCACTCACCTCTTTTCATTCTCATTTAATATTAGTTATTACTAATAGTAATTACTATTAATATAAATATGCTAGCTCAAAAGAGGTCATCTGATTGTTGGGGGTTTCTGGCTATTATTGTACGGTCTTTTCCTTAGAATATAAAAAACCTTCAGGGAACTGTTGTGATTCCGCAGTATAGTAATAAAACTACATTGAACTGAACTGTTTCTGTTCAGTTTGTTCAATCGAAATGACAAGACACCCTGATATTGTTATTGAACAAAATGAGTATATCCAACTAGGCTTATGTCGATCATACTGCCCCCTTTTCACCTCCTCCTCTTCCTCCCTCCTTTTCAACTCCGCCTCCTCCTCTCCCTTTTCCCTTCATGCCCTGTCCCACCACAACTGCCAGAGCCAGTCTCCATGGTGACTCATAGACAGCTATGCTGAGGTAAAAACAAAAGACGGAAAAGCCCACAGGACTTTGCATCCAAGCAGAGAAAGAAGAAATTGAATGAGTGGGAGAATGGGATAAGGGGGAGTGAAAATAAGTGGTTTTCTCTAATCTCCAAAGGCCCTTTTGCCCACTTTTAATCTTTTGTGGGGTCGTCATTTCTCTCGCCTTGCTTCCATCTAAATCCAACCCACTGCACAGTTCAGGCTTCCGTGCAGACAAAAACACAGAGAAACAAAAACAAATGCACAACAAAACAGAAACAAGTCACAAAAAGACAAATAATAGAATGTGTGAGGCCCCTTTACTCTAGTTATTTTCCTAAATAACTCCTAACACCAATCCCAGTCCTTTATCTTTCCCTTATACAACTGCAAAGTTCTTAACTAAAAGCTCCGAAACACAGGCCCCCCACACAGAGACACAAACACCAAGCAACAGAAACAAGAGAAAGAGAAACCAAAAGACAAAGAAAAAAAGGTGGTGGTGAAGGTTTTTAGGTGACAAAACAAAAACACTTTCTAAAGATTTTTAACAGTGTAAGTGACACTCACTTGATCCTGGCATCCCAGCAGTGGCAGCCTGGGGCTGGTAGGTTCCCTCAGTGATGGCTGGCATGGGTGTGGTAGTCTGGGCGAACTGGGCCTGGGCCTAAAAAGCAATCAAACACACAGTGATTTTTAAATACTGAATTAGAGATAACTGGGCTCAAACCAATACATAAGTATTTTACTGCTGGTAAGGAGACTGACTGAAGGATTTCTTTGCCTACAACAAATATCAATGGCTTTGGAGTGCAAAAATTTCCATTACTGTAAGTAGTTAATTTCCTGATTTCTTACAATGTTCAAACTTAATGTGGTATTACTGGGCTATACAGCTCAGCTTGACCTCTGCTATTCCTGCTAACTCAAAAAAGTTAAAAAGAATTATTAATTTTAAGGCTTATACCATTTTCAACAACCTTAACAGAAATTTTGACCAGGGGTTCTTAAACTTTTACACTGAACATCTTCTGTGGCAGGCAGGTTTGATACTGATATCACAAAGTTATTTAGCACTCAGTGATTGCGATGCCATGTGAGTGTTATATGTTTATTATTATTATGTTTTCTGTTCTCTCTGATTCAAGTACCGAGTTAAATTAAAGTCAGAGGCACAAAGGATAGGTTAAAGGTTGGTGAATATCCAAACCTCCTGAGGAGGGACAAGTTTTACAAACCATTTTATTAAATTACCTCCAAAAAGGTCCCATTCACTGCTTTAGAAGCTATGGTGACTAAAGTGAGTTTCCAAAGAGGCTCTACAACATCAGTAAGACTTCTCATTTTGAAAATGAAAACCACATTGGGAACATATTTGTATATTTTACATGACCTGTTACTTACAAAGCCAGCACCACATTTAATATAGATTCACTTCAAAACCCTTACCTTAATGACCTTGTCGACCTTAAGGTCCTCGAGTGATGGGTACAGAGACATGCTGTGGAGATAACACAACCAACTGTGAGTGGAAATAACAAGATAACAACCCAACCAGATAAGCATCACCAGCTCCAGACGAAAACTGTCTTCATGTCATCCATTACAACTCTCTAATGTAATTTCGATGCTAGTGTTTGAAACGAAGAGTAATAACACAGATTAAGAGTGAATGATGCACACAGTCAAACACTCAGAAAGCCAAAGTAAGAAACTCTGCTCTTGTCTGTGAAGGTTCTCAGTCATCCAGGTCATCGTAGTCAAAGGAGCTTGCAAAGAAAAGCGTCTGGACTTCTTTAAGTTGCTTGAAGACGTTTCACCTCTCATCCGAGAAGCTTCTTCAGTTCTAAGGTCAAATGGTGGGGAGTCCCAGATATAAACCTAGTGGGAGTGACCCCCCACAGAGGGACAAAAGGACCCCTGATGATCCTCTAATCGCCTGAGCCAAGGTGGGAAACTGGGCGTGGGTCCCAATCAGCCAGAGTTTCGGGTGTGTTCATCTGCTCTTGTGCACTTCACCACTGAGTAAAACTGTATTTCTGGCAACTTTCTGGGGCAACATGGCATGTGTGTGTGCATGGGCAATAGGAGCAAAATCCATGCTTTCTAAAATAATGAACTAAAACAACACTACAGATAGTTAGAAGCACATAAAATAGTAAATAATTGCACAATAACCAGTAAGTGTCATATCATACCGTTCACAGTAAAACTGTTATAATGTTGGGCAACGATAAGAAAATGAAATATCGCGATAGAATATGGCTAAAACACACATGTGCAGTGCCTTTGTTTTCATACACACATGGCGGAAAAAGCATGGCGGCAACGGAGAATGAGAAGGGCGAAAGCGGATCGTTGAATGAAACGGATGAAGCAGAATTGGTTTGTAAAAATGCTGCAACTTCAGTGGTGTGGAACTGGTTTAGCTTTTGTCCGTCAGATACACAACAAAGCACTATTTTTGGTAGAGCATGCTAGCGGGCCGTCGTTATTACCGTGTTTTTTGGAAAATATGGCACACTTAAAATCAATCCTTTGATTTTTCTGAAAATCGACAGTGCCCCTTATAATCCCGTGTGCCTTATGTATGAATTCTGGTTGTGTTTACTGACCTCGAATTGATTTTATGTGGTACATGGCGCTCGAAAATCTGTCAAATGTTTCAGTATGACTTTGCTAAGCTACGAACCCGCACCGCTTGATGGATTGTCGGAGCATTACGGCTATCGTAGGCAGGAGCGTCGCGGAGTGATACGTACTGTGCTTCAATTACCGTATTGTGTGTGTATAACCTCTTTTTAAGTTTTGTGGATATTATGCATGGTTATGCTGAGGATATGTCGGCCAATTTCCACTGGAAATGCCTTTTGGTTAAACTGTCAGCAAGGAATTTACATTTGCACTGTTAATTTTTATATAGCTTTAATGCACAAAAAAAACAGCTGCTTGTTTAAGTGAAAATACGTTGATGGGTTTTTTTGCACTAATAAAGTTGTGGAGATGTAAAGTATTTTGTCTAGTGTCAATTATATCGTCAGTTATATCGTTATCGCAAATTTTCAAATGTATATCGTGATAAATATTTTTGGTCATATCGCCCTGCTCTAATAACCAGCTGCTTTTCCATTGAGTCCCTCATCTTGTGGTTGGTCTCCACCTCGGCACACTCAGTGAGCTTTTTACATGTTTTAAAGACTTCTTCTAGCAACTAATTCAACTGTCGCTGTATATCGAGATGAAATAAATCAAATCAAATACATTTTCTTCACCCTCAGAAAATAACTGTTTAGCAACCTCTCACTTTGTATTATTATTGTATTGCCAAACCGTAAGCACATTAACACAGATTTAGAAATAGCATTTGGCTATTTCTAAATCTGTGTTTCTAAATCTGTGTTAGGCGGTGAATAAATCCAAGCTAAGGTGACCTTTTGTCCAGACAGTACATGGAACAGTTTTCCATAGTTTAACATTAGCAGCAAAGCTCCAGAAATGAAGAACCTGGCAACGAATGGCCAGGTGAACACACAGGCACTGTCAATATATGTAAATGACCATAGAAAAAACAAGGTCACTTATTCCAATGTGTGCACATGTGTGTGCTGACTTTGAACTCACATTACCGTAAATGACGTATTCTGGACAAAGTAGACATGACACAAGGTATTTTGGTAGAATGTGTACAGTGCACAAAAGTAGGACAATATATAAGAAAGTCTTTTAATCATCTCCTCTGAACTGTGGTAATGATGAAGGTCTCTGCTAAGGTTCAACAACATTGCACTGAATAACACTCAGGTCTGTAAATATAAATGAGTTGTACAGAGCACATGCGGCTTGCCACACAACATAATATTGAGTCAACACAGGTGGAGGAAAAAAGACTTATGGAGAAACACATAAGCAGAGAGTATTAGCTCTCAGCATCCTACAATGGCAAAAACCATTATAATGCAACCTGGACTCCTTTGCGGTTTTAGTCTAAACAAAATTCAGGCCAGAAGACATTATCATGAACACAAACAAACAGCTGGGTGCAACAGGAAGAGGAAATGAGAGGTAGTAGACAGTCAACAGTCCAGCAGAACAGGCTAAGACATGCAGTGGCATGGTTACGCATTACAAGGAAGCATGTCTGCATCTGGTGTATGTTACTGTAGAACCTGCTCGCTCATTTGCTTTGTTATACAATAATGCTCATGTTTTCCTGTACTCTGGTGCCTGGTAATCTGACACAACAGAAAGTTCATGGATGCTTCTACAGGACAACACCTTATGTAAAAAAAAGTTGGTTGTCCAAAGTTTATGTAAAATAAACTATAGCATCCTCTGGTAACATGCTCAGGTAGCATGTTGACTCAGGTCCTGGCTTCAAACCAGCAGGTTTCTTTGGGTTCCCATGCTGATTCATCTCACCAGGACATTGTCACAAAACAGATTCTCAAGAGTTTCCTGCTACTTTAATTTATTTTATCTATTTGCTCAACGTTTTATCCTTATTATTTTGCAAATTGTTATGTTTGTTGTTGTTATTGCTTGTGTACAGTGTCCTTGAGTGTTTTGAAAAGCGCTTTCTTAAATAAAATGTATTGTTATTATTATTATAATTCTTATTATTATTGTTGTCAAGAGATGTATTCTAAAACACTTCTTCAGCTGAGAATCAGAGAGGAGAAACACACAGTTTTACTTGCATGCAAGGGCAGTACAGAGCACTCGCACTGAGAGTGAGAGCTCTGAGACTCGCAGCTCTGAGACTGCCCTGGTCTTTATTTATACATCAGTGGGTGTTTGTTCCTTACATTGGAATGTGGAGGTGTATATGTCTGTGTGTGTGTGTGTGTGTGTGTGTGTGTGTGTGTGTGTGTGTGTGTGTGTGTGTGTGTGTGTGTGTGTGTGTGTGTGTGTGTGCGTGTGTGTGTGTGCGTGTGTGTGCGTGTGTGTGTGTCAGAGTGTGACCCCATAAACGACTTCCCTAAACCTGCTGGTCTGGAAAATTCAACAGTTCATCTATATGTAAAAAAGGCACTTAGACTAATACTGACATAGCTACGTTTATCCTACCGTAAAACAATAAAAGAAGGTACAACCTTTCCCATGCTCCCAGGATGTGGGTGTGAATGCCAGAGCACTCTGGAATGCACACAAAGCCTTTGCAGACTATTGAGGATCGCACATCCTATCACTACCATATGTAAACTTATATTATTAAAAGATTATACTGACTACCAAGTACAATTTTCTATTGACAATTATTATTATCATTATTGAATTAAGTGCTGACCTTCACCGTATATCAACCAGACTCCATTTTTGACCCATTCTTTTCAGTTTACTGTCATAGCCAGGGGAGGACAGACATTTGTTTAGAACTCTTAAAGATGTCGAAGAAGCAAGCTCCTTTAAGCGATTACTTTGGTGTTCCTCCACCTCCAAAGAAATGTCAGAAGGAGTCCGAACCGCAAAAGAAGGGCATATTCCCGGAAAAGTGGTTGCAGGAAGTGAGCTGCCTTCAAACAAATGATGAACGCAGAGATGTGGTGCATATTCCCATCATGTCTGTCCTCCTCCAGAAAATCTTATGCACGCAAACACGCGTTGCAACTTCTTATCTGGTGCGCATCTTTTATTTTGACAGTGCATGCACACGTGCGGACAACTTATGTGCACCCCTGATCATAGCATCCTAAAAGCAAAAGATACTTGTATAAGTTGAAACCTGAACATCTGTCCAAATGTTTCTTGCAAAACTGGTTTTATAAATAATAGCTAACTGTAATTGCTATTTTTCCTGAAAACAGTTTTATATCTTCTTCTTAGTAATATTAACATCATAATCTACTTTTCTTGTTAGGCACAATTTTTCTCAAAGAGATTTTATCCAAAACCAATCATTCATTCTGTAATAAAAACAATCTGCTAACGAGATTTCTTAATTGGAATTTGTGACAGACTCACTGCTGGAACTGTATATTCACTAATTCTATTTATAGTCACTGCTCAGCAGCCCATTCTGACCCTGGAAAACCCCACCTTTGTTGGTCTTGCATTCTTTAAATAACCCAGAGAACTCTGCAACAACTCCACTGTACTTGACCAAATCCCAAAACAAAAAAAGAAAAAAGAAAACACACACTTACCCACACATTACCACGTGGGAATATATAATAGTGAAAAGCGGAGCTTCATAAACTTTATCTGCCCACTTCAGCAGCTGATTTGCTGCCACAACACCAAAAGTATTGATCTAAAAAATGACTATAAATGTCAATACCACAGCAATAGCAAAGCCTGGTTTCCATACAAAATCCATATCCTCATATTTACCTTAGTTTCACTTCATATTTTATTCTTGGTCCACAAAACCCCTCCCACACTGGTTCAGCCCCAGTTGCATGAGGGCAAACGTAATCATGGATCTATATTGCAAACTTCATAAACTATCTCTTTTTAATCGATAGTTTATCATTAGTAGCTGGAAAAGGTGAGCAGTAAAAAAGAAGTGTGGAAGGTGGAAGTAAATCAGTTTTACTGAATATGACCACTGTATCTGAACACTAAGGAAAAGCACAGATATCCTTTTTTGAAAATAAAACTTCTTTGCCCCACATTGTGTTGAGGTGTACACTACACCAGCGGTCTCCAACCTTTTTTGCGCCACGGACCGGTTTATGCCCAACAATATTTTCACGACCTTTAAGGTGTCGCGGATAAATACAACAAAATAAAACTAGTACTGGTACCGAAAAAAAGAAGATTTATTCATAACACACGTGAAAAAACCCAGGAAAACCGAGTAAACGATATAACAAAATAACGCTGAAAACCGATAAAAACATGGAAAACCATACATTTCACACCTGAGCCTCAACTCTCGCGGCCCGGTACCAGTCCGAGGCCCGGAGGTTGGGGACCGCTGCACTACACAACAATTAAGCTTTTCAGCTTGTGATGTTTTGTTGTTGTTTAGTTTCCAGATAACAATCTGCAGACTTCATACATGAAAGGTAACAAGCAGCAAAGAACCGGGAAAAGCAGAGAGCATTACAAATGGAACATGTTGCAATGGATGAACTTTTTAAACCTCTTCATTTTCCAGCTACAGTGCATGATTGCCTGTGATAGGCAATCATGCACTCACACACAGAGGGCACTCGTGGCATATACCCAACTACTTTGTGAAAATTACTTTTTTAATTGTTACTGTATTTCATGAGAGGCTTTCAAAGACTTTCATGGATGTACAACATGATGATCTTTTTCTTTTTAGTTTGGTAGCTATTTATGTATCACGGATATTATCAAATATGTACCATTACATAATGGAAAAAGTCTTGTTTATGACATCAACACTAAGATGGCATTTACTGACAGGAATGAAAGGTGTTTATCTCTTGTGACATAAATCTTGCACTGGACACCTTTTCAAAGGTAGTTGTACTTTTACAATTCCAGTCTTGTATCTCCCCCAGCAGCAAGCTGATGAGGTCACTGTTATGACCAGCTATTAGATAATTTATCTTTGGAGAATCCGTCATCCTGTAGTGAGACGTACTTCAACTGTACTGCTGTCGACAGCAGCTGGTGACAGTAATCCTTGTTATACTCTGGAAACCCGCTGCAAGTTAGACAACCACAGTGATCAGAACCTCCAGCAGCTGGAGAACTGGTTCAGGTGCCGCCACACTAAGTTCACAGAAGCTGCTGGTCCAAGATCTTGGAGTCTGCGTCCATGGACAGGATGAATAACTGACTGGAGAGGCAGCTCACTATTGATTATTTACTGCTACAAATGATAAATATATTACAGTTTATAATTGTATTCATAAAAGCAGTGGTGTGCGTCAATGCCCCTCCTGGCAATAAAAATACATTCTAATTCAGTTGAAAGACTGTAATGTGTTGAAGAGCTCAAAGACTTCAACAGAATTTTGTTTTTTTTTCCTAATGAAGATTTCTTGGTTTCCATAACATGAATACATTTTTTTTTACTAAATACCCACTGCTCTCAACTACCAAAACACTATCTGGATCTAGGGCTGGGCCATATTATACCGTTCACGGTAATACCGGTATAATGTTAGGCAACGATAGGAAAATGAAATATCGCGATAGAATGGGAGTAAAACGCGCATGCGCAGTGTCTTTGTTTTCATACGCACATGGCCGATTGTTGAGTGAAACAGATGAACCAGAATTGGTTTGTAAAAATGGTGCAACTTCCGTGATGTGGAACTGGTTTGGTGTTTGTCCGTCAGATACACAACAAAGCACATTTTTTTGCAGAACATGCAAGCGGCCGTTGTTATTGTCATATTTGTCGGACTAAGATGCTCTTAAATCTGGGAGTAATCTGGGTCCTAAACTCCGTATTCTTCAGGTCAAACAACACTGCAGCATCACTTAGAGTTAAAAACTGTCTAAATTCTTTCATCTTTAATAAAACGATCAGCATTGCTGCTTTACCAGGTGTAACTATAAAGTTTAACTTCCAGGCATCCATGAAAACAAAAGTTATTACATTTAACGGAGTTAGAAGTTAGCAGGAAGCTAGCGGAAGTTAGCTCGCTAGTTTAGCTAGTTACCTAAGCATGATATTGCATGTTCTGACTGAGAGATTTCTGAAAAAAAATCAAACGTACAGCTCTGCTATCACTTCCAACATAAATGAAGACAGGAAACTAAACAGCAGTGACGTTTGTAGGGTTACTGAAGTTGGGCTAGCTGGTATATAATGATGTGCTACGTGATCGCTACCGACACAGCTATGTTAGCATAACATAAACAGTGAAGCTGGAGGACGAACACTAACACTTTTCCACTTATAAAAGTTAACGTGAAGGTTCTTCATGGTTAGAGACAAATGCAATCGCATGGCAGGATGCTGTAAACGGACCAAACTTCAGTCAGGAGAACAACTGAGATAATCCATCCACAATACGAGGTTAGTCATTAATATACTGCAACAACATGGGAATAGAGCAGCTGCCAGAGAATTCAACATTAATGAATCAATGGTACAGAAGTGGAGGAAGCAAGAAGAATGAGTTTAATAAAGTTTGATTTATCTGACTGCTTTGTTTCGCTTAATGTGCCTTATAATCCCGTCCACCTTATGGTCCGAAAAATGCGTACTGCACACTGCAGTTTAATGTTGCAAATGAATGAATATTCTTTATTGTCATTGTCACAGGTACAATGAAATTGAAAGATGTCTCTGGTCAGTGCAACATCACAAAAGATAAATACTTAAAAACTATAATTAAATACTTAAAAACTATAATGATAGGATATAAAAGATAGAAATACATATAAAATACAGTATTCTCATACCGTAGATACACCCAAGCAATCCAGGCCTAAGGCCCCATACAGACACTCAACATACGACCTAGTTGATATATCACTCAAACAATCAATCACTCAATCAATTTGTTAGCGCATCCAACAAAACATGTCTGAAAGCATTCCAACATCAAGGGCACAAATGACAACAGGGGCAATGAAAGTCATCTACTTTTAGTAGCATTGAGACATGATATTGCAATTGGGTAGAAACTGTGTTTGAGTCTGTTAGTCCTTGTGTATGTTGTTCTATACCGTTTACCTGAAGGCAGCAGTTCGAACATGGAGTGTCCAGGGTGTGAGGTGTCCTTTATGATGTTATGGGCTCTTTTGAGGCAGCGGGAACTGTGTAGGTCTTTCAGTTTGAGGAGAGGGCAGCCGATTGTCCTTTGGGCAGCGTTGATTACTCCCTGGAGTGCTTTTCTCTGAGCCACTGTGCAGCTAGCGTACCATATGCCTATGCAGTACGTTAGTATGCTTTCGATGGAGGCTCTGTAGAAAGACACCAGCAGTCTCTGTGTGATGTTGTTCTTCCTAAGCACTCTCAGAAAGTACAGTCTCTGTTGTGTCTTTTTCAGTAGCTCAGAGGTATTCACACTCCAGGATAGGTTTCCCTCTATGCTGACTCCCAAGAAGCGGAAGTCTGCCACCCTCTCCACACAGTCGTCGCTGATGATTAGTGGTTGGATTTCTGTCTTGTGTCTTCTGTAGTCAATTATGAGTTCTTTGGTCTTTTTCGTGTTTAGGAGAAGGTTGTTATCCTTGCACCATGAAGACAGCCGCTCCACCTCATCTCTGTAGGCAGACTCATCTCCCCCAGATATGAGCCCCACCACAGTAGTGTCATCTGCGAACTTTACAATGGTGTTGCTCTGGTGGGCGGGGGTGCAGTCGTGTGTATAAAGCGAGTAGAGCAGTGGACTAAGCACGCAGCCCTGTGGCGACCCAGTGCTTAGATTTAGGGCTGGAGATGTGTAACATCCCACTCTCACTCTCTGTCTGCGGTCGGTGAGGAAGCTATTGATCCACTTACAGGTGCTGTGAGGAAGCCCTAGGTCTTTTAGCTTGGCGTCCAGTTTGTATGGAAGAATGGTGTTAAATGCCGAGCTATAATCCACAAAGAGCATACGCACATAGCTTCCTTGCCTCTCCAGATGTGTTAATGCTACATTGAGTGCTGTTGCTATGGCGTCCTCTGTCGATCGGTTTGCTCTGTAGGCAAACTGGTGTGGGTCAAGGCTGCTGGGTAGGGCTGCTGTAATGTGGTAACGCACAAGTTTCTCAAAGCACTTCATCACCACCGGGGTTAGTGCCACTGGTCTATAGTCATTTAGGCTAGAGATATGAGGTTTCTTGGGCAAGGGTATTATGGTGGAGGTCTTGAGGCAGGGTGGGACGTTTGACTGTTCAAGGGATTGGTTAAAAATCCTGGTGAAAATATAGGCAAGCTGGTCTGCGCAGTCTCTCAGCACACGTCCTGGTACGCCATCTGGGCCGGCTGCCTTCCTCGGGTTAACAGCCTGCAGGGTGCGCCTCACTTCATGCTCCTCCAGAGTGATGATGGTACTGCTGCTGTGGGCTGTATGGTGTAGCTGTTCCTCTGAGGCATAGGGTGCAGTGACCTCAAAGCGTGTGAAGAAGGTGTTCAGCTCCTCCGCCAATGCTGGGTCACCTTCAGCCATACCTGATTTGGACTTGTAGTTTGTCAGCTGCTGGACACCCTGCCACACCAGCCGGCTGTTCTTACTCTCCAGGTGGTTCTCGATCTTCTTCCTATAGTCCGCCTTGGCCTTCTTAATGCCTTTTTTCAGGTTGGCTCTAGCCCTGCTGTAGCTCTCCCTGCTTCCGGACCTGAAGGCGCTGTTCCTCTCTTTTAACAGCTGCTGGACTTCCCGGGTCATCCATGGCTTTTGGTTGGTGTAAACCCGGATCTGCTTGTCTACTGTGACAGTGTCTATACAGTGTTTGATGTAACAGAGGACACTGTTTGTGAACATTTCCAGGTCTTGATGTTGGAAGATATTCCAGTTGGTTCTGTCAAAGCAGTCCTGTAGCTGTTGAGAAGCGCCCTCTGGCCATGTTGTTATAGTTTTAGTGATGGTCGACGCAGTTTTCCTGATTGGGGCATATGCAGGAATTAGGAGCAGGGATAAATGGTCAGATTGGCCCAGATGTGGTAAGGGTCTTGCCCTGTAGCCCTTCTTGATGTTGGAATAGACTTTATCTAAGGTGTTAGCCCCTCTCGTGGCACACTTCACATGCTGGTGGAAATTAGGGATAGCTGTTTTTAAATCCACCTGATTAAAATCACCCGCTATAATGTGCACTGCGTCAGGATATTTATTGAGTTTATTGTTGATGTTCGTGTGCAAAAGCGCTAGTGCCACGTTAGTATTTGCATCTGGCGGTATGTAAACAGTTGTTATTACCACAACAGTGAACTCCCGTGGAAGATAGATGGGCCTGCATTTGACAGTCAGATATTCTATGTCCGGAGAACAGTGACGGTCTATGATCACTGTGTTTGTACACCAGCTGTTATTCACGTATATGCAGATTCCCCCTCCTTTTCTCTTACCGGAATTGTTTGTTCTATCCTGGTGCTGTGCGGTGTAGCCTGCTAGCTCAATAGCAGAGTCCGGGATGGACTGATGCAGCACCTCTTTTTAACTTCAGTGGATATTATACATGGTTATGCTCAGGATATGTCAGCCCATTTCTACTGGAAATGCCTTTTGGTTAAACTTTCAGCAAGGAATTTGCATTTGCACTGTTACATTTTTATAAAGCTTTAATGTACATAAAAACCAGCTCCTTGTTTAAGTGAAAATAAATGGAAGGTTGTCTTTTTGCGCTAGTAATGTTGTGGAGTTGTATTTTGTCTCGCATCAATTATATCGTCGGTTATATCGTTATCGCAAATTTTCAAATATATATCGTGATAAATATTTTTGGCCATATCGCCATGCTCTATCTGGCTCTATAAATTATTTTTATTTTATGAATGTGCAATGGCAGTTAATGGTTCATTGATATTAAAAGGCCAACATTCACTACCTGGGGCTGCAGATCGAGGCACCCTTATCTCTCTCTCTTGCTCTTTATGAATGTGAGCTGTAAATGAGCAAAGAGGAAAGTAAATATATGACAGCTGTGCTAAGCAGTGCTGTTCTGCAAACCTTTGACGTTAAATGAAAATGAATTAATAAAAAAATAAATAAAAAAGAGCGACTCTATGTAGGCTTTGTCAGAATAAACTGGAAAATAACGAAGCATTTGAAGAGACGTGTAACCATATTCTGCACCAGGATATAGACGTTAACATGGAAAAACCCAAGGCTATTGGTGCTAGCAGTGCTAATGTTAAACAAACTCTGGACTTTCTACTTCTCTACAAGCTCAGTTGTCACATCGTGACAGCTAACTGCGTGTCATGATCACAAGACATCTGGACACATATTTATCAAAACAAAACAGGAAATTGGTGAGGAGGATAAAGGACAACTAGGACCAAACTAGGACCAAAACTGAAGCTGAATGACAGAGTTCAGCAAGAAAGACAACAAAATGGAAAAACTAAATGGAGTCAAGTTAAAAAATAATGACTTGCTCTCCATCCTGCTAATGCACCCATCACAAACAACTTCCCAAAGAAAGCTTATCCACATACTGAGGCAAATATAGCCAATCAAAAAAAACCCTGTTGTTAGCAACTCGTAATACAGCACATGACTTGTGGTGTAATGTCCATATGTCATATGATTCTTCTGAAATAAGGGTTATATTTTCAGTACCTGAAACTACTTTGCAGTACCTAAAATACTTGTAAATGTAAAATGTATTGTGAGTATTTTTAAATACCAAACATTACATGGTAAATGCTTTGTAACTCGCTGTATGATGCATTACCAAATTATTGTACTAATATGTGCGATATATCACAATCCTGTGGCAAGACATGCAGTCAGACACCGAGCTTAACACCAGTGAATAAAACTTGAACTCAGCCCGTAAAGTAAGCAAATCACTTGACCACAATAACATCTCACTCTCTCAGCTACTCCAGCCAATACTCTATTCTCTTCCTCCCAGTCCTCACATACAAGTGCATCATTGTGCCAGTGGATACAGAGGCACATTCTTGTACCTTCTACTGTTTACTTTTCAGCTCTGTTTGTTTGCTCTCCTTATATCCCTCCTTCATATCTGCAGGTTTTAGGTATAAGGGAGTAACCGTGGTGGAAAAAAAGGAGAGTCTGACCAACTTTTGCCATGACACAATCCCATCATTGACTCACTTCTGCATCTGCAGCTTAAAAGAAGTGGGCAGCTGATATTTCCATCAGCTAAATGCGCTAAAGTAAAAGCATTTATACTGCAGGTTGTCTGTGGCTGGTTATAATCTAAGATTGTTAGATTATAACCCTTGTGAGGAGCATTTCCCCAGCCTGTATTGTGAAAGTTTCACAATTCACAAAACTTCTTTCTTTTTTTTACTCTGCTTTTTTGGGATCTTAAGATAATTTCGAAATAAAGAAACCCTGTGGGAAAAAAAGCCAAAGGGGAAATAGCTCAGACATTCATCTGAAACCTACAGGGCTGTGACTAGGCAACCATTTCAAAGAAAACTTACACAACACAAAAAGTCCATATCACATGGCTTTAAAGCAAATCTTCATCTGCATACACTAGAATAAGACATGGCCAGGAACAAAGCTTATTATAGTTCACAAAAAACACAACTACAAGCAGGTAATAAAAAAAAGTTTAATTTTAAGTAATTTGTCTTTTATTATTAACTTGTGGGCATGTAAAACTAACTATGTTTTTTGAAACTGGTCATAACTGAAAGTCAAAGGTGGCATGTATTGTACACAGACTGCATATAAAAAACAGCTGTACCTTTGAAGTCTGAAAAGTGAAGCCAAATCAGGAGTGCCTGAGACCTGAAATGTCTCTAATCGTCTGCAGGGGGAGATTCCTCACAATAAAAACAAACATCTAGTCGATGGTCGATCTAGTCCATGGAAAATAACCGTACTGCTGACCTAATCCATGACCTCAATAAACACTTTCCTATTTCCTGAATCCATGTTCTATATTACTAGTTTTGAATAAAATACAATGTTTATTTTGGAAATTATGGTCCCCAAATGAATCAAGAAGTTGGATAAAGCAGCGTATTCTTTACAGAATGACTAAGCATGACAGTAGGTGGCTTTACAGTAGCAGCAGCCATCTTTTACATTATTTTACATTTATATTATTGTTATACCTTATATATTTGTTATGACTTGCACTTGATAAATATGCTCCCTCAACCCTTCACTTATTATGAATAAAAACTAAACTAATACAATACTAGTAAAAGTATATTTTTTTTTAAAAAAAAGCACAAAACTAAAGAGCAGACCCACTGTGGAAACTAAGAAAAATATTTAAAAAGAAAAGAAATTAAAACGAAAACAGACAAAACAGACAAAACAACAATAACTCTGTCCTGGGAGTGTGAAGCAGGATCGAATAGAAGAGTGCAAGCAAAGTCCAAGTTCCCCAAAAACTAAAATACTGAATTAAAGCACTTTTCATCACTTCTATTCAGCCTGATAATATGGAGCCAGCGAAGCAAAAAGCTTGGATGGATAGTGGAAAGAAAAGAGAAGGCCAACTTCAGTAAGCCTGAACGAATTGGTTCGATCTAAGAATGTGGTCTTCCTGGCAGCTTATTCCGGTCTACTGACATGGCTGGGAAAACGAAAGAGGGAGGGAGAAGGACTGAAAAGGTAAAAAAAAAAAAAAAAGCCCACACCCTTGCTAATGTGCCCTATTTATCTGTACCACGTTACATTACAGGACTTAAGATAGCTAGCATACCGTTATGCTTTAGGCTGTTGTTTTAACGCTATAACAACACAGGAACTGCATTTTTCAGACGACTGGTCAGTAATATCAGGTTCGCCATTGCCATAATACTCTAATAATGGCTAAGCGTCTTTATGACTTTAATGAGGTCGTTCAGTTGCGTCTAAATCATATGACAATCATTAAGTTTTACGACACTAAAGTGTTGCGAATAACCGTTAGCTAACCTTACCGCACAGCCATTAAATATTAATGAGGTGCTTTAAGACGACGGGTACATTTTGGGCAGTCATAACGCTGCTAAAAAAAAATAGCTGAAATGAGAACACACTGGGAGGTGTGCATATCAAGAGAAAAGCAGCGGAGGAGCCGAGAAGCAGACCCCCTTTGTTCCGACATAAACAGCAGGAACGCAGAGAGCTAGCCGTAACGACGTTAGCTTGTAAGGTACACGAAGTCAGGATGTAACAGTTAATACTAGGAAGGCTTTGCTACAACAATTTGGTAAATGCCGTCTTACCTTTTAAATTTTTGGTTGAAAAGTCAGCTTAAACGCTCCTGAATTTCAGATAGCAGCGAACGCCTTTTTTTTTTCTTGTCTCTGCTTCGCTGTGGCTCTCCGCCGATCAAACCTGAAGGGGACTTCTGGAAAGTGATGTCACTCCTGGCTTCCTGGTCTTGCCAACCACGTCAATCAGTATTGACGTTGTAAGCCACGCCCAGTACCGGTCACATGAATATTAACTCACCAGGACCATAATTATACGAAAACATTGTGATCATCGGTAATTAATGATAAGACAACTGTTCATTTTTGTTCTCTTTGGGGAACATGAGTCTAAGACTTTTAACTCAAGCGCAATTCAGTATAAATGAATCCTACTGTACTGTGAAGAGGCCATGCTGGGTTAAGCTAAAAGACAACATGGACTTTGTTTTCAGAGCGACGTCATTGTAGCTCATAGGAAAAAAAGGAGGTTAAGTGATTATGTTGCAAACTTCTTCTTCAGTATGACACTCTTAACTTCAGGTTACAGGCATTTCTTTCAAAACTAAACGTTCACTCAGTGTCCTTTGTAGTGGACAACAAGTCTTACTAATACCTCCACCCATGTCAATATTTAAGTAAGCTGAGGGCAGAGTGAGGAAGGAAGGACTTTACTCATAGTTGTAGAAGAGGAGTCAGACTCAGACTTATTGCTACCAGAGTACAAAGTGAGGGAGGGCCAAACAGTAATCATCAGCCAAAAAAAGTGATTTTACAATGTTTCTATGTGTTTTTTATGTCTGATATCTTTCCTTATGTCCGTAAATAGCCTGTAGTCAGCAGAATATATCAAATAAAGAAATCACCTGGTTTGCAAGAGGCTTTATGACTCAGCAGTTTTAAACATACTCTGTGTTCTACATCATAATCAATCCAGTCCTTTTTGGACACTTAAAATATCGTTTGTAGAATTTAAAATTCTGTCTGTCATTCTTGCTGTCAATACATCCATGTTAAGGAGAGGTCAGAGGTCAAATGTGACAATGATGTTTTAAACTTCTATACAGTATGTTCTACATATTGACAATACACAACATGCTTTAAGAATCATATGCTGTAAGAATCATAGTTTCTAAGTTATAAGGCACTTTTGTTGAATTTTGAACTAGTTATTATTAAGCTGACTTTGAAGACCTCGGTTGGATGGGGAGTGTCAGTGCACAGCCATTTTAAGATCTCTGCAGAGGTTTTAAGTCTGGGCTCTGCCTGGAACACTCAGGGATATTCACAGAGTGCTGAAGCCACTGCTTTGTTATCTTGGCTGTGTGCTTTGGGTTTTTGTCCTTTGACCAAGTCTGACATCCAGAGCACTCTGGAGCAGATTATCATCAAGCATGTCTCTATAAATTCCTGAATCAAACCCAACTAGTCTTCTAATTCCTGCTGAAGAAAAATTGCTTGGCGCTTGGTGCTGCTACCACCATGCTTTATTTTAGGGATGGTATTGGTCAGGTGATGAGCAGTGCCTGTTTCCTCCAGACATGACTCTTGGTATTAAGGGCAAAGAGTCCAATCTTCTTTTCATCATTTTGTTTTATTTTTGTTTGGAACAAAATTCAAAGCTGGGACCTGTCCCTTAGGAGGTAATACAGGTGTAAGGACAAGAAAGACATTGTGGACAAAACAGGGCACCCCCCAAGGTCAAGGTTCTTTATTTGTCACATGCATAGTTATACAAGTATAACACACAGTGAAATGTAGCCTGACACGGTCCTCGACATGTGCAAAAAAATTGGGGGGGGGGGGGGGTGTAGAGGAAAAACATTATATATATATATATATATATATATATATATATATATATATATATATATATATATATATATATGTGTGTGTGTGTGTGTGTGTGTGTAGTATATACATTGGGTGAATGTGTGATAATCTTTAGTTACAATATTATAGTTAGTTAAATGGTCTTATTGTTCAAATATGTATTTTCTTTGATTGTGGTAAAATAATGTGTGCTCCAGTCTCCAAAAATGACATAGTGCAGGAAGGGTAGTTATTCCTCCGTTACACCACAAGAGGGAGTATCCCCTAAAATGAGCAGCTCTAGCGGGAATAAATAAGACCAGCCACTAACCACAAGGCAGTGCGCCTTGAGTTGTGTGTTGTGTGAGACTTGATAAGTGTGTAACGTTGTGCTATGTCAATATATATATATTTGCAGGTAAGCAGATACAAGATGGTAAATAACTTAAAATGTATCTACAGATGAGTCCACGGGGTTGCAGAGAATGTGGGAAAGTTGGCCGTTGATCCCCACTATGTGTCATTAGTATATAAGTTATTGGTAGCGATGTGAATTAGCCGTGACGCTAACGATTAGCAGCTAGATCTGATTCATTAGTTTGTGCGGGAACCTCGTGGTGCTTTTGTGGATTTATACCTGTACCGGGCTGTAATCACAGCAGATATAGACTGGTGGATCACACTCTCTTTTGGTCATCCTCTAATTGGAAGGTTGGTGGTTCAATCTCTGGCTGCTCTAGTCTCCAAGGAGTTGCAGTTTCAGTATCTTACCCAAGTTGTTCCATTGACGTGTTAGATGGAGAGCACTTAGGTATAGGAAAAATGTGTGTGATTAATGTTTGTATTATGAAGTGCTTTGATGGCTCACGCAGAGTAGAAAAGCACTATGTAAGAGCCAGTCCTGAAGGTCCTTCAATGGCCTACCCAATTTGTGGAGGTTGTTCATGATCAACAACTGTCAAATCAGCAGCCTTTCTTATGATTGTGGTTGGGTTACCATCAGTGGCGGCTGGCCCATAGGGGGCGCTCGGGCTCCGCCCCCCCAAATGTGGAGGAGTAAAAATATATATTTTTAAAAAATTCATCAATGATAGTTTTACTATGTGTGTGCCCATATACAGCCAGGCGTATTTTAACATTTTCACCAGCTGACTCATTAAAGTTCAACCAACAAACGGTGTTTTTCTTCTTCTGGGGCGCTCGTCAAAGCGCCCTTGATATGCAGCGAAATAGCCTATCATTAAATGGTTGCCAGGGGAAAATAATAAATATTTGACCTATCAGCGTCGCTGAATTAAATGGTTTGGGGGCGCTTAAAATTGCGCCCCTGCAGAAAACGCGCGAAGATTTGCTGTTCTAGAATTTTACCTCAGTCAGTAGCCTAAGTGAGCTATAAGGTCAGAGAGAGACGATGGCAGCGGTATTGTTAACGGTTGAGGCACAGCCTCCCCCAAATTCGGTTAGATCGCTTCTAACCTACCTTTTTGCCAGAAGGACAATGGCAGAAAAACTGCAAGTTAAAGAGTTGGGACCTGACAAGCCCGAAATTCAACTAACCCAGGCAACGAAGGAGAAGTCAAAAGCATACAACAGGACTTTTTGTCGGAGTTGGTTCCAGCGCAAGTCGTGGCTGACAGGCTCACGATCTGGTGAGGTGTTTTCAGACCATCCGTAACAGTGAAGGATTTGATGCCCCTACAAAGAGAGATGCCGGTGGTTTCGTGAGAATGCTGGAAGACGAAGCTTTCTGTTTTTTCCTGGCCTTGTTTCACAAGATAATGCCACATGTAGACATGCTGTATAACCACCTACAGAAGAGAAACATCGATTCTGTCACCATCGCAGGGATCACCCAGACATTCATCAGCCGCGTGCAGGCTATCAGGTAGGCATAAAAGCATAAATATGTAACCTAGAATAAATGTTAATTATCTATGCATAGATTCTATCAAATTCTCTGCATATATTCTGTGTTCTGTGACTTAAATGTTTAATGGAATTCAGATAATTTTGATTTATATCAGCCTTTGAAGTAATTTTATGAAAAATATTTGATTAAGTATATTTGATGAAGTATATTCCCAGTAATGATTTGATGTAGCCTATACCATAGGCTATTTCCTGAAATTATGGCCAGGGCCTTTATTTACTTGCACTCATTAAATGGGTCATTTTAGTCGATATCATAAAAATTGCCCCCCCTGAGATTTTTTTCAGGAGCCGCCACTGGTTACCATATAGGCCTGACCATGCTGCAGAAATGGATGTACAGTGGGATGCAAAGGTTTGGGCAACCTTATTAATAGTTATCATTTTCCTATATAAATCATTGGTTGTTACAATAAAAAAAATGTCAGTTAAATATATCATATAGCAGACACACACAGTGATATTTGAAAAGTGAAATGAAATTTATTGGATTCATAGAAAGTGTGCAATAATTGTTTAAACAAAATCAGGCAGGTGCATAAATTTGGGCACCACAAAAAAAGAAATGAAATCCATATTTAGTAGATCCGCCTTTTACAGAAATTACAGCCTCTAAACGCTTCCTGTAGGTTCCAATGAGAGTCTGGATTGTGGTTGAAGGTATTTTGGACCATTCCTCTTTATAAAACATCTAGTTCATTCAGGTTTGATGGCTTCTGAGCATGGACAGCTCTCTTTAACTCACACCACAGATTTTCAATAATATTCAGGTCTGGGGACTGAGATGGCCGTTCCAGAACGTTGTACTTGTTCCTCTCCATGAATGCCTTAGTGGATTTTAAGCAGTGTTTCGGGTCATTGTCTTGTTGAAATATCCAGCCCCGGCGCAGCTTCAGCTTTGTCACTGATTCCTGGACATTTGGTCTCCAGAATCTGCTGATACTGAGTGGAATCCATGTGTCCCTCAACTTTGACAAGATTCCCAGTCCCTGCACTGGCCACACAGCCCCACAGCATGGTGGAACCACCACCATATTTTACTGTAGGTAGCAGGTGTTTTTCTTGGAATGCTGTGTTCTTTTCCCTCCATGCATAACGCCCCTTGTTATGCCCAAATAACTCAATTTTAGTTTCATCAGTCCACAGCACCTTATTCCAGAATGAAGCTGGCTTGTCCAAATGTACTTTAGCATACCTCAAGCAGCTCTATTTGTGCTGTGGGCGGAGAAAAGGCTTCCTCTGTATCACTCTCGCATACAGCATCTCCTTGTGTAAAGTGCGCCGAATGGTTGAAGGATGCACAGTGACTCCATCTGCTGCAAGATGATGTTGTAGGTCTTTGCTGGTCTGTGGGTTGACTCTGACTCTTCTCACTATTCGTTGCTTCTGCTTATCCGAGATTTTTCTTGGTCTGCCACTTCAAGCCTTAACTTGAACTGAGCCTGTGGTCTTCCATTTTCTCAATATGTTCCTAACTGTGGAAACAGACAGCTTAAATCTCTGAGACAGCTTTCTGTATCCTTCCCCTAAACCATGATGGTGAACAATCTTTGTCTTCAGGTCATTTGAGAGTTGTTTTGAGACCCCCATGTTGCTACTCTTCAGAGAAAATTAAAAGAGGAGGGAAACTTACAATTGACCCCCTTAAATTATCTCATTATTGGATTCACCTGTGTATGTAGGTCAGGGGTCACCAAGCCAATTTGAGTTCCAATAATTAGTTCTAAAGGTTTTGGAATCAATAAAATGACAACAGTGCCCATATTTATGCACCTGCCTGATTTTGTTTAAACAATTATTGCACACTTTCTGTAAATCCAATAAACTTCATTTCACTTCTCAAATATCACTGTGTGTTTCTCCTATAAGATATATTTAACTGGATATGGATAAAGTCATACCTTTCTGACAGAGGTTTCTGTGTTAAGCTGGGGTTAGCTGCATCTTCTGTGGCTCCTCTGCATTGGGGTGTGCCCCAGGGATCTATCCTTGGGCCATTACTCTTTTCGCTGTATTTACTCCCTCTTGGTGCGATATTTCGAAAACATAAAGTATCTTTTCACTTGTATGCTGATGATTGTCAGCTTTATTTACCTTTTAGCCACCTGGTTACTTCTCCCTGTCAATCTTTACTTGACTGTCTCAGTGAAGTTAAAGTGTGGATGGCAAATAACTTTTTAAATTTTAATGATCATAAAACGGGAGCAATTTTATTTGGCCCGCATTGCTCTATTGTTTCTCCAGATGCTCATTTTGGTGTTTTGACCTCCTATCTGAAAAGTTCAATCGTAAATCTTGGTGTGAATTTTGATTCCACACTTACCGTGGCGACCGTGGCTCAGGGGGTTGGGAATCGCATCTGTAACCGGAAGGTCGCCGGTTCGATCCCTGGGCTCTCTGTCCTGGTCGTTGTGTCGTTGGGCAAGACACTTTACCCTACTTGCCTACTGGTGTTGGCCAGAGGGGCCGATGGCAGCTTCGCTTCTGTCAGTCTGCCCCAGGGCAGCTGTGGCTACAACTGTAGCTTGCCTCCACCAGTGAATGAATAGTGGTATTGTAAAGTGCTTTGGGTGCCTAGAAAAGCGCTATATCAATCCAATCCATTATTATTACCTTTGATGGTTATGTAAATGGGGTGGTAAAATCGGCTTTTTATCACCTCAGACACCTAGCGAAGGTCCAGCCTTTCCTTTCCAAACACAGTTTGGAAACTCTTATTGATGCCTTTATTACCTCACGTTTGGACTATTGCAATTCCCTTTTAATTGGGGTTGGGTTAGGCACCCTGTCACGCTTGCAATTAGTGCAAAATGCGGCGGCACGTTTTTTAACTGGTAGAAGGAAATTTGACCGCATCACTCTGGTTCTGGCTTCACTACATTGGCTTCCTATTGTTTTTAGGATCCGTTTTAAAGTCCTTTTATTGGTTTTTAAATCTTTAAACGGTCTGGCCCCTGTTTATTTATCCGATTTGGTGAAGCCTCATGTTCCTACTCGCTTGCTCCGTTCAGCTGATCAATTGCTGTTGCCAGTCCCTAAGTCGCAGCTGAAACTCAGAGGAGATTGAGCTTTCTCAATTGCGGCTCCGAAGCTTTGGAACAGCCTTCCCCTTCATATTAGACAAGCGTCTTCAGTGCAGCTCTTTAAGTCCAGATTGAAAACCTATTTTTATTCCCTGGCTTTTAACTCTGCGGGAAACTGACATCCCTCCTATTATTTTATACTATGTTTTGCTTTTCTTTGTTTTTGTGTTGTTCAGCACTTTGGTCTGCCTGGTGCGTTTTTAAAGTGCTATATAAATAAACGATGATGATGATGATGATGATGAAATAAATAATTAGCAAATGCTATGCATATTTACAAAGGCATAGACTGTACACTCAGAGGAATGTAACCATAGTTATAAATGTGCAAAAGTATATGTCTTAGATTCTAGAAGCAAACCAACTGACAAATGGGGAGACATTTTCTCTGGCTCAATGAACTCATCACAATCTTGAACATTTGACTGTAAGCAGACAATATCATCAACACGTTTCCATTTATTTTGCAGTTTTCCAATAGGGCCATGCTTTAAAACTAAATGCACAAAGTGATGTGTAGATGACCTCTTTTTAGTTTGAAAGACTCATGGTGAGTACTTTTCAAAGACTGACCTGCACAGGCCCATCCATTCAGTGTCCCCCTCATTCATGCTGGTTCCCATTTATGCTGCAGAAGCACTAAACTACTGTGAACTAAATAATTAAATTGAGCTTGCATTTCAATACATTAACAGTGATATGGGTATTTAAATTTTTCATTACCATACTGCATGAATTAGTGTATCAGTAGAATTCAGCTGAGGGAGCACAGGGACTTTACTGGTGGGCCCTGTCAATAATGTTCCTACTGTACCACATTTTCTTCTTTAATTCAACTTTCCAATTAAATGCTAACCGGAGCACCCTGTGACTGGTGGAACCTGTGGCTTAGGAGGTAGCGCAGGGCTTCTTCTAATTGGAAGGTTGGTGGTTCAATCTTTGGCTAATCTGCTAGTCTAGTCTAGTTTCAGTGTCTTACCCAAATTTTTTCACTGAAGTGTTAGCTGGAGAGTCCTTAGGTATGGGAAAAATGTGTGTCTACTGTCGTGGAATTTTGTAAAAAAAAAAAAAAAAAGTCTGCAACACAGAAAGAGCTGTGGTCAAGCTATTTATTACTGCGTGCAGGAGAGCCAACACACGTCAAACATCACAGTACAATGTCCTCAACAGTCTGTAATGAATACACAGTTTGTTATTATTTTTACTGGCTTTCTGCACTGGAGGTACAGATCAGGTTATGCCATAGGTTAAAACACAGGGTCTCAGAAGTGTCTACACTTATGACATGAATAAATCTACGGTGTGCATAATGTATATTTGTTAGGATGCCTGGGTCATTGACCCAGGGTTTTTGAGTTTATTATATTATTTATCATTTCTAGTCTTTGGTTTCTTTGTTAGAGCTCTGTCTTATGGTTTATGTCTCTGTGTAATCTTTAGTTGCAGTCTCCCCTGTCTGCTATATCCCCGTGTCCAGTCAGTGTCTGTCTGCCCTGGTCCCACGTCTCTGTTCCCTCTGTTGTAGTGCCTGCCTGTGAGTCTGTAAGTTCAGTCTGTGTTATGTTTTCTGTTTTACTTTGAAAGTCCGTGTCTCATGTAAATGTGTCTGGTTTTGCTTCCTTTGTCTCGTTAGGCCTGATTTGCCCCAGCTGTTTCCCTCCTGTTATCTATTCCCTGATTGCTCCATTTGTGTATTTAAGCCCTGTGTTTCTCTGTGTCCGTGTTGTGATCTACCCTTGTTTTGCTGTGTGTTCTGTCTGTGTAAAGTTTACCTTGGAGAGTCAGTTTTGTTACTTTTTTTGTGGAGTTCAGCATTAAAGCTGTATTTAACTTCACCTTTGATTTCCGTGAGTCTGCATTTTGGGTCTTTCATATCACCACTCCTGCCTGCACACAGCCGTTTCATAACAGAAGATCGCGACCAGAACATGGACCCAGCAGACGTTGAACTGCACGAGCGCCGACAGGTAGCTCTCTCCCAGCTAGAGGAGGAGCTCCGGTGGAGGCCATGGCTCACCCCCACTATGGGCACATTTTTCATGGGACTCGTTAAGCTCTGGGGGGTGCCCGGAGTTGCCATGCTGCTTCACCTGCTGCTTCGCCTGCACTTGTGCTACCTACACTACAAGTGGGAGGTCTTCGTTTAACTTCGGACACACATTCCTTGCTGGAGCCACAGCGTTGCTCCTCCCGAGGAAAGCGGCGCCCACGCTGCCGTCATATGGACAATTCTGAGCAACTTGTGGTGGTGAGTCGAAATGACTACATTTCCCACACTCCTGAGCCAATAAACAGAAATGACTATAATCTCACCTCAGACACCTTCGGGATCTCTTTTCTCGATGATGATTTGGATTGGGAGGCCAGTTTTGGTTTAGCTCCTCACGAGCTAGTTAATGACAATATACATTCCTCTGAGATTTTTAGTCCTAAGACTGTTCATCGTGGTGGAAATAAGCTAAAACCCACTTTTGCCAAGTCTGTTTTTTCTAAACCTGGCCACGTAAAGTCTGAGACTGTGAAAACTGTTAAATCAAAGACTGTTAAGGCCTGCTCCGTCGCCGCCGCTGGCTTCATGGTCAACCCCCTGAGCTGTTTTCTGGACTCTTGGGCCGTCGACCTCAAGGCCGGCCCCCTGAACTGTTTTGGGAGTGTTTTCCTGGTACCCTGCGCATTTTGTGGGCTTTATTTTTTTTGGGGGGGGGGGGGGGGGACACTGTAAAGATAAAAGAATGCACTAAAATGTTTATCGGGTTTTTTTTGTTTTTATTGACTGGTTTGTCCTTGTTGGCAGCCTCTCAGCTGGTACAGATGGAGGCCCTGGGAATTCGATGATAGATTAGTATTGCAAATGTGCTTATGCCAAGAGATAATAACCATTTGAATTTATACCTAAAGTGATGCACAGGAAGGGTAGAATTTATAATTTAATGAGTGCCATATTTTAAGCACAAAGCAAATATGCATCAAAGGGGTGTAGGGGAGATCAGTGGAGCTTAACGTCACAGTGCCATGAGGCTGTCTTTTTATCTGGCTGGATCGCTGTGCACTGTAAAAAAATTAAGATAAATAATAAGGGGCCCCAACATAAAAAGAACATTTTAGTAACAAGTTGCACAACTTCTTAAAGTGCTGGTCAACCATGGAGCTACATTGTGTCAAATAAATGACAACATGTCATAGATAAGCTACAAAGGTAGCTGACACTTCACAGAAGACCAAACATTATAGCCAAAATGTGCTTAATAGTCAAATATGGATCCAAACATCTGGCGAGTCAGGCTGATTTGTACACAGAGAACAGTGTGAGCTCTCAGCAGCTGACTTTAATAAGAAGGACAAACGTGCCAGAGGAATTACCGAATGGATGTCCCGCTAACAGTCAGCTATCCCCGTGTTGGTGTTATTCTAACAATATCTTGATTAATACTGTTCTAAGACCATCATTGCAACTGATCAATAACATTTTGTGACATCATGTGATGCTTTGTGAGTCAGGGAAAGAGTGGAGCAATACTAAATGCTTAGTTTAAAACTCCAGGTCCTAGTCCCTGGGTTCCCAGATATTTGTAGCTGTCCTCGATGTCTGCAATGTTGCCTCCTGGGAGTGCATTCCCTCAGTTCTGACTACTTTCCCTCTCTTATTTACCATCTCGTGACATGAACATTCAGAGGTCATTGCTGTAAATTCTAGTAGTGTGGATCAGTGAATCGACGTCTCGCTCACTCTTGACATACTATCACTAGTTAGTTAAACAACTATATATATATCATATTCAGGTCAGACTTTGGGGAGTACCCCTCATGAATCTTTGAAACTAAAAAGAGGACATTCTTCTGCGTTTGCATGTAGTTTTTAAGCATGACCCCCCCCCAAAGCATGAAAATTGCAAAGAAATTGGAAATGTGTTGGTGATATTGTGTGCTCACAGTCAACTGTTCTAGTGTATAATAAGTTCATTCTCTACTTATAAAATGTCTCCTGTTTGGCTCCTGCCTTCGCTCTGCAATTTAAGACCATTTTTTGACTACTGTGACTACATTTCTCTGTGATGTAGTGTGCCTATATGGTTGTAAATATTGAAAAGCAAGGTGACTTAAATGCCCCTTGAAAAAGTAGGTTGCTAGTACATGTCTGCTGCTGACCCTGACTCTGGATCAGTATAAAACATGATTCTTTTTATATGTATATTGTAAAAGATCGCTGATTTATTTATTTGCATTATACTATTAGTATAAGGGCTAATTTACACTACAAAATCCTACTCTCAAAAACTGACATAGATGTAACTCTGTCTGTGAAGCTGAATTAAATAAGTGCTATAAATGTCTTAAACATGTTTAGCGCCATCGCGTGCCAGCACAGAATGCTTGAGTGCGTCGCAGCACCCAGCATATCTCCACTCTTGCTGGTCATTCCACCTTTGCTTTGGAGGACTCATCGGAGGCAGCGGGGGAAGAGAGACGGTTTCCTTGTACTACTTCGTCAGCTTCATCTTTATCTTTTATAGCTATGCCCCGCAATACATTTTTATACCAGGTGATCTCTTCGAGCTTTTACAGCTCTTTCGAGATGATTATGATCAAAATTGGAAGAGATCAGCTCATGTATGATATTTTAATTTATCTTCCACCTCCTGGGTCTGCTTAATCTTTTCTGTCAGTATTTCAAGTCTTTTTAACTCCCACTATTAGGTTTGGCATGGTCATCACTGTTAGGGACTTATATTCATGCAGAAGATCCATCAAATGGTATCACTAAGGAATTCCTGAGCATTACAGACTCTTTTAACTTTGTTCAACATGTATCAGGGCCTACTCATATTCATCTTGCAATAATTCAGAGATTCTTGGCTTATATACACTCAACAAAAATATAAACGCAACACCTTTGTTACTGCTCCCATTCCCCATGGGATGGACGTAGAGACCTAAAATTCATTCCAGATACACAATATAACCATCCCTCCCAAACAGTGGTCACAAATCAGTCCAAATGTGTGGTAGTGAGCACATCTGTTATATTGAGATAATCCATCCCACCTCACTGGTGTGCCACATCAGGATGCTGATCTGACATCATGAGTAGTGCACAGGTGTACCTCAGACTGCCCACAACAAACAGTGAAGGTCCTATCAGATAAGTCAGGGGTGCCCAATCCCGGTCCTCGAGAGCTACCGTCCTGCAGCTTTGCATCCTTGTTCCCACACACCTGAATCAAATGAATGGCTTGTTATCAGGCCTTTGCCAAACATGATGGCATGCTGAAGAGGTAATCAAACCATTTGATTCAGCTGTGTTAGAGTAGGGATGTGTAACACTGGTGGTGCAATACTAGACCTGTTAGTGCTACCTCTTGCCTTCTTTGCATGTAGTGCGGGCAGTATAGTTACCTTTAACCACAGTACGCGGACAGAAGGGAAATATGGACCAGATCAGACAGGTTCTAGATTCGTAGGAGCCAAGGGTGTATGACAACAGAGGACTTGTACACAGTAGGTGTAGAAAACACAATTGCATTTATTAGCAATTATTAAAGTTGTGCACATTTAACAAAAGTAGAGCGCGCTTCTTGAAAACAAAATAAAATAAACCCCACAAATGGTCGACCTAAGGATATATTGTCTTTTGTGTCTTTTTTTTAAAAGTCAATTTCAGTCTTTCAATGTTCAGTAGTCACTCAGTGTGTTTGTAACCAGTCGGGTTACAATCTACCAGTTCATCCGGCTCTTTGGGCTGGGCTCGCCATCCAGTACTGGAAAAGGGATCCTCGATTCTTCTCAGGTCCTCAAAACCAATCCAATCCAAATAAGCAAAGGAAAAAACCTGACCATGCGAAGCAACAAATGCTACACGGGGCTTCACAGTGCTCACGTTGGCTCACGGCCTCTGGAATACAGTATCACTCTTATTATTCTCGCCGAAAAAAGGACTTTCACTATCCAGCTAGTTTCTTCGCCGCACGGGTAAACTGATCTTTCACCGTCTGTGTCTCTGGCGTATCTTACTGGCACACGAAGGCACGCACAGGTGTCTCAGCAGCGCACAGACTGGGGGGAGGGTCAGACCGGCCAATGATTGGTCGCTCAGTGGATCTGACAAACACACTCTAAAGGACTAAGTCCTGCCCCCACACCATCTATATACCACATATACATATGTACATATTAAACTTATGTTTACATGCTTTTTATCAGTATTTATTATAATTAATTTTGTTTTTATCAATATTTATTCCCATCGTGAGAGTATGAATATTTATACTTTTAATCCCGTTTTTAACACTGGGTTACACTATCCCCTCTTAGAATCATGCAAGTCCCTTTGCATGGGATAGCTAAACGGTAATGACAGGGGAACCAGCCTTCATGGGGATGACCACAGAATCTTGTTCTGTCAAGGCACTGGTAAAAGCCAGGCTTAGACCTTGAAACAGGGACTGGGCAATGGAAACGAGAGGATTTCCCAACCGACTATATTGCAGTCATTCTGGTTGGGTTCTTGTTCTCTCTGAGCGCCTTACAGTCGCTGTGGCTTCACTCTCAGTATTTGACTGACTTGAGTTTGCTTGATTATCATTTGAGTTGTCTTCTTCCACTGGCCCATCACAGGTAGATCCATCGGGTAAGTTGGCATCACTCTCGCTTTCATTGGCAGTGGTTGAGTGTTCCACCATGGTTTCACTCTCCTCTAGGCTTCCATATCCAAGTGGATTTCCACATTCAGGTAAGTTGTCACATCCGGTTAAATTGTCAGCTCCAATCAAGTTGTCATGTTCATGTAAGTTGTCTCCTCCAGGCAGGTTGTCATGTTCATGTAAGTTGTCTCCTCCAGGCAAATGAGTTTCAGTATGATCGTGATCATTAGGGTGTGTCTTTGGCTGGGGAATCTCATAGACTCGAGTGACCTTTATGGGCTCTTGAAGAGGTTCCTCTCTGAACCAACAGATATCCTCATCTTCCAGTTCTGAATGATCACATTCCTCATGTTGTTTAGGTGATTGCCTTGTTTTTGGTTTGCGTACATGAGTTGGTTGGACAGGTTTCTCTTCAACAGGGGCAAGAAAACCACAAGGGAGCAAGAGATCGCGGTGGACTGTGCGGACTGGGCCCTCTTTTGTTAGGGGTTTTATACTGTAGACGGGCAAGTCACCTGCTTGGTTCACCACAACGTGAATATCAGTCTCCCACTTGTCGGCTAGCTTGTGCTTGCCTCTGAGACGGACTGCACGCACCAAAACTCTGTCACCTGGCTCTAGTTTTGAGGGTTTCACTCGCATATCAAATCTTGTTTTGTTTCTTTCTGCCATTTTGTTAGCATGGTCTGTTGCTAGTTTGTAGGTCTCTTGTAGAGTTGCCTTTAGTTTTGTTATGTACTGAGAATGCGACTTGAAACTTTTGTTGTTAAAGGGCAGCCCAAATGCTAGATCGACTGGCAATCTTGGCTGACGGCCAAACATTAACTCATATGGGGCAAAACCGGTTGTATCATTTTTCGTACAATTGTACGCATGAACGAGTGGTTTGACATAGTTGTGCCACTGAGTTTTGTCCTTTTCCTCAAGAGTACCTAGCATACTTAGTAACGTTCTATTGAAACGTTCTACCGGGTTTCCTCTGGGGTGATAGGGTGTTGTCCGGATTTTGCGAATGCCCATGATCTTGCAAAGCTCTTGGATAATGTGGGACTCAAAGTCGGGACCTTGATCGCTATGCAATCGTTCGGGTATCCCGTAGTGGACTATGAAGTTGTCCCAAAGGGCTTTTGCAACAGTCTGAGCTTTCTGATTGCTGGTAGGGATGGCTAATGAATATTTCGTGAAATGATCGGTTAATACAAGCACATCCTTTACATTACTTCGATCAGGCTCAATGGACAGGAAGTCCATGCAGACTAATTCGAGGGGTCTGGTGGATTTGATATTCACAAGTGGAGCTGCTTTTTCTGGAGGAGTTTTACGTCTTACACAGCGGTTGCATGTTTTGATCTTATGTTCTATATATGCTGCCATGCGAGGCCAATAGAACCTTGTTCGGGCAAGATCTAAGGTACGTTCAGTGCCTAAGTGGCCCATGTCACAGTGGAGGCTTTGGAAGACTGAGTCACGGAGCTGTTCAGGTAAGACAAGCTGGTAGGTAACATCTCCTCCATCTTGGCGAGTTCGATACAGGATGTTATTGTGCATCTCCAATCGATTGAGCTCTCGGAGTAGAAGGTTGATGTCAGGAAGTTCAGCTCGCACAGTTGGTGGGACCTTTTCTCCAGTTTCAATTTGTGCAATAACTTCCCTCCAGTTTCAATTTGTGCAATAACTTCCCTCAGACAAGGGTCTGTTCTTTGTTCGTTTGTGATCTGTTCAAGGGACATATGGGGTATAACAGGAAGACCACCACAGTCATTTTCATTGACAAAGTCACCTGGAATGGCAGCTGCAGAAATGGCTAGCGAGTGAACCAAAGGGATGGTGTCATTTTGAGAGCTGCATACAAGGTGTTTCTCACAAATAGCAGACACTACTTCAGGACTTAAACTGCTGTCAGGTAGGGACAGGTGAGTCTGTGTGAACTGCTGTATGCGGTCGAGCTCTTTTTGGGACACTGCGTCGTTAAGCAACTCGCCATGTGGCCGTCCAGAAAGGCCATCTGCATCTGAGTTAAGCTTGCCTGCTCTGTACTGGAGCTTAAAGCTAAACGTTGACAGGGCAGCTAGCCATCTGTAACTCATGGCATCCATCTTAGCAGTAGTTAATATGTACGTCAGAGGATTATTGTCTGTTACGACAGTAAACTGATTTCCATATAAGTAATCTGCAAACTTTTCCGTTACTGCCCACTTCAAAGCTAAGAACTCTAACTTATGGGCGGGATAACGAGATTCACTCCTAGACAACCCACGGCTTGCATAAGCTATCACCCTAGTCTGGCCATTCTGCTCTTGATAGAGCGCGGCGCCAAGCCCTGTAGTGCTGGCGTCCGTATGGAGCGTATATGGCAGTTTAGGGTCAGCAAAACCCAATACAGGCGCAGTACTGAGCTTTTCAATGATGGTTTTGAAAGCAAGATCACAAGAGGGAGTCCATCGCTCGCCGAAAGGTGTCTTGGGGTCATGGTACTGGTCAGACTTAGCTTTAGGCTTTGTGCTTTTGCGCAAAGGATGGTAGCCTGATGTTAAGTCAGTGAGGGGCTTAACGATACTCGAATAGTTCTTAATGAACCGCCTGTAGTACCCTGAAAAGCCTAAGAATGAGCGGAGCTGTTTAAGATCACGGGGCACAGGCCAGGTACTTAAGGCTTCCACCTTTTCAGGGTCAGTCTCCACTCCCTCACCTTTACGTTTATGTCTCTACAAGGTGGGGCCCCCATCTATATCTCGGAGCTTCTCCAGCCCTATTCTCCAAAGCGAACTCTTAGATCCACTGATAGCGGTCGTCTATCTATCCCACGGACTCGTCTGAAAACAAAGGGGGATCACGCATTTCAAACCCTGGCTCCTATACTGTGGAATGGTTTACCCCCCCCACTACGCACCATCGACACGATGGCTTTTTTCAAAAAACAGCTTAAAACTCATCTGTTTAGACAGGCATTTGGGAAATGTTAATGCGTAACATGTTGTTTTATTTTATATTTATATTGTATTATTGCTTTTTTGATATGCTTTTATACTTTCTTTATGTTGCTATATTGTTTGTTTGACATGTTTTCTTGTGAAGCACTTTGTAACAGCGTTTTGTCTTAAAAAAGTGCTATATAAATAAATTTTACTTACTTACTACTTACTTTTACTTGCTGGACACAATATGCCCAAGATATCTGACAGAAGTTTGGAAAAATTTGCATTTTTCGGGTGAGAGTTTGAGCCCATATTCTTTCAGGCGATCAAGAACTTTCATTAAGCGAGCCTCATGTTCTTCAAGTGTCTTGGAGAATACAATGATGTCATCGAGAAACACGATCACTTCGCGCAGGTTCATGTCGCCCATACATTTCTCCATGAGCCGCTGGAATGTGCTGGGGGCGTTTGTAATGCCTTGGGGCATTCTATTAAATTCCCAAAAGCCGATGGGACATACGAACGCCGTCTTTGGTTTGTCCAGCTCCTCCATCTCAATTTGGTAGTACCCAGATTTTAAATCCAGGACAGAGAACCATTGCGACCCGATCAAGGTGGAAAACGTTTCCTCCAAATTGGGGAGAGCGTAAGCATCTTTTATAGTCTGCGCGTTAAGCTTTCTGTAGTCGATACAGAGGCGGACTTCACCATTTTTCTTCCGCACGACTACAATGGGTGAAGAGAAAGGGGAGGTAGATTCCCTGATCACGCCAGCTTCTTGCAGTTCTTTGAGGTGCTTACGGACTGCCTCCAGGTCGTTCGGATGTATGGGACGCGCTCTATGCTTGAACGGTGTTTCATCTGACAATCTGATTGTGTGTTTCACTTGATCCGTCTTTCCAAAGTCAAGATCATTCTGTGCAAACACTTCGGGCATTTGGCTTAGTTTTTCGGTTATGCGCTCCTTCCATTCAGCGCTAATAGGGGAAGAGTCAAAGTTATATGTTACATTTGACTTCTGCTCAGTTCGGGATCTTGGAGTTCTCACTGAGTGTTCGTGAGATAGAACTCTTTGATATGCACTGACTTCTCCGATGACACAATTTAGAGGGATTGTCACATCATGTTCGGATTCATTGGTGAGTATAACTGGTACAAGGTAAGGTGCTCGTTCAGGTAGGTCTATGAGACAAGGTTTCACAAGGATGTCACCAGGTAAGGCTGACATTCGTGGATACTCTAACAAGACAGACTTTTCACCGTTACCGGCTGACACAGCTACAGCACCATCTAGAACAACAGTTTGGCCTGCTGGAATCAACTGTGGCTCTTTGTTGTGCATCGTCACTAAACCAAGACTACTGTCTTTGGACTGTTTGTGTTGTGACTCAAGAACTTTTAGAACTGCCCTATAGCCATATGGCAGGTTCAGCTGCAGTTCATGGCATGTGTTAGAGTACAGCTCATAAAGTACATCTAATGTGTTTGTCCCAATTAGCACTAAGGACTGAGAAGCTGTGCGCACATCGGGGACAACTAAGGCAAGTGTCGGCACTTCAGCTTCAATGCCAAGGAAGTCCTTTGGGAAAGTGACATGCAGTTCAATGTAGCCTAAGTAAGGCACAGACTGACCGTTGGCACCCTCAACTTCTAAAAGTTCAAACAATGGCTTAATCTCATGAGAGGACAAATGCTGACGATAGTAGGACTCGGGGACTGTAGTCACCTGGGAACCAGTATCTAGCAAACAACTCACTGTGTGACCATTAACTTTCACTTGTGCAGTACTCTTCGTACCAATTAGACCTTTAGGAAAGTCGAAGGAATCTGATCTTGTGTGTGACTTTAGGCTGGCACGCTTTTTAGGTGAAGCTTTTTGTTTAACCTGGGTGGGACGGGTTAACAAAGCATCAGCCTCCATTTGTCCCGCAACGGAGGCAGAATTTAGTTTAAAGAAAGCTGGTCATTCTGCCTGTCCCATATCTGCCTTCTCACTCTTAATTCCTTTCGTTTTGCAACTACAAGGGCAGGATTGGGCTCTGACTCACAAGTGGCTACTATATGTCCATCTTCCCCACAGCGGAAGCAATACCAGGGCTTGGGCCTAGTACTGCGGCGGCTGGGTGGAGGTGAGTCTTCAGGTTTGGCATGGTCAGGTTTTTTATTTTCAGGTTTCCTTGTTCGAACTGTCTTCAGTGTTGCTTGTTTCTTTGGCTTCACAACGGCAGCTAATTGGCTTTTTAGATGGGCAACTTGTTTTTTCAGCTCTTCTAGACTATCTGACTGTGCTTGGCGAACATCTGCATTTGTTTCAGTGACCGTCTGTTCATGAGACACTGCTTTTGGTTTCGTGGCGCTAAAGTGTTTCTTCATTCGCGTGTTTTTAACTTCTTGTCGGTTTTCTGCAGTACGCAGGAGAAGCAATAGCTCTGCATAAGTGGGTGGCTCCTTATGCTTTAGCTCCAATTGCAACTCCGTTAGCAAGTTATCATCCCAGCAGCCTCTGTAAAACTGTTTAAGAAGCTGCTTATTTACTTCATGTGGTTCAAGCCCACCTCTGCGCACGGTGTGATTGACTGCCACCTGCAAACGAAGCAGATAAGCAGAGGGCTTTTCACCATGATCTTGGAGGGTGTTCATGAAGCGTACAAACAGTTCCTCACCATCTTCGACGGTGCCAAAAGCTGAATCCAGAAGTTTAAGATAGTCTGCAGGAGTGGCTTCTGGCCCAAGAGGGCGGATGACATCAGAAGCGGGAGCAAGGAGACTTTCAAGAATCTTATGAGTTTTTCCCAACTCGGACAAAGAAGCATCTTCCATCAACAAGTCAACATGAGAACGCCATGTTTCATAGTCAGCTTCGCTGTAAGGTCTGGGCATCTTGCCAGAGAAAGCTCTGAGTCTTAATGTAGAGTGAGCATGTGATGTCTTTTCAACACTCTTGACAACATGCTCGACTACTACTTTCTGAACCTCTGGTGGGTTGAGGTCAGTTGGACTCAACATTTGAGGTGTCAAGTTTGGTCTCATGGGGCGTTGGAATGTGCCCTGAATGGGTTCAGGAGGGTGAGGCAGTTCAGTTAAGACTGAAGGTGAGGCTCCAAGTTGTGTGGATCCTACCACAGGGCAAGTCTGATCAGCAGCATCATTTTCAGGGTTTATCTCAGCTGTCTCAGCAGCTTCGATGGTCTTCCCTATTGTGGATAGGGCCTCCCGCAACACTTCTTCGAAATCCTTCCCACTTAACTTGGCCAAACCCTTCAGGTTGCTAATGTAAGCCTCAGTAACACTGCCCCCTACGGTCTTAGTATAGACGTCAGTTAAGGCTCGAATGCGGTAACTGACATCTGGATTGTCAGTGGACTGTAAGAGGTAAGGCAGCTTAGGTGCTAATATTTCCACGGCTGCACCGGACTCGAACTCTACAATCTGACTTTTGTGGAATGCAGAGAAGAGTCATCATCGACAGCGAGTACTCTATGAATAGTACCATGTTGCTCCAGAAACTCAAATACCTCTTTGTCTTTATCTCTATCTGTAACACCGCTAACAATAATGGCATTTGGTACTTTAACGGCATACTTCTCGACAAAATCCATTTTCACAGTATGTGAGCATTTGATCAAAGGTCAAAGAGGATTCCAATGTTGTCACACAACACTCTAGGCTCCTGGCTGGCTCGCCACTTTTTTTATGTAACACTGGTGGTGCAATACTAGACCTGTTAGTGCTACTTCTTGCCTTCTTTGCATGTAGTGCGGGCAGTATAGTTACCTTTAACCACAGTACGCGGACAGAAGGGAAATATGGACCAGATCAGACAGGTTCTAGATTCGTAGGAGCCAAGGGTGTATGACAACAGAGGACTTGTACACAGTAGGTGTAGAAAACACAATTGCATTTATTAGCAATTATTAAAGTTGTGCACATTTAACAAAAGTAGAGCGCGCTTCTTGAAAACAAAATAAAATAAACCCCACAAATGGTCGACCTAAGGATATATTGTCTTTTGTGTCTTTTTTTTAAAAGTCAATTTCAGTCTTTCAATGTTCAGTAGTCACTCAGTGTGTTTGTAACCAGTCGGGTTACAATCTACCAGTTCATCCGGCTCTTTGGGCTGGGCTCGCCATCCAGTACTGGAAAAGGGATCCTCGATTCTTCTCAGGTCCTCAAAACCAATCCAATCCAAATAAGCAAAGGAAAAAACCTGACCATGCGAAGCAACAAATGCTACACGGGGCTTCACAGTGCTCACGTTGGCTCACGGCCTCTGGAATACAGTATCACTCTTATTATTCTCGCCGAAAAAAGGACTTTCACTATCCAGCTAGCTTCTTCGCCGCACGGGTAAACTGATCTTTCACCGTCTGTGTCTCTGGCGTATCTTACTGGCACACGAAGGCACGCACAGGTGTCTCAGCAGCGCACAGACTGGGGGGAGGGTCAGACCGGCCAATGATTGGTCGCTCAGTGGATCTGACAAACACACTCTAAAGGACTAAGTCCTGCCCCCACACCATCTATATACCACATATACATATGTACATATTAAACTTATGTTTACATGCTTTTTATCAGTATTTATTATAATTAATTTTGTTTTTATCAATATTTATTCCCATCGTGAGAGTATGAATATTTATACTTTTAATCCCGTTTTTAACACTGGGTTACAGATGCATCTAAAAGCTGCAGGATAGTAGCTCTTGTGGACTGGGATTGGGCAGCCCTGAGATAAGTAGAAACCCAGCCTAAGGAAAAACCAAAATACACAAGTGAAAACTTTAAGCGTATTAAGTAGGATTTTATGGTCAATGGTATCAAAGGCTGCACTGAGATCAAGCAAAATTATTACAGAATAATTCCCTGCATCAGAAGCTATTTAAAGATCATTATAGATCTTCAAGAAAGCAGTCTCATTGGAGTACTTTTGAAAACCAGACTGAAAAGAGTAAAGAATCTGTAATTTGCATAGTAAAGATCAGAACTGTCCATCCATTCTCTTCTGCTTATCCATGTGAGGGTTGCAGGGGGCTGAAGCCTATCCTGACAGGTCGCCAGTTTGTCGCAGGGCTAACACATAGAGACAGACAACCATTCGCACCTATGGGCAATTTAGAATTACCTATTTACATAACCCCAAACCATGCAAACTCCACACAGATGTGAAATTTAAAATTGAGGTCAGAGGTGACATGATACTTAGACGCAAACTAGAACATGATATTTTGAATCCCCATATTCCTGTGTCATTTCCTGAATGTTGCTAATACAAAGGTAGCAGCATTTTAAGCATAGTTTTAAAGATAAAAGACATTTTATTAAAGATTTAACTTATTTGACCTTTAGAAGTAATGTGATACTTAGAATCCTTCTATATTCCCTATATGCCTATATGTTGTCAATAATAACTATAACCAGAAACACAGAAGGCAAAAGGTTTACTTAACATGAATTCAGGCGTTAATTCATTATTTGTCTTCAAAGATTTTAAGAACATGGTATTGCTTGCTGTCTAGATGAAAGCAGTTATAACAAGGTTAAGCCAACAATGTATGTGTATTCATTCAGTATTAATCCAAGTGGTCTTTTTGCAGTGCAGTAACTCATACAGAGTTCCAGTCAGCTTGAAGCAGCACATTTTTACTTTCCCCCCCAGTAAGCTCATGCATCCTGAGCACCTTTTAAAGGTTCCAGATGGCACCAAGTGGAATTCTAGGAGAGATAAAAAAATATGCACAAAAGCTTTTATTTAAGCTGGTATTTATGATTAGCTTGTAGGCACTTGTGGTAAAATAGTTTCACAAGTTATTGATTTTTAAAGTGTTTATCTAATGTTAATACAATTTATTATATAAGCTGCTCATCAGTTTAGTTGTCTAGGTTACCCCACCCTTGGCTTGCAGGTCAGTGAGCAGCAGTCAATAAACAGAGGCAGCCTCTGAAGCATGATGATTGGTCTGCACTTTGTCACGCCCCAAATGGTAATAAATCAAATACAGTGGAGTAGAAAAAAAAAGCCAAAAATAAACTTCATAGGCATGTGGAGAGTACTTCTTTTATTTTAAATATGTCTTCATTGGTTTAGCCTGCATACAGTAATGCATCAGCACAGAACTACACAGTACATAGGTGGACTGCTGTCACACCAGTTGCAGCTTGGCCAATGTGCAACATCAACAGTCAATATCAGACAGCCAGGCCAGCAAATCCCTTCATTTAAACTCCATTTAAAACTACTACTTTTTTTTTAGATACAAAAACCACAAGGACGCCTGTGTGTCAGCAACTTTTTTTATGACAACACAGACTTCAGTTAGGCAGTGTGGTACTTAACAGTGGCAAAAAAATAAAATATAACTAAAAAAAGAAGAAAATTTATCGTCATAGGTTGAACATCAGCCATGTTGATTCTAGAGATAGAAAGTGAGCATCTGAAAAAATACACAATTGTAATTGATCCACAAAATAAATCAGGGAGGTTGCAATTTGACTGACACCCTCCCCTTGATTTCAAACATTTCCATCCTATTTTTATAAGACAAAAATAACCAAACTTCCAATTGACACGTGCTCCCACAAATCCCGTTGTTGCACCGTTCGACCTGTGTATGGCTTTAAATGGGGTTTAAAGACTTGGCAAGATGAGAAGGCAGTAATAATAAAATCAGATGCAAAGCTTTCAGCATGTACGCACTAAGTTTCCATCAGGCCTACAACATGCAGATAGGGTAAAGTAGTAACCGTGTATCTGGTGAGAAGATTTAGGCACACATGAGAGCTATCTACAACTGTTACTTGTTCTCTTTTGTGCCAGCTTAAATTCGCAAGTTCAATGAAAAAGTAAACACAGTGGTGTTTTACAGAAACTACGTTCCTGTGTCGCACCATTAAGGCCTTCCCTGACTTTCACAACAAGTAGCCATTAAATTTAACCTTATGCCTATTTAACCCAATTTGAAGCTGGGCAGGGATAAAAATGTGTGCTTTTAATATGTTTTTGTACTTTTTTTTTTTTCCTTTATTTTTTTTTGGAATACAACAAGCTGTCAAACATATAACATCAGTATGGGTTGGACTTATAAAGATGAATGTTTCGGCTAGTGGTTCATTGGTTATGTACTTTTCAGCGTAACCATGCACAACATTTCTAAAACACAAAGAAAAGCAATTCAATTAGCATTTTAAGATTAAGAACGTGGAGGTTTTTAAGGCTATGACCCATGGTTTTTCTAGGAGGAAGAATAAGATGGAAAAACAGAATCAACTCAGTCACAGAGACAAAATAACACAAACTGTCATAGTTTGATGAAATAAGTAGTGGAATATTGACTTGAGCCTCAAGTGCAGACTCTCCTAGCTTCTCTCCTGGTCGCCCGTGTAGGAAGTCCCCTGTGATGACAACATGAAGGAGAACATCTTGTTTAAAAACATTTTAGGATGTACAGATGGAGATACCTCTGACACTTTAGTTTGGATTGAGATTTAAGAGTCATCTTATCAAGCTTAAGTGTTTAACAGCAGTATATACACTCAGGGCACTTAATGGAATAAGATAACCCCCCACATCAACCAGACAATCGCCTATTTGGCAACTGGGAAGGAAACACTCCCTTTAAACTGGATGAAACTTCCTGCCACGACCAATTCAGGGGTAAGGGTAAAAACAAGGAGTGTAGGAAGTCAATTAAGCATAAATGCTAAATGGATGCTGTGAAACATATTTGAATAGGTGCACTTCTGGGATCCAAACTGGATTTAACTGAGACGGTAACTTGGAATATAGGATATATATGAACATTAAAAACAAGTATCAACTTCTAGGTTACAGAATTAAAAGCCAAAAACTTCATTTCCTCTAATGGCCAGTATAAACTGGCTACAAACAGAGCTTTAGCTGTAACATTACAACCTGGAGAAATGGTTTTGTTCTTTATAGCTAATTTCCACATTAATAACACTTAAAGTTAGGGGAGTGGCCCAAAGCTGTCTGGTGTCACATCCACTAAGCTGATTCACTGTCATTAAATTCTATTTTTTAGTATTAATTACACTAATTATGGGGTATCTATGTCTTTGTGTTATACCTGTAGAGTTTTAGGAGATTGTAAACCAAGCTTTTGAATGTCAGCTAAAAACTAAAGCTAGAAAAAAAAAACACCCACTGAAGTAGAAGAAAACAATGCTAACAGAGCCCAGAAAGAAAGTTAGAATGTAGCCATAACTAGCTACATTATAACTATAGCTACATTAGCTCAGTTTTTAACCCAAATTTAGCCAGTTCATATTCATGTGTGAATATGTTAGTTCTGTAACATAATGAAATGCTATAATAATAGGTAGTGAGTGAATTCAATACATGCTGCAGCTACAATATGTCATGTAATGTGAAATAATAAACTAGCTACTGAAGAAGCTAGCCAACTGTTATGCTATGGTACTGTGTTAAAGTAGGCTAGTTGTGTCCTGTCAGGACAAAAAGAAAAAAATTAAAATGACAAAGGTACAACAACAACAGCTCATCTGTGGTGAGAGGAAAGCTCTAGGACAGCCTGAACTTGTGAGTGTGCTACCAGTTATTTTCTCAATAACAACAACCCTTGTATTCTAGCCTTATGAGTTTATGGGGCTTTTGGGTGGCTGATTTTTTATTTGAATCCTTGGGCAACGCCAAGTTGCTCTCCAGGGTGTTCGTCAGAGTATGAATGTGTGTGTTTAGATGGAAAGCAATTAAGTGTAGGAAAAAAGTGCTTGCATGAATGGGTATAAAGCATTCCAAGTGCTCAAGTAGAGTCGAAATGCATGATACGAGAACCAGTCCATTCATCACTTGCTGTGCTGCCCTGTGTTTAATATGTAAGCTAGCTAAATGTATATCAGACTGTGACTTTTTACAGATTACTTACACAACATTAAAAAAAAAAATAAAGCCAGCGGGTTTGTTTCACTCCAAACCCAGCAGCTCTACATCAAAGATGAGGGTGGCATTAGGTGGGATGATGCCCGGATGGCCTTTGTTTCCGTAAGCGTAGTCAGGCGAACAGGTCAGCTTGGCCCTCTGACCAACACTCATCTAGATGCAGGAGGATGAAGAGGAGGAGACAGAAACAGGACAAAGGCAATGGATTGTTATTGAGCACTTGTTCTGCTAGAAAATACAGTTAATTGGATCATAATGTAGTCTCTGCAGTGGAAGTTAGATAATAAGCCACAGGGGACAGTAAAAATATCTTGTTTACTAATGATGCTTCAGTTTTCCTCAATCTTATCCACAGTGCATCTACTCTGACTGCTTTACTGCACAATAGCAAATCAATCTAAATGCCCTGTGGGTATATTAAAGATCACACTGAGCACACAGAGAACTTGAAGTTGCTACCATTAAAAATACAGGATGTCCACACAGGCAGCACCAGCCACCTCATCTAAATGCTGCACGGCTGAGCGGGTGAGATATGGAGCTGTGTCCTTGCTGTGTTGGTGCACAGAGGAACAGAGTTAATGGAGAGCTTGGTAAGTGAAAACTCGATAATGGAACCATGTCAATAAATTTATGTGTTACAGAAGCAAAATACATCTTCTTTGAAACCATCCCAGTTACATTTGCCTCTAAATCATGACTGCTGAAGCTGCCGAGCTTTGACTTTTCCCCCAGAATCTGATCCAGTGGCATACAATACAATGCAGAATGTCCTCTGAGGACATCTGAATAAATTCACACAGCTTATAGACCAGCTTTAGCTTCATTGCTTGATCATTATTTTATATGTGCTGTATTGGGGTTTCCGTATGGGGTACTAGATACAAATTTAAGACTGTTTAAGACACATAATAAAATGTTTATTTCCTTTCTGCAATCAAGTCAGTCCAATGTAAAACCAGTGGGAACAATAAGCTCAGCACTTACAGTGGGGCAAAATAGTATTTAGTCAGCCACCGATTGTGCAAGTTCCCCCACCTAAAATGATGACAGAGGTCAGTAATTTGCACCAGAGGTACACTTCAACTGTGAGAGACAGAATGTGAAAAAAAAATCCATGAATCCACATGGTAGGATTTGTAAAGAATTTATTCGTAAATCAGGGTGGAAAATAAGTATTTGGTCAATAACAAAAATACAACTCAATACTTTGTAACATAACCTTTGTTGGCAATAACAGAGGTCAAACGTTTACTATAGGTCTTTACCAGGTTTGCACACACAGTAGCTGGTATTTTGGCCCATTCCTCCATGCAGATCTTCTCGAGAGCAGTGATGCTTTGGGGCTGTCGCCGAGCAACGCGGACTTTCAACTCCCGCCACAGATTTTCTATGGGGTTGAGGTCTGGAGACTGGCTAGGCCACTCCAGGACTTTCAAATGCTTCTTACGGAGCCACTCCTTTGTTGCCCGGGTGGTGTGTTTTGGATCATTGTCATGTTGGAAGACCCAGCCTCGTTTCATCTTCAAAGTTCTCACTGATGGAAGGAGGTTTTGGCTCAAAATCTCACGATACATGGCCCCATTCATTCTGTCCTTAACACGGATCAGTCGTCCTGTCCCCTTGGCAGAAAAACAGCCCCATAGCATGATGTTTCCACCCCCATGCTTCACAGTAGGTATGGTGTTCTTGGAATGCAACTCAGTATTCTTCTTCGTCCAAACACGATGAGTTGAGTTTATACCAAAAAGTTCTACTTTGGTTTCATCTGACCACATGACATTCTCCCAATCCTCTGCTGTATCATCCATGTGCTCTCTGGCAAACTTCAGACGGGCCTGGACATGCACTGGCTTCAGCAGCGGAACACGTCTGGCACTGCGGGATTTGATTCCCTGCCGTTGTAGTGTGTTACTGATGGTGACCTTTGTTACTTTGGTCCCAGCTCTCTGCAGGTCATTCACCAGGTCCCCCCGTGTGGTTCTGGGATCTTTGCTCACCGTTCTCATGATCATTTTGACCCCACGGGATGAGATCTTGCGTGGAGCCCCAGATCGAGGGAGATTATCAGTGGTCTTGTATGTCTTCCATTTTCTGATGATTGCTCCCACAGTTGATTTTTTCACACCAAGCTGCTTGCCTATTGTAGATTCACTCTTCCCAGTCTGGTGCAGGTCTACAATACTTTTCCTGGTGTCCTTCGAAAGCTCTTTGGTCTTGGCCATGGCGGAGTTTGGAGTCTGACTGTTTGAGGCTGTGGACAGGTGTCTTTTATACAGATGATGAGTTCAAACAGGTGCCATTCATACAGGTAACGAGTGGGGGACAGAAAACCTTCTTACAGAAGACATTACAGGTCTGTGAGAGCCAGAGATTTTCCTTGTTTGAGGTGACCAAATACTTATTTTCCACCCTAATTTACGAATAAAGTCTTTACAAATCCTACCATGTGAATTCATGGATTTTTTTTTCACATTCTGTCTCTCACAGTTGAAGTGTACCTCTGGTGCAAATTACTGACCTCTGTCATCATTTTAAGTGGGGGAACTTGCACAGTCGGTGGCTGACTAAATACTATTTTGCCCCACTGTATTTACAAAGCACATGAGCGGGTACATTGATATCACTGACATCACCACCTCATTTTAACCAGCTGAATTTCATAATTGACAGTAATACAACTAACTAGTTACATGACCTGGAACCAGACAAGTAGCAGAAACTATGGCATTTATGGCATTTGCTCCAGGTATAATGATACTGTTTATAAACAGGAAACAATGAACACGTCTGAACAAGCAAACTCTAAAGGGCACGATTTTTGGTCCTGGAGCCTTTCTAAAGTCAGTTTTTTTTTTTAGGCTGGTTTTAGTCTGGGTCGTTTTGGCTAATCGTGAATGAATCTGTTGGACTGCAAGTCTGCAAATAGCCTAAGCAGAAGTCAAAAGACATTTTGCAAAATGCAATCTCAGTTTTCATTTTTTGCCCGGTAAGAATTTTACTTCGCACTACCTCTTTTCATATATCTGCTTTCATGGTCAGACTGTTTTTTTCTTTTGTTTTTGTGTCCAGCCCATGCGCCGCTTAGCAGACAGTTAATCAGAGTCCCTGAACTGTTGATTGAAATTCTTTGTTTTTTTTTTTAGTGTTCAGACTAATTAGCAACAGCATGTCTGCTAACCAAACTAGCTAGCATATGGTGATAACTTAGCACACCATCCTCGGCTGTAAATATGGTCACTTCTCGTGGCGATCGTGGCTCAAGAGTTGGCAGTTCGTGTTATAATCGGAAGGTTGCTGGTTCGAGCCCTGGCTTGGACAGTCTCGGTTGTTGTGTCCTTGGGCAAGACACTCCGCCTACTGGTGATGGCCAATGGTGCGATATGGCAGCCTCGCTTCTGTCAGTCTGCCCCAGGCTACAACTGTAGCTTGCCTCCACCAGTGTGTGAGAGTGAATGAATAGTGGAATTGTAAAGCGCTTTGAGGGCCCGAAAAGCGCTATATAAATGCAATCCATTATTATTTCCGGCTCCAAAAGAACTACAAAACCAGTGGAACACGTCAGCTTTGTTATTTCCATCTTCTCAGCAGAGTCGATGGTTGTTAACCTGACTGAAAATAGGCTGAATGAGCATAGATGTATCCATGTTTTATTGAATCATCATCAACTTCAGTGAATGTTGTAGTTAAATTCCACCATCTTGGACTGCAGCTGGTGAAGTAAGCTTTCTTCTGTTGTACAGCTTAGAACTGCAGCACATGAGCCAGTTTGGTGGCCTTCCAGCTTGCAGAAGATCTCCAGTAAGGAGTACGAACACCAGCAGCAGTCCAAGATAGTGGAGTTGGAATCTTTCCAACCACAGGACTAGATCCTTCCTACAAAGCAGCAGATGGATATTGAAGACCGCCACAACAGTAACCTACCCAGTGACTCAGCTAGTAGGGAAAATACAAAATGGTTAGCAGCAAATTAACTTCCCAAATAAAAGTGAGAAGATTATGGCCTAGTAAACTGAAGGTGGGTATCACTGGAGGGATGAATATATAAAACTAAAACGTGCTAACCCACCATGTAAAGTCTATGATGGAAAAATGTAACGCTACTAATAATAACCTTTTTACCTTTTCCCAAAGTTCTCCAGCCTACCTGCACTACACCCTCTTCCCAGCCTCGGATCACTTCCTGCTTGCCAATCTTGAACCGGAAAGGCTTGTCTCTGTCACGAGAAGAGTCAAACTTCCGTCCGTCTGTGAGAGAGCCTGCAAACAAGGAAACGGTAAGATGGAAGTACAGTGTGTGAGAGAAACAGAAACAGCTGCTGGTGCACGCCCTCATCCTGCTGTTGAAAAAGCCAGCCATTACCCCTGAACATGAACAATTACAGGACTAATCACTCACAGAATGTTCAGGCCGTGTACAAGTTGTTTCATAAAACCAGTGATGTCTTCCAAGCTTCTCTGGCATCCATCATCTCTGCTGTGTTTATACAGAGCGCACAAATAAAGGGATTCTCAGCATCTCAGAAATAGAAGCTGCAGCTGTCTGCATGGTGGGTTTGAATGTGAGTCAGGAAGATGCAGGCATGGGTGCACAGAATAGCAGCCCTCCAATACCATTTCCGCCATCGTTATTACTGTTATTACCACCACCGTGGAAGGGTGTGTGTCTGTGTGTGTGGTTGCTTGATGCAACATAACACATATCGATACGCAGATCAGGAGGCGAGCTGGCAAGATGCAGCCTGTAATCCCAGCGGCACGGTGGGGTGTCCTGTCCTCTTCTGGAAATCTAGATATCAGATTATCTGGACAAGCTAAAGGTCCCATTCGATCCGAGCACTGCAGTGCAAAGAACCCAATAATGACTTTCTCACACGCTGATCATTTCCTGGATGCAGAGCTGCTCCCAGACAGACCAAGTTTTGATCTTCATACAGATGTCTGCATCAAAAAAAGACTCGCTTGTGTAACGGAATATCCTGTTTCATGTCAAGATAACTTTGTAGGCTTGCAGGAAGGGAGACGGCTCAGAGAGGAAATCCTGCAGATTGTGGGTTATTAAAAAGGAGAGAATGCAGTCTCAAGCCTAAAAACAAGTTTTAAAAAATATGCTTTGCCTTGCAAAGCCCAAATGAGCTCTGACTTCATGTTACATAATCTCGAAGCAAAGAGGCTTGTGTTACAGGGTGAGTTATGTCTGTCTCACCAGGCAACACGCTTTGCCAAACTAAAAACAGGTGCAGACAAATATGTAGTCTAGTATGCTGGGAACTGCACGACATGATCTACATGTTACTCCCTTTTAATACACTGCAAAGCATGCTAATGATATCTGTCAGTCTGTCCACTGCTTTTACGTCTCAACAGCAACACGAGGAAGGATTTCCATGAAGTAGTGTGCAATTTCCACAAGAAAACTCTCAATGACTTTGCTGATCCACAAACTTCATGCTCCACTATGAGTGGCTTGTAATAAATTAGTTTTTCATATAGCACTATCTGAGGAGAATTTTAATTTATGCAAAACTTTGGCAATAGAAAAAGCCACAAATTTGATTGCACAAATTCTGCTAGCATGCACACAACCGACTGCTAAACCTCAACATACGGTTTTAGCATTGCATTGCTAGCGTTGCGGAGCTCAGATGGGAGAGGAGTCCAGAGGGTAGGGCTGCCACATTGAAAGCTCAGCGGTACAGAGGTTAGAGCGAGGGACAGACCCATGGCTGAAGATCGTAGGATCTGAGACGGTGTGCACGGGTGAAGGAGGTCAGACAGATACTGAAGGCCAGCGTATGGAGGGATTTGTAAGTGAGAAGGATCTAGTAAGTGATGTGTGACTTGATCGGCAACTAGAGATTAATGGGGGTTGGGGGGTATATGTTGCCAAAACTTAGTCTGTTTAAATGAGAGCCAGTATAAAAGATGGACACAGTCACTCACTGGATAGTTAGTCACTTTTCTCTATCACCAGTGTTTTGAAACCAGATGTGACGAGTGAGGGCTGGATCTGACTGTGAAACCCCGTGCTTATTAGTTAATAACTCTATACTCATAGGCTTGTTAATATTAATAGGTCAAGTATACGTCATTAGTCAATTAAACGGTGCTACCAATTTGCTAATGTCGACAATTTGTCATGGACGAGTGTTCATATTTTGGATAATCCTTCTTTATCCACTATTGTTTTTGCCAATCAGTTATGCTATCAATAATAATAATGGATTGCATTTATATAGCGCTTTTCGGGCCCTCAAAGCGCTTTACAATTCCACTATTCATTCACACACTGGTGGAGGTGAAGTGTCTTGCCCAAGGACACAATGACCGAGACTGTCCAAGCCAGAGCTTGAACCGGCAACCTTCCAGTTACAAGACAAACTGCCAACTCTTGAGCCACGATCGCCCCAGTCACTACTTTAGACTTTTTTTTAACACAGTATGATGTTCAATTTCAACCCAACTCCTCCCTGAGCCTGGTTCTGCCGGAGGTTTTTTCCTGTTAAAAGGGAGTTTTTCCTTCCCACTGTCGCCAAGTGCTTGCTCATAAGGGGTTGTTCTATTGTTGGGTTTTACTCTAATATTAAAGGATCATTATCTTTCAATATAAAGTACCTTGGGGCAACTGCTGTTGCGATTTGGCACTATATAATTAAAACTTAAATAAATTGAACCATTTCAGTCTTCATCTGCACCCTGTGGCTTTGGATTATTAGTTAGACAACAAAACATTTTATGCTGCCATCCAAATTGACTCCAGTGAACTGTAATAAGCTTCTTCCTTTCTAAACATTTTTTCTTAAAAAAAACACAAAAAACCCACCAAAAGACAACTGAGATATTAATTAACACAGAAAATAAGTCTTAGCCACAGACTGTGCTGTACATCAGTCCTACAGCTCTATCCTGGTGGCACAAAGGAGGGGTTAAAAATAAAAGATGTGACTGATATTGCTAACTCTTTTTCAATGTGACGAAGTGACCAACATTCAGTGTTGTTCACATAACGTGCAATTCTCCAGAAAATAGTAGAGGATTGAGCCTGCTATTATTACAGTCAGCCAGACGGTTATAATCGGCTCAGCTAAACGCCACCAACCCCCAACCCCCAACCCCCCAACGACCCCAGAGAAACTCCAACAAAGACAGAAAAGCGCTGGAAATCAGACGGGATTTAAAACCGTGCTGTCTGGGCTCCTCTGGTCTGTCTGTCTGGTCCTCTGAGTGAACCCTGCGGCGGAATCAGTCTGTGTCCCCCCTCCACCTCCTCATTTGTTAATTATCCAGACAAGACAAATGACCACATTCATCCAGTGATCTTCATGAGGCTGTAATGGAGCGGTCGGCCCCAGACTGAGGCGCGCATTATTTTACGCAGTGGTGAATCTAGAGCACCGTCCCCGGGACACACCACCACCTCCACCACCAACTCCACCTACTGTTGCTGATGCTGCTTTGCACGTTTTAATCTACCCAACACACCGAATGTGCGGGGAGTAGAACGCGACGAAGGGGTTAAATTTCCACGCAGCTCGGTCGGTGACTGACAGTAATACCTCTTTGCCCTACTGAGAAATCACTGCCTGGAAAGGTCTGAGGCACAAAATATGTCTGCTGTGCACACTTTGTCCGGCTGCACGTTGCTCTTAATCCAACCCTCACAGCGTCCCTGCGAGGATTCTCATCATCTCCTGCGATACTTTCAGGATTATCACGCTGAGCTATTTTTCAGAACGGGTGTAGGACACAGTGCCCACAGCCGTTACTCCACTCGGACGGCCTTCCCGTGAACCCGCCGGTGTGCCTAACGTGTACAGTGTGTCCGTGCACGTACAGTTTAAGTTTGTCACGTCAAACTCACCGACATAATGCACCACACACGTCTGTCCTTTTTTGGGGAAAGTCCGTCCTGTGGAGAAGCCAAAAGGGAGCTCAACATAACATGCTCATGACGCAATTAAGGCGCTGTTTCTATGGCTGCACGCAAGCACGTTAAAATGTACAGCAGGCTTTACCGTCACCGGGGGTGATGGTCTCGATTTCGACTCCCATTTCAGCGCTGTGCGTCCTGGAGCTGCTGCTGCTGTCCCTGAACACGGCAACACTCCTCCCGCAGTCAGTCTGTCTGCGCGCTCCTCCGGCGGATGTTCCACATCTCTCTCTCTCTCTCTCTCTCTCTCTCTCTCACTCACTCACTCACTCACTCACTCACACACACACACACACACACACACTAGCGTCAATGGCTCACATCAACACTTCCGCCCACGACCACCAAAGTAAAACCCAATCTAAATCACTGGAACGGACCCCTGGCGGCCACAGGCCACCCGTTTTCATATTTAGATGAATGTTATTAGAATAAATAAAATCAGTTTTAAAAGTGAATAATATATTGTTCAGATATTATCTTGTGATTTAAAAAAAAATCAAGATTAAAAAAGTTTGCAAATAACAGAAAAACAGGCCTTCAAAAAGGAAAAACCGATCACAGCGCACTGGGTTTACTCTGGGCACCAGCAAGTGCTCCTTAAATGCAAAAGCACAACGTAGCAAGAAATTAAAAAAGTTACGTGCCATTCATTTCTGACTGAAAGAAGAATCAGAACTGACCTGCTTCTTAGGTTTTTTCATTCTCCATGGTTCATTTTTTTCAACCTTATGTCTAAATTTTATCTTGCCATGTTTATTATATTGTTATTAAAATATTATTTTATTGTTGCTATTGTTCTTGTACTATTTTACGGTGACCTTGAGGGTCTTAAAGGCACCTATAAATAAAATGTATTATTATTATTATTATCGTTAAACTGTAGCGCAGTAGTTGAGACTGTTATGCTAAAGTCACTATAAAATATTTGCATGCCAACCGAGTCCACGTGGATGTGTGTGTGTGGCCTCTGAGATCTTAATTCATCTTAATTCAGAATACAGTAAGCTTAAACTGTATGTGAGAACAGGAAAGGAAATATTTAAAGTGGAAGCTTTTTTTATTCATGAGAATGATTTTAGGTTTCTTAGATCTAAACACTATACAGTGAGTCACGTAAGACAAACAATAAAACACTATTAGAACAAAGGGGGCCCATCAGATCTGATCAATAGTCAGATATTACACAAAGCTTGACACTTCCATAAATCCATCTACCATGTGTTGCAGATTGCTCAGACCTCCCTCTTCCCACACAACACTCTCCAAAGGGGCACTAAGAGGCTAGGAACAAAGCCAGCCAAGAGACACAACTGACAATCTCATGTCCAGCTGGGATCGTCTCCCTCCCTTTTGGCATGCCCAAATCCAAGGAGGACCCCTAGATTAGAAACCACATCATCTGCCTTCCTCTCAATTCTTACATTTTACAATTTTCAACCTCACAGCAGAAATAATCAGAAACCAAGACTCTACAGATATTTTCTTAAGAAGTGCTATACAGTGGGTAAATATTTTTAGAATGCCTTTGTTTTGTTAAGGAAGGTAGCCACTTTGAATAGCCGGCAGCTGTGTGCCAAGCTTTACCTCTGCTAATTACAGTTGGACAAACAATAAAACCTGCTGCCAGATGCAAAGAATCTGTTTGCTTCAGTTTTGGTGAGTTCAGTCTTAGTATTTGATAAGTCTGCTACTTAGTAGTTGCTAGCAGATGTGTGTTTAATGTTGCATTCATGCAGTTCATTGATGCACCTTATTAACCAAACATGCTAGCATGCAATAACTTAGGCTTCCAGCCTCTTGTCCAAATATGGTCACTCCTGAAAACAAACCAAATATTCTGACAGCCAAAACATCCAGAAGGGCGACGTACCTGTGACAACATCCTTCTTTTAGATACAGTCTGTGTGCCAGACTGACAATGGAAATGGCGGTATTTGGCAATAAGGTGTATACACACCTTTGCTGGGTCCATGTGTAATTTCTTTTGGGAAGTCTGACAAATGGAGGGATTTACACATTAGAAAACCAACATGAAATGTGGTTACGTCACTGATAAACTCACTGATGTCCCCCAGGTGAAATGCTAACATTATCTAGCATATTATAATTCATGTTTTCTCACTTTATAAAAGCAGCAGATATCCCACTAACAATAACAAAAACACAAGACCATCATTTCTTTATACATCAACCATAAAATGGATTTATTTCACCAGAGGTCCAAACATATTTTTGTGTTGCCCCAGGATGCATAGAAGATGTCAGTGTATCTTAAGAATTCAACTTCCGCTAACACAAACCAGTGTTTACAATCTAAATGTTCTTTTGCTCGACCATTGGTTTAATAATAAAGCCATGTGTAATTGGTGTTCATATATCAAAATGCCTCTGTCTAACTGGGACAATCTTACAATCGGCGTGAAAAAAAAAAAAAAAAAAAAAAAAGAGAAGGAAGTGATAAAAGGAGTTGATTTAAAAAAAATTATTCCATCTTCATTTAAACAAATGGACAGGTGTGATTGTGGAGATGCGTAAAGAAGAGTAAGGCTACTGGTACAGGTTTGTTTGGAGAGAGAAAAATCCTTGATGTTTTGTTACATCATCACCCATTTCTCTCCAACATGAATGTGTGGAGAGAAATGGAAACTTGTACAAAGCCACGTCATCATGCGATAATAAACTGGCTTTGGTTATGTGATTCTGGTCTGTGCTGTTGAGACAGAATCAAAGTGAGAATCTGTCACGGTGTGGATCTGCCAAAGCACCGGCTACTGACAGCTGATGGGCTGAGTTAAGGTCTATAGAAAAAGAAAAGATGGGTTAATGGAAAACAAACAAATCTTTAGTGAACACCTTTATAACTAAACTGTCGTTCAGACTGCATCTTCAGGCTCCGACAGGCTCTTACATGAACTCTGTTCCAGTCTGGAAGATTTTTAGTTTCGTCCCCGTTACCGTCTTTCACAGACAGGGAGAGGGGGGAGAATTTGGGGGGACAGGGCTGTGAAGCAGAGTGTTAAGTTTCACTTTAGAAAAACAAAACTGAGAAATTAGAAGTCCATACATAAGTCTGTTTTCTCTCCACCCTCGATAGGTCAGCAGGTTTCAAAGAGCTGCTTAGCCACACCACAGGGAGAGGGAGGAGTGGAAGAGGGGGGAGGGCAGCTGGAGGAGGGGGACAGGGAGAGGGTTCATGGGGCTGATCTTCCTCTCTCATCCTCACTTTAGCCGCTGGACGATTACAGCATTGAGGAGGTTGGCTTGCTGCAGCGTCTGGCTCTCATCCATCAGCTCCTTGTTGGGAAAGGTGGTCATCAGGACGAACTCTCTGGCAGCCATGGCGGGCCGGGCCGCCACCACAAAGTGCCGCAGGTCAGACACCCTGAGAGACACAAGAACACGGCAGGACAGGAAAGAAGGGTTATATGACAGGATGAAATCTGACAATGTTAGCTTCTACTCTTTGATACAGGACTGATTTCACCTTCTTCGATTATTTAGGCTGGTAGCACTGACCAAGCTAAATGTTGTCTACAGACTCGTGTACCACAGTTTGTGTATCTGTTTCTTTCTCTCTTCTTTAAGAACATGGTTTGTATTGGTGTAAAATCACAGTGTGTTGGGTTTATGAGACAGGGATTCACTGATTTACAACCCCCCAAACCTTGTGTCCCTAATAAGACACTTGAAACAACACAATGTCTCTGCCTTAACAATCACAAGGACTGGTTGCATAACTGGGACCAAATATCTACAGATCTTGTCCTCTTCATATCCACGTCCAGCAGAAACACATGCAACTTAAATTTTTTTTTACCTGTGGGTATGGTTGAACTTTTGGACCAGCCTGCCACCATCGGCAAGTCTGATCTGAATGTTAGTGACGGGCTGGGAGGGGTCGAGGGTCACTGAGGCACTGGCTTGGGCCTCGTTGGCAGCTTGGTCCTGCTGGGAGGTGGGCGGAGCTGAAATCAACTCTGGTGTGGCGCTGGAGAGAAAAGGGCAAAAAAACCCCAAACATGACCAAAGTGAACAGAAGTTATGAATGCAAAACATACACAACGTATACTTTAAATACATGAATGTCCACATCTGAAGAATAAAGTAGCTACTGATTTGGTTTGCAGTTATTTTCCAAACATTTGTCTGAAACACTTTAGTTTGGGTTTTGCTTTTCCATTTGCTGCTTGCTGATCGATTTTACTGGGGTTGTATTCAATCAAACATTTAACTATTCAAATTACATGCTCCTGCAGTCCTGTGGACAGCAGACGATTTCATGGCCTGAGGAAAAGGTTTTTAGCTTGAGATTGTATTATTTTCAGATAATCACCGGCCTATAAACCACAACAATGTTCTGGAAACTGATAAAAGTATTAAATATCCCCATCCACAAATAAATAAAGAAAATCAAATAGTGAGAATTTCGATATATATTACAGACTTCTTCCAGGAAATAACTTTGGATGAGAAGATTTTCCAAGCTTCGACAGTCGTGGGTTATTTAATTTTGCTGTGGTGCGTTCAAGATTAATGATACAGATAAGACATCGTATCCAGAATGATTCCATACAAATGTCAGGATTGAACCATTGCTTTGGAATTGTCTTCTTTGTACTTACCGTCAACATGCATGACTTATGCAGGTTATTAGTAACCTTGGAGTTTCTATGACCCATAGAAACCAGTAATTCATCCAGATGATTCATGATAACTTGAAAAACGAGGCAGACTGGTTCACTGGCCTTTATATGAATGAAGCTTGCACTGAGCTCAGTCAGTGCTTTTTTAAAAACCATACAATAGACACAATACAGCTACAATGTTAAATCAAACGTCATCCTCACCTCCCCAGCTTCTGTCCTTCACCGTCAAAGGCTTTGAAGGCCATCCTGGGCTTGGTAAAGTCCTCATCTCTGTGGTCCTCCATGTCTAGGTTGACTTGGCCCCCTCGAGACCGCTGTCTCAGCTCAAGAGGAATCTCCCTGTGGGATGAGGATGAACGGGTGAGTGTGGAACTAACATTCATCAGGACATAAGACGAGCCGAAAAGCAAATTACTGAAATTGCAAACAAATAATAGATTTCAGCTAATCTCACCCTCTTCTGATCGCTTCAAGGAAGTTGGCATTTCCAGGATCATCGTAGCTTCTGAGTTCACCGTTATCCAGACTGAAACCGGTCTTCCACAGCTTAAGCACCACATGTACCTAACACACACACACACACACACACACACACACACACACACACACACACACACACACACACACACACACACACACACACACACACACACACACACACACACACACACACACACACACACACACACACACACACACACACACACACACAGTTTGAGACTGACAGACAGATTGGTGAGGCACTGAATGAGACGCTGTACCCACCCGTTGCTCTGAAGAGACCCGAGCTGTCCACTCACAATTCAACCTACGTTCCTAGCCTTAACTAGTCACAAAGTCACAGATACAAGCATCAGAAATTATTTTTCTTTAAAGGCTGGTTGGGTGGAGCAGAGGCGCAGCTCCTCCACAAAGAAAAGGGAGCCAGCTGAGATGGTTTGGGCCTCTGACTAGGATGCTTCCTAAAGGCCTCCTAGGTTAGGTGTATGATTTGCATTATTAATGCAGTTAAATATAGTTATTCTAACAAATCTAGTGATGATTTCTTAGAATAACGCTCTAAAATCAGCTCCTTTTATTTCGTACTGTTGGTGCTGCTGAAACATGCATTTATATACTTTCAGGCAAACTGTGCTCTGCAGAGTGCATTCAGGCTTGATACATAATTGCAGCATATTTGCCACAGAGTGCCTGTAATAGTGCAACATCCCTGCAGGATTTGTCTGGTCTTAGTGGCTAAAGAGACCTCTACTCTGCCTACATATTCTCTCAGATTTATGGGCTACTTTTAGAGCCAATATACTTTTTGAAATACTCTCAGAACAACAACTTAAGTGCATCATGCCTTTCAGCACTGGTATGCTTTGTGAGATGGCCGTGAGTGCAGTTTATATAACAAAGCAACAAAACAAACATCTCGGTGTTATGTGACTCTACTCATCAGGACACTCTTTAGGATTTGATTAATGATTAGTTGGATTCCTGGAACAGGATTGATCACCCTTCATCTGTTACTGTCTTGTTTTATTGCTATAAACGTAAGAGCCCCAGGCTTTGATTGACTGAAGTCTACCTTGGAGCAGATTCAGAAACACAGGACAGGAAACAATGCAAGGACTGAATTACCCACAAAAAGAAAGAATATAATCTACACTCACATCCTGCTGCCTGTTGGAAGCTTGCCTCTCACCAGCCACATAAGTTGACTCCTCCTCAGGGGCTGCTCCTAGCCTGTAACCTCCGCCAACAAACGCCTAGAACAAAAAGTACAATCAGAACAGAGTAACTGATTTACAGACACAAAAGAAATCTGCTAACAGGAGCAACATAGAAGAGAAGGAGCCTGTCATGGACAGCTGTTCACAGTAGCTATACTTCACCTTAGCTTTGCTGGGCTCCCCCAGTCCTCTCCCGCTGCGGTCCAAAGGCACAGCTCCGTGTTCCTTCGCCCCCTTGAATAGATCCTCTACCACTTCATTGGAGCTCTTTTTCTTAGGAGGTCCCACAATCTGTTGCCCACTGCGCTCTGATCCTCCTGCAAAAAACCTGAGAGGGTGGGAATAGAGCTAGTTAGAAGTCTTTTATAAACAGAACAACAGCCACTCTGGGGAAAGAGAGAGAATAGTGTTCTACAGGGTCGCATGTCACAGTGTGAGAGTGAGGATAATAAAGCCATAATTGCAAAATAAAGGTTGAAAAACAACAGTGTTTCTGTGCAAAAACTAAAGTCCTTGTCCTTTGTGCCCAATAAAGACTGTTTACAGTGAGTCTCTTGTCTTGCTGATGGACAACTGGCCGCAGTAATCCTTGTTCTGTGCTGCAACCTTTATAAGCTTGGCACAGCACAGGATCTGGTCGGAGTGGTCCTCCAGCTCACAGTTGGTGTCTAGAGCAAAGGTACTGACCACAAGTAAAATAATTGCAGATGGTTCTGTTCTCTTGGAGGTATGACAAATAAACTAAGTCTATTGGTGTATGGATAGCATGTGTGTTTACGTGTGATTTTTAGGAGTAAGCTTATTTGGGTAGACTAAAAAACACATTTAGTGATTTATCTTTACTTTTTCATCCACCTGAGAACACAAGGCAACTGACTGATTATTCAACAGTCTCCTGGCTTTTATTTTGAAAGTCAACTTGCTGCTAACCAGCTAGCTCTGGTCTTTCCTGTCTATCCTTTTCCTTACAAACAGGCTAGTCAGGTAACTCCTACATCTTGGACTATAAAGTGTACATGGTTTTATTTAATAATTTGTAGGAGGATCACCACAGGAAAGACAAGTTCAGAATCTTTCAGACAGATCTCAACTGTGTGTAGAAAACTGAATAAAGCCTTCATGGTGGATCTACAGGGGGAAAAAATCAATTCTGAAACCAACTGAGAAGAAGGGAGAAAAGTGCTTAGATCTAGAAACAATGAATGGACTACAGACCATTCAGCACAGTAACTGTATGAGTGAGAAAAGCAACCATATGTTAGAACTTATTCAAGGGTGTTGGACTGGCTTCATGTGACAACCTGATAGAGTGGAAAGTTGTAATCAAAGCTAAAGGTACAAACATTTAACAATCGCAAATTTAAAGCACTTTTCTCAATGTGTCTTTTCATAGTTTTAAAGTTTTGATACATAATGAAGAAAATAGGCAAAAGAAAATGGAACATCTCTACTGAGTAGTCCTTTGCAGCGTATCAGCTGTTTGGACAACAAAGAAATAAGATGAGCATACAGTTGCACTGGAGACGGGTGTCTGGGTAGCCAACTATGTGCACATTGTTCTAGTAGTCAGGCAGCAAGACAAACAATGTAACCAGACTTGAAAACTGCACAATCTACAGTGCTGCATTATATAATTCTTATGCATGTTAAAGTGTGTCGCCTGGATGGAAACAAACTTAAAAATGATAGACATGAAACGAAACTGACAACAGGTGTGCTGTGGAGGCAACAACAAGACAACAACAAAGAGGGAAAGCTTTTGCAGACCAATGCTCTCTTCTTATCCCTCCTAACTGTTTTTATTTTCTAAAGCTGGTGTCATAGTAGCATGTGACTGTACTGACAGCTCCTTAAGGTTGCACAGGTAGTCCTGTAGACTGACTTGTCAAGAAGTTCTCAAGAAATACGGCACCATTTCTACAACAGGTACTGTCTCATGCTACCATAGAAGATAATACTACTAACAAAAGGAAAACTACAGAAAACAATTAACATCAGAGGTAAAGAGAGAGCAGCTGCTGTAAAACCATTCCCTGGTCTTGTTGTTGTCTGTATACTGCACCTGTTGTGAATGTCGTTTGCACCAAAGTCAGTAAAATGGATTCACAATGGTTTACACTTCCTAACTGGATCAACTGATATCCCTGAAGTTGAACTGACTTTGATTAATACAGCAATGTGTGAATGTCCCTTCACTCATTTTGAGCTGTGTACATATTGAAATAAAGACACTCCCCCCTCTTCCAAACTATCCCAGAAGCCACTGTGCACTGAGAAACAGAACCAGAAGAAATGTTAATTATAAATGACATCATTACTGACTCTGGAATAAAATGCTGTGTTCTTTAGCTCTGTTTGCTTGGATGAAATGAAAAATGACTATGAAGGTTATCAGTACCCCCACACGGTCCCCTTAACAACTAGTCCACTGCACTGATCCAGCAGCAGAATCTGTTGACACAGCAGGAAAGCGACCAGCTCCCAGAGAATGAGGTGTTACCAAAAATAGTTTGGTGCATTCTGGAACCACGCCAGCTAGGTGTGACTTTGTACCATCCATCCACAGCTCAAACAGACAGCAACATCTGTCACACCCATTCTGAAAGGCCTCCGGCACAAAAAGGTATTCACCTCCTTTGCTCGTAATTATCTATTTGAGTATTATACTGAGACACACTGAAGCTTTTCTGTAACTCAGCCTAAGAGAGCGGTGGTCTTATTTCCACACACTCACTGAAGATAAACAGACAAGAGGGAAGCACACTTACCTTTGGCCTTCCTCTTCATCACTCTCATCCTCTGCTTCATGCATTAGATCTCTGAAGGAGGTCACTCTGGGCTGACTACTGGACGATACAATTGTATAAATACATGTACAAGTGTCCTGTACTTAAACAAAAACGTCCCTCTTATAATTGTGCCATTACATTGTGATTAAAGCACTGACAGGCTGGATGGAGACTATACCTGGGGCCTGCGGATCGGGACACCGAGGAGCCTCCCTCAGGCTGGGGAAGTGTCACTATGTCATCATCGGCTCCGTCTTCAAAGAAGCTGGCAAGTGCAAGCTGAGGATGCAAAACGAGCATGCAAATGTGACAGCACGAAGCAGACAGTAAGATAATATCTGACGAGCTCCAGATGCTACAGTACACCGCTCCGGTAACACGTCAGTCAAGAGCTCACGTCAAACATTCTCGAGGATTAAGCGATTTAGCCACAGTTTCATTGACTTATTTTGTCTTTGTACACTGACGACGCTGGTACAGTGAAGAAACTGCCCATGTCTGTGTTATCTTACAGTATCAGACCACGCAAATACTGTGGATATGCGTTTATTTCCCTAACCCCCCCCCCACACACACACACACACACACACACACGTTATTCTCCCATGGAGCAGCCCATACGACCCGGGAAGGTGGCTACTAATAATAACCATTTTATTTAGCGTTGCATGCTAACGCTAGCTAGCATGAGTCAATAGGTTTACGGCAGACCAGCTTAGACAACACTTAATGGACAATCTTCTTTATGATAACACAGCAGTAGTTACTGCACGCGTGACGCTATCAGCTGACTAACTGCACGCGTGAATTGTTGCTGATGATAAGAAGCAGTCCGGCCATTGTCAAAGGGTGACTTGCACAAATTACCGGCAAAACCCGGCTAACGTTAGCCGTCGAGCTACTGGTCTGGCACCTGCCCGGTAACCTGAGTTTCCTTCATAGGGTCTTTCATACAGTCCACCGCAGCTCCATGGAAGATCACAGAAAAGACGTACCTGCAGATTCCAGCCGGCAGACTCCAGGAAAAAACGGGCCCTCTCCTCATCCACATCAGTAACAGCGACGAACTCCCTCACTGACTCCTCTTGGTTCGCCATTTTGATTCGCTCCTTCAATAACTCGTCCGCCTCCACCTGAAGAAACTAGCAACAGATGATGGTTCCTATCCTGTTACAAACCAGACAGGAAGCAACTGTTAAACACATCAGAGTCAAAAAAGAAAAAAGTGGTTTCAAACTGTATTTTATTATTTTTTCAACGAGTATCGACAGCTCTCATAATTTTGAACACAGTGTATTTTTTTATTACAATTTTCTGCGTTGTTAACATGATTTTAACCACTTGGTGGCGACATACCCACAGGTTAAACTGAGCAGTAACTCATTAGCGTTACACTATATATATATATATATATATATATATATATATATATATATATATATATATATATATATATATATATATATGCCACAGGCAAATGGGAACCATGAAGAGGCCGCTAGAAAGGCTGCAACCACCAAGTACCTGCAGAGGGTCAGGCAAGTCCTGAGGAGTCAGCTGAATGGTAAGAACAAGATCCGGGCCATCAACACATATGCCCTGCCCGTGATCAGATACCCTGCTGGGGTAATAAGCTGGCCAAAGGAGGAGATAGAAACCACTGACATAAAGACAAGAAAGCTCCTTACCATGCATGGAGGGTTTCACCCCAAGTCCAGCACCCTGAGGCTGTACGATAAGCGGAAGGAAGGGGGCCGGGGACTGGTGAGTGTCAGCACCACAGTCCAGGATGAGACAAGGAACATCCAAGAATACATTGGGAAGATGGCCCCAACTGACCGAGTGCTCAGTGAATACCTCAGGCAGCAGAAACCCAAGAAAGAGGAGGGAGACGAGGAACCATCATGGAAGGACAGGCCCCTGCACGGTATGTACCACCGGCAGATAGAGGAGGTGGCTGATATCCAGAAATCCTACCAGTGGCTGGACAAAGCTGGACTGAAAGACAGCACAGAGGCACTAATCATGGCAGCACAAGAACAAGCTCTGAGCACAAGATCCATAGAGGCTGGGGTCTATCACACCAGGCAAGACCCCAGGTGCAGGCTGTGTAAAGATGCCCCAGAGACAATCCAGCACATAACAGCAGGGTGCAAGATGCTAGCAGGCAAGGCATACATGGAACGCCATAACCAAGTGGCCGGCATAGTGTACAGGAACATCTGTGCCGAGTATAACCTGGAAGTCCCGAGGTCAAAATGGGAGATGCCCCCAAGGGTGGTGGAGAATGACCGAGCTAAGATCCTGTGGGACTTCCAGATACAGACGGACAAAATGGTGGTGGCTAACCAACCGGACATAGTGGTGGTAGACAAACAGAAGAAGACGGCCGTAGTGATTGATGTAGCGGTTCCGAATGACAGCAATATCAGGAAGAAGGAACACGAGAAGCTGGAGAAATACCAAGGGCTCAGAGAAGAGCTCGAGAGGATGTGGAGGGTGAAGATAACGGTGGTCCCCGTGGTAATCGGAGCACTAGGTGCGGTGACTCCCAAGCTAGGCGAGTGGCTCCAGCAGATCCCGGGAACAACATCGGAAATCTCTGTCCAGAAGAGCGCAGTCCTGGGAACAGCTAAGATACTGCGCAGGACCCTCAAGCTCCCAGGCCTCTGGTATATATATATATATATATATATATATATATATATATATATATATATATATATATATATATATATATATATATATATATATATATATATATATATATATATATATATATTCAAACTTTGCTTCTGAACTAGGATAAAGAAGTCTATAAATTTAACTGTGTTGGATTATACATTTGCATTTGGTTCAGTTCCAACTGGGGACACAAATCCCTTTTGGAGTTACATCAAAAAGAGTATCTGGTGTAAAGGCTGCCTGCTGGGCTGACCCCTTGTGACAAGCGAGTTGCTGGGAGAGAGAAAGAGAAAAGATCACCTCTTATTTTAAACAGACTATAACAACTTTCTAGCTTTTCTTCAGGCCCTGTCAGGGTTTTCATCTCATTTTGTCTCGTTAATCTGATTCCATTCCAACAAACTCTGACACATCAATGTGGGAACTTCTAAGCCCCTATCTCTAGTTTATATTTTTATGCAAGTGCTCCGTGAAACAAATGCTGACTGAAATGTCAAACACCCTCACCTCTGGCAGAACTGCTCCAGGAAACATGTTCCTCTGATTCCAGTATGATAAGCAGATGGTGAGAATATTCCCATGGGTGATAGGCTACCTTTGTATTCCAATAAAGTGTCTGATCGCAGGCTGGTCAGATGGCACAAAGCAATCCACATTCAGACAGATTTGGACCATCTTAATTTTTTTCTGGGGTGGGGGGGTGGGGTGGGGGGGGACATGGGTTGGTGGGGTTATTTGTGCCATGTGCTCTTCGTTGTTTGATCTTCAAGGCTAATTAATCTGTAGTGAAGTGAGAAAACCCTGCTGTCACATTGGTGAAGCACAACACCCACCATCCCCCAACAGACGCAGACAAAAGATGGAGATAAATAAAGGAAAAATACAGTGAGGAAGTTTAAGAGGCTGTGATCATATAGTTCCCCCTTTGGATGTTTTTAGCTTCAGGCTCTGCGTAATGAGGCAACAGCACCCAGATTCAAAGCAAGAGAGGGAATGATATCAGGAAGAGAGTGAAGTGTAAACCTGCAGACCAATGGAAGAAAAACAAGAAAAATCACATGCACATGATGTATAAAGTGAAAAAGGAACAAAACTAGAAGTAGTTGTTATCATGTCCTAAAGCCTGTCACACACCAACACACACTAGAGTCAGCTTCAACCCATGTCACGGCTTGACATCAGTGAATCTTGCCTCAGGAAATCCTGAAGGCGTGAGTGTTGATTTATGTGTGTGTTTATGGTCCCATGAGATTGGAGGCTGATGTTGTCGAAGTGTAATGTTACAGTGAGCCTACAGTTGCAAAATGTTAGAAGTAGACGGCAGACTTTAGATGTCAGCTGAAGTTAACTGGAATGTCACTGGAAGCATCTGATGAACTGACGGACAGAAAACGTGACCTCCTCCCCTCCTGTGAATAGTAAATACATAGTGAAATGTAAATAGTGTTTTCACCTTTAAGGTTCAGTGGGACTGGCACCACACTGATATACAAGAAAATTAAGGGTTTTAACATGTTTCTAATGTTGTAAGAGATTACTTTTAAGACATGGTATTTGCCTAACCAAGTAGTTTTGGTGGTTAAACAGACAGAACTAAAATCTCCTGGACAAGATTTCAATGTGTTTGTGTGTGTCATTCCCCGTTAGTGCAGATGGTTTTAGGCTTTTATAGTGGAAAGATTATTTTAGCAACACTTGAGATTGTTAAGATATTTAAGATAGATAATAAGAACACACAATAAATATTACAAATATGTGTCATACACCAAAATAGTAGTGGACTCTAGAGCAGTGCAGACAAATTAAAAGTTTGAGAGATTTATTAAATAATGACAAAGAAATACTGGAGGAGATGTCAGCTACGAGACTTCCTGGGGACCGTTTGGCTTATGAGGACTGGAACCACTGAGAGAGAGGAAGAGGCAGGTTGGCTCAGGTTAACCTACAGACAAGACTTCCACAGCATTGTCCCAGAGGGTTTTACTTAATTCAATTCTATTTTATTTGTACAGCGCCAAATCACAACAACAGTCGCCTCAAGGCGCTTTATATTGTAAGGTAGACCCTACAATAATACATACAGAGAAAAACTCAACAATCATATGACGCCCTATGAGCAAGCACTTTGGCGACAGTGGGAAGGAAAAACTCCCTTTTAACAGCAAGAAACCTCCGCAGAACCAGGCTCAGGGAGGGGCGGCCATCTGCCGCGACCGGTTGGGGAGAGAGAAGGAAGACAGGATAAAAGACATGCTGTGGAAGAGAGACAGAGATTAATAACAAGTATGGCTGATCTGGGGAGGATACTTGGAAGGGAAGCACTGATCTGTTTTGTGCCAGGGCAGACAGGTGAGTAGATGCGGTAATTCTCTGACGGATTCCAAAGAGAATGGACCAGCTAGATGAGAACAGGTAAGTTGGGCCACACAAGGAACACTGGGAGACAAGGAAATTGAGACTTTAGTTTGAAGGTTTGTGAAAAAACAAGAAAGTCACAGAGGAGCCTGATGACCACTCTAAGGAGGCAGACAATCAGATACTGGATGCTGGAGCTGGACCTTAAGTGCTGAAAATAAGACTGACAAACAACAGTGTGGCGGCTGAAAAATGGGACTCCATCCTCAGGCACATCTTCTTCTTCCTCCTAGCGTTTTTCCCGCTCGGTTGCAGGGTCCGCTTTTCTGCAAAGTCGTCTCCACTTGGGTCGGTCAAGGGCGTCGCTCAGATCTGCTTCGATCTTCTTCACGTCGTCCTTGATTCGGTCCATCCATCTCCGCTTTGGTCTGCCTCTAGGTCGACGTCCTTGGGGGCTGAGCCGTAGTGCTGTTCTCACCACTGAGTTCTCATCGCTCCGTACCACATGTCCGTACCACCGCAGCCTCGCTTCTTGCATCTTATCTGTGATTGGCGCGATTCCCATCCTCTTTCTAACGTCGGTGTTCATGATGTGGTCCCATCGTGTTAGGCCTAGGCACCATCGCAGCATCCGCATTTCCATCGTGTGAAGGGCTTGTTCGTGCTTTCCGGTGGCTGGCCAGCACTCGGATCCATAGAGGGCGACGGGGCGCACTACACTCTTGTAGATCTTTGACTTGAGGCGATTGGGCATTCTTCGGTCACACAGGACGCCGGTGACTTGGCGCCATTTCATCCACGCTGCGTTGATCCTGGCTCGTACATCTAGTAGGATATTGCCGTCATTGCTGATCATCGATCCGAGGTATTTGAAATGAGGTACTTTCGCCAGATCTTCTCCATCGACGCTGATCGTGCCGTCGGTCTGGGGGCCAGCCTCTAAGTATTCGGTCTTGTTGGTGTTGAGCCTCAGGCACATCATCACCTGCTTAACCCAACTTCCAACCTACTTGTTGAAAGTGGAATACCAAAACAGCAATGGGACCAGTGCAGGACCATGACTATATAATTGTTTAGCTGGAGGACCTTCTGGAGAAAATAAAAGATTTAGAGATTTGCTACCTGAAATGCATGTGTAATTTTTTATAACGACTACAATTCAGTAGCCTACTCTCTACTTAATTGTGGAATGGTAAATTCATGACCTTGCCTTAAAGGGGACATGAAACGCTACACATATAAAGGCTAATTTACACCATTGAGCCCTACTCTCAAAAACTGAAATCGATGTAGCTCTGTAAAGTTTTAAGAACATGTTCAGCACCATCTTCTGTCAGTAAGAAATGTGGTTGGTTGCAGTTAATAGACTTACACTAGTTTATGTTAGCTAACTAGTGACAGAATCGGTAACTCAGGGGAAAATAAGGACACTACAACTGAAAATCTGTTTAAGGAGATCACATTTGTGCTGCAGCAATGAGTTTTATGTTAAGAAACAGAGGACACACTGTCCACTTTCACTGCCTGTCTCTGTAACTCTCTGTCTCAGTGGCTGTTCGCTGTTTGGCTAGTTGCACTCAAACAAGAAAATCCAGCTATTTGTGATGCAGTATATCCTCGGCTTCTTAGCATAAAACTCAAACACAAAACTGTTGCAACCAGGGACACCACAGAAGTGATCCCTTGAGCTGATTTTTGGTTGTAGTTTCATTATTATTATTATTATTATTATTATTATTATTATTATTATTATTATTATTATTATTATTATTATTATTATTATTATTATTATTATCCAACAATATTCCAGTTCTAATCTAACATATATCATATATGTTGGCTGTTTCTCTTGCTCCCACTCTTTATGCTAACTGATGCTACTCTCTCCTGGCTCCCCCTCGGCATACAATGCATAGTTATAAAAGTGGTATCCGTTTTTTCATATTTTGTACAAGAATGCTAAATATAGTATTTCTCTGAATTTAAAAGTATGTAAATTGTAGTTTGTTTTATGATGTATTTAACATTAGTAGATATGATTAGAGAGTAGATAAATTAGATATGATTTCAGGTTCTATTGTGATAAAGTTACCATAGGATTATAGTTTCTGTTCATATATGTGCAATAGCATGATAATCTTAATATTGTATCTTTCAGTTTTTCTTATTAGAGGTAAAAACACCTTCCTATTATAGGACACAGTAATTTAATTTTGAACTGCCTTCAGGAGGTCAGTATCCAGCAGAGCGTAAAAGAAAGCTGCTGTTTGAGGTTTGTTAGTCCAAGCGTACATAAACCTAGAGGCCCCTGAACTTCCCTCCACCTCCCTGCCACTCACTCTTCTAAATCATGTACAAGTTGCACAATCGCAATTACCAGTGGTGTCATGTCATAAAAGAACCACAGCATAGAACAACTCAAGACTTAGTGAAGGTCTACAATCTTCAGGAGAGCACCAAATAAGTGATGGCTACTTTTGAAGACTATGCCATAGAAATTCAAGGATTTATTATACTTACCACTTAACTCTTGACTGGTACCAACTTGTATCAGTACATATTTCAATAATTCGTTGTGTTCCTGCTCTTTATTCATCCTCCACCTGCTTTAGTATTGTCAAGCATAGCAATATGCTCATTTGTCTTTAGGCAGGGAGTAGCTAATAGTAACAATTGCAGGCTAAAAGGTCAAGGCCTTGTGTTAACTGCCCTGTTAAAGGTCAGCAGAGTCACAAACAATTCATTCTGCAGAGAGGAATCCTGCAACAAAGGAAGCATATATGTGCAACAAGGTGATGCTGGGGATATGTCATAAAATAAATAAAAATCACTATAGTTTCCAATCAAACTGGTAATTTCTGCTTCGATAGACACACACCATGTGTCATAAGCTTTTATTGTAATCTGATATTATGTGTAACACATTATTTAAAGTTTACTTTAAAAAAATTAAAAAGTTTAATTTAAAGTTTATTTTAAAAAATGTTCTAAAAACACTGGGATTCTGTATAAAATGTCAATAAAACAAAATTTAAGGGTTAAAATCCACATTTTATTCATAATAAAGCAGGGAAAACATGTCACTGTTTTCTATGTTCTATGGTGAATAAAATATTTGCACATTTACAGATCATTGTATTCTGTTTCCACAGCATGCCAACCCTTTTGGAATTGAAGGCGTATCCATGTTATATTCTGTAATAACAAAGCAGAGGATTCTTGTACCCCTCTAAAAGTTAGTACACTTATATCGATGTCATCCCCAGCGGTGGTTTTTCATCTGTTGTAAGCACCAGTGCATTCACAGTGCCACACTGGTATTTCCCTTTGGGAGAATTTTTAATCCCAGCAGACAGACGTCATAGAAGTCCAGGTGAAGTCAGACCTAACAATGGCTGCCCTGAGGGTCTCTGTCAGCACGAGCTTTTCTTCCCACCTATCATGAGTCTAACCATAATTACAAACTGACTGAGCTATTTCTTAGAATCTGGCTAATACATTACTGGGATGTCACTGACATCATGCGCTAAAGTCACTGAGTGCTGGTGACTCAGGAACCATAGAAGTAGCACTTGTGGTTGTTACATGAACAAAAGTAGTGCTGCCACACAGACTGAACTACGTGTGTCACTTTAAAGCAAAGCATTCCAACTCCTGCATTCAAAAATGGAACGACAATTTCCGAATATTTGATGTCTTGCACCATTTACATACATATTTGCTATGTTTTGGTTCCCTTCTTCTACGACTTTGTTAGCACATAGAGGTGCGTGGTTTCCAGAGTCATTATGTGAGAGTGTAAACGAAAAGGAAAAAAAACAGCGGACATACTTTTTGCTACAATACTTCATGCTAAAAACTAACCAAAAGCCTTTATAGGCTCATTTTTCAACGTCACCAACAGACATTTGATTTTAGCTGTAAATTATTGCAACAATAATTGTGTTCCAGCAGTGCTTACAACTTTTTTTTAAGTCTCCCTAGAAAAAAGTCTGGTATGCTCAAAAGATGTGTCCTTAATTTGTTTAAGTTTTGTCTATTTGTGTGTGTTTTGTCGTTGCACCGAGCTCTCGGGGCCTTCTTTGGATTTCTGGTGGACAGACATGCACAGGAGACTAGACTTGCTCAGTATGTGTTAGATGATTGATAACATGTTTTCCACATCCACTTACAAGGTGCTAAGTATTATCCAAGTGTTTGCGTTAAAGGATTTGTGGATTTCCACTACTTTTTTAAAGAGAAGTTGCCAATGTGAACAAGATTTTCACTCTCCACCACTGAGTTTTCCCTTGAGTTTCGTGGGCAGGGCGGATATCCACACATTATTATCTCCGTTTTTTTTTGTTGTCTTTTTTCTGTCTTTTGCTTCTGCCCATGAGGCTGTGTAGCCTGCACAAGATAAACAGTTTGGTATCAGCAGGAAGAAGGAAAGAGGAAGGGCCTTATTATCTTCGTAGCCATTATATTGTTACTTTTTCCTCTTTCTCCACGGGTGCATCTCTGCATGTGCAGATACTTGAAAACTGCCTGTCTGTGCGTCCAAAAGACCAAAACCAGAGCCAGCTCCATTTTTATCTCCGTGGCAGCAGACAATCACCTGATAAAGTTGGCAGAACCGGGTCTGCAGGGACGAGACAGAAGCTTCTGACCTACATATGACAAGAAGTGTAAATTGCATTAGGTTAAAGGGTGTGCATATTGTAGCAGATCATAGAGTACATAAATCAGTGTACAGCAGCAGGGAGGTCACTCTGGCTGTAGGCACTGCAATGCTGTGAAGAGGGCCACTAAAAGGGATACAGTCCATTCTCTTATTACCCCAGCATGCAGTCATGAATCTGGCTGCCGCTCTCTCGACTGCCATTGAGAGATTTACTACAGCCAGGATGCTTTCCTCTGCCTCCTCCTCCTCTGTTTTCTCTATTCTTCCTTTATTTTCAAACCTCTGTCTCTTCCTTTTCCCCTCTTCCCTTCCCTGACACCTTTTTCCTCCCTCAATTTCCTCTCTTTCACCCCCCCCCCCCCCCCCCCCCACACACACACACAGCCCAGTGTCACCAAGGGTCAAACACCCGCTGCATCACATTGTAACTTGGGGACACACACTGACACAGCAGTGAACACGTTTTAATTAAACCCCACAGTGATTTACAGTTCACACAACAGCTGTAAAGCTGAAGGCTGCAACTGATGCAGAGTTCAAAAGAATATATATGTTGTTTATTAAATAGATTTATTTAATGTTGTTTCTGGTGCATTCTCAGGTCAGATTCTAAACAATGTATTATAGCTCACATTCAATACCTGCGTTCATGCAACCACCTTGAAATGTAAACACTTGTTGTAGAGATAAGATCCTTCTCTAAAAATGATCACGCAACTGCTTTTTAATGCTACTCTGTCGTGGATTATATATGAGACTTTGCATAAGAGTGACACAGCTTCCATGTCTGAAAGGTGGAGCCATAAGTGCCTTATTATTAAATAAAACACAATTTTCATTTTTCAATTAATAGTCCTAAACAGAGAAGGTTAAGGCTGGCCCTGTGATTTCTTGTGGTTTCTCAGTCAGACCCCACACTCTCCTGTCAGGTCCACTTTCAAATGATCACAATGGTGTCTGCAGCTTTTGAGTTCACTAAGATGCTACACTAAGCAATAGGATATGCCACAGTGACTACATTAATTTCTTGATTTACGGTTGAGATTATTTAGTATTACAAAGTAGTTATTCAGTTGTGATTATTTATACGGTAGATGAATGGAAAATGGTTCAGCCAACATTTTGTTGTTCTGTCTGCTAAATGTTTTATGGTGCATGTTGTGCATCCATAGTAAAATTAAGCTTCCCTTCGATGACAAAAATGTTGAACATACCAAGGGACACTGCTTATATACGCATGCCTGCTGAAAAGCAACATATTTGGATATTTATTTGTGTGTTATGTTTCACTTATCATATATTTTCTCCAATCTCCAAATCCGTTATAGATGTTTGGCGTCTAGGATGTGAATGTCTAAAGGACATCTTAGGAGGATACAAACTCTGGGGCACATTGCTGGCTGACCTAATTACACTATCTGTTCATGTGGAGACAACAGTGTGTTTACATTTTTGAGGATGTGGATAGCTTTCCGTTTTGCACGTGTTAGCAGCAACCATGATAAATTGGTCTGTGTTCCCAAGTTCTGGGACTGCAGAAACTGACAAGAAGCAGTATTCTGTGTAGTGCACAGTATTCTGGTGGCATGCACATTTAGTTTACATTGTTTTATCAATAATTTATGTAAGTTGCTGGGGGTGGACCTGGTTTAAAGGTACAGCAAGTAATTTTTTTTTTTTGGGGGGGGGGGGGGTAAAAATGTTGTACTCATAAATATATATTGATTACTGTGTAATTACATCTTCCAACAAATTAATGGATTAATGAACATAGAATTAAACTATTAAATATACACAAGAAGAGGCACTGTTTTGTGGAAGCCACCCTGATGTCTATCTTGAATGGGTATCCCTGTTCTGCCTAATCATGTTTCATGTATCTTGCTAGAGGCTGGCCACATACAAAGTATGCCTTTAAATTACTTGTTTACAAACAGCTATTTCAAATTGCATATGACCAATTAGGATTTGGACGTAGATATTTTCATCATCTCTTTCTCACTATGTCTATCTACTCTGCTTCTTCATCTCTCTCCTCCCTCATTCCCTCCTCATCCTCTTCCTCACCTCAAATTTCATCTCCTGTACTGAAATCAGGGCTCTAGTACACAGAAACATTCATAAACACGCTTACTTATTCCCAATTTTGTCGCAATTGCTTCTTGTCAGTAGATTAGACCCTCCCATCTCCGGACTGCTGACAACAAGCTGGCTAAACAACAACAGCAACAGCTGTTTATAAGCTAACATTATGCCAACTAATGTTAGGTTCTGGTATTCATGCAGAGAGGAAAACGGGGTGTAAGGAGTCAAGAGATGTACAAAACCAGCAGGGACAAGTTAATGGTGAACAGGAGAAAACAGACTATCTGGAGGAGTAGTTAGCACTGAGGGCCAAAGTAAAGAGCCAACAACAATAGACTTTTTTTTCCCACTCACATATGAAACGTGAGGAGGACAATGTGAGTCACAAACAACGTTTGAGTGTTTCAGCTGCATGCTGAGTGCAGACCCACACATCATCAGTTCATAAAGCTCAGTCAGCTGAACCACCTGATCCATCGCCTTTGGAGCTTGACGCCAGTCTCCAAGTTGGTCTCAGAGTAAGTCATTCAGCACTTCATTGTGTTACTATGTCACAATGCCTCTTTTTCAGGTGTTCACTTGCATAAACATACATTTATAAGTGCTCTCTATAAGTCAACATCATCATCTATATATATTGCTAAAAGTGTGTTCAAGGTTCTGTATTATTCAATTTGCATTCTAATGTCCATTGGTGTATAGGATTGTTATTTATATTTACGGTATATGCAATTTATTATTAGTAGTAGTAGTACATGTGCCGGTGTACCGGCGTCCTGCAGGTTTTAAATATGGGTCAACACACCTGAATCAAATGATGAGTTCATTACCAAGGCTCTGGAGAACTTCAAGATATGTTGAGGAGGTAATTTAGCTATTGAAATCAGCTGTGTTGGATCAAGGACACATTTAAAACGTGCAGGGCACCCTTGCTTTACTGCTATGTCCTCCCCACAGAAGGAGAAACAAGTGAGAGTGAGTTCTACACACTCAGTGTGAGGATGGAATGAAGAGTTTAGGACGGAGCCAAAGTTTAGGCACTGCTCTCACAGCTCTGAGCTATCCACCCAAAGTGCTAATTATGCACTCGTTCTGATAACATCTCCCTCTGTCATTCCAAATAAACAAACTCTTGTAGAAGCTTTTTGTCAGCATTGCATTTACTGCAATTTTTCTTTCTTGAAGTAGAAAAAAGACCACATTTTTGAAAATGACACCTGTACCTGCACGTCGTTTGACAGCTCGGAAAAATGACAATTCTACTTTTGCTTAACCATTAAGAAAGACTTAGCAAAACATAATAGAACCCAAGTGGGTCTACAGTATTATGACCCACTGGGAAAACATTCAACTGTCATGCACGATACTCAGTTTTTTGGGTTGTTTTTTTTTTTTTTACCACACTCCAACAGTGTCTGCGCCATACCTGAGATATAGGTGTATTGTTCCTTTAATGCCAAGAACAAAAAAGGAATAAGTAAGTAAATTTCAAAATTAAAAAAAAGAAAGGATCTTGGCACAAGCATCCTTTTTTCATTCAAATTTGCTTGTTTTAGTGTTTTGTTTTTGTTTTTTTTAACCAAACATGAAGGCATCATGTGGTTTTAGTTGCTTTAAAAGGAAACTTGAAATAAACAATATTTTAATGTTTATCTGTGCATTTTGGATGCAGGCACTTAGTAGTGGTAAATGTATGGAAGGCTGCATGTGCCCATATAAACAGACCCTAATGTGTGCATCCACAGTTGAATTTAAAAGGAAGTCAATGAGCCGGTGTAATCATTGGTGCAATAAAGCCCCAGGAGCTGCGTGTTGCTGTTAAAGGCTGAACCTAAATCAAATGAGGTTTGAAAAAGAAAAGAAAAGAGCCTTGAAATGAACCTTAAACCGTCAGACTCTTTGCGTGTGTTTTATTACCACACCAGACCCTTTAAATGTCCAACACTAACACTGTGTGCACTAGTACACACTCTGTTTGGGGTAATACTACATGACATTCCACTAAATGCCCCCCAGACAATCCTCCTTTCTGCAGCTTTTCGGCATTTTTATTGGTCGTGAACGAGACGAGACATCGGGGTCACCGTGGTAACCACACACTCAGCTGGATGCAGGAGCTCATCTGGCTGCATACGGACAGCAATGTTGTGCCCAGGAGGAAACTGCCCCAGATCTCAGTCGACATTTGTCAGCCTTCAGTGTCTGCACGTCTAAGTTAGTGCACAGTGGATGTGTTTGTGGTAGGGGGAGGGGCAGGTGACTATGGTCTAGTTTATTCATGTTCATTCATGACATGCATAAAATGATAGAACGCATTAAGATTTGGGCTTTTATCATTTTTTATGATACATCATAGTTTGCTTCTGCGTGAACACGTTCATGTTCTGACAGTTTCTTTGTCAGTTTTATCTAAAGCTCTATATACTAAATTACACGTGGAATGATGATGAAGGATAACTTACTCATTTTCTGCCCAAATGAGGTTTTCTAGCATGCAACACAGATGCTATGAAGTGTCCTCTTTTTCATCAGAATTAAAGATTCTCTCTTTTTTTTCTTGTGTCGTTTCATCTTCTCAGATTTTTTTGGAGGGGGATGGGGGGGGTGGATTTCTGTTTCAGTCATCATGCTTTGAACAGACCTAGTTCCTCTCAGTCTACGCATGTGCTTATGCAAGCCACCGACACTGCATTGTTACACAGCGAGAGAAAAAATGGCAAAAAACAAAGCACAGAGTTGGAAAGAGATAGAATGATGAACAGGATTATACAGATGCATGGTTAGTTACAAATGATTGTCCTTGATGAATATTTGGTGAGCCAAATGATGAAATCAATTAACACCTTAGCAGCTATGCTTTCAAGTTTATATAAAAAAAACAAACCCAAACAGAAATGTAGTAACTCTCTGTGACTTCATTTACACATAAAGGTCAGTTTACATATCATTTAAGTATCATGTGAATACAAAGGAGAGTCCTCTCTGATGCTCCTGCAGTAGCTCTGTAAAGTCTGTGATAATCAGCGCTGGGAGTAAATGAGCACACTGTTACATGTTACACCATGTCCCTGTTGCTTTTGCTGCACCAAAAAAAGAAAATCCCTTTTTCATTTGGAATTTTTGCGTCCAACTGTGTTCTAGTTGAATTTGAATATGATATGTTTTGCATATCAGGACATAAAACCTTAGAAGGTCTTAAAATAAGGTAAATCAGATGATTCCACAGAATCATCTTTTTTTCCCAAGTGTAGAGGTGGGGGTGGATGGAGAGACAGTCTTTGAATACACAGAGTGTGAATTTGCACCTCTTACTGACTTTTATGTGGTGTCTAGAGCTCAGCGAAGGACAAAACATCGTCTCTCTGAAATAAGGATAAAAAAAATGAAGAGTGGTGGCAGTAATAAAAACCTCCAGTCGTTATCTTGGTGAGCACATGTTCTGTAAACAAAGCCTTGAGCTCTTTCAAACAGCTCAAATTACAAACGGTGAGCTTTAAGCAATATTTTATTTTGGCTCACACTTGCAAACCTGTAAAGTAAAAACTATTTCATGGTAATATCTAAGGAGCAAAGCAAACACAGCATTCAATATATTAGAACACAGCATTACAGGACCTTCATCAGGTTGCCAAAGGACCCTGAATAAAGGTGTGTTATGTCACAGATGTGAATTAGACATTAGTTAGAGGGTTGACCTCCCATTACTGGTCACATGTCATCACGCTTTGATTTCAGGCACACACAGGTGTGCCCTTTCAGGAAAATCAGCTTCAGGGCAGAGCTTCACTTTAAACAGCCCCTCGTAAAGAAATGTTTTGTGTGTGAGGCGCAAACCAGTCAGAAAAGGCTGAGTTAAAGGGCGAGTGGCTAGTTTCAGACAGACATGAATCAAGGGCCTGCACCAAGACCCAGTGTAAGAAAAATAAAGATGATTTTGGACCAATTAATGATAAACATTTGATTGACATTTTAGATAGTTGTGAATCAGCTTCTTATCTTAAAGTCTTCACAGTATCATATCACCCAAAAAGAGCACTTTACTCTCAGATTGCTGGATTACTTGTGGTTCCTAGAGTTTCTAAAAGTCGTAGTCCTAGGTCTCTGAGCTTTTATTCTGAGTTTTGTTTTTGGACTTCTGACTTTTGGACTTCTGAAGAAGCATATCTGTAACCGGAAGGTTGCCGGTTCGATTCCCGGCCTCTCTGTCCTGGTCGTTGTGTCCTTGGGCAAGACACTTTACCCTACCGCCTACATGGTGTTGGCCAGAGGGGCCGATGGCGCGATATGGCAGCCTTGCTTCTGTCAGTCTGCCCCAGGGCAGCTGTGGCTACAACCGTAGCTTGCCTCCACCAGTGTATGAATGTGAGAGTGAATGAATAGTGGTATTATAAAGCGCTTTGGGTGCCTTGAAAAGCGCTATATAAATCCAATCCATTATTATTATTATTATTCTTTTAGATTTAAGACATATTTATCTTTTAGCTCTGTATTTGCCTTGAGTTTATTAGTTCCTAGAGCTTCATAGTTTTGTTATTTATATTTCTAGTTTTTGGTTTATTGCATTAGTTACCTTTTTATGTACAGTCAGTCCCAGTCTCGTCTCTCTGACCTGTCTCCAGCGTCTCCTGTGGTAATCAGTCTTGTCTCTGTGTTTGTTTTGTCTCTCTGTGTCCTGTCTCTGTGGTTGTCTGGTTTCCCTGTCTTGTCTAGTTAATATGTCTTAAGACCTTTTCCCTGTGTTTTTCACTTCCTGTTCCTTTTATTATCTCTCAGTGTTTGATCCTTTGGTCCCCCCTGTCAGTCATGTCTCCTTGTCTATTTATCTCCAGTGACTGTTTCAGGTTCATATGTCTTAGTCTGGGTCTCAGTCCTACTGACTTCCTGTTTTATTCTGACAGTCCCTCATCCTGTGTGCATAACCTTCAGTTTTTGTTTCCCTGTCTCGTCAGATTCTGTTCAGCTGTGTTCCCAGGTGTGTTCACTCTACCATAATCTCCTCCTGTGTATATATTGTCATGGTGTATGTAATTTGTGTCAGTCTTTTTTGCCTCTGGTTTGTTCCAGCCTGGGTGTGTTCTTGTCTTTGCTGTTTTGCCAGCACAAATAAACACTGTGATTTAATATTTATTTCTGTCTGTCATGAGTCCTGCATTCTAGGTCCACCTGCTGCTGCCACACACCCCACTTCATGACACTAAAAGTAGAATGGGAGGCAGAGGCTTCAGTTTGCAGACCACTGTTCTGTGCAAAGAGCTCTGAGTTTGGATTCAGGAGACAGACACTTTTTCTACTTTTAAGATTAGATGTAAAACTTTCCTTTTTGATAAAGCACATAGTTAGGGCTGGATTAGGTGACCTCGAACCCTCCTTTAGTTATGGTGGAATAGACCAAGGCTGTTGGGTGCTTACAATGATGCACTCAGTGTTTCTCTTCACTAAGTTCTTTTCACTCAGTATATCTTTGTACACCACCCCGGATTTCATCATTAGTTATTATTAATCTCTGGCTCTCTCCCACAATGTAGCTTTGTCCTGCCTCCCTGCTCCCATTCCTAACCGGTCATAGCAGATGACTGCTCCTACCTGAGCCTGGCTCTGCTGGAGGTAGGAAGGATGTTTTCCTTCCTACTGTCACCAAGTGCTTGCTCACAGGGGGGCATCTAATTGCCTTGGTTTATTCCCTATTCATTTAGCACCATAGAGCGACTGTTGTGATTTGGAAGTATAAAACTGAGTTTAATTCAGTTGAATACTACCATCTCATAGCAAGAAGGCTCTGAGTTGTTGAAGGTTTTGTAGAATGGAAGAGGATAGCTATTTTATTGTCATTCAGAACATACACCAGCTGGTGCACATTACAATGAATTTTTGCATTTACTTGCCATTGGATTAATACAACATAAATAAATCTCCAATATCAAATATATATGTGTAAGAATATAAGAAAAATGTGTCTACATACAAACATAGAGGAAAAAGAAAAAAATTGTCCTTTCACTTATACTAATAAGTGCAATTTAAATTTATCTTCCAGTCTTCATTACCTTAGGTGCTTTGCTGTAGAATCATCTGCCGTGTAGTTTATAGTGCATTTCATTGTTCCAATAAAGTTGTGCTTTGAATTTTGTATATTTTCACTGTGTGTCAAAACTGGTGGTTCAGCCTTCTAAAAAGTCTCAGCTGAGCCTTTTGTTCTATTCTCATTCAAATTAAGGGCTTTGTACATGGCAGTGTTATTCAAATGCTTACATGTATGCCAGGTCAAAAATAGCAGTGAGACACCGCGTTATTTGAGCTATTCACTTCTCACCCTCATTCAAATCAGTTTTAAGCAGGGAGAAGCAGGCTGAGAAAAGCCGGCCAAAGTTGTGCTGCAGACACTTGGTGTCAGTTACAGAGTCGGCCAGCACAGAGAAAGCGATACCCGGCCTGTGTGTGAAGATAACAAGGAGACAGAGGCACGGCACCAATCGCACATGAAAAGGATTTTGGAGGTTGAGTCGAGGTTCTTTCTCCCCGGAGTCCCCTCCACCCTCTGCCACGCACACATGTATACACACACCAGGCATCACACACTTCTTCCCTGTCTTTCACTCTCTTTCATACATACACATGTAGCTCCTGGCTGCCTCCTCCTCCTCCTCTCTGATTCTCATGAAGACAAAACAAGTCCTTGGATCCTGCGACACAATTGCTGCCGTGCTATCTTTGTACATTTCCCTGCTGTCTCCTACTTTTTTCTTTTTCTCCCAAGCTGCCTATCATCCCTCTCCCGTTCTCCCCTCCCATTTATATGCTCTTTCTCAGCTTTTTATCTTTTTCGATTTCATTAAACAAGTGCATGACAGTTCCCATCTTGTTTCAGTGTCATTCTCAATAAGTTAAGAATCGAGATAAATATAGTCTTTTCTATGTGACAACTTCTTCTACCGAGTTTGATCCCCACTTCCTCTTTTCCCTCGCCCCTGTTTCTCCTGGTGGGGTTTCCTCCAGGTCTTCCAGAGATCTGCATTATCAGACAGGAAGTAGTTGTGAGTGGCTTCCTGTCCTACATACCCAAGCCAGCATAATGGTGCCAAAGCAAAAAGGAAAAGTCAGACTGTTTATGAAATATGCAGTGGATACAGCCAAGAGCTTGTTTGAGCATAACATCAATTTTTAATTGAGGGCCTCAAGAGGCATTCTTTACTATATTTTGCTGTGCCTTATTTGGGTCTTAATGGTTTTATGTGTGTATTTATACTAGTATAATTACCCCGTGTTTTCCTAACTGCACAGAACATGGTTTGAGGGATACTAAATTAAATATTTCTGCATTCACCTCCAAATTTACTGAGAGTTAGTGTCATTTTAATGAAGGTGGGTAACAGTATTGTGTAAAACATGCAGATAAAACAGTGGTCCATTCATTCCTACAGCTGTGGGCTTTTGCAGGCGTTGACCTGTTTAGGCTCAAAGAGCCTCTACAGAGGTCTTGTAAGGGGAACCAAGAACACTCACATCCAAGATTTTGGATATTTTCCAACAGTCCTTTTTTGATAAGTTCAGTTTTTTGTTTTGTTTTTTATAAAGAATGTTTGTAACTGACCAAAGTGATCCAGATGTTTCTGTGTGATAGTTATAATAGGAGCTGTTTGAACTCTCCACATGGTAAGGAAAGGAGCTTCAATCCTTCTTTTATTACCTTCTTTACCAGACCATACTTTGTAAAACGAGAAGAGAAAATGCGTACTATAATTCATTACAATGATAAACAGAACTGACAAAGTGCCACATTTAATGTAAATGTTGATTATGTATTGATCATGTTGATTAAGGCATTTTCCATTTTATGTCATAACCTGCTAAAATATTTTGAATTTTCAACAGCAGGCTGTTAAACTGAACATGACTTCTTGCAAAAGAACATAGATTTATACAAGCTTCCTAAATCTAGATTATGAGTTATATTAGTAATTTGTTTTGCATTAGTAATGAATGCTGTTTTATTGCAGTCTTTAGGATTAATTTAATTTTATTAATTTCTTTTTAAATTTTTATTGGGGCGATCGTGGCTCAAGAGTTGGGAGTTCACCTTGTAATCGGAAGGTTGCCGGTTCGAGCCCCGGCTTGGACAGTTTCGGTCGTTGTGTCCTTGGGCAAGACACTTCACCCGCTTCTGGTGGTGGTCAGAGGGCCCGGTGGCGCCAGTGTCCGGCAGCCTCGCCTCTGTCAGTGCGCCCCACACTGAAAAAAAAAGTTCTTTCAATTTACTTGATTTTATTGTGTACATCGGTCCCACATAATATGAATAAGTATGACTGACTTAATTTTCCACTTTCCCTCAAGTAATTAAAGCTTGCCAAATCAAAGTATTTTATTTACATCAGATTACTTTAAAAAATCATGTTTGTTGTACTAATATTAATCTATTATCATAATATCAATGTATTGCATAATGTCAATATATTTTAATGTTTAACACCAACTTATTTTTATTTGCCAGTGGTATGCAATGATATTATGTAATGTAAACACATTGCAATTATGTTCCTGCAACACAAATTATGGCTTTAAATCCTGCTTAATTTTTTCAATTGAAATATTAACTGATCATTATTGACAAAAAAGGCAAAGACTGTGAGTGCTACTGAACAGTTCACCTTTATTAAACTGTAACAGCAGTGAAAGCAGCAATTCTGCCATGAACAAGTCCAAAATCACATCCATATAAACTTGTTAACACATTTTTAAAGATAGCCTGCAGAAATAACTAAAAGAAAAAGTTAGTTTGAGAATATATTTGCAAATATTTCACAAAAAACTGACCTTAGCAGCAAATAAAAGAAAGTGCTTATAGATGATCCTGTCATCTCTTACATATAACATTTGTATTAATTACACAATTGAAAATGTAAACTAAATTAAGACTACCTGAAAAAAAGCAACACGCTTTTATGAATAAACAGATTTACACAAATATAACTTGTGTGTTATTTGACAACAGTTTCAGCTTCTGTACAAGTATTTACCTGTACAAGATTTCAACTAAGTTGAGCCTTAAATGACATTGTTACATAACTAATACCAAACACCTACATGAATTTTAATCTTCATTTTAAACATGTAAGCAGGACATTAAGGTTGACTTAGAACATATTGCTAAAAATCGTCAGTAAAAATTTCTTACAACATGACTGCATTGCAGTCACATGAGGGGAAAGCAATAAAAACATAAGCAGTATAACGTTACTGAACACAAAATGAAAAACTGCAAAGAATTGCAGAAGTGCAGTCTTTGACTTCTCAATGAAACAGATGGTTTTTGAAAGCAAGAACTTTAGAGAGTTTAGCTCCATCCAGTTCCATGAAAACCTTCTGGAAAACGTCAAAGTTGTAGCGAAGGTCCGCAGGGTAGGCAAGGTTTAATGCATACATGAGTCCAAATAGCATTATCACAGCAAATGCTACATTATCCAAAGTCTTCGCCACCCTGATGCCTGCAAGGACAACTCTTGTTCATCTGCTGAAGCTTGCTCTTTAAGAAGATAAATTCAAACAGTGGTGTCTTCAACAGTCTCACTGATGGCACGTTCTTCCATGCCCTGTAAAAAAGAAGCCATGTTAGTCATTTCATGCCAAGTAAGTAATATGACACACTGTGGAAAGTCTGAAAAAAAAGAAAAAAAAAAGGAATGAGCTTCAAAGGTTTAATACCTGGAAGAAGGCTGCAATCACTCATGCTGAAGAAATGGGCTGTGCCTTAACCATTTTAGGCTAATACCACAAGAACACCGTGTATGAGGCAAACCTTACCTCATGGAAATCAAATAGAGCAGGCCATCTTGCCATGAAAGCCTCCACCATTGGTGCATCACGAACACCTTCATGTCTTCTGTATGAAAAAGTCTTTTCCATCTTGAGTTTCACCAACTCTGTTACTCTTTTTTATGTCCATGTTGTGGGCTTTGACATGTCAATAGCTTTAAGAGTCCCTTTGTCTGCTACTTCTGAAACTGAGGTAAGGTTAAGAAACTCATTCCCAAACAAGGAATCCATAAACTGAAGTCTGAAACTGCCCTGAAGACAACACTGTCTCTTGACTTCAACGATGAGATCCTCAGTTGATTCAGGCGCTCCATTAGAGAGTGAGCCTTCGACAGGTTCCGTCAGCCAAAACAGTCTTTAGGACCATAGGACTCTGTAGGCAACAAAGAATTACATATCAGACATTCAGAAAGAATCATTTCAGTTTAGTTTTCATAAAGCTATCCATACCCAATACTCAAAGTTATAAAGATCAGACATAAAAAAGAAGAATTTATCTAATGAAATACATGCGACTGAACCTATTACACTTATATGAACACCTTTTATTTCTATATGCCTTTTTAAAGTCACAATGTGGACTGATCCAATCTCATAGTCAACCAATGGATAAGTATCAAGGAATTTACAGAGTGAAATGAGAGTGAATATTCTTGTGGATACTGGGCGGAGCTCAAAAGCTCTGTCGTGCTCTCTGTACCAGCCACCAAGCTCTCTGACAATGTAGAATATGCTGTGATACAATGCAGATATGGTTTTTCAGTATTCTGGCAATCCACCTGCTGCCCTTTGGGCCAGTACCATTCCATTTCTATAAGTTATGCCCTTTAATGTCACACACTGTGCAAGGTTGACCTCTAGAATGTCAGGGAATATGTACCTAATGACTTAAGCTATCTCCTCTTTAAGCAAATCCACTAGAAAGGCCGATACAGCTGAGCTCTCTAATTCAGACTTGCCAAGAGATGGGGAGTTTAGATGGTAAGCTATCATCATCTGATGTTTTGACTTCTGTAATCATAAAGGTAAAAATTCCACCATCACAAAAAACATTAATTTTAATTGAAAAAAGGTATTCCAGTCCAGAAGAGCATCAAAGGTTTCTTTAAAGTACCAATCTTTCCCTCATTTATACATAATGTATAAATGAGCTCACATATGTTCTACACAAAGTAGAAAAAAAAGGGGGGGGGGGGGATCCTAATTTTTGTTAGGACGATGTTGGAAAATTCACAATACATCACTTAATAAGACATAGTCTGTTGAACAAACTTATCTCCTTGTAGATATCTGCTGTATTATTTGGCCGTGACCAATAGAATAGTCAAGTAAGTGACACTTCACCTAAAACAATGACTAAATGGAAAAATGATTTGGCATTTATGGGCACAGGTTCTTAAACCCACGTCTAAGGTGGCAGGATACTTATTATAACTTGAGTGCATGTCATCAGCAATAATTAAGGTATGGCACTGTGGCCCTCCCAGCTTCTGAAACTGACGGTTACAGCCAGACTAATTAGCCAATGTAGCCATAATAACTAGCACCAGTAACACAAACACTATTGTGCTCTCTCAGTGACGTTTTAACTTGCTAAGCCATCAAAAACGTCAGTGCTCTCTGTCACATGCATAAATTCCATATCTGACCGACAACAGCTGCTTTCTCCCGACTATGTGCAATTTGTTAATATTTTTCAGCTTTAGCCACAAAGCTAATACCAACTTTAGCTAGCACTGTAAAAACAACATGTAGATGCATTACAGATTACTTTTTATATAGCATGCACTACAACAATTCTGTGAAAACGTACCCAACTAAAACAAATGTATTTAAATTACTTACCTTCTCAGTATGCCTGACTCGGTGCCAAAGGTCGCATGTGGCTGAACAGTCTTCCAGAATCTGGCGGTCAATTGCGCTCTCCTTAAATTATGTTGTTGTCTTATTGGATAAGACTCTAGGTCGTATTATCCAATCATATTTAGTTGTTGTCTTTGAATATATTGCATCATTTCCGGTTGTGGTCAAACATGATTACAATGGTTTTAGTATTCTAATTTAGTCACTTTAAATCAATGCAAGAAAAATGAGTAGTCTCAGTATTGTTTATAATCAAGTAAATGGTACTTTATTTAATCATGTAAATAAGAGAAACATGAAAAGCTTGTGTAGCATTAACTAAATTCATTTGTGCAAATTCAAAAGCCTGCCAATTCCCGTTTTTTCAGTGCAGGGTGGCGGTGGCTACAACGTAGCTTGCCATCACCAGTGTGTGAATGTGTGGGTGAATGGGTGGATGACTGGTTGTGTAAAGCACTATACAAATACAGGCCATTTACCATTTATACATGAGTTACACTGGTGCTAAAGAGAACCACAGAATCCATAAATGGTAAGATGACAGCTTTACAAAGGGCTTAAAAAAGTGCAACAAACTTGCTTTCTAGGCTGAATGAAGATCTTCTAATTTCTGATTTGACTTTCTTTTTCAGTAGAGCCACTATATCTCGTGTCAAATGGGACGAGGATGTAATACTATAAACAAGATAATAGAGTAGAGTTCAGATCGCTGCTCTGTGTTGTGTTGGCACAAGGAATTGAAGAAGAGAACTCTGGAGGAATTATATTCTTAAACTTGTTTGCAGCATTTTCAGAAAAAAACATCTACTGTAATGAAATGTATCTTCCACTCTTATCTCTATGCTAATTAAAATACTCTTACTGTGTCATGTGGATAAATGTGCACATTCTTTTGCCAGAAAATTGCAACCAAAGCCATCCAACCAAAGGACCACTTAAGCACTCATTCTGATAACATCTCTCCCTATTATGCCAAATAAACAAACATTGTTAGAAGCAACTATCACAGCAGGCAAAAAACATTGCATTAGATTGAGCACAACTTGCAGCTGACTGCAAGCAGCAAATCTTAGTAAATCACATTTGAGTGATTCATTTTAATGTTCCCCTCCTGAAAGGGAAACTCCTACAAATACGTATCCCATAACGTCAGCCACAAAATACCCAACTTTCAGTCACAAACCTGACATGAAAAATTGGTCTGACATGGAAAATATCAGACTAAAAAGAACTAAACAGAAGCTGGTATTTTTGTATTGTATTATTCACCAGAATGTGTTGTGTAAGTCAGTGCTAAACATTAACCATGTGATTGATGTTCTAACTGAAATAGTTAAGAGCACTGAGTCACAGACAGTTTGTTGCACTTCTGATTCATTCCTGACAGAGCAGTTCCAGTTGTGTCACTGCTGGAATTATATTTTTCTCTCAAGAGAAAACCCCTCCATAGACATGCTCAGAAGATGTCTTTGTCTCTACCTTCATATGTGAACAAATAATCTCCAGATGTAAATCCTCTCCGTGACCTCCTTCACATTTCCACCTCAGACACTGCATCTTGTTTTAATTTCCATTTCATTTGTTGAAGAATAAAAAAAACAGGCTGGATTTCTCTCACTAAACAAGAAAAAGAACTAAAACAAGGCAGATGACATAATTAGGCTACAAGCAAAATAACAATCTCACCATCTGTGAGTCGAACCTCAGATCCAGGAGGAACAATACATTTTTCATCCTGGTCACAGAAAATTGGAGCAGCTTTGGACGCCTTGAGGATATTTGAAGGTGTGTTGGAGTTTGCCCAACCAACTTACACATGTTTTGTGGACTTGGACAAGATCAGTATGAGGTTTCTGGTCTGTTGCTATGAACCATTCGGTCTGGCTGTTTGGCTTCATCAGGTGGTGGCCTCCAGCTCTCACTGGATCTATATCTCTTATATCTCTGGGCTGGGCTGGCAACACCTTGGTTTTACTCAGGATGAACCACTGGAAGAACCAGGCGCAGGGAAGGACAGTCATTACTCATGACTGGTGGGGGGTTGGGACAGGGAGACAGGACAAAAGGTACACTGTGGAAGAGAGCCAGAAGTCAATAATAACTAATGATTAAATGCTGAGAGGTGTGTATACACAGAGAGTGAGAAGAGGTGAGTAAAGCAAAAACACTCAGTGCATCATGGGAATCCCCCAGCAGCCTAGACCTATTACAGCACAACTAAGGGAGGATTCAAGATCACCTGATCCAGCACTAACTATAAACTTTATCCAAAAAGTAGTGTTTCTGTCTCCTGAACCCAAACTGAAAGCTGGTTTAGAAGAGGGGGGGCTGAAAGCTGAAGACTCATTTCTCCCAATGAAATGAAACTAATATGGGAGAAATATGCTCTCGTCTGCATTTCCTCTTCTTCATACTGTAATAGTTGTATTTTTGTGTAGTTGTTACGCTTGTTGTTACGAAAAGGTTAAGAGGAACTGCATTTTTCAGCTGTCTACACATGCTTACATTATATATGTGCTCTATGCCCATAAATGTATACATTGTATATGTTTATCCTTTAAGTCCATCTCTCTGCATTTCATATGCCTTGGTTCAGTGAGTTTTGCGTTGAGATCTGAGTGCTACCACAATGCTGATCACATACAGCTCATTGCTGACACATATGGAGGACTGATGCCACAGTATACTGTTGATTCTTGGTATTTGATCATTTGGATAACCTCCATCATTCATTTCTTGCAAAAGCAGATTTACACCTGCCCCACTGGCAAGCAGCTCAATACAACAAAAACATGAACAAGCCTATTTGGGCAGACAGAAAAACACAGTGCACTGATACCAAGACAGAATGACATATCTGTGTGTTAATCATAGTGAATGACAGTTAAAAATGGGAAGTAAAAGAGCAAACACAGGGAGAAAAACAGGGAGGAACATCTGTGTACAAAAACAGGAAGCTTTTAGGGTTTTCAGAAGTTGCACAAACGTTGCATCTGTTGTGTGTTTGCTGTCTGGCATCAGAGATGCTGAGTGATTTAGGTCCGACAACCTGAGGCACACTCCCTGTTAGCTGGAGGGGTTGTTTTTCTGTATAGGTGCATGTGTGAGTGTGCAGAGAGCTCGCACGCTCTTGTTCTGCGTGCGCTCAGTTCTCGCACCCTTCAGCTGACGTCTAAGCGATTGCAACAGGTGACTCAGCCTCGGAGTCATTTGTGAGAAAGTGTGTGTGTGTGTGTGTGTGTGTGTGTGTGTGTGTGTGTGTTGAAGCGTAAAGTGTTTTTTGAGAGGGTGGGGGGTGGGAGGAGGGTGGAACTGGAGAGGATTTAAAGTAGTTGACAGCACAGTTAGGATGAAAAGATGAAAAGCGAAAGCTTAGAGTAACATCTATAACAAAAGCAATTCATCATCTGTATTACACTTTGAGCTTTTCTGGAGCCACTTTGGCCTATTTTTATAGGTCACAATGTAGACTCGCAGACCACAACACCACCTTGAAGACAGGACATCTGACGTCTCTATCATTCCAGTTCTGTGATTAAAAGTGACTTGCCCATTCTTATCCCGAGCATGTTAATTAATGTTAACTGCTGGTGTGGCCTTGATGCACTGGGTTACATTATCAGTGAGACAAGGTTGTCACTCCCAACTCGTCTTCTTTAAACAAGGTTAATGTTACTGCTGCAACCCCTGAACCTCAATGATCTAACCCAGCCGTCCTGAGCCTTTTTTGACAGACAATATTTTAAACATTCAGTACAGTCATTGCCCCTGACCATTTTCAAAGAAATATTTTCTTCTTCTTTTTTATTAAGACACTTACCACTGACCTATGAATCATTCAAGCACAAAAAGGGACCCAACTCAAAGGATGAACCAGTGTTGTGTCTACATATAACAGACAACTTAGCAAAGAACCAATTTCACTTTTTTTGGCCCATTTCAACCCCGTGTGCATTGCATCCTTAACAAAATTGAGGAACTGCACAGGTAGAGGACAAAATAAGTGTCAAGCATTAAAAAGGTTTATAGCAGATGAACAAGTTCTTAAGAAATAGGGAAAAAATCCAGCAAAGACAAACACACCACTGATGCAGTAAAGTATATCTGGGTAGAAAAAACATACACTGGAGGATTATCAGTCATGGGTTGACCTTCCCAGACCTGAGACCTCAACATTTTGAAAGTAGTGTGGGACTGGAACAAATGCAGCCAATATCCAAAGTAGAGCTTTTGAATGTCCTTTATGAAACCCGAAGAACAATTCCTGAACACTACTTGAATAAATTACAAGCACGCTTGCCCAAGAGAGCTCAGGCTGTGTTGAAAAGTAAAGGTCGTCATACCAAATATGGACTATCAAGCTTGTTAGAAGTGTACTGATACTATTTCCACGTTTCCATGTTTCAATAAACCTATATCACACACTCCTAAGAAATGAGTCAAAGCTCAAGACTTTTGCACGGTATTGTACTTTTTTAGTGTCTCAACTAAACCAAGGAGTTTTCAGTGACTAAACGTAGCAGTATAAGTGAAAGACTAAGGCAAACATGAAACAAATCTGCACAGGAAATCATCACTTTGCCAAACAAAAAAGTCTCCTGGATCATAAAGCTGCAACTTATACCACCCTCACCCCTCCATCTACCTTATATAGATTACATAAACCTCAGAAATGAGACCGTTATCTCTCAGCGGCTGATATTACTGAAGCTGGTGTGTTAGAGGATTGACACCAAACACCACTTTGTGCACAGTGGGGAAAACATTTTGCAAGGGATGCTGAGGCTGAACCAGACCTCTGACCTCAATACTGAAGTCAGTTTTCCTATGAAAAACCAGAGACAAGACCAGCTTCAGAGACAACATCGAGGTAAAAAGACAAGGCAGAAAGCAGATGTTTGGCTCCAAAACAAACGGCTACTTGTCCTTCAAGGCTTTATTGACGTGGAGGCAGCAGAAGGAACAAGGCCTTGCAGTGTGGAGAAGATGACAACATGGCCGTCATAACATCCATTAAGTCTTTAGCTCCTTTTGGCCTGGAGGTGACCATGAGAGAACCCTGTCTCAAACCCAGACACACACATATATACACAGAAAGCAGTCAGCCACACACACCCACACCCACACATACAGACATGCACACCGTCTCCAGTGAAATTCCACACTAGGCCTGTGTGCTGCCTCAGGTTACACTGTGGTGTATGAACAGCAGCCATTCAACTGATAAGGTGCCTTAGAAAAACAAGTCAGCGATAGAAATGTTCCTGCTGGAGTGTTTTAACAAGCAGAGAGAAGAAATGTTTTGTTTGTAATACACTAATGCTTCAGGGGTGAAAAAATTTCCACGACTACACGTGTGGAGATTCAGGCCAAACCTTGTATTCATCATTGGCACACCGGCTCCTGTCAGCTGCTTTCACTTTAGTCCCCTTCCTTGGTTTGCTTCAGATTTTTGTGTATTTTTTGAATGGAACAAAAAAGCAAAAAAGGGCTCCTTCTGTTGAGGATTTTGCAAACATGGAGACACTGTGAGGTCATGAACTCATGTCAAAACTTAATGTTAACATTTTTGCTACTGCCATCTTGTTTTTTTGGTGATAGAAATAATGATATTTGGAAAAGAGGTTACTTAGTAATCAGCGAACACTAGCAGGCTGCATCCATAATCTGTATAGGTGCAATGCACACACAAATATACGTATCATTTAGTGATAGGCAACAGACTGATGGTACACTGGAACTTCACTAAACAAAACTGAAGGACAGACTTCTTAGATGGGCTGCATCACACAGCAAGTCATGTGCTTCAGAGGGCACCAACAGCACAAACACAGTCGAGACGTCCAGGTCAGTGACTCCAGCTAGCAGACTGTCAACACTACTGTAGTGTCACGTCAAATTGAACAAAATCCAAACAGGTTCAGTCTTCATACAGTTGGTGTCAACTTGCTTTTGAATGCAGTAAAGTTGGGTACTTTAACAAGGGAGTCTACTTTTGGAGGCTGCCTCTAAAGAACATTAAAAGAAAAGCAGTTTTTGACACTTTCTATAGCTTCGTTCTCCGGACCTGGAGGTTCCTGCTCGTGTGGAATACGCCCGCTTGTCCCTGCTTGTCATCTCTATGCAAATTGGTAGCTGTCCACGAGTGCAATCAATGCTTCAGTCTTCCAACGACATTTCAGGCATTTTCATCTCTTACTGTTCGTAATACCTGGCCGTGTGGTGAAAGATCGAGGTTACGCATAGGGTAGCTACCCTTCAGCATTCACACGGAGTTACACTTGTGTGAGTGAGCATATAGGGACCAAGTGAATATTAGCCATCTCTGAGGCTGTTGCATCTTAAACAAAATGTCATCTCCTTCTAACTGAGATGTCTTTTTTTTTTTTTAAGTGCCATTTCAACTGTTTATATTTTTACCACTGCTTTTTAACATTTCCAGTAATCAGCTTTCAGTGGTTACATGTCAGCCAGTGTTTCAGCCACATTCATCTTAATCTTTAACTGACAGTTGCCTGTATTGCTTTATTCTCACAATCTAACCTCTTTTAGCCATTCTGTGTCAGTTGAAACTTGGGTTTCAGCTTACTTAGGTAATATTGCTACCTGATCCTTGTATGCATTTTCCTACCTCTGCTAAATTATTTCCCACTATGAAGTTTATCCCTGCATCTTACGAAAGTCTATAGTAGAATCAATTCTGCAAAGACAAGTGGGCCAAAATTCCTCCACAGCGATGTCAGAGACTTATTGTCAGTTATGCAGACACTTGATTGCAGTTCTGGCTGCCAAGCGTGGTGCAACCAGTTATTAGGTTTAGGAGATAATTCCTTTTTCACACCAGCCCAGGTACGTTTGGATCGCCTTTTTCCCTAATAAATGAAATCATAATTTAAAAACTACCTTTTGTATTTACTCGATCTATGTTTGTCTAATATTAAAATTAGTTTGATGATCTGAAACATTTAAGTGGGAAAGAATATGCAAAAAAAGAAAAAAGAGCAAAAAGAAAGAAAGAAAGAAAGAAAGAAAGAAAGAAAGAAAGAAAGAAAGAAAGAAAGAAAGAAAGAAAGAAAGAAAGAAAGAAAGCAGGAACATTGCATATACCTTTTTTTGAAAGCACTGTGTAGGCCCATGTTACATGATCCATTAGGGCTGCTTGCCAACCCACAGTCTGTATAAAGGTGGAATTTTACATTACCAAAGAAAATCATTAGCTGAAATTCTAATTGACAAATCACAGATCTAAAATTAATAGTTAATAGATTACCACAGTAAATCCTACCACAAAACTGTCTGTGAAGGTTCTCAGTCATGTGATTAGGTAGAGGATCATCAGGGGGTCCTTTGTCCCTCTTTGGGGGGAAACTCCCCCTGGGTTTAAATCTGGGACTCTCCACCATTTGACCTTAGAACTGAAGAAGCTTCTCGGATGAGAGGTGAAACGTCTTCAAGTAACTCAAAGAAGTCCAGATGGTTTTCTTTCCAAGCTCCTTTGACTACCACAATACTGCAAACTGCCCAGTTTATCCTGCACTCACTGTCCAATAAAAACCTTGAACAACATGGTATTATCATCTTTGGTTTTTAAAATAATTTCAGAATATGAAATATACAGATACAATATCTGATTTAGTAGTGTTTGGTTGTGTTTTGACTAAGAGAACATTTTTAAAAACTAACAGTTGTTTTGGGCTTATAGTTCTTCTCTCATGAGCTTTACTTATTTCATTGTTTCAAATAGTCAAAAAATGTTACACACAGTGAGATGTTAACCTAATCCCTCTGTTTACCATAAACTCTTCACTAGCAGCCTGCTGGATGTTAGGCTGTGTTTACAATACCAGTGAAAAAGGAAATGGCTACGAGTAATTTTTAAATGGAAAACAACAACCAAACAAACTCAAACGCACTATCTTTGGCTGCTGGACAGACATCATATGCTATGTCACACGCTAAGTATTATAGCTGAGCTGGCCTAAACAGTGAAGTGTAAAGTCATCATATGCTTCCATGTTTTCAAACACGACCAAACCCATTAAGGAACACTGCAACAGTGACTCAGCAACAATGTAATGCGTCATGACAGGCTGATTTGTAACTTTGACACTGGCGGTGTGAACACAGCACAAGAGTCCCACTCTGTCTGTCTCACAGAGACTGTCTCTCAGCCCCTTGCTTCCTGCTTCCTGCTTTCTTACTTGACAAAGTAGCAAAGCAGACAATGACATGGTGTAACTATAGAGAATGGTTACATTTCGTTCATTCCAATCTGAGTATTACTAAATTCTTCACAAGAACACACTCTCATTTCTTTAGCAGAGACTTGAATGTATGCTCATAAAGAGTGCCAGGGCTTATCTCTAAAATCAATCGGGCCTTTACATGCTTAGTACGTTGGCATGTGTCATATTTTTAGGTGAGTTTTTACCAGTTCAGTCAGGAAACAGAGTATGTGAAGAAGCAGTGATGTAAAATAGTATTTACAGAAACTGAGACGTCATACGTCTCATGCTCGCTCACAGAGAAGTGGGAATGTGGGAAAGGTACCACTGATGACTCACAGGACATTCCACAATATACCTGTGTGGAAATGCTGCTATGAATCAATGGACAGTGTTTGGGGTTTACATTAAGCCATGTGTACCATGTGGTGAAGGAGTTAACAGTTGAAAGTAGACGTGCTAAAGAGCAGACCTTCTGCGGAGACTGCTGCTTGATATATTTCAACTTTAAATTATATTTTTGTAAATCGGTTCCTGAATCGCAGATGTTCACAAGGTGTAATTTAAATCAGTGCAGCTCAAGTCATTTGAGTCAAAGCAGTCCAGTGGTGGAATATTATATACATTTATCAATGTTTTTATGTGGACATCAAACTGAGAAGTTTCTGAGCTGAGCTTGTGCCTGCCAGCAGTCTTGGTTCAATCTCTGAGCTCTAAGTGGCTTTGGTTTTGCTGCAGCAGGAAGCTATTATGTATAATATTACAGAAAACGTTTTACTCAGATTTAGACAAACTTAAAGACCAGTGTGCACAGTGCCACTGGTTCACTTGTCGACTGGCTGACAGCTGGTGGATGTCTTCTATGACCCTATTTTTATTCTCCAGTTGCTGGTGTCCCTGTAATGAGGATAAAATGTGCTACATGAGTAGCCTAACATATAAGTCCTACATATAATGTGTGTTTTTCTCTGCCTTTTTCCACCCAATTTTGAACTCACCCAATGTAGTGCCAGCTGCTTGGTCTAGTATTCAAGTGCAGATTTATGGAACATGTTTGCGTAGCTCATGAGGTAGAGCAGGTCATTTACTAATCAGAAGGTTGGTCTGCATGCCAAAGTATTCTCAGACAAAATTCTAATGCCAAGTTTCTATCTGACGCATTCATCGGTGTGAGAATGTTAGTAAGTGCTTGGGTGAATGAGGCGAGTCCAGTGCTCAACTTGAGTAGAAACGAGCTACTTATAAACCAGACCATTTTCTGAGAACTGGCTTAGAAAAGGCACACCAAGTCCAGGAAGTTGTTATAGTGACTGCATTTTGAAGTTTAAATTTTTTTTTTATTTTTTTATTTTTTTGCCTGTCCCATTTGGTTCTTTAGCCATCAGAATTGTTGTCTGAAGACCAACAAGGATACCCAATGGATTTACTTTGCCAAATGGATCATCGTGGCATTGCCGTATTGGTCCATTTGGTCGATCTTTGTTTTTATTATTTATTATATTTTATTTTCAGATGTTACAGACGGGACAGACATGAGTGAGGGATAGGAAAGGGAGAAAGAAAGAGGAAGGAAAGGAAAAACAGAAGGGGAGAGGGACAGTGAGAAAGGGGGGGAGAAAAAAAATAAAAATCTCCTGGATCACCTGTTGAGAGAAGAATAGAAAACAAGCAGAAAAAAAAAACAAAGCAACATACTAAACACAACACCATCGCATTAATCTAGCTAAGTGTAAACAGCAGTAAATACTAAATATTCAATGTTTAAAATTTATAAACTGGCATTTCTACATCGCTTTTTATAATAGCAGGTATCCCAGTGTACTCCTAAAACCAGCCCCAAATCCAGATAAATGGGAAGGGTTGTGTCAGAAAGGGCATCTAGTGTAACATTTCTGCCAAATCAGACAAGCAGATAATCATGAAAGAGATTTACTTATCAGATCAGACAGCTACTGTTCCCAAAGATTAAGGAAGAGGAGAGGGGGAAGGTATGTTAGGAGGCAGTGAGAGAGAAGGAACGGGAAGAGGGTGGAGGTGAGAGTAGAAACTTTAAATGTAGGGACTTTGACTGGTAGAGGAAGAAAGCTGGCTGATATGATGGAGAGAAGGAAGGTAGATGTTTTGTTTGTGCAGGACACCAGAAGGAAGGGAAGCAAGGTCAGCAGCAGGTCAGTGGACTGAAGTTGTTCTACCATGGTGGAGATAAGGAAGAAAAATGGAGTTGGGGTAATCTTTAAGGAAGAGCATGTGAATAGTGTGAAGGTGAAGAGAGTATGAAACAGGATCATGAGTGTGAAGCTTGAAATCAAAGAGATGATGCTGAATGCTGTCAGTGCATGCCCCGTAGGTTGGATGTCAGTTGGAAGAGAAAGAGGAATTCTGAAGTAAGATGGATGAACCGGTAGAGTATGTCCACAGGGGTGAGAGACGGTGATTGAAGCAGACTTTAACAGACATGTGCAGAAGATGAAGGGAACAAAGGTGATGAGCAGGTGTTGGGTAGGTAGGATTTTAAGGGGAGAAATGCAGAAGGACCATTAGCAGCGGACTTTGAGAAAAGGATGGAAATGATGTGCACATACTTTTTTTTCAATATAAAACAGGAAGTTAAGATGTTTTAATGTGCTGAAAATATTTTCAGGTAATAAGGCTGGTATGCAAAGATCACTCAGTGTGCTGTGACCAGTTTATTTAATTTAATCACCCCTCCATCTCTTTTAGTCGACTACAGCACTAGAAGACGGTCCAACTATGAGAAATATAATTTTTTACTTTCTGATTAGACGAATAACCAAAACACAGCAAAAAGGACAGCACATGCTGCACTCACATCAAGTGAATAATTTGTATCATTACTTTCCCCTGTGACAGGTAGTGTAAAGGATTACAGTGGAGCGTCAGTCGGTGACAGCCAGTGCAGGGTGGAGAACTGCTGCAGCGTTCCATGACTTTGTGCTACTGAATAAGAGGACAGGGATTAGACGACTGCAGGTTGAGTACTTGTAAGAGGATTGGTCATGTGTCCTTTAGTCTGTGGGGGAAACAAACAGATGAACAATAAACCAGCTGTAAGCCAGGAGTCAACAACAGTTTATCATAATCTGCCTTCATCTCTTCCTCGACCAACAAATTCGTCTTCTTGCCCTCACATTACACTAAAAGAGTTTTGCAAAGAATATAATCGTTGGTTTATCATAACATATGTTCTATCGCTCTTCGTTCTCTGTAACCTCCGTGGTCTTCATCTCCTGTCTCCTAAATCTCCTTCTTTCTCCTATCCAATACTCCGTTTAACCCCTGTACCCCCCAACCCCCACAGTTCTCTGGTGTGCCCAGCAGACAATATGAAAGAGGTTTACTATAATCATTACTCTAATCACCCTTTCCCCTCTGAGTACCCCCATTTCTCTTCAGTATAATGAGGAAAATTGTAGGTCATCAGGCAGAAGCCTTTGTAAGCTGAACTGTTCAAGATAGGCATTGACAAATAGAATCCCTGGAGTTTAATCCATAACATAAAAAGCACCACTATCGAGGTTTTAAACTAGAGAAATGGCAGTGTTTGCAGAGTGTAATAATAACATGACAACATCTTGAAGGGTAGAATTATTTGTTCTGCTTTTCATATTCTCATTATAATGCAAAAATAAAAAAACAGAGAGAAATAAATAAATAAAACAGTGCTTTCTTCATTTTATTAAACTATGTCTCAAAAATAAAATAAAAATACCAAAGACTGAGGGAATAAAAACAGACAAAATGCACACCAGACAGAGACATGTAATAGGGTACAGCTGAACTAAATTAGATACTATAAAAGGTGGGGGAAGTACAAAGGAGGCAAGTAAAACTAGAAAGCCACTGGAGAAACTAACTTTCAACATAAAGCAGGAAGTAAACTGAATGGGAGACCAAATATAAGCTGCCAAAAACAAAAACACCAAGGCAAAGACAGATGATGGGGTGGAAACACCTTCATGGACACAAAGAACAAGAAGGAAGAAAAAGGAAAAAGTAAAAGACTTATGAAAGAAACCGTGGACAACTAGAAAAACACACAGGGCTGAGATAGGTTTGATTAGATAAAGAGGTTTGATCAAAAATAAACAGGTGCAAAATGACCACTAAGACACAACACCCCCCCCCCCTCCCCAAAACAAAACAAGTTCAGATGATCAAAATAACACCAAACGGCATCATTGTTCATAGTGTGACTGAAAGCTAACTTAAAGAAACACAAAACAGCTGAACAGGGATTCAAAATGACCAAAAAGAGACACAAAACAGTCACAGAGACATAATCACACAGCATAAAGATTTCACTTGTTTGTGAACTCTGGTCTGAAAACCTCGAGATGTCCTGTCCCTTATCTTTGTTGTTTTAAAACTGAATGTGATGAGAGAGGGGTGGTTCTTACAGTGCAACTCCGCACTCATTGGTTAATGGCTCGTCCATCACAAGTCATTAGCCAGTGAACATAATATGGATAATCCTCCTTTCTGGCTCCAAAATGTATAAAATTAACCTTGTGTTTTATTTAGTACAACCCGAAATGAGTGACTGAGCCTGTACAGACATCAAGAAATTGTTTACTGAGGTCAGGGCCAGGGGCTGTTTGCCCATAGACTCCAGCAAGCATTTGAACAATGGATAACTTTTGGCTGGCAGTCTTTTCTCAAAGTCTAGTCATGGTTGAAAAATAGCTTCAGTGTTGTGACTTCAGTTCGAGTTACTTACAGTTAGGTCCATATATATTTAGATACTGACACGTTTTGTCTTTTTTACCTGTTTACTGAAACGTATTGCAGTTATAGTTGTGTACTGGACATGGACATAATGTGTACACTTTCATTTGCAGGTATCCACATTTAAATTGGATGAAGGGTTTAGGAGTTTCAGCTCCTTAGCATGTGCCACCCTCTTTTTAAAGGGATCAAAGGTAATTGGGCAATTGACTCAAAGGCTATTTCATGGGCAAGTGTGGGCAATTCCTTCGTTGTGTCATTATCAATTAAGCAGCTAACTTCAGGCTTTCATTGCCAGCAAAGGGTTTTTAACGAAGTGCTTGAAATGAACATTTTAGTTTATTATTTTTTTTACTTGGCCAATTACTTTTGGGCCCCTGAAATGAAAGGAATGTGTTAAAAATGCTTTAGTTCCTCATGTTTATATCCAATCAATTTGTTCAACACTCTGAATTAAAGCTGAAAACCGGCACCTCCACTGCATCTGAGATGTTTCGTTTAAAATTCATTGGTACAGAAACAAAATGAGAAAAACACTGTCTCTGTCCAAATATTTATGGATCTAACTGTATTAAATGTCACCTCGTTGTTAGCCTTCCTACTAGGAGAATGCTTGTGTTTAAGAATTTCTCACTAAAACAAATAAATAAGAAGACATACCTCAGTGGCAACTCACAACATTTTCAAGTCCACCAGTTGCTTTTTTTCACTTGTCTATGCTAATAGCCTGCCTTAGCTGCATAGGCTAATAAAGTTGCTAGAGTTAAGAGTCAACTAGCCGACTCGGTCCAGACTTCAACAATCCACCTACTACATTTCTTTAGTATTACACCTGCTTTGAAGCTTTATCAGAATCAGAATCAGAAAGGGTTTTATTGCCAAATGTTGAGCAGGTTTACAACATCAGGAAATTGCTGCGGTACTTAGTGCAAAACATACTGTCAGACAACACTTAAATAAACATAAAAATTAAAATTAAAAGTGCTAAGTAGATAGATATATACATGCAGGTGGTGATCAGTGCAAAAATGGAATGATGCAGTGAACACAGTGTAGGGTCATGTGTTTGTGATGCGAACAGTCACATGGTTATTGTTCATGAGTCCAACAGCAGAGGGGAAGAAACTGTTCTTATGGCGAGAGGTTCTGGTGCGAATGGAGCGGAGCCTCCTGCCTGAGGGGAGCAGGTCAAACAGACTGTGTCCAGGGTGAGAAGGGTCAGCTGTGAACCGAGCTGCACGCCCCAGAGTCCTGGAGGTGTACAGGTCCTGCAGAGTCCTTATGCTATGCTAAGCTGATCAGCTCCTGCCTGTAGTGCCATGTTTAACAAACGCACATGCAAATGGGTTCAGTGTTTTAATGTCATTTTTGCCAGTAAAAATATGGATTTCCATTTTTAATATCAAAGAACTGCTTTGCAGACAAAAAAAAATGTAATAACGAGTAAAAATGATTCAAATTTCTATTCCAATTCCACATACTTGTAAGCATTTGAAGTGACAGCTAGTAAATGAAAGTGGGTCTCATCTTGTCAACAAATCAAGCTTTTCTGTAATTCAAAGGAGATGTAGATGAGTGTGTGTTTTGCTGCTGTCCCCATAGACTGAAGCTCTGTGTTGATGTTGAAAGCTGCAGAGCTTCTGTCTGGACTTGGAATTTCATCTTGTAGCATCTTTCTTTCACTCCTCAAAACTGCTACACCCTCACACAGGCATATACAGTACATTAAAGCCTTCCCCCATCTGACATGTTATGCATTAGCAGATATATTTCTTTTATGCTTATTCTCTGATATTGTTCAAACTTCTTTTCATTTTCACAACCTTCAATTTCTAGAAAAATGTTTGGGCTAAACCCTTTGACTGATAAAATCGCAGTCCTCCAAAGGCTTGACTTTCTATTTTCATGTAGCGCAAAGAAATTCACATTCTCATAAAATCCTTCCACATGGGACACATGTCCTTTTCTTTTTCTCTGTGATCCCCTCTTGTTTGACCCTCTTTGCCTTTCACACCCACAGTTTTATCTCTCTATCTTTTTTTGCCACTTCTGAAGCTGATAGTGGTAATATTCAAGAATCTTTTTTTTACCTGAGCAGTGCATGCTTGGTTTTTTTGCTCTTTCCTTTGCCTTGTCTGTTGCTCAGTTTATCCTTTACATTAGAAAAGTGTTGTTTTATTTTGTGTTACTCATTTGTTAATCTATTGATTTTCTATTGTGTTAGAGGGGAAATAGTCTAAGCAAAGATGTCCTCTTCCCAGCCATCTCCTTCACTTTATTTAGAGGGATACCAGAGGTCACCTAGAAGGATGGAAAAACCATTTTACCTGGCTCCTTATGGGTGCTTTTTTTGCCTCCCACTGTCCAAATACATGCACATTGAGAAAATCAGTGATGATGTGAGATAAATCCCTCACACACAGAAAGTGATTTGTGTTGTAAAGTTGTAAAGTTTAAATATTTAAACAGTGGATCTAAATGCCAGTTCATTGCATTTCAGTCACAGCAGTGGATATTTCCCATGGTTATTGAGAGTTATATTTACATTCTTCACCACCCACCGAGCATCTTAAAATATTGCTCCATTATACTATGTAGGAAGGCTGTCAGATATTTTGAAAGTAGAAACACAGAGCTTGCTTACCACACAAAGAAATCATAATAAAATGGAGAAAAAGCATCATTACAGTAAATGTATGTAGTTGCAGACAGCACAGTGAACATATGGCAAAACATCCCAGCTACAGGTGTACTGGTATGTGAATTCATAACAATCCAGTACATGACGTGTAGTTTAGGATGTGATTTTTTATGTTTTTGTCTTGGTTCAACAAGTCCTGTTAGCCAGTTCTCGATAAATTTCTGTTTATGACAACATAGCACACTGGGTAAGCAGTGCTTCTCTTGCTTGCCCTTCCTGACAGAATGCCACCCCTAATAATTCTTTGTGTATTAGTTGCTGCACCAGTTCTTTGCTTACTGTTGTGATCAATCCCCCTGACAATCACAACAGTGTTGGATGGAAGAGATGCTAAACTGTGTGTCCAAAACTGAGGCACATAGCAAACTTTGATACTGGATAGCACTGTACATAGCAAGGGCTATACTAAATATTTGATGGTTTATAACATTTTTATTACAACATGCTGACATCAGCCTGTTTTTATTACAATATAATGACATCAGCTTAAAGGTCAAGGTCAGTTTCTTAGCCAAACAAGGTACCTAGGTACTAATGTCCCCAAGGACTAATTGAGTTTCACTAAGTTAAATCAGCTCGAGTTGTTATTGGTATTTACAGACAGACAAACAGAACTGATTACATTCTCCTTCCCTTGTGGGAGAGAATAAGTAGTCAACTAATAAATATTTTCAACATATTTTTTAGAGGATCCATCACTCACTTTCAGCTCTATATTTTGATTCTTGAGTCTGAAATAAGCTGTTTCAGCGCCTAATTCCTTAGAAACAGAAGGTTTGAAATCTAAAAGTAGACAAAAACTGTCTGAAACTAGATATTTAATCTGAAGCTTGAGTTTTGGTTCACGGGGGCACTGACCTCATTACTTGAGACCTTGGAGATGTTTACTTATGAGAATTCACTGAGATGTGGTTATTCTACTGCTACACCTACCATTTTTCAGACAGGCAGGTCACCCCAGTGAATGAAGAAAATACTAAAAAATACAAAGAAATAATATACTGAGTTTCATAGAAGCACATTCCCACCCCACTATCTCTTCCAAGTGCCTTTAATGCTTTCATTTTCCACCACTTTCATGCATCAGCTAAACAGCTGAAATGTGAGCTGACATCCAAGATTTTTTATTAACCAGTACTATTTGAGGCGTCTACTTTTCACATGAGAATCTTTTTTATGAGCAACCAAATTTGCCATTTTCTGCTTTTTTGATCCCCTCAGCCACATGTAAGGCCATGTGGGAAAATCATACTAATGGGGTACATACTTGTCCCTCTACTAGTGAATTCTGCAGAAAACCTACATGCATTTACTCAGTTAATATGCCAAATCTGAACAACCAGTTTCTGTTCTAAAGTCATGGGAGAGCTCGATCTTGCTAAGGGAATGCACTGTGTATTAACAACTATATTAGTGTGTCACAGTCCCTCAGCATGCATGCACAGTCAGGTCAAAGAATGTAAACAATGTTCATCAGCTGCTGCTACAGTTGCTACTCTTCTAAAAGCTGGTGCATCCATAATTCATCCACACATGCATCCAAACACACCCATGCATGTCTGAAGAAACACTTCCACACCTATCCAGACGCACAGACTCACACCGAGGGCCAGGGTTACAACCAAACTGCTTACGGCATCTCTGTTTACATATTTCATGAGTTTGCTGTGCAAGAGTGTGTCTTAAAGAGAAATGCTGCTAAATTATGAGCCCAAAGGTGGCATGTTTCAGAGATCACATGCTGAGAAAAAAAAACAGCCAAAAAGCCATGCATATATTATGTTGTCTGATTGATAGTAAGACACTGAAAGGCTCATGGGACCTTACCTCGTCAGATGTAAAAGCTTCTCAGGTCTGGCACTTAACAAGACTGTTATCTTCACATGCAAGAACCCCTGCTGTTTCATAGCATTAGCATTAGACACACATGCATACTTTTAGCCCCCTTAAAAGCCACAGTTAAGGGAAAAAAGGAAAGAGCCTCAAAATTTTGACACCTTTTGGGACACATCGATCAGACAAAAAGAGATATAGTGGGGGGCAAGGTAACATTCAGTCATTCCACCTCGTCTTCACAGGAGGCAGCTGTGCGATCGAATGCTATGGCACAAGACCACTTAGGTTAAAGGCATACCCATAATCTGTCCATCCTCTTTTCTTGCCATGTTTTAATCCCCATTTACCCTCAAATCTGCACAAAAAATTCCCAAAAAAGTGGCAAGGGAAAAAAGAATCCCATTACAGCATTTTTCCAGCAGCCACATTTTGATGGTGTTTCCCGAATAAACCAGAATCATGCAGTCAGGCCACAGCCAAAACACCTTAATAATGCACTGTTTTAGCCCCCTTCCACATATCCATGCACATACAATACACACAAACTTTCTTTTCTGTCTTGCAAAAATTCCTTGGCTCATTCTGGCGACCTAGTTTACAGCCCTCGCCTCTGAGCCACAGAGACTTGGTTCCTTTTGAAGATGCATTGAGCAGCACAGCATGACAAGCCCATTATAGAGCCGGAGGAGGAGAAACCGCTCAATTACCAACTGGCAAATCAGAAGGGAAAAGCAATGTGCGCTATTCACTTAGCCATATCAGTTTTTATGACTTAATAATAAATATTCTCAAGTGCTAGGTTACACACAATGAGTACAGTATTTTCTCTCAGCGAACGACAAACTCACACAATATTCACCAATCTCACTGGTTTGGACATTTGGACATATCATCCAGTGTGGAAACACTAGCTGATTTATCTGCTTCTGTATCAGATAAATGCACTTATGTCATTGTGTTATTGCATTTTAACTCTCACTATCAACACTCATACGCTGCAATTTCCCCAGCGCCTGATATGTTGCAAAAGTCAGCATTTGAGAGTAACAAATATGATATGATGAGTGCCAGAGTGGTTAGCCGCACACTATTGTGTCTAATTTTATACCCACAAATATGCAATCAATGCTACCATAGATAAAGAGGCGTTAGGAGTAACTTCTTTGCATAGTAGAACTGCTCTGACTTTATTCAGCACATATTAGACAATAAGCATTCAAAAACCATTTTTCTTTATAACCTTACGGAAACAACCACAATCTAACAGCCTTTGGAAAATTACTTTTGAAAGTAAAAACGAGCTTCAAGTCTCGTCGGGTTATCGCTTGGCCACACCAAAACATGACACAGTAAAATTACATGCACATCACAGTGATTGTCACAAAAATCAAAACAAAAATACATGTAGCCACACTGAGCCGACCGGGTAGACACAGGGACTTGTCAGGATCTGGAGGTTTGACTGGAAAGTTCCATCAGGCACCTGAGTTCCTTGGTCTCCAGCCCACCAAACTTGCTCTGGAAGAATGGCGTCACCTATTAGAGGGAGTGGAGTACCCATTCACTATCTTCACCGACTACAAGAACATTACCTACCTTAAGACAGCAAAACAACTGAACGCCCCCCAGGTGGTCCTTGTTTTTTGATTCAGATTCTCAATCTCTTTCCGTCCAGGCTCCAAGAACACAAAGACCGACGCCCTCTCCCAGCAATACAGTCCAGATGAGGAACATCATGAACCGGCTCTGGTGCTGCCTGCTTCCTGCCAGGTGGGCTTCCTGTCTTGGAGTGTGGAAGAGACCATTCAGCAGGCCCTGGAGACAGAGCCCGACCCAGGAACGGGACCCCCGGATCGTCGTTTCATCCCTGCAGCTGCTCGCTCAGCAGTGATCAGGTGGGCCCATGCTTCTCGTTTCTCTTGTCACCCTGGAACAGGTCACAGCATTGCTCTCCTTAAGCTCCATTTTTAGTGGAAGACCTTGGAACGGGATGTGAGGGAGTATGTTGCCGCATGTGAAATCTGTGCCCGAAGCAAGACCCGGACTCAGCGACCCTCTGGACTCCTACAACCTCTTGCCATACCTTCTCGCTCCTGGTCACACATCTCTTTGGACTTCGTGACTGGGTTGCCCCCATCCGCAGGTAAAACTGTTGTGCTTTCTGTAATAGACAGATTTTCCAAGGCCGCACACTTCATTGCTCTAAACAAACTTCCCACCGCCACAGAAACTGCTAAGCTAATGGTTGATCATGTTTTCCGGCTTCATGGAATCCCTGTAGAAATCACATCAGACAGGGGACCTCAGTTCACTTCTCAGGTCTGGAGATTGTTTTGCTCTGCCATAGGTGCTCAAGTCAATCTCAGTTCCGGTTACCACCCACAAACCAATGGTCAAACAGAGAGACTCAACCAGGAATTGGAATCCACTCTCCATTGTGTCACCCAGCCACCTGGTCTGCACACCTATCATGGGTGGAGTATGCACACAATTCTCATGTCTCAGCTTCAACTGCTCTGTCCCCATTTGAGGCTTCCCTAGGTTACCAATCTCCACTGTTTCCTACTGAGGAAGCCGAATTGGCTGTGCCCTCGGTCCAACACCAGCACTGCCGGAATGTGTGGACCCGAACACGTGAAGCTCTGAAAAAGGCATCCGCCTGCCACTGCCAATACGAGGACCGCCTTTGAACTCCAGCACCCAGATACACCCCGGGGCAGAAGGTATGGTTGGCAGGTAAGGACATTGCTCTCAAGGTGTCGTCTTGCAAACTGGCACCATGGTTCATAGGACCGTACACCATTTACTCCATTATCTCTCCCAGCGCTGTCAAACTCACTCTCCCGGCATCTCTACGGATACATCCAGTTTTTCATGTTTCCCAGATTCGAGCAGTCCACTCTAGTCCTTTGTGCCCACCTTCTGACCCTCCTCCAGCTGCCCGGCTCATCGATGGTCACCCAGCTCACACTGTCGGGAGGATCATTAATGTGTGCCAGTGTGGTAGAGGTCGCCAGTGCCTGGTCGACTGGGAGGGCTACGGTCCCAAGGAGCGCTCATGGGTTCCTCGCTCTTTTATTCTTGATCCCGCTCTGATTTCTGATTTCTACAGGTCGCAACGGAGTCTACAGCCTGGTCGGTCGCCTGGAGGCATCCGTTGAGGGAGGGGTACTGTCAGGATCTGGAGGTTTGACTGGAAAGTTCCATCAGGCACCTGAGTTCCTCGGTCTTCACCCCTGGGCGGAGCCATCACCTCTTCTACAGTCCTGCACACTTGAGGCTGATTCTGGGTAATCACGTTGAAGATTTAAGCTCCACTGAGACTCTCCTTCACCACCAGTTCGTCAACGACCTCACGTTGGTATCGGCTCTAAGGTTTTTTCATGCTCTTGCTACTTGGTTTGTAATTTACTCTCCTTGGATTCTCCTCGCATTCCAGAACAATACAAAGGACCTCACCTGCCTGCCCTCCAGCCACCACTCACCACCTCGGACACAGCGGAACTCAGGTCAGCCAGCCTTTGCCACTACTCACCTGGATCCTCACCGCCTCTCCCTCAAAGCCAAGTTCACCCCGACTACCCACGCACCCGCTCCATCCCCGTCGCTACCTGCCAATTCCCCGTTCACCCCACTGACCCATGGCCACACCATTAGCAACACTTTGCCACAAATTCACCTGCTGACCTAATAAATGTAAATATACGAGCCGTCTCTGTTGTGTTTATCTGCGTTTGAGTCCAGTTTAGCTATCAGCCTGAGGCCATTGTGACAGGGACCCTGACAGACAGTTGGTTCTAGATGGCTGCTAGTGGCCAAACTAGTGACCATTCTTTAAGTGTGTTAGCTAAATATTAACAGACTTGGGAGCTGCAAATTTTATTATCATGAATTATTTTACTAGATGATCCTGCAAGTATTAAACACTCACAGTTAAAGTCAACGTTTGCTAGCCTGATTGTGTTTGACTGTCGGTTTCTATCCTCAGTGATGTAAAAGTAAGGGTTATGTGTGATTATGCCAGATTTTTACACAGAGGCTCTCATTGGTTGGTCTGACTGATGTAAATTTCATCATCAGAGAGTGTGCAGAGGTCTGTGTGGATGTCCGCATGCCTGCCTTTTGTTTGTGACCATGAGGATTTATTCACAGATAATTTACATCACAATGCACCAGTGGACTTCAAAGAAGTACAACATGAATGACTACTCAGCTGTCGGGTCTCCAGCTGTCCCTGTCTGTGTCTGCAATCAGAGTATAATTAGGGCATGAGACCTGCTTGTTTTGGAGACAAGAAAATAATACTCTGTTGACACATATGAATACTTTTTAATGTGTGTCAGTTTTCTATTACTTTCTTTATCCCCTGATTGCAGCACTTGGGAGAACAATTTTAAAACAACAAAACAAAAATTATATATTCTGATAGCATAGGTCAAGACAATAATGACTTAGACCTTAGAGAATTAACCAAATTGTTCATTGTGGCACAGTTATTGTTGTAACCGGGTGCATCCTAACTAAAAGCATGGATTCCTAAACCAAACCAAGTAGGTCAAAGTACCTAAACTTAACTAGTAAGAGACGGGCACATACTCCAGTGCTTGTTTTTCTTAGGGCATATTAGTGCTACAGGGTCCACCAAACACTCTTAGATAAACAGCCCTTCAAAGAACTGTTTGGGTTTTTTTGCAATGTTGTGGGAAGTCACAAAGCTGGTCTTGACTACCCCCCCAACATCCACACCTCCAGTTGTGTAAAGCTCGGTCCTTGTTGCTTTTGCAGCTTTGCATCAATCCAGTTCGTGTTTTTTCCTGCATGTTTAGACATGTAATAGCAATTCCAGTTTTAATCCTTAAAGGTAGAAATCTGCTCTAAAACCAAGCACATGACATTAAGTCTGACTTCAGTAAATAAATACTTAGAAGTTAATGTCTTGTTAAAAACTCTACATTCTACATCAGTTTTTATTTTTGTCATGTGAGGTAAAAATCGTTTGTGGCTAGCAAACAAACATCTCTCCTAAACGTGTGTTCCAACATTTACGGGGAAGATGTATTCGAAGCTGTATTAAATCAAAGCAACAAACTTGTACTGTGTAGTAAGCCATTCTCTGATGGACAGTTTATCAAAGATTGTTTGGTCACTGAACTGGGGCAAACTGTAAGGTTTATATTTATTTACATCTCACGCAGGTCGCTCAGGGGAAACAAACAGGGCTCATGTGGCCTGTAGAATATGCAGTGCCTAGGTCTAGTGAAGGGACATGTACTGCAGTGGTTATTAACCAGAAAGGACATAATGATAACCTTTGGCCTGAGAAACTGATGATAGCAAACATACATTGCATCCACACTTGAGCACACACCCACACAAGTGCACTGAAGAAATTCACTGAAGCACACAGTATTTTAGATGCAGCCACCTTGCTCTGATGAAACTGCAAGCATACACGCACGCACATAGAGTTAAGCCCCTGCACATACAGATCTAAATGCACGCATACACACATGAGATGAGTACTCATTCTCAAACACACACACACACAAATCCATTGTACAACAATAGTGAAATATTAATCTGGGTTCACAGGCAGACTCTTCCTCAGTTAGATGAGCCGACGAGACGAGAAACAACATTCAACAGTAACCTACATATCATGTTGGTTCACCGGGTTACGTCACATTAAATCGCTCCAGTTATTTTACTGTCTTCCACAGCTCTGTGATAATTTAGCAGCAGTCTTTTGGCTGTGTAATGCTGACTTGGAAGGAGAAAAGAAGCATTAAAATAGAATAAAACCTGTGTGACAAACTGCTATGACTGCTCCTTTTTAATCAGTTTGTAATGCTGGTGAACTGACATTTGATGAAACTGAATCCTGAATATCTGGAGCCACTGCAGTGTGTGTTACTGCAGCTCTAGGTCACCACGCACAGCTTGGATGTGAAACCGTACATGATAGGATGCTGCTGCTCGTACTGTGTTTCATTCACCACAAAATCCTTCATTCTCTGCTTCAAATGCTCCATCATCATCAAAGCATTTTGTTGTGTGTTTCTGCACCATCAGAGATATTTTTATACATGTGTAATAAAAGGGTTTAGTGTCCAGGTGCATTGGGTATATGCGTTTGATGTAAGACACATGAAATTAGACTGCAGGAGAAAAAGCTAATGTGTTTGTCCAATGTTCTGCACGCTTAAGTGAAACAAAAGAGATTTAGCTTCATTGTGCAGCCTAGTATAAGCTGTGCAGCCTCATGCAGGCGGTTTTACAGACATAAACTCAAACATAGTCAAAAGTGGGTTAGCTTGTGCATGTGTAACTAGAAGAGGGTTTTTGCTTTGTCTTCTCAAAGGATGAAAACACAGCTGAAAGAAGTGAAATAAAAAGCTGTCACTGTTTGTATGTGTGTGTGTGCATTATTTACATGGTTTGAACACCCTGAGTGTGTTTCTGTCGCCGTGTGCGTCTATGCTCCAGGCTCTTCCTGTCTGGCTTTTTTGGTCCCAGCTGTTCTCAGATAGAGGGAACAATTCAAGCTCGCTGGATTACAAATTCTGGTCAATTTGTGAAATCGCAGTTTGATCCTTGAGAGGTTTCCAGACACTTTAATGTCTCGGCAGGGAAACAGCACCCAGATCAACTTGAATATTTTTACCCACTGGGAAAAGCTCCCCTGGGGGGACATTGCTTAAAGTTGAGATGAAGCCATCAAGCTGGTTTTATCAGCACAAGTGTTTTTTTATCCACATCACATATAAAGTTTTTGCATTTTAATACAGACGCAACATCCTTAAGTAGGATTTTCTAATCCACAACATCATAGCTGGCATAAACACACTTGGCAAAGAAGACTTGGCTGGCGATCCTCTTTATTAAATGCTTTCCCATAGTTGAGTTCAAATGACAGCTGCACATGGACGATTTACTGTATTGCTGAATACCAGCTGTGATCCAACGGTCAAAGACAGCTGGCATGCAGATATACATTTCCTGTGGCCATGAAGGCCCCATAACCAATCACCATAATGATTCTAGTAGCACACAAGGAGTCTCTGGAGGCACACGTGTCAAGCACTGGCACAGATATCTCAAAAAACAACCCTGCTCAAGTAACGCATTATCACTTCCAACTCGTCACAAACTGATGCTTAGTCAGGAACCCCACTCGCCATATTTTTACACATTTTTACTCATTTTCTGACTCACAACAACACTCCTTTATCACTGATGAGGAAGTCCCTAAATGCCAAGACTATTGAAGACCTTGCAAAAAACTTACATAATAAACATGAGCAGCAATACTGATGTTCCACGACATTATAGAGTCTGTGAAGACTCATAGAGGAGTTCGGTGCCTCCTGAAGATAGCATTCTGAGTAAATCCCATGCATATAACCACAATATTAAAAACCTCTGACCTCGAAGTGAAGAACGCTGATCATCTTGTACAGTGCAATCTAGTAAAACTTTGGAACTTGGCATTCATGCAAATGTTGGATTATATTTAAATACATGTTAAATATTATGAAGAACATTAGTGTTTTAATATGTGAAATATAAGTTATGAATATAAATTATTTTGGTATCAGAATCAGAATCAGAATCAGAATCAGAATCAGAATCAGAATACTTTATTGATCCCTGGGGGAAATTATTTTTTGTTACAGTGCTCCATTTTAAACCAACATTAAGACAAGACAGACAATACGCTAACTAAGAATAGTACAATATATACATATATATACATACATACATACATAAGTCACTTATAAATAAATATTTGGAAAAGAAACATGTGTAGTTGTAGCAGCAAACAGTGTGTTAAGTGGATGCGTTGTACAGGGAGATGGCCACAGGCAGGAATGATTTCCTGTGTCGTTCAGTGGTGCTTTTCGGTAATCTCAGTCTCTCACTGAACGAGCTCCTGTGACTGACCAACATGTCATGGAGTGGGTGGGAGGTGTTATCCAACATTGTCTTTATCTTGGACAGCATCCGCCTCTCCGACACCACCTTGAGGGAGTCAAGTATGAAGTAATCTAAAATACTTTATTGAATATTATGAAATTTAATGTCTAATTGCATTATGAAATGAAAGCATATCACAACTAAGCAATTGGAGTTTTATTCTTTCTACAATAGAAATCAAATATTCTTCAGAAAGTTCTTCCCATATCTGTTTGCAGAAGTTCCCATGAACATGTGGCACTTGTAGGTTGCTTTGCTTCTGTCCATTTCATCCCAAACAAGTTAGATGGGGTTTAAGTCTGGAGACTGTGCTGCCACTCCATGTTTTCAAGCTTACAGTCTTGTTCTTTTTTCCTCAGGTAGCTCTAACATAGCTTGGACTTATGTTTTGGGTCATTATCTTGCTGTAGGATGAACCCCTGACCAACTAGGCGCATATCAGAGGGTACTCCATGGCGCTGCAGAATGCTGTGGTAGCCTTTTTGGTTCAGGGTGCCTCTCACTCTGTACAAGTACTGACCCTGGATCCAGTAAAACCACCCCAGACCATCACACTTCCTCCATGTTTGACAGTTGATGCCACACACTGTGGAACCACCCTTTCACCTACTCGAGATTTCACTTACACCTACAAAGATCCTACATGATGGATCAAAGATTTACAATTTTAATTCATCAGTCCATAAAACCTTCAGTCTTCTGTAGTCCAATGGTGGTGTGGCCAAGGCAAGGCTCTTTGTCTTATTCTAGCGTCTTAGTAATGGCTTTCTTGCTGCAACTTGTCCCGTCAAACCTGCAGCTCGAAGCCTTCTCTTCACAGTTGAAACAGAAACTTGCTTACTATGACCACTATTAAGCTGTGCTTAAAGGTGTCGTCCTGTGAGCCACCTATCACACAAGCTGTTAACTCTCAGAAACTTGTCCTCTGATTCAGTTGTGCCTTTGCGTCTGCAGAAGCACAGACCTCGTCCTTTCAGTGTTTTCCCCAGTTCTTGAGTGGCTTTTGATGGTGAAGGAAACTGTACTCATTGACACCTTGACTTTTTTTGCAATTTCCCTGTAGGAAAGAAATACATTTTTAAATGTTAGGATGGTCTTACTCTTTTCCATTGTTAATTGCCATTTTCTCGCCATTTTTGTAGCAACACACTACTTTCTGCAGTGCAATACTGTTCAAGTGATGCTCATGAGGGTATGGTACAACAGTGTGTTCCAACACTGCTTTTATGCCGACAGAGGGGGTTGTACGTAATCCAGAAAAGATGGAACACCTGCAGGAATTAGTAGCACCAGCTTTCAAGATTGATCAACCTCCGCTGCTGTCACAATCTGGCAGAAGCAGACTGTCTGGCGTGAGGAGGAGTATCCAAGTGCGGACACATGAAAACAAAACTTTTATTAAGGCTGGATTAATGGACTTGAGATTTTTGTGAGCTTTTCATGATCCTTCTTCCTGATGTTGCTTTCACTTGGTATAGCTACATCATGTCACATACAGCTGTGTGGCAGGCATGGATGGAGACACCCAGGGCTGGGTGATAGCAAGAATGAACTAAACGAGGCAGTTTAGAAAATTCTAAAAACATAACCTAGAGGATCTTAGCTTGGTCATTCTCAATTAACCTAGGTGATCATCGCATTTTGACCTTGGGATTTCCAGGTCATACTAGTCACAGATGTTTATGGCATTCCATACATGCCCTGGCTGCTAGCATCTGCACCCAGCTGTTATGTGCTGGATTGTCTGAGAGGCATTTTTGCACAGCCTGCACTGGCTGTGCTCTATCGCTCTTGTTCTTAGAGCGTGTTCCTGTGCTGCCATGATTAGTTCCTCTGTACTCCAGTTTTCTCCATCCATTGATAGGATTTTTTGATATCAGTCACTTTTTCTATCTGCCGGTGATACATGCCGTAGAGGGGCCTCCCCTTCCATGATGAATTCTTTTCTTGCTCCTCTTCCTCTGGTTGCTGCTACCTGAGGTTTTCACTATAAGCACATGATCAGTCATGGCCATCTTCCTGGTGTACTCATGGATCTTTTTTGTTTCATCCCGGATAGTGGTTCTGACTCTTAGTAGTCCCCAGCCTCCTTCCTTTCTATTAGGGTGCTGAGCTTGGAGTGAAACGCTCCATGCATGGCAAGGAGCTATCTAGTTTGATGTCAGTGGCTTCTATTTCCTTATTGGCCAGTGTAGTATCCCAGCAGGGTATCTGGTAGTCTGGCGAGGTGTTGACTGCCTGGATCTTGTTCTTACTCTTCACCTGACTCCTCAGGACATGCATTACTCTCTGCAGGTATTTGGTGCTTGTGGCTTTCCTAGCAGCCTCTTCATTGTTCCCATTTTCCTGTGGGATCCCAAGGTACTTGTAGCTATCCCCAATGGCTGCAATGGTAGTGCAATCCCCTCAGTTCTGATTGCTTTCCCTCTCTTAGTTACTATCTGACTACACTTATGCAGTCTGCTTGACATTTGAATATCACTGCTGTAGATCCTTGTGGTGTGGATGAGTAAGTCAATGTCTTGTTCACTCCAGCTCAACGTCATCCATGTAGAGGAGGTGACTGACAATTTCTCCATTCTGTAGTCCCTATGGTTCATAGGGAAGCTCCAGGCACAGATGGAGCTTCTTTAGCCAGTAGGCATGAATCATGTCAGGACTTAGTGCTGTCCAACTCTTCATACTTGAGACTCTTTCATGGATTTTCAGGGAGGTTTCTATGGTCTGCAAGTAGCTCCAGTAGCCGCTGACCATTGTTGTTATGAGTTGTGTCCTTCTTCCATATGCTCTTTCAGTATTGCTCTGTTTCCAGCCATGGTAGGGGTGTTTTCAGATTGTTGCTCTGCCACTGGGAGTAGACTTTGGATGGTTCAGTGGAAAACAGTTGGTTAATTCTCCTGTCTGTGAAGGTTCTCAGTTATCCAGGTCACCGAAGTCTAAGGAGCTTGGAAAGAAAAGCGTGTGTGTGTGTGTGTGTGTGTGTGTGTGTGTAACAGGAATCATCGTCTCATGTTATTTTAGTTCAGATTAGGCATTGTCCAAAACAAAATGCAGAAAACTGAACATAGAAGTTTGGTGACAGAATCCAACCAGTACTAAAAGGAGGTCATTAATGAATCATTATATATATATATATATATATATATATATATATATATATATATATATATATATATATATATATATATATTAGGGGTGCAACGATATTCGTATCGATATTGAACCGTTCGATACAGTGCTTTCGGTTCGGTACGCATATGTATCGAACAATACAACATTTGTAATTTATTTTATCAATTTTCCTTCTGACGATGCTGTCTGTGTTGAGCGCTCAGTGAATCTGTGTTCGACTACTCCGCCTAGGCTGCACTGTCGACCCTAGGCAGAGTAGTCGAAGGTTACTTTTAAAATGTATTCCACTACAGATTACAGAATACATCCCCCAAGATGTATTTTGTAACATATTCCGTTACGTTACTCAATGAGAGTAACGTATTCTGAATACTTTGGATTACTTATTATATTATCATGCTCTTTACAACTACATGAATGTTATTATTATATTTACATGCTTCCATCTCCCGCTTCTGGTCAGTACTTTTCGACTATCCTTTTTCTCCTCGTGCTCACAGACACATAACGAGCAGTCCATTCTTGCTGCAGCACGGACTACACTGCCCATGAGGCTACATTCTTTAAGGCTATGGCTGAAACACCCTGCCTATTGCCTTCATATTAAATAATTTTTTGAATAATAATTTTCAAAAATATTTCTTCATGTCATTATGCGGGCCACAAGTAGGGGTGACATGGGCCATGAGTTTGAGATGCAGGCATTAGAGCCATCGGCGTAACTTTGTGCTGAACATTGGGGGATCAAGATCTCGGTCTAAATAAATAAATGAATCTGGGTAAATTCCCAGATGATTAAACATGCAACTATTTTGCTGATAATACCTGAAATGAGTAAAGAAAATCAACAGCCTATTTATGCACGATAATTCATAATATTATTGGGGGGGGGGGGGGGGGGGTTATATTGGTTGGGAGTGATTATTTGGGGGGGGGGGGGGGGTCATAACCCCTCTAACGCCCCTGGAAATTTCACCCCTCAGTAGAGCCTCTTAATGGGTGTTTTATTTGGGTTTCCACCCGAATTACCAAAAGAGGGCATAGCCAAACATTTAAAACAGGGAAAAACTGCCATGTAATCCATTTATTTCAACAAAGTAACTGTATTCTGAATACCACCTTTTTAAACGGTAACTGTAACGGAATACAGTTACTCATATTTTGTATTTATATGTATATATATATGGTCTATTAATATCTCAGAATGTCATCACAGAATAGTTTCCACGTACACATCTGGCCCTGCAACAAGCCTCTCTGTTTTGGATTTGCATGTTCATCCATTAATAAATGGGTTCTCTGCAGGTGCTCTGTCTTCCTCCCTCAATCCCACAATTAATTCTAAATTGGCCTTTGTTGTGCATGTGAGAATGAGTGGTTGTCTGTTTCTTCGTGTTAGCCCTGCAGGGTCAAGTGACCAGGATGTACCCTGCTTCTCGCACTATGACACCTGGGACAGTTTTCAGCTCTCCTGTGACCCTGAACTGGAAAGAGGGTAGCCAGCAAACATATTTTCTTAATTGTTACTATTAATTGTTTAATTTGCCACCCACAGCGGAAGACCTGAACAGTTGAAGTAACAGCAAGTTGGAAAATTAACTATAATGCAGTTGTGTCAAAAACTGGGATTTTTCATTCAGTCAGAGGTTAGGTAAACATTAAGCCTCTGGAGATCAGCCTACTTTCTCTTTGCCTCACACACACTTGCCAGGCACATTTGTGTGCGTCTGGCAGTTTTTCAGAGGCGGGTACACTTCATGCATCCGCTGATTACTGCTGAGGGGAAAAGGAAGAGAGATTTTGTTTTGGCTGCAGGAAAAAATTCTGTCCAATTATAAAAAAAAAAAAAATTGTCACAGTGCTTTTAAGCTTTGCAATGACGTATATTCAAATCAAAGTTTCCTTGGTTGTACTTTGCTCTTTTCTTTGAATGTTCTTTTAGGAGTACAGTTATTTGTTAACTGTGTCCTCCCTCTAAGGCACTGGCTGCTGTACGAAAGATAATTTACATGAGAGCAAAATGACTGCAAAGGATCCAAATCCACGTCTGTTTGGTGTTTGCATGTTGTTGTCTTAAAGCTCAGCAGATTTGTTCACAGATTACTTGGCTGAGTCTGAGACCTCAGGTCAGTCCAAATTCTTGTCGGAATGTCAGCACATAAAATCCAAGAGGCATGAGTCATAAAAATGCCAGGGCAAGGAATAACATTGACAGAAAGAGAAAGATTAAACAGATAACAGAGGAAAAAAGAGAAAATACGGGCGTCAAGACATTTTTTTTGAAACTTAATGAAACAATCGAGGCATTTATATGGGTACTTTTCATGTTCAATACTTCAAATTTGACCTTTTCTATTTGGTTCCCTCACTACCTTTACAGCTCCATTGGAAAAATTAGGTACTTTTCAGATTGTCCTTTGTTTCCTTTAACTCTGGCAAGGTGTTTCAGACTGTTTTCAAACTTTCCACATCTGTCTCCGACATGTCCAGCCAAGACTCCTAAGGCTCCAGCCACATAATCCTTGTTTACTTATAACGACAGACCGTCCAGACAACCATTTGAGTATTTGAAACAATCTAATTCTGACATGCCTGTAAATATATATCACATGACGTTTATACTTGGCAGGTATGCTTGTGGAACAGTGGTGGTAAAAACTATATACATTGTTACTACAACATTGCTGGCCCTGTAGAGGAACACGTGTAGATCAACAAAGTTCACGTAACCATTAGGTTTTTATGGCAGCGCAATGCAGAACCATATAGCTACTAGGCAATGTGAATCAAATGGACTTGACTAACTGATTATCAGCAAGTGTGAGCATCTCTATAAAACAAGAGGTTTTGGCAGTTTGCTAGTCTGGAGCATTCAGGTATCGGGAGGAAATATATCAGCAAATATGTGAGAAAGAAGCAATTGTTTCTGCCAGTCAATTTGGGAAACCCATTTCCAAACAACTTGAAGGCCATCCTTCTACAATGAGAAAGATTATCGACAAGTGGAGTAGACCTCCCAGCAAATTCACCTTAGACTGTGTGATACTCACAGAAACTGCAAAAAACCCAGGAGCTACATATCAGACTCTACCAGTTAGCATGTTAAATATTAAGGTTCATGCGAATGAACTTGAAAACATGAAACATCTCATACCAGCTGTCAAGCACGGTGGTGGAGAGGTGATGATTCCAACTGCAGGACCGGAATGCCTCTGTATACAAATGTGAGGCATCTGAAGTGTGGTTGAAACTGGGTCATTTAACAGGTCAATGTTCCCAAAGAGCAGCAAATCTACAACAGAATGAAAAGAAAAGAATCATGCTGGTCCAATGGGCCAATCAAATCTCAGACCTGCACGGCGTCAACGCATTAGCGTGGTTAGCTCATTAACACATTAGCGCCGTCCAGACCCACACACGGTGCAATCCACGATAACTCACTAACGGAGATTTGCTGCGATAATGTGGTTATGGCGTTAAAGTCCTTTTAACGAGATTAACGCTGACAACACTATAAATAATATTAGAACCTACTAGACTAGACTAGATTATTTTTAATTATGTCCCATAATTTACTTTCCTTTTCACAACTGCACTTCTTGAATCAATGTAAAGAACATAAGGGTAAAGATACCATCACACTAAATTCAAAACGCGACAACTGTGAGACTAAGACCAATTTATTTATAATCACTTATGTAGGCTTTTACACAACACCTGATAAGCAAGCTTAATTACTGGCATCTTCCCTTTGTACAGACATGAGTGTGTATTTCAGATGTGGCTTTGCTGCTCTGCAACTCTGTGCTGTCCCGTCTGAGTGTGTCTCGTGTGTGTTATAAACTGCTGATCTTTGCTGTGGTCTGTGAGTGCGTCAGTATTATGAAATATCCACAATCCACCTCATTTAATCACACGCATCCTAAACACACTCTTAATCACACCATGCTTTCTAGATCAGCCTCCCACGTCTTCTGTTTCTAGTGGGAAAACATGGGAGTAAAATTGTGCCTGTCAGTAAACACTTGGAATCCTATCTTGCACAATGCAGACACACTGTAACATCACTATGGGTGATTCTTACCTCACCTTAGTAGTAAAGTGCTTATATTTTTAACCTATTACTGTAGTTATTCATGGTTAAAATGGGCTAAACTATGTGGTAAAAATGTGTACTTTAAACCTGATAGTGAAAATGACCACAGCAGCACCAATTCATCTCTAGTCGGAAAAATGAAAACTTTGACTTACTGATGGCATTAGGTGAAGGGCACTCATTCTTTACTGTTTTAGAAAATATCTTTAGTGATCATATGTGATTTCAGGGTGGCCAGAAATAACTGTCAACCCAAATTGTGATAAAAATTCTATTTATTTACATTTTATGGTTTGACCAGGGTTACGGTTAGAGTTACAAAAGATGACATGACACCTACAACCCCCAAAAGTCTCAAAAACACTGGAACACTGTGTAAATTATAAATAAAAGCAGACTGTAATCATTTGAAAATTTCATAAATGCATATTTGACCGTGTCCTTCTGAATGCCCTGTGGGGGTTGCTCCGGGAGTGTGGGGTGTTTGGCCCATTGCTACAGACCATTCGATCCTTGGTTCGCATAGCCGGCAATACATCGGACTCGTTCCTGGTGGGTGATGGGCTCCACCAGGGCTACCCTTTGTCACCAATTCTGTTCATAATTTCTATGCATAGCCAAGTAGCGGAAGGCTTTCACTTGGATGGTCTCAGAATCTCGTCTCTGCTTTTCGCTGATTATGTGGTTCTGTTGGCTTCATCGTGTGATGGCCTCCTGCTCACATTGGAATGGTTGGCAGCCAAGTGTGAAGTGGTGGGAATGAGACTTGGCACCTCCAAATCCGAGGCCATGAAAAGGGTGGAGTGCCCACTCTGGGTCAGGGATGAGTTCCTGCCCCAAGTGGAAGTTTAAGTATCTCGGGGTCTTGTTCACAAATGACAGGAGAAGGGAGCGGGAGATCGACAGACAGATTGGTGCTGTGGCTACAGTGATGTAGACACAACACCGGTCTGTTGTGGTGAAGAGAGAGCTAAGTGTAAAAGCGAAGCTCTCAATTTACCGGTCGATCTACATCCCTACCCTAACCCTATGGTCATGAGCTGTGTGTAGTGACCGAAAGAAGGACATTGCAGATACAAGTGGCAGAAATTGACTTCCTCCAAAGGGTGGCTGGCCTCTCTCTTAGAGATAGGGTGAGAAGTTCATCCATCCGGGAGGGGCTCAGACTAGAGCCGCTGCTCCTCCACATCGAAAGGAGGCAATTTAGGTGGTTTGGGCATCTGATAAGGATGTGTCCTGGGCACCTGCTGGGCTCACCCAGCAGGTGCCCAGGACACATCCTTGTCAGATGCCCAAACCGGGGCCTCCTCCCGGTGGGACATGACTGCTGTTCCAGTCATGTCCCACCGGGAGGAGGCCCCGGGGAAGACCCAGGACATGCTGGAGAGATTATATCTCTTGGCTGGCGTGGGAACACCTTGGTGTTCCCCCAGATAAGCTAGAGAAGGTGGCTGAGGAGAGGGAGGTCTTGGCTTCTCTTCTTAGGCTGCTGCCCCCTTGACCCGAATGGATGGATGGCGTATTTTATACAGAGTATAACACAGAAAACAAATCAAATGTTTAAACTGAAAGTCCAAAGCCTAAAGCCAAAATGAATACATGACTGTGCTGGACTTGTGTTTGCCTAAAATGCACCATTTTTATGTAGATTCTTAGTCATCCAGGTCATGGTAGACGTAGGAGCTTAAAAAGGCAACTGGAGTTCATGAAAAGTTCAACTAAAGCAGGCGTTTGGAAGAGAGGAGTAGCGTCTAGAGCAAACATAAAGATGTCCAGTCACCTTCTTTTTAAGTTTCTTAGTCTACCATTTTAAGAAAAATATTCGTTCACTTGAAATGTGATGGCAGCAACATGTTTCCAGAAAGTTGGGACAGGACCATGTTTTATACTTTACTTTTGTCCATTTTAAATAAGACTGCAGTGTTTCTGGACTATGTTCACATATGGATTCTTCTTTGCATGGTGGAGCTTTAAACTGCATTTGTGGATGCCACACTGAACTGTGTTCACAGGCAGATTTCTGAAAGTGAACATGTGGTGATTTCTATTTTTAATGCAGTGCCACCTCAAGGTCCAAAGTTCAGTATTGATTTTGAGCCTTATCATTTGAGTACAGATTCTCCAGATTCTCATAAACTCTTGATGATGTCATGTACAATAGATAATTAAATATTCAAGGTCGACACAATTTTATGTTAAGGATCATTATTCTGAAATTTTACCACACTTTGTAGACATTGTGTTCAGCTTTCTGAGCTTCTGTCCATCTTTACTTGTAAGAAACTCTGCCTGTCTAGATGCTCTTCTTAGACCCAGTCGTGTTAATGACCTGTTGCCAACCTAACTATTACTACATCTTTTTCTTGAAATAGCTGTAGTTATGTCTGTAGTTATGTTAAAATCAAACAGGCGGTGGTAGCAAACACACAATGGCACTGCAACCATGTAACAAGCAATTGTGGTGTCTAAACACATTATATTTACAAAGTTTTCATTTCTACCATAATTCCCCAGTGAAGCTCTCAATCACTACCAAATCCTTCATCATTCTAGTTCATAAAACATTTTTTAAACCATTTCATTCAAAATAACACCTGCCGCTGTTTTTGCTAGCACTAATGCTGTTCAAATACTTATGGCTTATGGCCATACCACCCTGAGCACAGCTGATCTCATAAGCTACGCATGGGCAGGTCTGGTTAGTAGTTGGCTGGGAGACAGCCTGTGAATACTAGATGCTGTAAGCTTGGGTGGCAGTGGTCAGCACCATTGCTTCGCAGCAAGAAGGTTCCTAGCTCAAACCCTTGCTGGGGCCTCTCTGTGTGGAGTGTTTCCATGTTCTCCCTGTGCCTGTTTAGGTTTCTTCATGATACTCCAGCTTCTGCTCAAAAACATGCATGTAAGGCTTATTGATGATTCTACAGTGGCCATGGATGTGATGCAGACAAAAATGGATGGTTGTATAGTAAAAATGCGACGTAGTCTAAAGTGCTTTGCGCAGTCAGTGAGACTAGAAATGTGCTATTTATACATTACATTAAACATGCTTTGTGAAACACAAGCAGCCTCATATGAGCAACATTGTGACTATCACAGTAACTATGACTAAACACACTGATACTGATGTTGCTAAATTTAAATACTGAATCATTAAACTTGGTAATTACATTTGAAAAAGTTTGATGCAGCCCAGTCAGCAAGATTACAAATCAGCAGGTAATTAAAAGTAAAATGACAAATTCTTGTCAGTTGAAATTCAGCATTCAATTAAATCTCATTTATATGGCGCCAAATCACAACAGCAGTTGCCTCAAGGTGGTTTATATTGTAAGGTAGACTATAACAGGGGTAGGCGACTCCAGGCCTCAAGGGCCGGTGTCCTGCAGGTTTTGGATCTCACCCTGGCTCAACACACCTGAATCAAATGATTAGTTCATTACCAGGCCTCTGGATAACTTCAAGACGTGTTGAGGAGGTCATTTAACAATTTGAATTAGCTGTGTTGGACCAAGGACGCATCTAAAACCTGCAGGACATCAGCACTGGAGGCCTAGAGTTGCCTACCCCTGCTCTATAACATTGTTGCCACGTCGAACATTATGATGTTGCCCCTTACTAAGGTTTTTCTATCTAGGATAACACATTACATATAAGTGTAAATTTACGCTGAAAAAAAGATTGCTAATCTTTTATTTTAATTAAATTTTTAATTCATTCTAATTATTTGTGAGCACAACATAAAAAATGTCACCTTGTGATTATTTATTTGCTCCATGGAGCCAACAAAGGACTCCCAATCTGAAGAAAAGGACTTTTCTTTGTGACTGATATAAATAGCCACCCAATCCTGGACTGTAATCAACACTGACTACTGTACATAGCACCATAGACAGTATAAAAGATGGACAACCAAATCCTGGTTTAGCTCAGTGGGATGAGCCATATGAGCAGAGAGGAGTAGGCCTGAGTTTGAGTCTGGAGCCCTTTGCTGCATGCCTTCTCCCCTCTCTCTCTTCCTGCTTTACTGTCTCTATTGGATAAAAGCTAAAAAAAATTAAAAATGATGAATAACGAGTTGCAGTAGATCACTGCTGCTCCCTGAGAGTTTTTCCTTCCCACTGTTACCAAGTGTTTGCTCAGTGGGTCATGTGATTGTTGCAGTCTATTATAGTAGGGTCTTTACCTTACAGTATACATTGAATTGAGATGACTGTTGTTATGATTCGCCTCACCAGCAGTTATTTGATCTGTGATTACTTGAAGTTGCTGAATGTAATTGACTGCCAGTGATCGCTCTGGTCATTGGTGTTAGTTGCTGTTTAGACTCTCTTACGCTACACAGGAGTGCTGAACAGCTCCATTTTCAGAGGAAAAAAATCTGTCACCACAGTCTCATGTCTTGAAGACAACCTGCAGTGAATTCTTTGCTCGGAATAAATAAGATTTGAATATTGGTTCTAGTGGATATTCAAATATTTTGGACTGTTTTTCAATGCACTTTTCCAGCATATTCACAGTTTAATATGCCAAATAGTCAAACCACAGCAGGAACTAAGTATCAGGTCTGTCTGAGGCCAGCTGAATGACAAAAGCTGCTTCGTGTCCATATGTATAGAGGAATGTAAACAAAGCATAATGCTCCATGTGATTAGGAAGCATCCAGAGGCTGGTATGATTTAGATGAACAGATAAATGCTCAGAGTCTTTATACGGAGCATGGAAAATTGGGAGATGGGTGTCGAGAGATAAGGGAAGCAGCGCAGCACTCTGCAACAACATGTAAAGCTAACACAGACAGCCCAGTTTTGCTTTCCCACGGGATGTACAGTAGGTCCCACTGAAAGACACACACACACACACAAATATAGTCAAAAACACAGAGATCCCATCTGCCCCAGCGTTTTAATCAGCTTATCACTCCCAGGGCCATTCAGAACGACTATATCAAGCTCTGACATACATTAGCGGTACTACAGGGATCAAGCGATATACAATCCTCACTGCAATACTCCTCACGTCACACACGTAGTCACACACGCAGTCACACACGCAGTCACACAAGTCCAGCACAGTTGTGCATTCATTTGGCCTTAAGTATGCGTGCAATGAAAACATGGATCCCAAAAGGATTGAAAACATCATCTGTGTGTAAGCGCCACAAAAGTCATCAAACATGCTAACGCACTCACACAAATACAAACTCTGTGCGTGTGCTTGTGTATTCTGACATAGTGCCAAAGCCCAGCTGATCTCTCAGTAAATATGGACATATGGTCAGCCAGAGTGGGGAGAGAGGTAGTATGAGGATGACACAGAGATGGTTCTTCGTGTGTTTTCATTTGTCTGTGGGGAGACCACAGCAGGGGGAGACATCTTATCCTCTCGAGACATGTGTTGCTCTCCCAAAGCTGAAGTGCTTAGCCTTTTTGGACTCTTTACATCAGCCCATACCACCAAACCCTACCTCACCCAGAGGAACAGGTCAGAGGTGTCCGCTCTTGGTTACGTAACTACTCTATTATGGAATGAAAACAAGGGAATTGTTGTGCCAGACTGAGGGGCTTGTTATGTAAGGCCCAGAAGATGTGATGCAAGATGATCAGCTTGGAATACTTCCTGGCAGCTGAAGTCAACCTGTGACCTCTGTCTTTCTTTCTCTATATTTGTCAAAAACCCAGGGCTGCTGCCCTGTTGTCCTTTTTATTAAAGAAAATTAATCAGTGTAGTTAACTTTTCAGATCTTTTATCTATCTCTTCTCATAAAAAAGTGCAAACACAGTGACAACTAATTTTGAAAAATAAAGTAAAACAGACTTAGAGTGGCACTCACGTGTGACCTAAAAGTCAATTTAGCAGAAGAACAGATTAAAGTTACAGAAATGACTTAGTTCTTCTTTCACAATGCTATAATGGCACCACATAGAGAAATTAGCAGCACTAGCTTGACAAACCGACCAACTGCTAATATCCTTGTGAATGTAGAGGGCAGAAAAGCATGCTCAATCACATTACTCTCTGTTGATTTGATCAAAATTTGGCTAAAATTAGCACTGAATTTGGATGACAAATGCAATCCAGTAACATCCACCTCCCAGTAATCCTGTCCCTACTCTTCAGAAGATCCATCCATCCATCTTCTGGTTATCAGGGGCCAGGTCGCAGGGGCAGCAGCTTAAGCAGAGAAGCCCAGATCTCGCTCTCCCAGCCTCCTCCTCCAGCTTGTCCAGGGGATCATCAAGGCGTTCCCAGGCCAGCAGTGAGATATAATCTCTCCAGCATGTCCTGTGTCTGCTCCAGGGCCTCCTCTCGGTGGGACATGCTCGGTACACCTCGCCAAGGAGTTGCCCACGAGGCATCTTGTCAGATGCCCAAACCACCTCGACTGGCTCCTTTCGATGTGGAGGGGTCCTGGGTGAGGGACCAGACAAAGAGCGACTCAGAAGACCCCCTATGAGCAGAACACCAGGGGAGCAGTTCACCCTGGATAGGGTTACTGGGCCCTGCCTTGGAGCCAAGCCCCGGGGAGGATGAGCCCATGTCCCCAAATACGGGACATGGGCTCATCCTCCTGCAGGCCCACCACCAGCATTGTGAGCCGGGCGGCGACCAGGAGTGGAGGCCCTGGCAGACCGAACCCCGGCTACCAACACTGGCAATTGGCACATGGAATGTCACCTCTTCAGAATATGATGTACGTACTGGACCTGTGGCATCTACAAACCAAGTTGTATTTTGCTAATATTATATCACTGAAAGTACTATTAGCTAATATTGTAAGTAAGTAGCAACAAAGTAGCTGGGCAAACCATAACCAAGCTAGCATAACTAGCTAAAATAACTAACATTATTGGGATGGAAGAAGCATTTGTAACAATGTGGCATTACTTCAGTGTTTATAGGCATTCTGTAACATTAGGCACATCATTAATTAAGGCTATCGGCTATCTTATTTTTTATTTCAGATGTCTGTTCAACTGAAATAATTACATTGTGATGGTGTCAACTAAGCCTGTCATACAGTATCAACAGCAATTGGTCAATGGGTTTGTTTTTCATTTTAAAGAGCTGGTTGTTAAAAACTAACAATGTGCTGACCAAATGTTGACTAAGTTAGCCTCGGGCTAGTTTTCTCTAATTTAGCATGAATGATCACCTGGATTCAAGATAAACCGATCAGAATTTGTTGTTCAAAGGTCAAAGTCGGTTTAAGTTAAGACTTGCCCCACTCTTATTTCAGAAAATAAGATCACAGAACATCTGATACAACCAAATACTTACAAAATGAAGACTCAAATAATAACAGAATTTCAAGCAGATGTCAAACAAGTGTTGACATTATATCCAATGATATGGTTCCCAAAGTTCTGCAAAAACACTTCTGGTCATTCAGCAAAAAATAAAGGTTTTTATGATTGCATTTCATATTTGGTTGGTGCTCACCTTTCTTCTACACTATAATGACACACATGACTAGTTGCTGGAAACGTTACCCGATTCCTCGGTAGTAACATTTCCATTGTAAGTTAACTTACTGCGATTTAAAGGAATACCCAGCTGTTTTGACCAACTTACCGTATGCTCAGAAGTCCATTCAATTCTCGCACAAGTCTTTACCCCAATTTTCTTTCTTGTTATTTAGCTCCATTCACAGGCTTCTCTGTGGTGCTCTTCCATCTCTGAGCCCTTGACTTTTGCGATCCATTGGTCAGTTAGATTTTCTACTTCTCTCCTTCCAGCTCAGTGTTGCTTGCTGTTCATCAGAGCTGCTTGGGAAATGAAGCAGGCTGCTGTCGTGATGCCCAAACCCAGGTTCCAGGCAGCAATATTTATCATTTGCAACAAAGTTCCCCACTTCATCACACTTCAACTCTCTAGCCACCCACACACTAAAAACCAGTCAAGAGAATGTCAATCAAAGCTATGTTTTGGCAGACATAATGAATGAGACCATACCAGGGTTTGAAAGGACTGGTTTCAGGCATGAAACAAGAACCTCAGTCCAGCTGTTTGAAAATGCCATAACACAGACATAAGAAACCAGAACTACTCATCTGAAGTGGTGTTTGATCTGAAGAGTTGGTCTGGAGGGGTGATGAAATTATAGTTTACAGTGAACTGGATCCCAGACTGTTCAAAAACCCAGGATGGTTGAGTTGAAACTAAATGTTATTCCTTACAAAACATATTAAAGCAAGTTTATTCATCATTAGTACAAAATATTCTTACACTTGAGGGCTTTGACACTGCATCTTGCCTGAATTGTTGAGTATATTTAATATGTTCTGGAAACTCTCTCTGCAGCTTTAGGATCAAACACTTATGTGATAAAATAAATCTATCAATTACAAATACCCTAACAAGTCCACAACTGAGTTCTTAGTCTTTAAAGCGCACAACTCTCGAGAACATACATCTTGCACCACATGCATGTTTATTTCAAGTCAGTTGCAGTGGAATCAAACAATAACAGAATCACTGAGGAGTGTTTCAGGCTACTCCAGCATGAGCCACTTCTCTGCACGTGTCCTTTGATCCATAAAGCACTAAGCTTTTCGGTCACCTTCCAAACCCCAAAAGCAGAGATTCTGGAGTTAGATGGAGTTTCAGCTTTTGATTGCAAAGCTGCTGCTAGAAATGGGCCCCTTTCACACTGCCTCCCCTTAAATAAAGCAGTTTAAAGACCTAAAAGGTCCAGATCTCTGAAAAAGGTGTCACAAATGGCACAGTGAAGGAAAGTCAGACTTTATCTACACTGCAGTTTGTTCCGTCTCACTAAATATCCGTTTCAGTACTTTTGAGTAAAAGCAGAACAGTAGCTCCTAACCTGGTGTTACTGATTACAACTTGCTCAGCAATTTTGTGCTGATGTCAGATTGCCATGTGTCAATTATTCATGTTGAAATAGAATTTAAAGCAGACCTGCTTCAAATGAACTGAGCTGGACTCGGCAGCAGCCTATCATAAACACCAAATAAATCAGAGGAGTGACTGTTTGGAGCCATCTGCCTTAATATTTAGAGAGAAATAAAGAAAAACCACAAAGAGTAACGTAATTGAACATTTTGTTTTTTTTATTAACTGCTCAGAATACACCATGGTAAAGCATTTTCCATCTCTCATCTCTTGAAGATTCTTTGGGCATTGAGTGATGGACTCAACAGCATACTTTGTTCACCACCGTCACAGCTCCTGTGTTCTCCGGCCCTCTCGTCTGAGGAAACGTGGCCGCCACTCACACTGCTGGATAACTTACGAAGGCAGTAGATGCAGAGGAGAACTCGAGAGAACTCACACAGGGTGAGGGAGGAGACAGACCTCTTGTTCCCAGACAAACAGGAAGTTGAATAAATACACAACAGTCTCACTTTCTGTGCTCCCCACAGAGAGACAGGTGCAACATTCACACTTTGCATTTGTCTCCTTCCTGGATTTAACTGTCATCCTACATATACTGTGATTCTAGTAAACACCATCAGATTGCACTTAAGAACAGAGATTGAATTCTGTACACAAAGTCATCCAATATTAAAAAATACATTAAATTACATTTTCCAAATAAATATTGGTCCATTTTGTTAGTATGCCATCTTCCTGAGACACTTTCAGAGCCGCAGACATATTCATACAGCAAAGGTAGCTTTTCTTTTGATCCATGAGTATTCTCTTTTCAGTCTTCCTTTCATCCATCTTTTCGTTTTTCCCTCCAATTTTTTCCCACCCTGGAGGCTAAATATCTTTGTCATGTTACACTTACTTCAACCGTCTACATGTGAGCTCATCCTTCATCATATGACTTGCTCTCATACGTGCAGGGACATACACAGCAAACTGATTTCTCGGGCTGCACCAGCACAGCGTGAGCCACGATGTGAGAAAGTGTTGCGGATGCGCACAATTAGAAGACGTTGCACTCCGATATACAGACAGCACTAACTGTAATTGACCTGAACGTGAGTCAGTGCAGCGAACTTCTGTGCAAGGAAGACGTGTGCTTGATGACATACCCTAAAATATAATGTATACAAATGATTCACTTGCATGCTGACACAAACGTGTATAATAACAGTCCAACAGCCTAAAAGGTTTTTGAAAACAAAAAAACAAAAAACAGGAATATGATCGTAGAAGCTTTTTGTGTGAAAAAGTTTCACAGTATCAACGTGGTTTTCTTCCTGGCTTGCTCAGTGGCAGTCTGCCTTTGTGCCAAAACACGCACACGCACACACACAGACACACACACACAGACACACACACAGACACACACACACAGAGAGTACCTTTACATAAGGAGACCCTATCGCAATCATCCTCTGCCTTCATCCTCACCATTCTCTGACTATTATTGCTTTCAATACCAATATTGTTATACAAGACCTACAAAGGGGGGGGGGGGGGGGGGGGGGGGGGTGCATCTTCCGCTGCAAGTACTGACTTGCAGCCCAGTTCTAAACATCCGATGTGAAATTCCGAGAACAAAAAAGAAAGTCTTTACAGGAAACACATCAACTGCAGGATTATCCGTATCTGTAACGTAAGGCAGCAAAAGATGAACAAACAGGAGTCCGAGTCCCTGACGGTCTATACGTTAGAGACGGCGTTGTTAGAATCTCTCGCCTGTCGGATGCCATACAGCCACTTGATGACTCGAGCGTTCCTCTCGATGACAGAGATGCCATACGGGACCCGCTCGTTGGCCCTTGACGGACCGTCGTCTTCGTCGTCCTCGTCCTCCCTGACCCGGTCGTCCCCACACTCCGAGCTGGGCGTGCTAACGCTTCGGAGCTTGGAGACTGACACAATGTCTGAGTTGGCCCTCGTGAAGCGCTCCACCCCGCCCATTCCCTCCACCTCCTCGGGGTCTAACCCGCAGTAGTTAAAGAAACGCTCCAGGTCGGCTGTGGCACGGGAGTAGCGGTCGCTCAGGTCCGACTTGGAGCGGTGCAGTGATGGGTGCTTGCGGGCAGACCCTTTGGAGCTGGCGTTTGAGATGCGGGTGAAAGCGGGTGAGGCTGGAGGGATCATGCCTGCTCGGACTAGCATTGGACTGGGTGGCAGGTAGGCTGATGGAGCGGGGATGGCTTGGGATGACTGAGGGAGGGGTTGCGGTTGATTCTGGGAGGGGGGAGGGGGTGACGGGGGTGGGACTTGGGGGTGTGCGACTTGGCCCTGGGGTGTCTGTCTGGGCCTGAGCTGTGGCTGCAGCTGAGCTCTCTGGGGCTTCCGTATCTCAGCATGAGGCCGAACGTCCACCCTGCGTACTGTCACCGAGTTAGGGGAGCTGTAGGGAACTGGAACGCCAAAGCGGGGTGCGCGAGCTGGCACAGGGGGTGGACGTCGAGTCACTTCTGCTGCCGCCGTCCGAAGATGATTGTTGAGTGGAGAGGAGGTGCAGGAGGAGGTGGACGATGAGTTGGCGAGGGCGTGATTCAAAGGTTTGAGGTTGTTGGAGAGTCGGCTGCTCCTCTCCTGCTCTCCTGAAAGACTGCTACTGATGCTCTTAGCTCCCGATGACGGAGATGACGAGGAAGGGGAGGTGGAGGAAGAGGACTGGGAACAATGTGATGGTCCATCACATACGTCATTGATTAGGTTATTTAGAATATCCAAGTTTAGAGCAGGTCGTCTCCTGTCTCCTGCTCCCTGCCTGCCTGCAGTGTTCTCCCCCTCAGCCGGCGATCGGTTAACTTTCCGGGCTGGAGGGGTGTTGATCATCATCCCCGAAGGGACGAGGGGCTTGCGGATGATTGGAGGCTGGATGGGGGCCTGGCGGGTGAGTGCCACCTGCTGGCTTTTAACATACTTGGCCTTGTCAGCCTCCAGGCGCTCCACGGCGCTCAGTTTGCGGGCCCCGGGCTCAGCCTGTCGGCGGAAATAATCCGGACCCTTATTGAGTATCCTGAAAGGCATGGCAGAGGTAAAGGGGACCCCGGCCAGACGGCCATCTGAGGGCCGCAGGGTCTCCACTGGCATTCTGCACGAGCTGGACAGAGAAAATAGAGATTTTCCATGAGTTACAAGTAATTGGAACATAAAATAATTCACTTGTATGTGAAAACAGTTTTACAGCTTCATGGTCAGACACTAGCTGACAGGAGGAGAGGCAGGCAAACACCTGGCTTTAATGGTCAGTGAACATCCTTTTAGAGCTCCCACACATCCTCTCTAAGCTTAAGGGAAACAAAAAAAAGGGCTCTTTTGTACTCTTTTTCTCCCCACTCCTCCCCCTCTCACACCCGTGCTCTCAGAACCCCATTTAACTTCCTTACCGGTCGCTGTGCTGCTCCTCTGCCTTTCGTCTGTCCTCCACGACACCTCTCTTGCACTTTTATTTGTCCCTTTTCCCAGTCCGGGCTCAGTGAAAGGCTACTTGCGAGACAGGGTCAGTTGGGGTCAGATCCTCCACACCAGCCTTGTGCAGACCACCTCTATTAACTCAGCTGTGATCCAGAACAGTGAGAGACTGGGTCAGGGTCAGTCTTTTTCTTTTTTTTTTGTTTCTTTAAATCCAAAAGGCAAGTCTTGTAGATCAGTCGCCAGTTACTCAGACAACACCACAGTCTCTCTGATCCTCTTTACAATCCTCTGTTTAGCCCCAGCCCGCCTGTCCAGTTGTGATCAGATCCAAAAAGCCGGCCGGCAACTCAGCAGGAGCGCCCTGTAGTCCTGGAGAGGGTTAGAAAGAAACAAGTCCAAGTCAGATAAACCTCCACTTTCTTTCCACCGCTTAATACCATAACGCATCCACACATACTCTCTCTTTTTCACACATGCACGCACACTTCTCTGGCTGACAGACGAGGACTCTCTTTAACACTGAAGTGGAGCAGACGGGACAGGCTTTAATACAGAGTCTGGCTCCTCCCAGCCAGCCAATCGCATGTCGCCGGGAGACTCGGAGGGGTACAAGGGGCGGGCTGGGAGGCGAGAGGTGTGCTCGCATTGGCTAGGCTCAAAGGAGATCCTGACCAATTGGGCCCCTCCCCCTGCCTTTCAAGCACAACAAAACTGAGGCAGGGCTTTCATTCAAATGAAAATTCTTTGAAAGGGAGAAAGGGGGGAGAGAAAGGGGACGGCGGGGGAAAAGAGGGGCACCGCAGATGCAATTTTTACATTGACTTGCATCAAGCTCAGTGGGGTGCTATGAAAACATGTGAAAAAAAACAAAACAAAACAAAACAAAAAAAAAAAAAACCACACTGAAAGCCTGCACAACTGTTCCTGCTGCTGAGCTCTTTGTGTGGCTGTTTGTGTGTTTGCATTTTAGCCTAATGAAGACAAAGTAGATGAAGATCACCGAAACCAAACCTGATTCAGCTTTTAAAAAAAAGAAAGAAAGAAAAGAAAAATAGTGTAAGAACAAAGTTTAAACAAAGAACTGGGACAAAGTTTTTCCTCTGCCGGAGCACAATTAACTTGTGGATTATTTCTCTCAGTTTCAGGGCTTTAAAACACTGCTAACACACATGCTGTTCATTTATTTCCCCCTTCAATTCCACAGAAAAACAAAAAAAAAAAAACAACAACCCCACTCTCCCCCTCCTCCACACCTCTTCCCTGCTGCATGTTATCATTTACAGCCTTACACTCCAGGGTTACATCACATCCAGATAGACGGCACGGTGCGTCCCCCTCCCCCACCTCCACCTCTTCTCCAGCACGTCTATCCACACATTTTTAATTAATCTTTTTATAGCCGTCTTCCTTCCCTGTCTCCCTCAACATGTGACCCTGTTTTTCCCCCAACATCTCGCCCCGTCTGACTCCCTCTTCACGCTCACATCCACAAACAGCAGACCAGCAGCAGACGAGAGAGAAAAACTGACAGCTTACACTTAAAAAGAAAAACGCACACACACGCTTAGCTTTCATCTTGTAACAGACCAAAGAAGAGTTTAAAATAGCCTACCTCAAACTACTCAAACTAAACACTTTTGCAGCACAAAAATAAAAACAGAAAGAAAAAAAAAAGATTCCCAAGCATGAGTGAGACGACCTGAAGCTTCTGCACAAAGCCTTTGGGAATATATGCATTCAGGGGATGGAACAAAAAATAATAATAAAATAAAGAGTCTTTCATGAAAAACACAATACAGAGAAAGCTTGAAGTGAGCTTGAAGTAGGAAAAGAAAGGAGAGGTGGATTAGCGGACAAAGTCATGAGATAGATGACATCAGCACAGACTTGTCTTGGTGTCCTAAAAAAGCTCAAACCACTGCAGGGAAGCAGCTCTACTGTATTTTTTCCACATGTTCATCCTTATCATAGCGCTCAATGCAACTTAACACGGTTAAGCTTTAACGCACAACACGTCCAGTTATGTGACACCATGGTGGCACTCCACCCGCTAATGTAAATGCCTGCAGCGCACAACAGTAAATACACTGAAGACCACAACCCACCTGGAGCCACTCACACACTCCCCGTCACTGTGCTGATTAGCACTTTCATCTGACTGTGTAAGTTGAGGAATTCGCCATAAAACATATGTAAAACATCACTGATCTGCTGCTGCATGTGGATCTCTTTCTTTCACATTGTTGTTTTCCTACATTCATCATCCTCACGACAAACTAACTAGTAGTTTAACAGCTAAAAGGTTAAAAGGTTTCAGGTAATTATAGAATTTCTTGTCCCTGAATCTACTCAAAGAAACTCATCTTAGAGAAAATGCTTTAACAGAAACCGTGAAGACAAACGTTAGGTCACAGAAACCTCAGCCACCTCGGTTTTAGTATGCTGTGGCCTTGTCATTACACTTACACAGCCCTCTGCCAAGAGGAGGAAAAAACACACCTCCTTTGCTCCAGATTTAGAGTCTTTTCATGTCTTTAAAAACACTAATTTCTGTAAGAACTGCCAACCTTTGCTGGAGTATTTGTTCTATTTCACTGTGTCCCAAAATGTCCAGCCAAACAGCTTGTGATCCAAAGTCTACACATTTTGCCTTTTTAAAGCGTGGTTATTGATTTCTATCACTCCTAATGACTAACATACACTTATACACAATTACTGGTGTGAACAAATCCCACAGACACAAAGGGGGCAGGAGATCCCTGTCACACCAGCATAAACCCACCTCTGCTGATAACTCTAATCCCCTGATCCACCCTTTATTCAGTCTTTTTGTTATCATTCTGCGCTCAACAGTTTGTGCATTGATATTGTTAGTGAAGGAGAACGAGTTCCAACAACTGACAACAATTATCGTCAAGCTGCTAAATGAATTCCCTCTTCATGGAGATTAGATTTGCTTTAACTATGTAAATGTTAACCCAGTTACCCTCCTTCCTTTGAGCCTGCCAATGAGAAGAGTCGTCCACATGCAAATACTGTGAGCCTGGATAGTCACTACTTTAAAAACAGCAGCTATTGTCATTCATCTTCTCCAGTGAAAGGGGTCAGATGGCTAAAAGCCGCTCTGCTAATGGGACTAATGTGTGTGCAAACGGCACCATTAAGCCTCTCGTCCCCACCGGTCCACGAGTTGAGCGTTGCAGCAGCGCTCAGTCTCGTTTCTCTTAACTTTTCTGCCTCTTGGTTTCCGTTCATGTTCTGTAACTGCAGTTGATGATGTCTCCAAAAAGGCAAAGGGCCGAGGAATGATATTCCTATTCCTCAATGGAAACTTGCGCATTGTGATTATCATCACAAAACTATGCAAACCGCTGAGTTGTTATGAATCGGACTGTTTTTACGTTCAGTTTTCTAACCACCATATAAGTGGCCAACAACATGGTTTATGATGTCTGCATGAGAGAGAGAGAGACTGCGTTTCATGGCGTGTGAGTGACTGTGGGGGGTGAATAACAGAATGTTTGAAATCAAAGAGAGAAGCCCAAAATGTCTGCGCGCACAAATGTTGTAAAGCAGCTGAAAGGAAACAGTGACTGGCATTTTACCACAGCTGACTTGACCGTGCCGCCGGCTTAAGTGTAATTACAGAGAGAGCCCATGAATGGGAGCAATTTGCTTCGCCAATATTTTCTAGCAAGTTACTGAATAAGTAGCAGCTCGTGAGGAAACGGGTTGCAGTAGGAGGGTGGGGGAGGAGGAAAAAGGAAAAGGTGAGAATAGGCAAGATTAGAAAATATATAATAGCAGAGAAAACAAGAGAAAGCCCAACTAAGAGAGATAGTGTCAACCTCCCATCCAGGGTGAGCCTCACAATAAGAATGAATCATACTGAGTCTTAAACAGTTCCTGATGCTGACTCAAAGCCAGAGTGCAGCTCCATGCGATACCATTCAAATCCTTCAGTTTTTGAGCCTGTCAGCTTTACCCCAGCATGGAAGGAAAGAGGTGGTGAGTTCATCAACAGTGACTACTCAGCTGCTTCACCCACTGGAGGGATGAGCAGGAAGCCGGGATTTATTTCACAACAGAACGTGAGTGGGAAAGAGAAAACCAAACAAACGTCCTCGGCTGTGGGCAATTCCCGCAGGTTGACCCTGTTTCGCGGTGAACTTAGCTCATCTATTTCTGGACACTTGGAGTTTCCCGATTTGCTCCTGAAGCCTGTGAACACCCGACTGTCAACTGCAAGGAAGCCCACATGGAAATGCTGCACTACAATCCAAAGTGTTCAGGAAGGGGGAAAAAAGAAAAAAGCAAAACAAACAATGCTCCATGCTCATAGAAACAAATAATGAAGTCAGTGAGTGGGTAAGTGATCTAGTGAGCCAAAAGTCACATGCTTCAGACTGCTCAGGCAGTTTTTTTTCTGCTCCTAGCTCTGTAGATGACTGAGCGCACTTATCCCTGATTTAGTTATAACTAAATCATTCACCTGCTGTGCAAACCTGTTTGCAAGTTAAGCCAAAGGAAGGTCTACAGAGTTATAGTTTATCTATTTGGACCAGACCTGAATTTATCTGTACCAAAACCCAGTTCAACAAAAGGTCAAGAAACGGGACAGTAAGCAAGATGGATCGTATTAACAAATCTCTCATCTCAGTGCAGGGTTCAGCTGGTGTCCTCCCTGTGGCTTCCAGATGAACGATAACCTGATGAGAATCAGACCAAGCTTGGACAGAAACTAATGCAACACAAGCCCCTGCCCATTATCCCACTGGGACACTCAGCCTCAGTTTTTAAAAATCAATAGAGAGCTTAAAAGAAGGGTTCAAAAAGTTATCAACCACTCCCCTTAGGGCTGATTTAGGGAGCTCCAAAGAATGATAATGAAGACAGACAGTTGGTCGTGACAGCGTCAGACCTTGCTGTTATTCTGTTGAGCGGCTATCAGCTTCAGCCACGTTGCTTGTTTCCAACTGAAGAACTGCTCCTGGCTGGATGGACTGACATGCATGACTGAAGTGTCTGGACAAGGTTATGCAACTGTTTTTATACGGACAGAAGTCGAGTCGACTGCAAAAACAACCACTGAACCATAAACCGACAGTTATTATAGCATCCAGCTCGTCTTTTTTCCCCTGGATCTCCCCGCTTCTGTCAATCCATCCGTCCGTCTCCCCTTAAACCCCCTCCTCCACCTCTGCCCATATCTGTCTGTGTCTGTGGCCCCAGGAAACGCACACATCCATGTACAATTACACCAGAGGGGGGAAAATGGAGGTCAAACCAATGAACTCTTGTGTCTGTGTGCCTGTGTGTTCACGTCAGGAAGAGAGTTTTGACTGAGTAGGTAATCACAGGAGAGCAGGTGGCTGAGTCCTCCCTTGGGAAAACTAAGCCAAGCTGTGAAGACAAATACAGAACATCTGTGATGTGTCCACATTTGTAAAATAAAGGGAAAAAATAGATATAGGGATCATTTGAGTGCAGTAAGTAGTAAGAACAGTGTGTAAAGTGTATGCAAAGAAGATGATAAGAACATCTAACGGGTATATAAATGAAACATCTGCCTTTTACTCCAACTTCCTTTTAAGCTGACATCAAGTTAAGATGTGCCAGACATAGAAGACTACATAAACAGTGCATACAGACACAACATTAACATAAACAGATTCTTATAGTGAGTCAGGTTAGCAACACAACCAAGTTAGTTAAGGCATTATAACAATTTAGCTAATTCAACTCTTAACCCGAATTTGCACTGTAATATGGTGAACATGTCTCAACTCTGTATATTTTATATATTTTATTTATTGTTTACTCTATTTAATTTGTAAAATATGTGTACACACACACACACACACACACACACACACACACACACACACACACACACACAGAAAAATATTTAGTATACACATCCAGAAATGCATATACTATTATATATTGTACATATATTTATTAGTTTCAGATGTAGCCATTCTTGTATTTTGCTTGTTTACATTATTGTATTTTGCACAACTCTGTTGCTTGTGAAGCTCGCACACAAGAATTTCACTCACATGTGCTGTACCAATGTACCTGCACATGTGATGTGACAATAAAAGTGATTTGATTTGATTTGAACAGAGGTGGCGGACGTTAGCCGGCAGCAGTGCAAACAAGACTGTTGAGTTTATGGATTTATTGATTTAGCTAGTTCTGACCACAATTAGTTCATTAGAGTGTAATTAAAATTGCTGCCCGAGTTCTAGTGTATTTTTGCTAAAGGTCTGATACCCATGAAGTTTAGGTTTTAAAACTAAGAACTATTCCTGAGCTCGAGTGCAAAAGGTACGTAGGTATATAAATTAGACTGCATGATATTTGCATATCATTAGCCATTTTTCACCCTTTCAACCACTGATAGAAAATGCATATTTTGTTAACAACTGTGATCCTAAACTACATATTGTCAAGAGGCACTTCACACTTATTGGTGTGACTCTCTTGAGTGGGGGGTAAACTATACCTATGACCCCCCCTCAGGAGGGTCCCATGAGGCTCACACCCTTCAGTGGTATGTAAATTACTTGTGTGCTGTGCTTCTATTTTCACTTTAGAGCTCATTAGAGTTACACGGCTCAATTGTAATCTCAGAGCGCCACCCTCCAATCGTCACGAAATGTTAAATATCTGTGAGATTTATATAGTTTAAGCACACTGTAACCGCTTGAGGTAGAGCATCAGAATTTATAATGACCCTTGATTTCCTTTACACGTGCAATGAGTCTCACCACAGCCACTTCAGACTTCTGTACAGAATGTATGTAGGGTGTACAACAGGGGTCCCCAGTCCACGAGGGCCGGTGTCCCAGTAGGTTTTAGATCTCACCCTGGGTCAACACACCCATGATTAGTTCATTACCAGGCCTCCAGGCCTCTGGAGAACTTCAAGACATGTGAGGAGGTCATTTATCCATTTGAATCAGCTGTGATGGATCAAGGACACATCTAAAACCTGCAGGGACACTGGCCCTCGTGGACCGGGATTGGGGACCCCTGGTCTACAACATAGCCTATACAAGTGCCCACTGCCAACCTTTATATGCCTGTGAAGGCTTAAATTTATGATGCAGAAAAAAGATTCAGCACTGTCATTTTTATTATAATTTTCCCCCCAGAAATATAACAAACTGTAAGAACTTGGACAATTCTTTTCCCTCCTATTCTGGGTACTAACATGCAGGACTACCACTCATTGATTTTACAATGCCTGAAGACATTCTGCCATTGCTGCATCTCCAGAGGATAAAATAACTCTGATCCAGCAAAGATTTTTTGCTGATTACAGAATCCACTATGATATACCCACCCCCCATCTGATCGGAGTTTGCATCAGTGGCTGGGGGCAACTACTCCCACCTCAGTCAGCTGGAGCTAATCTATTAGACAACGCACACTCACACCTTGGGGTATTAAAGCATTAAAGTAAATATACCTACTATTGCAATTACATGGTAGTTATGTCCTTTTAGTATGCAGCTGTGTTAAGCACAGTCATCTGCTGCCATAAAGAGACACACACACACACACACACCTCTGCTGTAATGGGAGAGCCTGAAAGCAACCGAAAATAAATAAATAAAATAAAACAAGAAGAAAAGGGAGGAGAAAATATCCCCCCTTCAACACGGTGATGAACACATTCCAGACACAATCACCCATCGCTGTCCTTAGTCAGATAAAGAACACACACACACACACACACACACACACACACACACACACGAGGGAGAGCGGTCAGTGGAGTCGCCTCAGTGGCTAGGCCTCAGAGTTGGCTTGGATACAAGGAGTGTTTTACTCATACATGTACAGACACACTCACACAGGACACATTCTTCTGCCTTTAACCCTTTGTGTAATCCTTGATTAGCTCTCACACTGGTGCTGAAAGCCTAAAAATCATTCATGAAAACAAAAGAGTGGGGAAAAGTCAACTTGTTTAAAGAGAGATATTATGTGGGAGATAAAATGAAGCACCTCTGGAGTGACAACAGTCAGCACAACACGTTGCTCTACAACAAGAATTTAAATTCAGTTTTAGGGAGGGTATATTGTTGGCTCTGCCAGTACACGTGAAGCTTCGCAGCCCCTTACAGCTGAGAGAATGAAATTAGTCCTGGAGCAGAGCTGCCAAAAGTTATAATCAAGACCAGTATTTTTAGGTTTGGCACCCAACTCAAGGACAAGGAAGTACCGGCAGCGACAGAGAAACAGACAATAGCACCCGCTGTGATAATGCAGGATTTCATCCAGAACTGAATGTCATTTTAATAAAACAGGGAAAAGAAAACCAAATCGTTCCATAAACTGACAACTTTGAAGCGTGACCTGTCCTGTGGATACCTGCCAGAGGAACAAGCCCTCCCCTCCGTTTAGATAAACAACCCCCACGTGTACACACTGCTGACTGTGCTCAAACAGGAGAAAAAGCAAAGTTTACTTACGTTCTTTAAGCTGTTAGCCGGCTCTAGGAAACCCAAAAAGAAATACTGAACGTGTCAGGCTGAAGGAAGCAGGCAGCAGCTCCGAGCGTGCAAAGCTGTTCTCAGCTGCTGCGAGTTGCCAGTGAGCCAGTACTTGTGTATGAGCCAAATGAACACTAACCTGGAGGGAGTCTCTGCTCTTCAAGCTATAAGACTCTCCCCCGTCTCCTCCCACATCCAAGGGAAGACTCCACCTCAGGAAAAGACCGGAGGAGGAAAAAAACCCAACACTATGTGAACAGGAAGCCTGAGTTTTTCCAAGCAGTGACACAAACCTTCCTGACACTTTAACTCTTTGAAATTGTCCCGTCAGTTACCCAGAACCGTGGCACCGTTAATACCAGAAAAGGTAACGGGGCTTTGTGTATCGCATCCGGATGCTGAGGTATCGCCAGTCACTATAAGGGAAAAATCCGAGAAGAATAAAGCAGTTTCTTTAACAGCTTTAGCAGAATTATCAGTCTCAGGGGAAAAAAAAAAATGGTAAAGAAACATTGTAGGTCATTGAAACACTTCGGTAATCAGCATCTAGTGGAAGCAGTATGTAAACTGTATGTGTTGCACTCCAAGCAGATTACTTTGCAAACACTGAATTACTAGTTTTTACCTCTTGACCCTCTCGTCCCCATGAAGACTTTTCAGAGCAAATAAATAAATCTAAACTTAACTCTGTGGATTCTATTTTATCATCTCATCTTAACACTGTAGAGATAAACGGCCAGTCCCTCCGGAGCAGAGATGCACTCATCTAACATGTGGACTGTACAGAATTCTGATCTTGACTTAAAAAGCTGCAGCAGATATGAGTAACAACAGCTGATGGGACAGCAGCAGCTAGCAGGAGAGCTAATGTACTCCCAAAAATGCCTGCGACACAGTCTCCCTTTACTTAAATGTAAAGTTGGTCAACTGTGGTCACACCAAGTTGGTTTGACTGGAAAGTTCCAGCAAGAAGACGCCTTGGCCTCCATCTCTTATCTACTTTCACTTGTTATCTTTATTCAGAGAGACATTATATAAAGGTAGAAACTAGCAGGGCATTTGTTTGTGTAACACTTAAGTGTTGTCATCAACTCAATTATTGTTATTTCACTTCCTGCCGTTTTTTGCAGCTCTACAGACGGGTGGAGGGCGGGTGGGGGCGAGGGTCCGGAAAAGGAGAAACTAAACTGTAAATAACAGTTTCATGCAGCAGAGTAATGACTCTCACGCAGAGCTTAAATTAGATTTGTGCCTTAGATAAATATTGCCCATCTCAGGCCTAATTTGATTTGACATTTTCCTAAATGTTAAATACAGATTTAGTACATTTATATTACTGGATTTATTTGCAAAGTTGAAGCAAAGTCCACCCTGATGTTGACTTACTAATAAAAAAAAATAAAAAAATGATTAGGTGCTAGGTCAGTGTTCAGTATCGGTACCCAAAGCCAACATGTGCATCTAATCCCAAATGGAAACGTGGCATCCCTAATCATAAGGGCTTTGTTTGGTGTCAACCTCCAAACCATTTTAATGGTAGAGTTGAGAGGACTACAATTTTCCAGGTGGGTTCCATTTAATTTACCATCTGTGACAACGTCCAAATAAAAACACTCGTGGCTTTCTTCAAGTGAAATATTACCCTTTTCCTCTCCAACAGATCCAGAGATAACGATGTATGCTAGTAAGTGAGAAAGTCGGGAAGGGGAGTGGCTTAACAGACAGTGGGCGAATTCAAGAAAGCAAATATTATTATCAAAGAGGTGTGGCTGAGGATATCCTGTCACTGAAGGCAGTAAAACAGCAGTTCAGGAGAAGCCTTACTACTGGAATACCTCGACAGGATTCCTGGAATACTATATATAAAGCTCTGTGTACTATATTTAAAGAACACAAAAAAGCAAAACTTACTTGTCTTCTACATTCAATATTTTTTTTTTGTTAACATCTTCCACACTGTGGCTGAGCTGCTCTTGCTCATTACAGTCTGAACACACAGCGGCGCTTGTTTAAAGGAGCAGTCAGGGCAGGCTGCACCAGACCAACAAACACATACACAGATTCAGGTGCTCACAGTCACAGGTCTGAGTCCGACACACATGAACACAGCGGTCAGTCATTCTTCTGAGGCAGCAGCAGTAGGAGGGGACTTTCACTCCATGCTGCAGAGGAAACGCTGTCGACGGCTCTGCATTAACACAACGGGAGTAGGTTAGATAGGACAATAAATAGTTCAGCTGGGTTGACACATTCCAACACCTTCTCTACCTCCACTTAGGCTCTCCTCCCTCCCTTCCTTCCTCTCCTCCCTTCCACTTCATCACAAAAACTTCTCTATTCCCCCTGCGCATAATCTGCTAACTTTTATCCTGTGTCAAAAATTTTCCCCTTTTAGCCTCTCCCTTTCTGTTCCACATTCTCTCGTCACGCATGTAGAGCTACATGATCTCTGACCAGTATGACATATTAGCCTCTTTTCCCCACTACTACCTTCTCGGCTTGACCAGACCATTAGGGTTTTCAATTAGGTGGTAGGACAGGTACCAGTTACTTTTTAGTACCTACTTGACGTAAGCAGGTCGAGATGAAGGGGGGAGTGACATCAATGGATGAGTCATGACAGCAACTCCTTCACAAGAATCAAACCCGCCATTTTTGAAACCCACAACAAGTGAAATGGCTAAACACAAACTGACACCATGGTCCAATAATGAGGTGTTTACTATTGGTTTAGCAGCAGGTATATATAACGACACCCCACGCGCATTATGTTGGTTCTCAAATGTAATGGAAAAATGACCGAAACCCAGTAGAGTAGAGTAGAGTAGAGGCAGTGCTAGTGAACAAGAAGCAATTGTGAACACCCTCCAGGCAGAAAAAAAAAAGAAACCAGAGATGTGACAAAAACTGCAATTTCTTTCATGGTCACTTGAGTTTGGCTTTAAAAGGTGAGTCAATCTCAGAGGGATCCCATTTTAAAATACCCAGCTTAAGAGAATTATTACTTTATATATAAGCAGTTATCCAGTTCTCTGTAATGCACCTGTATAGTTTATTTGACTAACTGATGCTAGCAAGATTGCTAACCCAGCTTGCTAGCATTAGCTAATAACTTCTGTGCATTTATTTGGGAAGTTAAGCTAAATCATTACATTTATTTTTATGATTGCCACACCATAAAACTGCAGATCAGCTGAGCAAAAACAACAACAAAAGTTTACTATTTTAGGGTAGAGTCAGCAATTGGCTACTTCAGACTGACATCATTAGCCATCTCAAGCCCAAAAAAACCCCCCAAACAAACAAATATAATGATCAATGATGAGATGAGAGATGATGATGAGATAGCCTTTATTTGTCAGTTGCAGGTCTTTTGCCCACAACCGAGCATCACATTGGGGAGACAGGTCAAATATCCCAGCATTTACAGAAAAGATCATTTAGAAGGTTTAGTGGAGTTACAAGCCAGCCATAAAATCTAGAGCTGACATATTTCAGAACGATACCTCTGTAACTCTGAACCTAAACAACGATGTAAAACTAAATACCAGATTTTATTATGAAATTATATTAGGATCCTATAAGGACAGGACTATATCGTGTAAAAAGGATGCTGAAGCACCAAGACAGGATCATACTTCTTTGCAAATGCGGAATTTTCTCATATATTTAAATTCATGACTGAGACAGAGACATGGTGCTCTAAGTATCTAAAGCAGTCAGAGAGCGTTCCCTGAACGTCTTCCATTAACACACATGACTGCGCTCTGAGACTCAGAGGAGGCAGGTGGATTAAATGTATTAGTGTGAATGTGTGGTGCCTTCTCATTTGGCAAATACTCTGATCTATGATACACAGATGCAGACACAGGCTCTCATACAATGTTGAGTCAATATTGACAACCCACTGGAAGTCCCCCCCCCACACACACACACACACTTTTTGATTCCGAGACCACCGAAAGAGTGTGAGGGGGGATAAAGTTACAGCTCCACCCACTTTCTCTCATACCACAACTATAATCTCTGTCACTTGATGCACACACCCAGATACACTTCACAAATGCAGGGACTTGCTGGGCTAACATGTCACATTACTCTTCCCGTTACATGCTGGCATGTCCAAGCAGGCCCAGTGTCTGTCATCCTGCAGGAATCAAACTGAGGTAACAGAGTAGGAGTGTTCACATAACTCACAGAAAACTTCTCAAAAGCACTGCTGTAAGAGCTTGGATGAAAAGCACAAGAAGTTACGTTCCTGTGGTCCAAGTTTCTCTGTAGATACTCCTGCTAGTTCGCACAGTGAAGGGCATTTGCATTCAGAGACCACAGAATTTGAGTGACACTGGACAACTTTAAACTTCATGTTTCCAGCAGTTATTTAAGTGGGCAGGTCCCAAGTTAAACTGAAGCAATTACCAAAGAGCGAAGGTTACCATTGATTGACATATGACAGGGCGGTAAATGGACATCCCCATACACAACAAAGTGCTGCACAAAGAGCAAACTGCTTTCTGTGTGGATGCACCTAAAGTGTTGACCAACACAGAGCAACATGATACTCAAGGACTCTTCACCACACAGTTCTTACTGAGGCAGTTACTCATTGAACATTTCAGGTTTTATTAGATTTTTGCAGGCACTGCTGTAAATGAAATTGTACGTCCCCACTAACCCAGGAAGAGGATTTTATTCATACTGCCCACTTCTACTCTACTCTATTAAAAAGGTACTCCAGAGATTCAGTAATGCCGTTTAAGTAGGAGAATTCACAGGAGGCAGATTTTAAAGCAGTCCTGTTCTGTTCACGTGCACATCCACATTTTAAATTCCAGGACTTGACCGTGACTGTGACACATGAATTGTGTTAAAAGGTACTCAAGTGAACTTTCTTCTGATTGCCTCCCTCACCCCCAGCATATACAAAACACACAGTAAGGAAACATATGATTGGTCACTGGTTGAAATAGGTATACACTGGATTCTACACTTCCCTCAAAGGTTCATCTCATGAATACTTTTTCCATCGTTTGGTTATTTATTTAAACAATTGTACATTCAACCATTTCCCAGGCATAAATACTCCTCAATAGCTATATTGGTGCGATATAAAATCTAAATCAGAATCCTTTAATAATCCCTAAGCAAATTATTTAAACAAATTGTAAACAAAACAAATAAATGCAGCTAATTTTTATATCTGAACACCTGAAAAAAAAAGGTTGAAGCTCCGGCAACAATATGAGTGTTACAAAACTAAAACTACACTTTTCACCCAACAAGTGGCCTTTAACATCCAAACTCCTCAGTGCAAATCCTGTGATGTCAGAGTCAAGCTATGATCCCAAATTCTTAAAGAGAGAGCGAGCGAGAGAGAGAAAAAAAAATGGCAGCATAAAGAAGAATGATGCCGCTATGAATTCTTTGCTGGTTAATTACATTTTTACTTGACCTGCAACCACTCAAGCTCTAAAAACCCAGCAACACAACACGTACCAATGCTGTGCCTCAAAGCAAGACTACTCACTACAACCCTGCACATAACTTTGCTAATGGTGCATCACGCCTTGTTTAACAACAGTAACTGGATGCTACAGGTCCATTATGGAATTAGTTGGAAGAACACTAATGACTGTGTACCAGATTACATCTGTGCTCATTAAGAACACCGTTTACTTAAGCTTACATCAATCCGCACACTGTTTCAGCGAGCTGGGAAAGGCAGCTCAGGAGTAAACCTGCATTTATTTGCTCTTAGGAGAGCCCCTCCTACAGAGTTGGAAAGTCATTTTCTGACTTGTTTTGAAGTCAGAAACAAAATTGCCCTTAAAAGACCGTGTGCTTTGTTCAAACAACATGTGGATAACAGTTTCCCAGAATATAGCTCATTTACCCGTCTTACTCACGTATGCTGATAATAACTATGTTTTCCCACTATGGTAAGCTACCCCTAACAATATAACCACAAATCTAACAATAAATAACCCGACAACCTGCATGTACTTATTTTAAAGCACCATGTTAAGTAACTTTACTTTCAGTAGTCACCAGTGAATAAAACTGCATTTATAGAATAAACAGTCAAATCTGACACTTTCTTAAACTTCCCTTCAAATATCAACTTCTCATTGAATTCTTTGCCATTTATCGTCTCACGTATGCATTTCTTTCCAACTCAAAAACTAACTGATAATCACGATCGGTCCTTCCTCATGAAATGGACTCTGTACAACACTACAAACAATTTGCATCTACATGAAGACAGCATTGCAAAAGTGATACTAACATGACACAGCAGCAGAGATCTATAGCATAGCGACATGTTAAAAGCTGTTTATTTAGTTAGTAGGTCAGTAGCCCCTGTGTAGAAGGGGCAGGGTAAATAATGGTTAACTAGAAGCCCGTTTCCAAATAATGACCTCAAAACAGCCAGAGGCACCGATGACAAGCAAGAGGCAGAGTGTCCCACACATGCAGTGATGAAACGTAGACCTCTGAGAATAAAGAAAAGGATGGGTGGCATCCAGACATCAGTCAGTTGTGTCAGCAGGGTGGAGCACATGGAAGATCCTCGCAAAATAAAAAGAAAATACAGAAGCGCGAACACACCGTCACTCACTCACTCACTCACTCACTCACTCACTCACTCACTCACTCACTCACTCACACACACACCAACAGGCGCAGTCATGTGTGTAGAATCCAAGAACTGATGAGCAAGCAGTCAGTGACACGTCAAAGCTAAGCACAGACTCACCAAACCAGATATTTCTACTTCTGTCGTTGCAACTACTTCAGTGTTAACTGTCTAGATCCCAGTATCTGATCCAACTATGATTAATGGCCCTGTGTGTGTGCGTGTGTGTTCCTGTCTAGCTATCTTTGTGAGGACTGAAATCTGCATTCTACTATACTTGTGAGACCCAAGAGTCACTTGTGAGGACACACTCACCGGTCCTCACAAGTTTGAAGGCCTTTTTGAGTCTCAAAATGTGGTTCTGTGTGTGTGCGCGCGTGTGTGGAGGCTGCTTGTATATAATAGCGCCAAACAAAAACACCATTAACTGTAGATACTGGGAACAAAATACCTTTTTTAGTAAATAAATGCTCGAGTAACACTTTCAGAAACTTGTTTTCCTCTTGTGGAGGCTCGCTCAGCTAGCAACTCCACTGAAAATAAAACTAAAAACAATTAAAAAATAAATTTAAAAAAAAATCATGGGTTTTCCTTTTAATAGGTCAAGTTCCTCTCTGTGCTATACAGCATCTCTTAGTCACTACACCAACATGAGAGCCCCGAGCTGCTGACCTCGAGAAGTCAGGAGATACAGAGGCACAGATTGCCTGGACCAGAAGTCACACTGACCTCATTTCTTAGGAGGAGACTTGACTAAACTGTAAGTACGGCCGCATGACTCCTACCATCTGGGATATTTGGACCAGAGAGGGCTTAACCTGACTGGGAAATTCAAAGAATTCTCTCTGTAAAAAACAAACAAAAAAAACAGCATGAACACGAAAAAAAAATAAACATGTAAAAATGTTTTTTTTGATCAGTTTTTAGAGCCTTTGGTTCTAAATAACACTTCTCAGACACTGGGGGCAGAAAATCTGCTTTGCTCAGCTATTCAAAAATAATAATTGGAAAAGACAAAAAAGAATGATCAATCTGCAACTGAAAGGAGACACTAAACAATCTCTGCAAGTATTTTCTTATATAATGAAGCATTATAACCAGCTCCTCCTCTGGTGAGTGCAGCTGGGAGTCACTGCAGCCCAGTAAGCCCATCGTAGAGACACATAAAGCAATTCTCCACTTGCTTTAGGCTCAAGTGTCCTTAAAGCCTTCAGCCGATCCTCACCACCATAGCCAGCTGCAGTACACTGAAATGAATCTTAAATATTCCCCTATTAACACTTTATGAAGGTTGTTGAATAAGTTAATATATCCACTAGACCATAAAAAATTCAACAACCTCACATTAACCTTCACTTACGAGTTCCTGCTTTTATCTCATGACATTAAAATATTGCAATGAAGGACTTTCTTAAAGTAGACCTATAATTGTTCCGTAGATATACTAAATACTAGAGGTGGGAATCACCATACATCCCACGATACGATATTATCACAATACTTAATGCACAATACGATATTATTGCAATATTTTTTTTTAAAATATTTTGCGATATTCAGATTCTGTACATAAAGGTAAACTTTATCAATATTCATTTTATCTAATATCAAAGTCTTTCTCTTTCTCTCATTTCAGTCAGTTTTATTGTTTGTATTACAGTCTAGGCCAACTTAACTGAATGCAACCATCTGGTACAATTATAGCTATTCTGAACTATGCAATTTGTGAAAACTATGCAGCCCCTTCAGCAACTGAAGCATTTGAAAGTAAATTAAAACAAAATATAATTTTACATTAAATAAAAAAGTTTTAAACTTAATTAAAATAAAACATGTCTTAAATTAAAATAAGTAAACTGTCATGTTTATTGCTGCCATAAAAAAAGTTAAACACATTTGGAATGTCAGGATTCTTGCTCAGAAAAAGGATCAACATGCTCTGAAGTCAGAGTTCCAGTCCACAAAAACTTTTTTTGTAACAAAATATCGATTTCTGCTGTCCCTGTATCGATACATTATTAACAAACAAAATATCACGATACTACACAATATCGATTTTTTTCCCCACCCCTACTGAATATATAAAATATATTTAATATAAAATATTAAAACATGATCAATGTCTAAAAGCTCATCAAGATCAGTGAGTGCATGTAATCTCTGCAAGCATAAAAAGCTCAGACTTCAGACTGCTCCTCATGTTTTGCTTTAGGGCTAGGGGTGTCCAACTCCAGGTCTCGAGGGCCGGTGTCCTGAAGGTTTTAGACGCGTCCTTGATCCAACACAGCTGATTAAATGGCTAAATTACCTCATCAACATGTCTTGAAATTTTCCAGAGGCCTGAATCATTTGATTCAGGTGTGTTGACCCAGGATGATATCTATAACCTGCAGGACACCGGCTCTTGAGGCCTGGAGTTGGACACCTTTGCTTTAGGCAGTCCCACCTGTGAACACAGCAGTCCTGCATAGCTACATTTCAAGTCTACTGTAATGGACAGCCAATCAGAAAAAAAAAGTTGCCTCAAAGGGAGCAGAGCTCGTTTCTGAAAGAGGAACTGAAGAGCTACACGAAGGCCTAGTAACAATAAGTAAGGATTATTTTTTAACTGTCCGGGAGTTGAAAACAAGCAGAATAGGTTTCTTTTAATGGCCAAGGAATGAGTTCAGTAAACTCATTTCAATGTACAGTATTGTGCAAACACTTTAAGTCACCCCTCATTTGATTTATTTTGCTTCCAAGGAGGACTTTGTCATTTTTAAAGTGGTCTTGAGCAATAGTTAACCAGGCTTTTCTGAAAGGCTTTCAAAGTTTAAACATTGGCTGTTCTTTTCACTCATTTTCAGTCCACACTTTGTACCTGATCATTTTCAGAGGAATGCTTTCTTTGCTAACCCACTTAACACAGACCCGTGAGTCATTCAAGCATAAAAACACACATAACTAAAGGGGTAAACCAGTGTTGTGTCTACACAACAGAGAATTTAGCAAAGAAGCTAAATTTCAAATTTCTTTAGTTGAATCTATGAAAAGATGGTTACACAGTGTGAACGGTATCCGAAAGCCATGTGCGTAAAAAACAAGAAACGAGGTCATTCTGAGGACCAGGACTGGACTCTGGGTGATCGATCCAAATGAAATATAATGAAATATTTGGTTCAAACTGTCATTAATTGCAGATGAGAGATGTACAACAGTGTCTACAGCCGTTAGTGAAAAATGGTTGAGGCTCTGTCAACCATTTTAACAGAGAGCCCAGGTCGATCCCCGGGCTCTCCACCCTGGTCGTTGTGTCCTTGGGCAAGACACTTTACCCTACCGCCTACTGGTGATGGCCAGAGGGGCCGATGGCACGATATGGCAGCCTCAGTTCTGTCAGTCTGCCCCAGGGCAGCTGTGGCTACAACCGTAGCTTGCCTCCACCAGTGTGTGAATGCGAGAGTGAATGAATAGTGGCATTGTAAAGCGCTTTGGGTGCCTTGAAAAGCGCTATATAAATCCAATCCATTATATTATTATTATTATTATTATTATTATTATTATTGTCTGGGGCTGCATTTCAGCCAGTGCACACTCTGCACCCATTTCCCATTTTCTTAACAAAAATATCAGGAAATAATGGGTGGGTCAAGACTTTTGCACAGTACTGTATATATGGGCACAAGAAAAGATGCTTGACCTCTAATCGCCAGCACATTTGGATGGCTGTGACTCAGCAGACGGAGTCTGTGTGATCGTTAGAAAGTGCTATGAAAAAGTGCTTTGAGGGCTTAGACTCAAAAAGCCCTTCACAAGTCCATTTACCATTTACTTGCAATCAAAATGAACATCATATTTAGTGACATGTGAGTAAATAAATCTGATACTAATCTGGTTCATCCAACGTAAAGTAGTTCGTGGAACAGTGTTGCATAACGCCCAACTGTAGCTGTGGCTGCGCTGTATACTCTGGCCAAATGGAGCAGATTACCCTCCCCAGTCTGAATAACAGTGTCAGTGTAAGATGACCTCATCGCCATGTCAGTGCAGATAAACTGCAGGACAGGACGAAGATAAAATTCAAAACACAGGTGGCACCATGGAACAGATGAGAGCCAGAGACAAGTCAGGAAGCTACAAATACACAAAAGAGGAGAAGAAGAGAAAGAGACAACAAGCAGGACTTGGCAAACTCAGCAAAACAACGCAACGCTGACAGCTTCCAGGCAGCAAGTGTGAAAACGCAAGCCTCTGAGTCAGTCCATGTGACACGATGAGTAATACCGACTGTTGCAACAAGCGTAGTGGGAGTCTTTGTGCCTCCTACGAACACACCACTCCAAACTCTCCCTTTGTTAATCTCGGCTAAACTCGACTAAAACAGAACTCATTGTAGTTTCTCTCAAAGATGAGTGTTTACATGTAAACACACACATACACACACGGAAACCCAGCGTGCACTCTGCAAAGAAAAACATTTTCCCTTGTTGTTGGCTATATTACAGTCTACAGCTAGTGGAGCATTACATAGCTTAAGCCACACTATTATTTTGGTGGCTATTTGTTGTGATGGATTGTGTGTAGGTTTCAATGGAAAATATGATATTTTGCAGCTAATCACAGGCTTGCTGCCACATAAACAGTGTGGATAAGCTGAGAGAAAACGGAACACGACTAGACTCCAGCGGTGAGCCAAACTATTATGAGTGCCATCTGGGGTAACTTTTCAGATGAGATGTTCCAGCATGTGTGTGTCTGTGCGGCAGCTATGTTGGGCACAAACTGTGACATTACAGTCACTGACTAAAAAGGATTGCTCCCCCCCTTCCCAGAAAGGCTAAAATTAAGATGAGGCACCACCAGAAGGACCAAAATACTGAAAAGTAAACAACAAGAAAGATTTTTTTGTTCTTAAAAAGATGCTCTGAGAGATTCTGGGACAGCAAAGCATCATTCTGGGTTTCTGCTGGTTCAGAATGACATACATCCCCTCCTCTTACATTAAAGTCCATGAGTCTGATACTTTACTGTGACAAATATATCCATCGTCTTATCTTTTCACACCTGACATTTTGATGATCAAACATGTCTTTTATATTTGGGCAAATATTATGAAATATGTTGTGCAAAAAGAATTTTTTTTAAAACAAGAAAAACCTTGCTCATTTAAAGCAGATTTATAAAGATTTACAGTCCCGTGTTAAACGCTACTACGCAACTGGCCACTTTGTTAGGTACACCTGTTTAATTGTTCGCCAACATAGACACCTAATCAACCAATCACATAGCTGCAGCCCAGTCCATTTATCCAAGTCAACATGGTCAACACAACCTGCTGAAGTTCAAAGCGAGCATTTATATTATTTATACGAGCACAAAATCATAACTACAGTCATCTACAATATTAGATATTCACTTCTGCTTCAGGATGCATCAGATAACCTAAAAGACCGAGTCAACACGTCTTTAGAGGGGAGAGGAGGTTCATAAGAAAACAGTGGATTGCTACGTCTAACCATGCACCCTTATACAGTGGGGCAAAAAAGTATTTAGTCAGCCACCGATTGTGCAAGTTCCCCCACTTAAAATGATGACAGAGGTCAGTAATTTGCACCAGAGGTACACTTCAACTGTGAGAGACAGAATGTGAAAAAAAAAATCCATGAATCCACATGGTAGGATTTTTAAAGAATTTATTTGTAAATTAGGGTGGAAAATAAGTATTTGGTCACCTCAAACAAGGAAAATCTCTGGCTCTCACAGACCTGTAACGTCTTCTGTAAGAAGCTTTTCTGTCCCCCACTCGTTACCTGTATGAATGGCACCTGTTTGAACTCATCATCTGTATAAAAGACACCTGTCCACAGCCTCAAACAGTCAGACTCCAAACTCCGCCATGGCCAAGACCAAAGAGCTTTCGAAGGACACCAGGAAAAGTATTGTAGACCTGCACCAGACTGGGAAGAGTGAATCTACAATAGGCAAGCAGCTTGGTGTGAAAAAAATCAACTGTGGGAGCAATCATCAGAAAATGGAAGACATACAAGACCACTGATAATCTCCCTCGATCTGGGGCTCCACGCAAGATCTCATCCCGTGGGGTCAAAATGATCATGAGAACGGTGAGCAAAGATCCCAGAACCACATGGGGGGACCTGGTGAATGACCTGCAGAGAGCTGGGACCAAAGTAACAAAGGTCACCATCAGTAACACACTACAACGGCAGGGAACCAAATCCCGCAGTGCCAGACGTGTTCCGCTGCTGAAGCCAGTGCATGTCCAGGCCCGTCTGAAGTTTGCCAGAGAGCACATGGATGATACAGCAGAGGATTGGGAGAATGTCATGTGGTCAGATGGAACCAAAGTAGAACTTTTTGGTATAAACTCAACTCGTCGTGTTTGGAGGAAGAAGAATACTGAGTTGCATCCCAAGAACACCATACCTACTGTGAAGCATGGGGGTGGAAACATCATGCTATGGGGCTGTTTTTCTGCCAAGGGGACAGGACGACTGATCCGTGTTAAGGACAGAATGAATGGGGCCATGTATCGTGAGATTTTGAGCCAAAACCTCCTTCCATCAGTGAGAACTTTGAAGATGAAACGAGGCTGGGTCTTCCAACATGACAATGATCCAAAACACACCACCCGGGCAACAAAGGAGTGGCTCCGTAAGAAGCATTTGAAAGTCCTGGAGTGGCCTAGCCAGTCTCCAGACCTCAACCCCATAGAAAATCTGTGGCGGGAGTTGAAAGTCCGCGTTGCTCGGCGACAGCCCCAAAACATCACTGCTCTCGAGAAGATCTGCATGGAGGAATGGGCCAAAATACCAGCTACTGTGTGTGCAAACCTGGTAAAGACCTATAGTAAACGTTTGACCTCTGTTATTGCCAACAAAGGTTGTGTTACAAAGTATTGAGTTGTATTTTTGTTATTGACCAAATACTTATTTTCCACCCTGATTTACAAATAAATTCTTTACAAATCCTACCATGTGGATTCATGGATTTTTTTTTTCACATTCTGTCTCTCACAGTTGAAGTGTACCTCTGGTGCAAATTACTGACCTCTGTCATCATTTTAGGTGGGGGAACTTGTACAATCGGTGGCTGACTAAATACTTTTTTGCCCCACTGTACACAAGCACGGTTTCCGCGAGTGCTATTCAGTGACACGCTCTTCAATGAATTAAAACAAAACCAAACAGCCCTTGTCATTTCCACCACTATTTTGGCACTGCTGGTACCAAGTAGCATGCAAAGTTTCTGAACTAGACAAAAGGCTGTTATCAATGTTAACGCAACATCTTCCAATCACATTAGAAGAGCAGGATCTCGTCTATTGCTTCAAAAACAGTGAAAATACACCCTCGGGCTGTGGTGGGTCTCCGTCTAAAAGCCCCATAAGCTTCTTTCCAGACAACACTAACCCACACTCCTGCTACTATTTGATGTTTCCTCTCTTCAGAAACAAAGTCTTTGCAAATTCTTCAGCAGTCAAATGCGAATACCAGTAGGCCAGAGCTTCACCACTGCTATAAACATGTTTGAATAGTAGTAATGTTTTTCCAGTATAGATGTAAGAAGCAGTCCCATCTACATTAGCTCAATTACAAGCACAGCAACAACAAAAAAGTGGCAAGTGAGTGACTTTTCTAGGCTGCAAGACACACATTCCTATCCTGGAAATTATTAAGAATGGAAATTACAAGGGTGCGTTTGTGACTGTCGCCCCAGGTGAAAAGTGTTGCAAGGCATTTACCTCACCTCGTGCCCATTACTGCAATCTTTTACCTGCCTACCTCACGCGCAGAATTTTGTAATCAGGTCCCATTGTGGTATCTTAAAGATAACTCAGCTGACCTTTTGACCCTGGAGGAGTGGACAGAGAAATTACCCAACATGATTCAGAGCTTACATCACATACAAAACAACTCACTTTGTCTAGACATGCGTTTGACATAGATAGATTAGATAAAATAGACTATATAGATTGAAAGGTTTAAAAAAAAAAACTTAATCAGCTGAAGAGAAGGCTGCTAGTGTCAATACAGGAAGGGACCTCCAATTCAACAGCAATGCATTTAGGGCCGTAACTTCCTCCTTTGACACACAAAAGGGAACCGTTTTCCTCCCCCCTGGCAAAAACCTGAGCTTCAATACATCAACATCCCGAGCACAGTGAAGCTCTGCATGACCTTTAAACCAGACTCACATCCTTTTACACGACTTCCTCTTCTTATGCAACACTTCTTTTGTGCACGTTTCCAGTTAAAGAGCACATTTTCCAGCATGGTGTTCTCCGCAACATTTGAGGCCTGCTGCAAGCTCAGTGGGCCATTTCAGACTCTACAATCGCGAACCTACAGATCCACAGTCAATATCTTCAATAGTAAAACTAATTCGTATCTCAAGGTCCCCTTAACACAATGCAAAAAGATGTCCATCTTCCTTAGATGCGACTCCACTAGCCAATACACTGTGGCAAAGGTGTATTCCTCATACAGGTGCGTAACATTAACCTATACAAATGAGCAGTTCAAAAAGATTACTCACCTGCAAAACCAACTGAGTAAAGCAAATACAGTTCGACGTTCAAACAGCTGTGTCAAAGCATTTAAACACAAGTAAACCAACAGCAAGCTAACGGCATTGGAGTTCACTTTCACGAAACTTTCAATGTTGGCGCGGACGAATCCATTAATTAACTCTGAACACACGGTTACATTTGGGCTTTTGTAAAAGGGCACATTTAAAGCTTTGCAGTCTCTCCAATAGCACTGTAATAATGCGTTTACACTGTTGTCCCTTTCATGTTGTGAAATTCCGAGTTCCTTTAATATTGCCAAGTTTCTTTGAGAAAGCTTTAAGGAGCACCCCTAAACCGGTTCCCACTTTGGTACGGTCCGAGCTCCCCTCATTGGCTAGCCGGAGGCATTTGCAATTTTTGGAGGACGCTGCGTGCCCGGTACCTTGGTAACCCCATTGCTCTCGCGAGAATAAAAAACAGGCTCAGAACCGAATTTTGAGGCAGAGCAGATTTTCCAGCAGCCGTTGTGTTCCATTATATTCTTGAGCAAAATTGTGGAAATACGCATTTTTCAATGCTATTCTATATATTAAAAAAGGAATATGTATGAGAAATGTCGAACATGCCTGAAAATTGAAATGTTTTTCTAAGGGCTCTGTAATCAAGCAGCTGTACAATCCCCAAATATATCATTATATTCTATATATTTTAAGGGATAATATGCTTAATCCTACACTAACATGGAATCAAAATGACGGGATTGCTATATGACCGCTAGTGTGACTATATGCAAGAACAAAACAATATAGGTTGTAATAACGTAAAGTCGGGGGGAGTTGAAAGTTGGACATTATTAAGGTTACAACTAGCAGCTCTCTCCCACTGGAAATACAAACTGTCCTTCATGTTCTTCCCACTGAGAGGAGACTAATGCAGGGACACAAGTTCAGCTAATGACAAAACAAGCTGGGGGATGATCTAATGTTTTGGCAACAAACTGCTTTAATTAACTAATTTAGGATGACCTCAGCTTCAAGAAGAGAGGAGTCCTTCTCTTGCCTCTCTCCTCACATACGTGCAGAGGAGGATGTATCACTTACCGCACCAGTTCCCACGAGGAGAATCTTTGTTTTCTTCTCCTCATTTTATTCCTCCCTGCATCATCCTTTGAGTTAAAGAGGCAAGGCTAAATGTCTGGATAAGTGTTGATAAGAATGAGAGTGATGCAATGATTATACTTAGCACACATCAAAGAGCAGCCAAGAGCTAAATGTGAGGCGATCATAGCACAATCACAATACAAGTGAGGGTGTATGATGGTGGATGGTTAGTTTCCATGAAATGTTTCTAGAAATGTGGTGATGTGAAAAACAGGATTTCTTCTTGTTCTCTTTATTTAAAAAAATAAAAGGGTGGAGAAAGAGAGTAACACTTGATGGGCAGCATGACCTTTCCTTTCCTGACCTAACAGCACACATCATTACACACATTACACCACCTGTTTCAGTGTGTAAGCTTGTTTGGTTTTCAAAGTAGGATCCAGTCAAGAACAATATAATGTTACACATCATAACAGATTTCAAGAACTATTGAACCTGAAAAGACTGGCTTTTGAAATGTTCTGGTTTCAGCACTAAGGCACAACTTTTATTTTGAAGGTTCTTTGATTCTTGTTTGTGTAACACTTTGCTGTGGTTTCTGTAGATTGCACAGAAAATGCCAACTTATCTGCAGACGCTTGCCAACTACTTAATCTGCTAGCAACTAAAGCAGTCGGAACAAGATTTTCGATGCAGCACTGAATAGTCACCTACAGACAGGCAGCAACCACTGCCCATCTGGCATACTCACATTTCACCAATGGTTGCCAACCACTCACCAACTAGACTTTTATGATTAAAGCCATCACCTGTTAGTGGGTGGGATATATTAGGGAGCAAGTGAACATTTTGTCCTTAAAGTTGATGTGTTAGAAGCAGGAAAAATGGGCAAGTGTAAGGATTTGAGCTCATTTAACAAGGACCAAATGGTGATGGCTTGACAACTGGGTCAGAGCATCTCCAAAATTGCAGTTCTTGTGGCGTGTTTCCAGCCTGCAGTAGCCAGTATCTATCACCATTGGCGCGCGAGGAGGCATGTTTGGCACATGTGGTCTGATCCAACAGACAAGCTACTGTAGTTCAACTTGCCAAAAAAGGTAATGCTGATTCTGATAGAAAGGTGTCAGAAAACACAGTGACTTGCAGTTTGTTGTGTATGTGGGTGCGCATGCTGACCCCTGTCCACTGCTGAAAGTATCAACAATGGGAATGTGAGCGTCAGAACTAGACCACGGAGCAATGGAAGAAGGTGTTCTGGACTGAAGAATTACATTTTCTTTTACATCATGTGGCTGGCCAGATCCACTTACCTGTGGAACACCTACCATCAGGATGCTCCTGATAAAGAAGGCAAGCTGGCGGAGGCAGTGTGATACTTTGGCAAATTCTCTGCTGGAAAACCTTGGGCTCTGCCAAACCATGTGGATGCTACTTTGAAAAGTACTACTTAGCTAAGTGTTGTTGCAGACCATGTACACCCTTTCATGGAATCGAAATTCCCTGATGGCGTGAGGTACCATTGACCTTTACCCTGCAGACCTAAAAACTTTCATATAACACTATTACACCCAAATGACTTGCATACACCCATACAGATGATGTGAAAACAACACAACTTTTCTTTTTTATGGTTAAAAAACAAAAACACTCGGGAGAGTCAGAGCCAGGAGGTGCTGTTATGTCTTGAAATAGCTTTATTCAGTTCAAATTAACTGATAAAAGACATCAAATAAATAGATACAAAGTCAGTAGAGCGTCTTTGAGGTTTTGTATATAAATATGGCCAAAGGGGTTAAAATGAAAGCTCCAGAACTGTTTTGCTTTTCTAGTGATAGAAGGAGTGTTGTGTGAGTTTGATATCAGACATGTCATGAAATCTTTTTCTGTGACTCTTTATTTTTCATAAACAGGAGTTTTGGTATCAGGTTGTGTGATTGTGCCTTTATTTATTAGAGGCTTTTCTGATTATATAACTGTTTTATATTTGCCACCTGAGGCCTGCATCAAAATACACCACTATGTACCCACTCCTGAAAAAACAACTATCAGACCACACACATTCATAAAGTGAGCTTCCCAATTCATATAAATAGTATATATTTTCTAATCATTTGCCAGAACACTTACATTAGTTTCATATATAAGACTGTTTCAAATCTTATGTAACACAAGAACCATTTCCTCCATGGAGCAACAGTGACAACGTTAGATAGAAAGATCCAGTTAAACAGCAGGATGACTATTGTTTACAGCCTATGCTGGCTGATTGTATTTTCAATGACTTCCAGGGAATAATCAGGAAGCTCATGAGGACTCACGCTCCTTACCTTTTAGGAGAGTTTCCTGAAAGGTATTTCATCGCCATTGGTGGTGTCTGTTTTTGGTCACATGGGGTGTAGCAGGGTGTTGAGATCTTTTAGCCTTCTTCCCTTCCCATAAGTGATTTCTTGATTCCAAAGATCTGTCAGTAATTTTGCTTGGGTAAACTCAATTCTGTAACTGAAACCTCCAAGTTTGACAAATATGCAAAAATAAGAAATCAGAAAGGAGCAAATACTTTTCCACAGCACTGTATAAGCCTGTATCAACTAACAGCCTGTGCAGGGTATACACCCTGTTTGACAGCTGTGACAGGACCCAGCCCCTCAGTGGCTATGGACTGGCACAGTGGTTAAAAAACATGGATAGATGAATGTTAGAGAATGAATTTAAATTTCTGTTCACATAAACTCTTTTAAAGGGGACCTGGCATGCTTTTCTTTAATTTTGTATATTAGATATTGTCAGTAAGAGTGGATGTAAAAACCATCTTGTTTATGAGAGGCAGCTACTCAGTGGAAAGCTGGCTTAAGGAAGTAGCTAAAAAAGCTTTTTTAGGCAGTCAGGGGCTACAGTAAGGTTATGTATAATATAGATAATGAATAGTTCCTATTGTTACATCTTTCACAAAGTAACACTTTATATGACAATAGGAGAAAATACCTCAAGTTATAAAGTCTCGTTGTCTCTATTGTGAGGGGGGAAGCATGCAGGCTCGCAAAAACTCAAATGTACTCGGAAGCAGGAAAAGTTTCATTCAGATTTATAGTATAAAAGGGCTAAAGTGTATCTTGTTCCAAAATGCAGCAGTTAATACTGCCAAAATCACGATACTTAAACAAGTGGTTATTGTGGGGGGAAAGCTGGTAAATATAGACAATAAGATGTTAATAAGTGCTTTATAATAGCTAATATGTATCCAACATCCTACTGATATAAGCTAAAAATAAATATAGTTAATGGTTAACTTAATGGTTAATATGTATAACCTAAGATAAAGTGTTTTATCCTTTAAACGGGAAATACACTTAAAAATCAGCCTCCTCTAGAATTCCTAACCAAATAGAGCAACTGACATTAGTGTGTGCCAACAAAAGGAAGTTCATACAGTCGACGTGCCACTCCCCCACCCAATAGTTTTGTTGTTTGTCAAGAACAATGATGCCGTGGTCTTCACTGCAACATACTACTTGCTCTGGAAGTTCCTTGGAAAACCTTTACTCCCACTTGTAAATTCCTTCGAGTCAGGAATGACATGATTTTGCTGAGTGGGCTGGAGCCTGATAAGCATCTTTTTCCAAAGAAGTTGGCCCAGATGCACATTTTTTCCTGCAGTACAAGTAAAATCAGTCTGTGTTTATGTAAACATCAGGATCAAAAGAAAAAAAATGAAGATTATTCACGTCATTTTGGGTTGTTTTTTTTTCCATTGTACCTGGAAATGTTCAGATTGTTTTCCCTCTCACTTTGAGCATTTATGTTGATTTGTGTTGCTTCAGCTCCCTCCATCAACTGTAGCTGTTTATATGGCCAGTTTCCTGCTATTCAGAGGCAGAGAGGCTACTGCTGAAGAAAGGCTTGGCTCATATACAGGTAGTCCATCACTGCTGACAGCTTCTCTCTTTAAAGTTTTCCGCTCGATTCATCCAACCAGTTATGTCACTTCTCATCGACACTTCACAGTTTCCATCACAAAGCTATTTATGGAGCTGCAAAGGAAGTAGGTGTTTAAAAATAAAATTCTTCTGTTTACTTATCAGAACTCTAATCATTATTTTATTTTAATTTTTGGCACTGGCCTGTTGTTGTTTCTCCGACACACCATCAATCACGCACAGACTAGGGTAATTATCTGACATGGATTTCTACTCCTTTGGCTGCTTAACTTCAAGCCAAGTACGACAGTGAGCCCAAAAGGTGGAGAAAATATCACTAAACAGACAGCAAAAGCAGGGAAACAGAGAAGCTCGATGGGGTGAAGTCTCGAGCAGCAGCAAGCAGGAGTCTGATTTGCCTTGGCGCTCTGGTTAAAACGTGAGTTGCGGACAGAGCAATTGCCCCGGCAGCAGACAAGACTTCCAGCAGGGCCAACCACAGCGTTCCTCCTGGTTTTATAATGGCAGTGTACAGCTGTGTTACCCCCACCAACAGGAATGTGAGAAAAACGGAAAAACTGACACATGCATATAAAACACCAGTTGCTAAATTACATTCAGCCCCTCTGTGAGCTCATGGTAAAGTCAACAAATTTCTACACAGATGTGGCAGCAGCCGCTAACACGTGCTCACACGGTTGCCGTTATTTGTTCACTGTAAACAGCACACAGGATGAAGACGTCGTTACAAGTCAAAGTCGCTCAAAGAAAACTTTCTTTCAGTGCGTTTCGTCCAGACCGTGACTGCAAAACGCCTCTGTCTCTCTTACTTTTTGTGGTATCTCGCTGTGCAGATAGTTTTGGGTTTTATTGGCCCTGTGTCTGAGATACCACTAGAAGACAGTGAAAAATGACAAAAACAAAATGTGCCTTTTCTGAAGGGTATAATTTCCACTGGGGATGCAGGAACACTGCAATCTCTTTGTGTCGTCTTACCTAAAGTCCAGATGAGAGAAGATAAACATGTTGATACAATCATCTCAATTATTGCTTTGTACTCTAGGCAATAAGCTTCAACACAGCACTTTGTTTTGGAGACTTTATGCCCCTGAGCCAATATTACAAGCTGCCCTGTCTTCTTGGCTGGAACTGTATGCGGTCTGAAAGACAGACACGCAACACTGGGTTGTTACATAAATGACCATCAACATATTCCGCATGTTTTCTGTAAATACAAACCTGGATCACAGCAGTTTGTGATACAGACACAAACTTTATTGTATGGCAATAAATAACAGTAAAAAGACTGTAAGGAGACTATTGCATACAGCCAACTGTAACTTCCTTTTACACTTGTAAGAGTTGGTGAAGATGCATTCGAAAGCAAAAAGGCAACTCTTTAGTTTCAGTTTGTCTTTTAGTGTCATCTCTCTGCGTTTAGTTTGTTGGGAATGGGTCATCCTTTTTAAGTCCCATGTTTGTGTCTCAGAGGGTCAGATTATAATATAAGGTGTAGAAAAGAAAATGAAGGAAACTAAGCAGAGTTAGAATAATATTGTTGCATAAACTTGGATTTATCTACACTGTACAGATTAGTTAGACTTGTAATAACAGAATACTGCTCATTTCCTCCTCCATTTAAATAATTTCAGGAAATTATTTAATTTTGTTGTCCTGGGACTTTTTCTCCATCGTGTTCCCAGTCACTAAAAATATGATGGAAACCTCCTCATAACAAAAATTTAAAAAAACAAAAACAAATGGTGGTTGCCAGGTTATTACACAGATTTTTTTTTTTCACATTTGGAAACTAGTTGCAAGTATTTACAGCGATCTCAGCAGCTGAGGGTGTGTTGCACACTCAAATCATGGGCAACCACTTTACAATCAATTGCAAGGTGATTGCACAGGAATCACCTTGCAATCACCTCTGACATTTGCAAATAATTGCTGTCTAATTTGTAAACACAGGCAGACTGCTAACACATTGCAATAAATAAGTTCTGATGAGTTCAGAATCTGAGCTAATTTTGTTTCTGAAACCAGCAAATTTAATTTGCAGTCATAAGGTCTGTCTTGATGTAACAAATATGTCATTATTTGTGATTCTGAAGTTACATTAACTACTTAAGCAAGTAAGTAGTTAATGTAAATTTCCGTTTAATGTAAGATTCTCTGTATGTAGATCCCATAAGAGATTTTTGCAGATTTTATCATAGTTTGTTGCATATTATCACAAAAGAACGCATGACATTGCTAACTTGACCCCATTCAATCGCAACCTGATAGCAGACTGATTCTGTTTTATCTGCATTTTATCGTCATTTTTTTTGCAACAAAGTCACTTTCATTATGGCAACTGACTACAAGTGTTTGCAGATCTTGTCCCCATGGAAGCAACCATTTAAAAATCAATAAAATACTAATTCCTTGCACTTGATTATAATAATTTTGATTTCAAACTGTTTCCTCCAGTGTGACTGTAGCAAAACAGACATTGACTGTTATTATAAGATTGACTGTTTTTTACATTCATTGGGTTACAAGTGCACATCTTTTTCATTCCGATTTAAAATCTTCTAATTGAAGTGAGAGGATTTGATACAATCTGGTGTTTGCATCCACATCCTTTGTGCTGCACTTTCAAGTTCACTGAGTTAAATGACACAGTTAGGTAGTTCTTGTGTGTGTGCAGGCTCAGCAGGCACGTGTGAAGGAGTGGAGGGGTAAAGGTCAAGGTTGACCATTTCAGGTCAGGTGATCCAAGACAGATGGTGATTTCCTAGGGTTAGGGTGGCAGATTCCTTCTGGGACATCACAGATGCCCAGGGGGTCCCATATGCCTAAAGACAGAATGCTGAATGACTGTATGAATGAGTTATAGTTAGATTGGTGACGGTTAACACAAGCAAGATATTTATACAATATTGTAAACAGCATAGAGTATAACGTGGAAGTAGACCTGGTTCAAAAACTGGAAGGTTTAATGTGTCCCTGAGAATGTGTTGTCTAACATAGTATAACTTTATATGTAGTGTATCTGACTACACTCCAGCTCACTGGGATCACCCTGAGTCGTCTCTACCTAAAGGGTCTTAAGGTGATTGCTCGAGTCCACACCAAACTATCTTCTGGCAGCTGGATAGTGTAGTGGTAAGACTACATGTCTTGGAACAGGAGTCACAAGTTTGATTCTCACCCAGTATCCAGTAAGGGTCCTGGCTAGATCCCTCATGCTAACCACAAAAAAAATAAAAAATCCCTGGGACGGCGCAACTATGTCTGCAGCCTGTCCACAGCCTGTCCACAGCACGGACACAAGAGCATTTCACTACACATTGTACCCTGTATGATAATACTGTATGTGACAAATAATAAAGTTTGTTTGTTGTTCTAAAACGAGTCACACAGAACAACAATACAAACTAATGCAGGTTTGAATGTGACCTAAAACTTATTAATGATTCCCTTACATGTCACTGTAAAATGAACATTTGGTGTAATAGGGAGTTATAAGGTAATGGAAATGTTTTATTTAAAAGCCTTTCCTTCCTGGAGTTATGAAGAACAGGTGGGCACACAACCACAACTTGCTGTTTTTTTATGCCTCAGCTTCAGAACAGATCACACAAACAAGAAGTCATCTTTCAAACCGCTGGTTTGATGATTTTTCTTTTCCTGTGCTTGGTTATCCATTTCTCCATTTCCACTCTTTGGTTAAAGATAATTTAACCAGGGTTGCTCCTTAGCTAGTTAAAAACAAATTACCCCAAAACGTGACGACTATTCCTGTAAGTAAGAGAACTTTGATGATTCCTAAAGATTATCCCTGTTTTCGATTATTAAAAACAGCATTTCACATTTGAAGCAAATGGTAGTAAATCTATAACTAATTTGCTATAGGGGCTACTGAAGTCAAGGATATCTGACAACAATGCAATCTGTGGCAAAGGTTACTGAAAACTCATAAATAAGATCAATTTTTCTATTATTCTTTGCTCCCCTCCTTCTCCCATATATCCATCCCTTGACCAGCTCCACTTAACTCTTCTTTGCAGACAAACAGCTGCTGCTCGACACCTCCACCAGAGCGAGGAATCATCCCCAGAGAGGAAAAGAGGAGAGGGTGGAAGGATGAGCAGGATAGAGGGAGGGAATGGATGGGTGAGACTAGACGCTCTGGGTTATAGGTCAGGCCTGCATGTGCTTGTGTGCTGACACATGTCCTGAAGACCCCCACACATCTCTGGAGGTCTGACACACACACACACACACACACACACACACACACACACACACACACACACACACACACACACACACACACACACACACACACACACACACACACACACAGGCTTCTAAAGGCTTTATGGGGATCCACATTCAACAGACCTCCCCACTTGCACACTTGGGGATTTTTAACCCTGGATGCAGGATACGGGGTTTAGCTTAACAGCAGATTGAGGGTCAGAGCCCAGGGGAGTCGAGGGAGATTTCCTAACCCCATCCACCACCTTTAAGACAAATACACACACCCTGAAGAGATAAGTCATAATCACTCCAATATTTCATCTCCCTCTTTCTCCAGTCACCTTCCACCTGGAATAATACTCATTCTCTGCCTTTGCTGTCACCTCTTTAAAAGTTTTGAAGAAAAGTGCTGCCTCAAACACCTTTTTCTTAATTAAAGAAAATCAGGTCACACAACTTCAATTGGTTTCTACTCGGCAGCCAGGCGGCTGCCATTAGCAAACACTAAAAATGCAAAATGCTTGACACACTTTCTAAAAATTTCCATAACACTGCAATAAACTTGTACTTCTGGGAAAAGGGTAATGGAGCAAGATTGCTGTTTGGTGGGACAAAAAGAGGGCTTAGGGTAGAAGTGTGAACGCTCTTTGAGGTGTGTAATTGCCTTTAAAAGAGGCCAAGTTTTTATTCTCAAGGGAACTTTGGCTGGATGACAAATGTCTGATGATGGACACATTGCAGGCAAATGAGAACAGGAAACCTCAGCCATCACCAATGTGCCAGTCATGCTCCATCTGTTACTCCATCATTCCCATCCAAGTTAATACCTCATCATGTTTGTTTGCTAGATATGAAGCAAGCAGTGTATTTCTCAACAGTCAGACCTTTTCAAAAAAAAAAAAAAAAAAGCATGTGTAAGCAGCACTGAGCATGGAAGTGCAGGTTACTCATTGTAATCTCAGGAAAACATGTACACCTGCACATTCATGAACTTATCCAATCATGCTGCAGCAGCACAGAAGAAGAAATACTGTGGCTACAGGTCAGCAGCATCGACGTTCCCATTAAGTATCGGAAACCAAACAAAATCCTGTTTAGATTCGACATTAAGATGCTTCTGGGTGATCTCACCATAAGTGTGAATGAGTCCAAGTTGGGTCAAAGATTTTCTGGCCTGAGTGATCAGATGTCTGTTAGCGGTGTGTATGCAGATGTGTGTTTGGCCAGATTGAAGCCGAACAGAAGCACACTCTTATTCTAACACATTTGGAAAACACAAATTTGGAAACACAGATAATGTGAGTTGGTTTGTTTAGTTTGTTTGTTCAAAACCAAATGAGCATTCATTGTATTCATTGTGTCAGAGGCCCGCACCTGCATCCCAAAGACTCAAAAGTATCTGCAGCCAATGTTCTGGAGTCAATAAACCATAGGACACCTAAGAAGACCTCTATTTTGGGGGGCACAATGAAGACTTAAACAAATACTTTGGCTGACAGATATAGACTCGGGCTCTGAGAGCTAATGACAGATGTGAACTGATCTACTATGAATTGCTCACTTATGATCGGATTCCTCGAGAGGCATGTAATGCTAGTCGTTAACAAGGCCTCTGGGATTTTGCCATGTTTGTCGGTTGGCAGACAGTTTGGCTTATTTCTGGACCTTCTGATCTACTGGATACATCTTCACAACTCTTAAAAGCAGAAAAGTATGTCAGGATCGAGTAGAAATAGGCTTAAACAGCAGAAAACCATGCGCTTTCCTTCCTTGCTAACCGAGAACAGAAAACAAAGGCACTGACTTGCAGATTCACCAAAACTGGACAAATGTAGCCTTGTTTGATAAATCCTGACACAATATTAATATTGTGTTCCCATTGAGCTACACTGGGCTTGTTTCTTTAGGCTGTCTTCTGCTAGTCTCTACCTTCCCCCATATCATCATCCATTCCACAGCCATTACCCTATCATAGTGCATTTTCTTCAATTGTAGACCCTCCACTCTGCCTCCCTGTTAATCTAGGACATACGATGTGGAGTGTGTGGCACGTGCTACACTGCAGCAGAAGCATGGACACCCCCCCTGCAGACTCTCAGCTGCGTGCATATAGAGTCACTTCAACAAGACATGAATTATGGATCATATGAAAATGAATAATGAAAAGAAAATGATATGCATAGCTGGTGGGAGAAGCTTGCAAGGTCCCAATGTTTGTGGTTCATATGGCAACATATTATTTTTCATTTATAATAGTCAGATTCACAGAGATTAAGCCACTAGTTAGAAGTGGGGGAAAAAAAACATTAAAAAAATTAAATGCTGCTAAAACGAAGTGAAAACTCCTCCAGTTTTCTGTATTTTGGATGTGTATTTTACATTGCTACAGTGACTGCAGAGCATACAAGCCACCATTGAAAATAACTGGGCAAGTGCAAAAAAAAAGGGAAAAAGAATGAGGGAAAAAATGACAGAAGCAGGAATGAATTTAAATAAAGCACCAGGTCACTGAAAGTCAAAACATGGGAAAACCTGTACAGAAAAACTATTTTAGTTAACAGGAAGACAACAAACTATTTTTATAATCAAAAGTCCAGTTACATTCTCTGTTATACCTATTCTCATTTCCTTTAGTCTTAAAAGAAATTTTATAACACACAGTGGTACAACACACTTCAGAGCTACACGATATCTGGCACGCTATCTGTATGTATCCATAATGTACGATATATGTATCGTATATGAGTCAAAAACCCTGCAACATACTCAAACGACCTCAGGCCCAGTTCACATTAGCATCTCTCCAGGTCACCTGCTTGGCAACCTGGATACAAAAGCATTTCTTTTTAGAGACTAACCAGCCACGGAGGCTGCAAGCCAGTGTACTACTAGTGCCGGTCCCAAGCCCAAATAATGGGGAGTGTTGTTTCAGGAAGGGCATTCAGCATAAAATTTCTGCCAAATCAAACATTCAGCTCATCGAGAATGAGATTTTCATACTGGATTGGATGGACGGATGTTAATAAAACCACTTCCAGTACTGTTGACCAACAGGGTGCCAGTGGAAACTGTGCTACTGCTGGCTGAAGACAAAGGCAAAGGAAAGAGGGGGGGAGTGTTAGGAGGTGAGAGCAGGGACTTTAAATGAAAGAACTACGAAGTGAGAGCAGGTACAATGGAGAGTGGAAATCCAGTTGGTCCAGTTGGTTTTGAGAAACTGTTTATGTAGAGTGCTACACATGACTGGCTGTGCTAAACAAAAAAACCCCAAAAAAAACACTTGAACAGGAACTTTATCTTATTGAGTGTTCGTGGCATATTCAAATGATTTGACAGTGACTTGTAAACATGCAAAAACACGAAAGATGAAGTGATTGCATGCCACACTGCTGTGATTGTGCTAGTTATTTGAAAGTGTATTCATGGTGGAATATTTCAAACTGTGTTAACAAACAAATTCTTTAATTTATTTGTTCCACAATCACATCCCTGGAAGCATGTCAAGGTGTGCTTATACGGTTACCATGCAAGTCCTAGGAATAAGTCAACCGTATTGTTCAGGCTGTAGCTTGTTGGTTGATATGATCACTGCACGCCTGAAATTCACTTTCGCTTTTACATAAACACACGCGCACGAGGAAACCAGGAGCTGAGGGGATAAACTACGTTTTTTGTGATGATGATGGAGCAGTGAAGCTAAGTCAAAAGTTAAAGTGTGCACACTTGTGAGCAGTGGCAGTGTGTATGTGCATGAGCGTGCACGCCCACATGCCGCTATTCTAAGTGCAAGTGACACCATAAACGAGGAATCTTAAATTTTAATAAGCGATGATCACGCTATCCCCAAGATCATCATCCATCAGCAGAACCCTAATAAAGTGTCAACAGTGGACTTGTTTCACTGCTGAAACTGTGATTTAACATCTGAGGTTGAAGACAAACGACATATTATGAAGCCAGTTCATTTAGTCTGGTTCTCATTTTGTTACTTGGCAACAGTAAGCCCAGCACATGTTACCGTAAATGCCACCCTCTCTTTCATTTGAGCAATATTTCATCACAGAAACAGCAGCAGGACACATGAATAATTATCTTTTAAATAAACAGATGATCATGATTTAACGTTAAATATCATCTCATATTCTTTGATACTTTAACCTCATCTAGTAGCTCTTCATCAGAGAAACTAACAGGTGAGTGGGTTGCATAGGTTCAGTCCCAAGCTCTTTTTCTTGTCCGTCTGTAAAAGAAAACCCATTAGCACTAATTGCATCAGCTTGGAGCCGTTTTATTCCTGTCACATTTACCCGAGGTTCTGCACATCCATGCCCCTTCACAAAATAGCCAGAGTTGACAGAAGACAGCAGAGTCTGTAGATTAATTGGTATTAAGTTAATTACTGCGTAGATAGGAACCCCATTGGGTCAGGACCCTGGTATTGTGTCCACAGGTGATCAATCATGGGAACCAAAGGTTTCCTGACACAGAGGCTTTCAGCTTTCAGGACATAGACAAAAACCGGGCCACCACTGCCACGGTAACCAAGCCACACAACAACCCCACAAGCATATTAACAGAGTAAGGCCATGAAAACCAACTAGTTCAGAGTCTTAACAACATCTAACCAGACTCTGAATCTTCACAAGCTCCACTAGTCATTATTTTGTTTGTGTGACCCACTTACATCAAAAGGCTATGCACAAGTTTTACTTCTCCTTTTACTTCTTCTTCACAGCACATTAGTCAGCAGTAAATAACAGTGATGCTGTTTAGATGTATTAATTGCGACAGGATTCAGATTTCTAAGAGAAACACTATTGATACATTTCTATTTGATTTCAATTCCTGATATCATGATGGGAATTAGGTCAAATTTTCCAGTCATTTCATCAGCAAAGACTCCAACACAAAAAAGTAAATGGCAAACTTATTTATAGCAAAGCTGTGAGCTAGGCCGGAGGCTGCAGTTTGGGGAAAGTTTCACTGAGGACCAGCAGCAGCTCCCAGGCCTGGCAGGTCCAACATTTTCGCCTCTCGTTGTTTGTCAACATGTGTTGACAAACTGAATTATAGGTCAGTTGATTCACTAGCTTTGTTGGGGTAAAGAGTTAAGGAAAGTTCACATCATAGGTTTTTACCTCTCAATCGTAAAAGGCTGATGAGGTATCGGCTTACTTGAACATCCGAGTTTGTGAATGCGATAACTTGAGAACAAAGCCATGTAGGATTTTGACATTTATACTGCAGGTGCATCTACTGAGGGTTGCTCCTGGCCACCGCCAGTATTTTTAAAAACTGCTCAACACAGCGAGACTCTTAGCTAATTAATCAAATGTTCTAGTGGTATGATCTATCAGTCATGCTAAACTATCAGATAGTAATATAGTAACATAAATTAAAATAATGCCAATTTGGATTACCTAATCGAGTAAGGAAAGCAATTCCGCGACTTCAAGCAGCGACAGGAGAAACAACAAGTGGTGACAAAGTGGTCAGGTCCTGAGTTAAACTTAATCAACTCTGAGGAAAGAGGAACTACTAATTTGAGACCAAAGGATAACAGTCACTGACTTATATCCATCCATCCATCCATTCGCTTCCGCTTGTCCTTTTCAGGGTCGCGGGGGGCGCTGGAGCCTATCCCAGCTGTCATAGGGCGAGAGGCGGGGTACACCCTGGACAGGTCGCCAGTCTGTCGCAGGGCCAACACACAGGGACAGACAATCATTCGCACTCACATTCATTCGCACATTCACACCTAGTGGCAATTTGGATTATCCAATTAACCTATCCCCACAAGCTGCATGTCTTTGGACGGTGGGAGGAAGCCGGAGTACCCGGAGAGAACCCACGCAAACACGGGGAGAACATGCAAACTCCACACAGAAAGACCCCGGCCTGATGTTGGAATTGAACTCAGGACCTTCTTGCTGTGCGGCAACAGTGCTAACCACCGTGCCACCGTGCTGCCCCCGTGATAAATGTCGTGATGCATGCTCAGTCATCCAGGTAAGTAAACTAGCACAACTGACTGAACAATGGGCTGTGAGGTCAGTTCCTTAATCATTAATATGCAAATTCTCATGACCATTGATCAACAACTACCGATCAAAGCCCAGTGCTGCTAGTTTCAGTCACTGTGCAATGTACCGTTTATAAGGTTGGGGAAACCTGCAGTCAGCTGAGACTGAAGAGTTTTTCCACTGAAAACGCTACGCCCAGATGAACAGAATCAGCCTTTTGGCAAGGTGATAAATATTACATTGTAGGCAACTTAATACCAAAATGTCTGCTAACAACCAACCATCAGAGATGCACGATGAATGAGTGTCTTGGAGTGTAGACAACCCTTTATGTATCACACAAAGAAAGTCAAGAGAGCAAGGTTGCTTGTTTGGCCAGACTTAAACACCAGTTCATATGATCGTCCTTGCACATACATGCTAACATGAGGTCATGACTGCTGAGCGAGGGAGACTGCTGCCTCGGTTGGTTTTGCAAAAAAATGTGAAAAACCTCAGCAATTGCTTTGTTTCCTGTTTTGGTTTGTATTCATGTTCCAAATGTGATTTTTTTCTGAGCTGGGACTACCAGAGGACTGCAGCACGTTGAGTATGCCTCAGTACAAGTATAAATAGTTATGGGAAGATTTGGCATTTTTCCATACCTGTACTTCTTATAAAAGTCTTCTAAGAAACTTCCTATAAAGAAGAATGAATCTATGCTTATGAGTTTAAAGCATTGTGCTGAATATTAGCATTCCATTAACCCTGTTGCTTTGGTTGCATTTGAACTAATCGCAATGAGCATGTTTAATTAAATTAATTATCATCAGGCAGTAATATCTTGGGGACTGAACACTCACAGAACACCTCCATTTGATGATTTTTGTAGTAACTTAAATATATTTCAAGGCGACTTGAATGTGCTCCTGTAACTTGAATTCTCTCAGTGTGATTTCCTTTTGGACAAACAAACAGCAAATCTGGATCAGCTTTCCTGGATGAGAGAAAATAGCCAAACCACAAAATGTGGGTGAGAGATCTTGCCCAATGAAATCAAGACAGCACAAAGCCTGCAGAAACAATGTTATCGCACTACACCAGAACTAACTTTAGAAATTTGGGAGTGAACTGAGAGGAGCACATTACTGAACAAGCTACTGATGAGTTTGATTTCTAAGTTAAAACGAATCAAATTATCTTTTTCATTTCAAACTAAAACATGCTGTTAAAATGAAACTCCTCCCTAGGACTGAGAGGGACAAGAAACTCTCAGGGTCAAATGTAGAATCTGTCCTGGGTCATCATGCTGTACGGGCTGTAAGACAACTCATGATCATGTCGCCAATGTATTTTAGGAGATAAAGTGTAAGCAGGGAATGTGGTGACATTGAGCTGGAAGTCAAGTCTATTCTTTATGGACTGAAGAATACAGCCAAAGTATGAAATGTATACGTGAAGAGCAAAGTGACCTCAGGATCATTTTATTTTCAGATGTTGCTGCTGTTTCCAATGTGAAGCTTTGCAGTTCATTGGGAAGCAGAAGAGATGAGGTCAGGGGCCTCCGAATCTATGGCCCTGAGGAGGAATCTGACCCTGAAGCAAAGATATTTGTCAGTGTACATGTTCATCTATGATGAAACGTTATGACAAGGCCGAGAGGATACAATACACACAGAAGGAGTCTAGTTTCCCTGAGAGGATTTACAAAGTTTCAGGCAACAAAAGACCAAACTTTAGAGGAGGCACAATTGTGTACAAGGTCAGTGAAAAGGCAGGTTTTATGTGAATCTGCCTTATAAAAGCACAGAGAGAAGTGTAGAAACTGAAAGACTAGAATTCTTATTGAGTTCTGAGCTCAGTGAGGCTAAACTAAATATGTCAAGCTTCTTAGACTAAGCTAAATATATGACCTTTTCCTAAAGCCAAAGTCTGTATCCATTGCTACCTAATTAATGCATATATATACAGTGGGTCAAAAAAGTATTTAGTCAGCCACCGATTGTGCAAGTTCCCCCACCTAAAATGATGACAGAGGTCAGTAATTTGCACCAGAGGTACACTTCAACTGTGAGAGACAGAATGTGAAAAAAAAATCCATGAATCCACATGGTAGGATTTGTAAAGAATTTATTCGTAAATCAGGGTGGAAAATAAGTATTTGGTCAATAACAAAAATACAACCCAATACTTTGTAACACAACCTTTGTTGGCAATAACAGAGGTCAAACGTTTACTATAGGTCTTTACCAGGTTTGCACACACAGTAGCTGGTATTTTGGCCCATTCCTCCATGCAGATCTTCTCGAGAGCAGTGATGTTTTGGGGCTGTCGCCGAGCAACACGGACTTTCAACTCCCGCCACAGATTTTCTATGGGGTTGAGGTCTGGAGACTGGCTAGGCCACTCCAGGACTTTCGAATGCTTCTTACGGAGCCACTCCTTGGTTGCCCGGGCGGTGTGTTTTGGATCATTGTCATGTTGGAAGACCCAGCCTCGTTTCATCTTCAAAGTTCTCACTGATGGAAGGAGGTTTTGGCTCAAAATCTCACGATACATGGCCCCATTCATTCTGTCCTTAACACGGATCAGTCGTCCTGTCCCCTTGGCAGAAAAACAGCCCCATAGCATGATGTTTCCACCCCCATGCTTCACAGTAGGTACGGTGTTCTTGGGATGCAACTCAGTATTCTTCTTCCTCCAAACACGACGAGTTGAGTTTATACCAAAAAGTTCTACTTTGGTTTCATCTGACCACATGACATTCTCCCAATCCTCTGCTGTATCATCCATGTGCTCTCTGGCAAACTTCAGACGGGCCTGGACATGTACTGGCTTCAGCAGCGGAACACGTCTGGCACTGCGGGATTTGATTCCCTGCCGTTGTAGTGTGTTACTGATGGTGACCTTTGTTACTTTGGTCCCAGCTCTCTGCAGGTCATTCACCAGGTCCCCCCGTGTGGTTCTGGGATCTTTGCTCACCGTTCTCATGATCATTTTGACCCCACGGGATGAGATCTTGCGTGGAGCCCCAGATCGAGGGAGATTATCAGTGGTCTTGTATGTCTTCCATTTTCTGATGATTGCTCCCACAGTTGATTTTTTTCACACCAAGCTGCTTGCCTATTGTAGATTCACTCTTCCCAGTCTGGTGCAGGTCTACAATACTTTTCCTGGTGTCCTTCGAAAGCTCTTTGGTCTTGGCCATGGCGGAGTTTGGAGTCTGACTGTTTGAGGCTGTGGACAGGTGTCTTTTATACAGATGATGAGTTCAAACAGGTGCCATTCATACAGGTAACGAGTGGGGGACAGAAAAGCTTCTTACAGAAGACGTTACAGGTCTGTGAGAGCCAGAGATTTTCCTTGTTTGAGGTGACCAAATACTTATTTTCCACCCTGATTTACGAATAAATTCTTTACAAATCCTACCATGTGAATTCATGGATTTTTTTTTCACATTCTGTCTCTCACAGTTGAAGTGTACCTCTGGTGCAAATTACTGACCTCTGTCATCATTTTAGGTGGGGGAACTTGCACAATCGGTGGCTGACTAAATACTTTTTTGCCCCACTGTAGCTGACAAGTGACTGATGGGGACAGATAATCAATCAAGCAGTCAAATGTATTTCACAGAATTTTGCCTGCAATTATTCATACTGCTGCTAGAGCTGATTTAACTCCAAAATATAAATATAGGTCATAATAACAGATTTTCATGATGCTGCATCCTATTTACCAGGAGAGATGTGAGTGTGAGGAGCTCATGTCATAAGGTAACTCAGAATGGGTCTATTTCTTTGTGTTGAAAGGGGTCAGTTGAGGTGGTTCGGGCATGCTGGCTGGATGCCTAATGTTGATATATTCTAAGCATGTCCAACACCCAGAATGTGGAGGGATTATATACCCCATTTAGTCTGGAAACATATGCATTCCCGCAGGGCTGAGCTGAGACATCCGGCGAGAGAGAAGGACTAAAGGGCCATTTTGCTTACTCCAACCCAATTAAAGAGTAGCAAATGAACAGATGCAATATATAGAATTAAGCTCAGCACGCACTGCAGTAAATGATCCAAAAATCAAATGTAGCTCGTATGTTTGGCTACTAATGTGGATTATGCATGCAGAACGAGCACTTGATCCCAGTCCCTTTCATCCTTAGTCATGCTTTGGTGTTCTCTTTGAGGGGATGCCAACGAGGGGGCGATGGCACACTGCTCACCGATACAACCCAAAGCAGCAAGGCTCAATATTACAGAAGGGACTGGGAAGTGAAAGCGAGCACGAGCAATATTGCTAGTGTGGGGGCAATTGGGAGTATGCCCCAGTTATGTACAATGTTGCAAGGGCAGAAGTGGAGGGGACAGTCGTGCAGACTCACGTGCCAACGCACGCTGTGATATTTTGCCAAGGTCCAGACAAGTTATACAGGAAGAACAAGGCCAAATAAAACACGTTGAGACACGCTGAGGGTAAGCTGTGACAGACAGAGCCAGGCACGAGTCTGAGGCTTTCGCACACACACAGAGCACGAGGGCAGGCAGTGGCAGAAAGATCTGAGGCCACACGGAATCAGAATGAGTTCTTGCTTTCTGTGACCTACATACACCGTGTTAAAGGAATTAAGAGTTTGTTGTAGACGCATTTGTGGCTCGTGACTGACGAGCAGACGCTCAGTCCTCGATCCTTGTGGGTCTCTGCCCTGCGGCTCCGCACAATAACATATGATCAATAGCACATGAGGAAATGAAAGAAAAAAAGTCAAAATAACAAAATAACTTACAGAGTGCAGGAATCACAGGGTGCGAGTGACTCCCAGAATCACTTTCCTGCAGGGCAAACTCAGTTGATTAAAAAGATGTGATGAAGCCCTCATCTTGACAAACGGAGATGATAACTGATGACAAGGCACTTGCCATCAATTCCAAAGAGCGTCAGTGCTACCGTCTGAGATCAGTGTGCTGAGTGTGGCTTTTGTCAGGACATCAGATGGGAAACATGTTTGAGTAGGCAGCTGAGAGATCTGCCGTTAGGCCCGTTTTTAAGGAGGCGTGTTGATGTCTGTGTGTGTTAATGTGCCAGATTGACTCCAAGCTGATTCCCTCCCTTCAGCCCTGATTTCTGCTGCTTTATTGTCCTAAAAAGGCACGATGGCTTAGTGGTGGACAAAGGGGAGAGAAGAAATGACTGATGGCAAATGCTTCTCATGAGAGATGGAGCAACATCTCCAATTCTAATGGGACAGCAGAGGGTGGCTGGGTGGGGTTGGGGGGGTCAAAACAAGGTGAAACCCCAAAGGAAATAAAGCACAAGTGTTTGAGTAGGAACGAAGGGGTAGGCTTGGGGATATCTGCCCCGTCACGGTCCTCATCTCATTTCCATAACTAAATCAGGGACGCGTGCCCTACTGTGTTTGTGTTGTACTGCCAGCTGCTGCCTTCGTTTGACAGACGCAGCACCCTCGCTAAATGTCACTGAGAGAGCTGCTTTGTGTCTGCTGAGATAAATGCATCTCACAAGCTTGATTTTCGAGAGTTTTATCATCCGTGAGGTTGCTTTGGCTGAAAAATGGAAAATCTGAAACTTATGCGTTTCTTTGATTCAAATACTTCTCGAGAACTGAAAGCTGAAACCTACTGGTCGGGCAGCATGTGGCTGCTTAATGACACTGACAGACAACACGAGAAGCTTGAACGCTCACAGGCGCATCTGCGTTAGCTATTACACTGATGTAGAAAAACAGGACAGGCAATGAGCTTCAGGGAAATAAGCAGTATTTCTAAGCTGCGTTGGAGTTCATGAATTATGAAACCATAAAATAAAGGTTTTGTCACGCATTCAAAAGTTACTTTAAGAGAACTTAACTGGTTACATATGTGGTGTTCTGAACGACTGTGCAGATGGTTTTTCTTGTAGTTATGCTACAGGCATAAATGTTTCAGTCAACATCTTCATCTCTGTCACATCCAGTTCTAAAAATAGTATTCCTGTTTTTATTCAGCTAAATCAGAAACTCGAAACGCTGTGACTGAATTCTCAAATGCTGAATGCTTTAAATGGTTGAAAAGGAACTTATATACACCAGTGAAATACGGCCTGGATCAGTTCCAGCAAGATAAATACTTGGCTTTGTTTCAACTCTAACTGACAAACGTGCCTTTTTTTAATGCTTTCATTTTGTAATTATGATGCAAGCAGGGTCGATTCTAGGATCAACCATAATGTTGCACATACAGTGCTTTGAACTTAATATTAACAGACTATGTTTGCAAATCTCTTTAGATCTCGATTCAGTTGCATACAGATTACATTGTTGGCTTTAACGCCATTCAATTTTATTTATATAGATTGATATTACAACAACAGTTGCACTTTATATTTTAAGGCGAAGCCCCAAAATACAAAATTTAGAAGCAACCCAATTAGCTGGATGGTCTACTGTAGTGTCTTAGAATAATTCATAGTAAGTAATCAATATTATTCACTAGATTTAGGATGGGCCCTTTAGAATTTTCCAAAGTAAGTTAAAGAACAAGGAAAGAAAAGAGGACAAACATACACAGCATTGTTTCAGTCTCTTAACCACATACAGCAGAGGCAGTCCACCAAATCATTAAGCACTTACAGCACCATTATTCAGCAAAGACAGTGGGAAATCACCCTGCCTCTCCACACAGCTGGACAAGGAGCGAACTGGTAACAGAGTCGGTTTTACACAAATGTTTTGTAATTCATACAAACCTGTATTGTCCAGACTCAACACAGAGCATTGTGTATTCAAAATTTCAAGAGTGGAGAATAGATTGTAGTCTGTCACATGAATGTGGACAAACATAATTTCTTGAATGTGACATGTCCATTCGTTTCTTTTTGCTCCCTCTCTATCCTCCTCTCAGTCTTTGTGTTGCCACCCAAAAGTTTAATGTAACAATGAAACAGAATATGCTACTAATGTCTAGTGATCTAGCTAAAGTCAAATATAAATAAGTAGACACTTTATAAGTCACAGCAATACCTCCACGTTCAGAACAGTTTGCACTTTTGCTATGTTTCAGTTGATGAAACATAGCAAACAACAACAGCAACAAAAGTCTTATTCAATAATGAATCCGTTAAAAACAATGGCATAAACTAATACTACATGCATTATTATGATTATTATGTTTTTAGTGGTGCTATGAAGAAACCTAGGGGTGTTTAGACTCTTTTTATGGGTGCTCAAACTCACCTATGGTTACAAATAAAGAGATCAGTTCGTTAGTCTAAGGATGTTTGTGTGGTACTGCTGTCTAGTGGGTGTATCTGGTATTACCCCTAAAAGCAAAAAGGGTAAAAGGTTAGTCCATCATTTGCAACTACAGTTTTTTATTTACCATTATCATTTTTTTTTAAGAATAAAACCCTTTAAAGTCTCTTCTTGTTTTTAAGGTTCTATACTGATTACTTTAATAATATCCATCTATCCATTCTCTGCCGCTAATCCTTTTTCAGGGTCGCGGGTGGGAGCCTATCCCAACTGGGACTCTTCACCATTGGACCCTAGAACTGAAGAAACTTCTCGGATGAGAGGTAAAACGTCTTCAAGCAACTTAAAGAAGTCCAGAGGCTTTTCTTTCCAAACTCCTTAGACTACATCCTGGACAGGTCGCCAGTCTGTCACAGGGCTAACACATAGACAATCACTCACACCTAAGGGCAATTTAGATTTCCAGTTAAACTAACTGCATATCTTTGAACTGTGGGAGGAAGCCAGAGTACCCCGACAGAACCCACACAAACACGGGGAGAACATGCAAACTCCACACAGAAAGAGCCCGGCCTGATGGTGGAATTGAACTCAGGATCTTCTTTCTGTAAAGAACAGTGCTAACCACAATGCCACCCACTTTAATAATATATGACTTTTCTATTTATGTTTTAAACTGTTTTGTTGATGAATGTTAGGAACCACACTGTGTGTTGAAATTTGCTTGTGAAGGCAACTACTGCTACTGAAAAGGTAGCAGTAGAAAAGGTAGCAGTATATATATTTTTTTTTCTTTCTTTTTTTCTTGCAGTGGCCAAGTGAAAGTCCAGACCGCCATTGATTGTGGCGAGGCTTAAAGAAAGTGGAGCATAACTCAGTTAACTCAATTGAGTGACTGATAGTGTCATACAAAAGACAATTACATAAAATTATTGTTCTAAAAGTTATTGTACTAAGTGTGCTCAGGTTTTCCACACACTGCTTTGTCATTTTGGCTCAGTTATTGTTAAGTGATGACACAGTGTAATGTGGCATGTGCTGTTGTTCATCTCATGTTGTATTTATCTAATTTTAAGACTTGATAACGACTAGATCTTTTTTATTGTGTCCAGATATGCAAAACTCTAGAACTGACAGAGAGTGTACTTTGATTATGACTACAGATGGTAGGGAAGGAAGCAGCATGGGCAGGACGTTCCCCCAACTCTGCATTCCTGCCTCACACTACCACCTGGCTGAATTCCAAAACTTAGGAGAAAAATGGCACTTTTTTACTTTGTTTATCTTTTTGATTTCGCTCTGGAAAGTGCATTTAAAATTCTTTATCTACTTAGATGGAACACTAAACAAAGATGGGATAATAATTTATGACAAGATTTCCTTTCTTAGCAAATAACTCTAGCTGTACTTTGACCCATGCTGGCTGGCTTACATTATCAGCCAGCTTTTCCTGCATTTCCCAGACTATAAACTCAGATAGTGTCAGTGAACCAAAGCGTATAATCTTAGGGTTATATAAAACAACATGAGTGAAAGAAACATTCCCGACTAGCTCCCTTGCTTTTTAATAACAACATGTCTGCTTTATTTTCCTTTTTTTAAGTCGAGTTTAACTGAAAAGTGCTTTTTATGTCCCCACCCCCTCATGAAGAAATGTTTAAAAGGTTAATACCACCTTAACTGAATTTTGGGTTCTAGGTATTTTGGCAGACTCACACAACTGAGCAGTGTGAGGTTACTATGAAAAGTCTGTCCTTATTTGACCCCTGTCCTCCTGCCTGCACATAGGAGACTGTTGACCAGCTTGTGCACCACATATAACCCAGTAGCAGTTGGTCACAGCTATGAGATTAATGAGGACCTGGTGCCAGCGTGCACTTGTGCATGAATTAGGGGTAAATCGTGGAAACTTTACCCTTTATTTCCCGAAATCTCTGTCTGACTGTTCATATACAAGCACTCATCTCTCATTTTGTACTGTAAAAGATAGCCCACTGTGTGTCCTAATGTAACCTCCACAAATGTGAGCCCAAAGTCTCCACTCTGGCTGAATGTAAGCAGTGAAGAAAGCACATGGAGATGGGTCAGTAACAGAAGTGTAATGTGCCCTTGTATTGCCTTTGTTCTGCAGTCTAAACTCTGCCTGGCTCCCTTCTTTGCTAGTCCTATCACATGCTTTGCTCGATTGTTTACTTGCACTAGTTTGGTCACTCTCAGTCTAAGCTCCCTCCCTCTCTTTCTCTCTACACTCTTCTTTCCATCCAGCCTCTCTCACCCACACACCAGCTGATTCCTGCTTAGTGTTATGTGGCGATAAGGGCAGAGACGAAACGGGAAAGAAAGCTCTAAAGAGACCTTTTCTCTCAAGATTTGGCTTTTTGCTGCTGCAGCTTTAATTCATCTACTGTGAGTATCTTTCTTTGCCCGATCCAATAAACAGGCTGTAGTGTTGTTTGGCAAGGAACACTTTAGGAAATAGATGAAATAATAGACGAGTCTCCCTGCTCACACAACCCCAAACTGCAAGGGAGAGGAGGCGGACGTGCAGAAAAGCAACATAGATTGAGCTGAGAGATTTCTAGAAGTGTGTCAAAATGAACAGCCTAAAAAACCCACACTTTTAATGCAAATTAAATGTAAGTCAGCACTACTGGTTATTTTTGCAGAATAAAAACTGAACTTCAAGATTTGTTGATGCAACTGTATAATTTTTTGTTTGCCAGTGGGTCTTTGAGTCAGTTTTATTCTGCAGAAAGAAACGGTGTTGTAAAGGCAAAACCGAGTCTCTTATTTCTTTCCAAATATGTGTTTGTAACACGGTTTAAATGTTTCCATTTACCTCTGCCCTTGCAGAAGGTCAGCTCAGACACTTCAACTGACTCATGGCCAATTTCCACCATTTTCACTTGCTGTGTATGGGGGTGGGTGTTGAGTAGTGGTTTGCCAATATGAGTGAGGACCAGTTTAAATTACATACCATTAGAGTGAGGGCGTTTTTAGGAAAGTGCGGCACGACCTCACTTTGGCACGGACTTTCAATGCATTATTTGAGTGTTACAATTTGGTTTAGAGTTCAGTTTAGAAATGAGAAAAGGCTGGGGTAAGGGGTAGGGATGTAATTGTGATGGTTATGATAAGGGGCTATGGAATGAATTTCCTCTGTGAAAATCCTCAAAAAGATAAATGTGTAAATTGAGGGTGTATGCTGTGCAGACATACTTGGTACATACTTTGTAGGGACTTTGCCACCTAACAGAGATTTTAGAAACATGTAATTCATTGGACAGATACTTTTAAAAGGTAGTTATTATCTGAAATGAACTAGGCCACTGGTATGGACCCTGCAAATAATACCAGGTAACAGTTTGTTTAGGTAAACTTTAACTATCAAGGATCAGACTTAATTTCTGTCTTAGTGTCTTTCTGTTAAAGCACTGTGCAGAAGTCTTGAGCCACAACTCATTTCTATATATTTTGTTAGCAAAACAGGAAATAGATGTAACGATTTTTGAAACATCCAAACACACATGGAAACACAGTAAATAATATTTTTAAAAACTGCATTGGAAGTGTTTTTGGGATGATTTAATTTGTGCTGGAAAAATGAAGCCATTGCCAATCAGAAACTTCCCAAATTACACTGAGCGTGGATCAAAAGCTGATGTTATATTCCTGTGTTCATAATTTCATCATTGTGACAGAATCCCCAACACCAATGGCTGAAATGTAGCCCCAGACTATAACAGAGCCTCCACCATGTTTCTCAGATGGATGTAGACACTTACTGTTGCACGTCTGTCCTGACTTTACTCACATGATTTGCCTTTTCTCCCCATTTCCCTTCCTTAACGATGGCTTCTTGTCAAATACCCTTCCACTGTGACCATTTCTGGCGAGGCTTCAGTAAAAAGTTAGTGGTTCAGTTTAAGGGTAAAAGCTATATTTCGGGTCCTCGTCTGTTTTTTTCAGGTTTTTTTATCTTTTCCATCTTTTTTTTATTTAAATTTTATCCTTTTTATCATTTCCATTTCTTAAGTAGAATACTTCAGATACTGTTCATCAGATATTGTTTAACTGGGCTTAGGGCTGCTAATTCTACTTCTATCCTCAACTTGTCCAGTTTCCTAAAATCTTTTAAAGGACATGCTGCACACCATGCCGAGCTTCCAGCTAATAACTTTGAGAATCACTTCCCTGAGAATCCCTGTTTGGGTTCGGCAGACAGGGATAAAATTCTATTTATCTATACCTAGGCCTGTCAGACAGTTAAAGGGTTAAGAAACATAATATTTTTGACATAGTGCTAGTACCAAAATGCCTAAAGATACAATTTAAGTTGGCTCTTTGCTAAGCTATTTATGTGTAAAAGGAACACAGGTAGCTCTACTGAGCTAGGTACTACTTTATGCTTGAATTAGGGGCAATTGTAGGATCAAACCTTCAGTGAGGCCTCAATCATAATGTCATGCGTACAGTGCCTTCTAATTAATATTCATTATTAATAATAATATTATTATGTGCAATGTTACCATCAAATCTAATTAGTTGGATGACCTATTGTAGTGTCTAAGAATAATTCAAAATAAATAATCACAGATTTCAATATAACAAAATACTTTTAGCCATGAAACCTGAAGCAAAGGCTCAATCGTCTTGGCCACAATTTTCCAAAGTAAGTTGAACTATTTAGCAGATGAAAAGCAGATAAATGGACAAACATGAACATGACTTCATTCTCTTAACCACATGCAGTAGAGCAAGTCCACATAATCATCAAGTACCTAAAATAAGACACCTATTTGTACTTGTTGACCTTATATCCATCCATTCATTTTTTTTCCTGCTTATCCAATTCAGGGTAATGGGGGTAGAGAGGTGGGGTGCACCCTGGACATGTTGCCAGTGTTTCACAGGACTTGACCTTATAACATCTTGGTTTAATAAACAACCCAGAATTTCATGAATACATCCAGTTAACTTCTTTCAGATAATCTATTATAGCAGATCTATTGACAAGTAATTAAAGATTACAACCTGTTCATCTGGACAATATAAAAACTCTATTAGCCCAGTTTTAACCTATTTTAAGCAGACACTTTCATTACAGTTAAGGAATCTCAAATATCTATTGCTCAGACTACTGCTACATAATGTTTGATGTGCACATTGTTATTTAAAAGCTAGCTAGAAATACCGTCTCTGCTTTGTTATGTGCAACAGGGAATCAGACGAATCAGGTGAATCTCATTAAGTGCTTTATAAAGGTGGCTTGGAAGAGTGCCAAATCCTCTTTTTGGTGGTCTGGCCACCTCATTATCTTTTGCTTTAGAGTTGCCAGATAATAAACCATAATAAAAAGCACCTTGATGCATACTCAAACATCCAGTTAAGTAAATCCCAAAAGGCTGATTCTGTTCATCTGGACGTTGCGTTTTCAGTGGGAGAAACGTTTCGCCACTCATCCAAGTGACTTCTTCAGTCTCAGCTGACTGCAGGTGTTGCCCCCCTGGTGTGACAGGTGCCTGGGAGGGGTGCGATCCTAGATCCCGCAGCTGTGTATTGACATAAAGAGGCACAGATCATGAACTTGTTTACGTTTCAACTGCAGGATTTATTCTGCAGATTTGCCTCCCAGGGGGGTTTACGCTCCTCCTGGCCGCTATGCGCCACCTAGTGGTATTTTTTAAGTAATGCCATGGAAGATGTAAAGTGTAATTAGAAAATACTGATTTAACACTGAACGATATAACAAAGACCAAAATATAACTGGGGTGTTCCCTTTTTCCTTGTATGAAGACATAAACTGAACTAACATCCCCATAAGTCTTTTTATCTCTTAACTTTTTAACTATTAGTGTAATCCAGAGGTTAACATATGTTAACCTTTTTACACAGGCTTCCCCAACCTGCAGGTGAACGACTGACGAAATGTTTCTCCCACTGAAAATGCTACATCCAGATGAAAAAAAATCAACCTTTTGGGATATAGTAAAAGTACTAACAACAAAGTGTTATTTTGATATTTTATGACATTTTGCATTCCTAGAGATGGTACAGGATAGAATGAAAACAGATTTAACCCTTCTGTGTTCTTGTTGTCATGATGTTACAGTGCAGTCACACAGTCACACAGGTGTTGTTGCTTCAACAGTGTGGCTTGTCATTAATAAATAAGACTTCTGTTGCAGTGGCAAAAAGAAGATGATGAGGTAATTTCATGACCTAAATCACTGGTGCAGATTTAAAACACACTTTACATGAAATACAGCAAACATTTCAAAGTGCTCTGATAATGTGGGGACATTGCTGTGTCTGTGTATTTTTGCTTTCTAAACAGTGTCAGAAATGTTAGCTAATGTAGGCTAGATCACTAGAGATTATTAGCTAAGTTGGATGTACTTTATTATTTTAGTTAGTTAAAAGTTCTGTCCCTGTTCTGGAAAATTGGGCTTCATTATTTGTTTATGGTACAGCTCTAGTGCCAGGTAACAGCAAGTGAAAAAAATGTTGCCCATCAATGGACAGCAGCAGTCTGTATTCAATTTAGATATTGCTATTCATATGTCCAGGTGTATCGACTGTCAGGGTGTTTTTTCACTGTCTTTATTGAATAACGGTCATGAGGAATCATGCATAAATACTTACAGAACAATAAAACTGATGTAAAATTGTTTGATGCAGACAAGATAAAGGAATAAAGCTGCATCTAATAATCTACAATACCACTGTTCATCAGGCATGCACAAAGATTTTATATGCTCTTGAAAAGCTTAAACTCTCCTATCATCAATGCACATAGGTCAGAGGGATCATCCATGACAAGAGAAGTGATTAGTCAATAGACTGATTTCTTATCTGCCAATCTCTGATCTAGAACCTAACATGCTCTGGAGCAGGTTGGGTTTGCACCCTACGTTACTATAGCGATGTTCCCAAGTGAACCACTTTGGTAGTACTGAAAACCCAGTTACCACAGTGATGTTCCCAGGTAAGAAGAGAGCCACCCTGGTAGTAGTGGAAACCCAGAGTTAATCCTGAAGTTACCTGGATTTTAGTGTGCAATATTCAATACCTGCTGCCACTGACATCCAACCACCGCACTGTGAAACATTCTGTTCCGCTGCTATTAGCATACTGTACTATTGTATCATATATACATATAAATACATTTATTTATATCTAAATTATATTTCTTCTGCCTTGTATAGTGTATAGTTTCTTCTATGTTTGCATAGTATAGTTGTTCTTAGGTATACTGCATCTATTTATTTATTCCTGCCACGTCCACCACTGCTGCTGTAACAATGTGAATTTCCCATCTCTGGGACTAGTAAAGGCTATCTTATCTTATATGACAATTAATACTGCTTCTTACTATTACTCTAGTATCAGATCTAGAAAATTTTACATTGGGGGGGCAAGTCAGTCAACTCAGTGAAGTATGTGAAAATCCCCTATATGTAAATGGACTCAACAAAATATCCACAAAAGCACTTTAAAAATATTTATTGTTATTATGTCTTCTAAGAAAAACGTTTTTATGTAGGTAGATAGGTTAGTTTAGACAGGTGCTGGGGGGTAAGGCTAACTAGTACCCTCGAATGTTAAAAATATTGTGTCGGAAAGAGAGATGAAACTCTTTCTTTTCCAGGTTTTATAGCAGTGATGTTAATGCGACATTGCAGAGTAAACATAATTAAGGACACTAATTATGGCCTTATTGTATTAGTGCTGTGCATCGTGGCTCACTGCAGTGACGGTGACACTACACAGTGCAGCGCCTAATTGTATTTATCAATTACACCCGTGTTCACCCTGCTAGCAGCGTTTGTACGGCTCCTGCTGAGTGTTTTCTTCTCTCTAAAGACTCCAGTGTTTAACCGTCACTGACCTGTAACTCAAGTTACCGCTGAGGTTTGTCTCTACGGTGTCTATGACTATATGCCGGTAAAGTCATAATGATGTTAATGTACATTTACCTGTTTCTAGATGCTGCGTTTGACTACTGGGCGCGTGGGATGCCTCCTGGCCAGGCGCGCGACAGCTGCCGTGACTACCAGCAGCACGAGGATGGCGAGCAAAGGTGAAGATCGTTCAAAGGGGATTTATAGGTCCACTATAAATATTTTAATCTTACTTTTATTTAATAGTATAAGTAAAATGGCATCTCTAAAGTTTTTTCTGTCTCACAAAAAACGGTAAATACTGACAAGACCTTAAATTTTCAGAGCATAAACTTAAAAAGAACAATTTCAGACATATTAAGCTAACATGGAGATATGAAGTTTCTATCACGGCAGAGATGTGGAATTTGAAAAGTAGGCAAACACAGGTGTAAATTAAGGCTTAGAGTTATTGATAAAAACTGAAGTGTTTACCAACAATTTCAAATTCAAATTTTATTTGTCACACACACACACACACAACCATACACAGTATGACATGGGGGTGAAATGCTTGTAGCTGTACAATGCCCGACCATTAAATGACAGAAGAAAAGTTTTACAATATTTACAATTTACTACAAAAATTTACAAAAATTTACAAATTTCATGCTAAAATGGCTGCAGTTTATATTGTTAATATTAGTAATGGCCGAAACTGACGAAGATCGCCACCATAGAAAAGACGTGATCCAAAGGAATTATGGATTTAAGTCAAGTAATGTGATTTGTTAGTGGGGGGTTTCCCATCATGCAGTATACTGAGTTAAACAGCAGATGGCGCTTATGTACTTTCATAACTACACACTCATCTAGACAAGATGGTACCTGGGCTTATCAATGATGGAGTGGGTTGTGAGGGGGGACAAATGTACACTGCTGAGTATCTTTGTATCTGTGCCTCCAGAGGTGTCCGAGTCAGTGGACATGTCTCAGCCAATGTACTGGGACCGTGTGGACATCCCACTGCCTGACAAACCCTACAAAGATGTCCTGACTGATGCTGACAAGAGCCTGAAGCAGAAGGAGAAAGGACCCTGGGGTCAGCTGACTAAAGAAGAAAAGATTGCCTGTAGGTTCTTTAGTTTAGCTCATTATGCTCAGTAGAAGGGGGGGTGCTGTGTTATTGATGCACTCATCTTACCCCCCTCCTCCCCTGCTGCAGTGTATCGGCTGACGTTCTGCAAGACCTACCCAGAGATGAAGCAGCAGACAGCAGAGTGGAAGACGGTCATTGGGGGCATTTTCTTCTTCCTGGGCTTCACAGGCATAGTGATCTGGTGGCAGAGTGTCTACGGTAAAATCTGACTTTTGTGGTCTGAAAAAGTTAAACCAGTCTCTCTCGCAACGTAACACAAGCAATGCCTGTGGCTGAGAACACCAAACCTTTCTTGTCAACATCACACACTTCAGTGTCATTTTTTTTTTTCTCTCTCAGCAGACTTTCATTAAGGAAATAACTAATAGCATTAAAGATGGCTCTGGCTCTTTTCTAATCTCCCAGTGAGTCAAACCAGCTGGGCCAGAAAGGACCTGAACAGAGCCTGGCACAGCTAGATGAACATCAGGCTTTAATAATGCAACTGTTTAGTTGGCAAGTTTTGTTTGGCAAGTTAATTACAGGTGATACTGGAGTGTGGAGCATCATGTGAGTTGCATTCTTTTGTCCTTGTAGTCTACCCTCCACGTCCCAGGACCTTTGATGACGAATGGAAGTCCCAGCAGCTGAAGAGGATGTTGGACATGAAGATCAACCCCATCCAGGGCATCTCTGCCAAGTGGGACTATGAAAAAGGCCAGTGGAAATAAAGAGGGCTAGGCAGGGGGCTGAGGTAGCACAGTCTGGACCTTTTACCTGAGTGTGGCTCAGTTTGACTATAGGAAGCTGCTATTGCTTTTGAATGCTGTTACAACTGTCAAAACCACTAGAAAGATGGAGCCTCTCTAGGGAATTGTACTCTGTTACCTCTAGCTTTCCAAACAGTATCTTCCTCTAAAGCCACTTTAGCCTTCAGTCACAGGGATAACTCTGTCCGTCCTGATGTAACAAAATAAAGCTTGGCTTTTGTCTGTCATGTGTCAGGTGTGTTTATTGTGGAGTCCTGTGTATAGTAAGTACTTAACTGTGCCATTAACATCTAAGAATATTTACCTCCACCACGGAGGTTATGGGATATGAATAGATTCTTAAAGGTATGGACTGATTTCAGTTTTTGCCAGCAGTGGAAATCATTTTAAAAGGAAATGACTTTAAGTAAATCTGGGTCCAATAATTGTTTTAAAGGATTGTTTTTATAAGGCAAGACTACTGGCAGACTCACTTATTTTGACAAATATGAAAACAAAAAGCCTAAATTCTCAGTATTTGAGAGCCTTTTGTCTAACTTGTAAAGATGCAGGCAATCAGGCTGGCTAAGAAAATGCTCTAGAAGGCTGCGTTCGCAAATGTAGACTGCACATCAGTTTAAAATATGGTAAAAGTACTTTTAGTAAGTTCTTCTATGGAGATTCTGCATAACAAAAACAATACTTGAAGAATACATGGATGTTGGGCATGATGCTACAGTTTAAGGAAATAACACAATATGCTTTTCCTGACAGCAGACTTGTCAGAGTCTTCCGGTTTTGTGTGGCTCATGTTTGAATTACTGGATAGTTGACTGTGTGCGTGCTCATTGCTGTTCTGTTTGAAATTTGGTTTCTCGTGTTTGACTTTCAGATCATTTCCCTGTGGTGAGTTTTAGTTCATGAATGAGTCATGATGCCTGATTTTGCTGTACGGTTATTCTAGTGATGCGTTCAGTTTTGCAATTCTGTCTTTTGATTTTTAGTACCTTTAGTTCCTTCAGTTTGTTCTGTTTCTTCCTCCCTCTGTCTGCTCTTTGTGATGGTGCCTGTTATGGAAGGTTACTTTTTTTTTCACGGCTGGTATTAGTTTTACTTCCTGTCTGTCTGTTTTCCCCTGATTCCCTGATTGTTCTCACCTGTGTTAATCACGCGCTGTCTGTTCGTGTTTGTCCTTGTTCAAGCAGGCTCACTAAACTCTTTTATATTTTTCCCTTTTAACATTTGTAGTTTATGTGATTTTGTTGAACTATTTCGTAATGTATTTTATTGAGCTATACTCTATTACAGATTGTCTTTACCCCTCTAAGACCCAACCCATCAAAACATAGCAAGAAAATTCTATTTTTTTGGAACTGAAATGTTTATTAACCCTTGTAACAAAATCCTCTTTTTTTGCTATATCATGTTATGTATGACATATTTTTTGTATCGCATTTGATACATTGGGTGTTTTGTTTTTGTTGGCAACTTTTTGTTAACAACAGTGTTAATTTTAGACAAAATGTTTTTTAAGGTTTTTAAGGCAAGTATCATGTTGATGAGACAGAAGTCTCAGAAACTCATGTAGCAAATATGATACACATGGCATTACAGGGTTAATGTTTCGGCACCTGTAACACAGGAGTTTCACAACTTTGGGGTTAACCGTATCTGAGTTAACACAGTAATATAACAGTAATAACAGTAATATTCGTTTTATTAGATAACCAACGCACTCCCCTGACTCGGCTGTCTATTTATGCAGCAGAAGTTTGCATCTCTTATCTGAGATATTATCACTGCCTGCTGTGTCAGCCCCTTCACCACCCCAGCATCCACCTGCAGGCTCTGAGAGAACAACGTGACTCATGTCAGTGTCCACAGGCAAAATACCAAGTTTTACTATTTAACTCAACTGATAATAATAATAATAATAATAATAATGGATTACATTTATATAGCGCTTTTCAAGACCCTCAAAGCGCTTTACAATTCACTGTCACATTCACACACTGGTGGAGGCAAGCTACAGTTGTAGTCACAGCTGCCCTGGCACAGACTGACAGAAGCGGGGCTGCCATATCGCGCCATCAGCCCCTCTGATGACTACACATATATATTATTATACTCTTCTATTGCAATGACTCATTTGAAACCACAGCTTTCTATTTAGCTAGTGAATAAAGTTAATATTAGAAGTTTAGCACTGTTGATCTAAAAGCTTGACTGAAATCTCCATTGCCTCAGTACATCATGGTTGACCTTTATTTTCGCAACTCCCATTTCCTCCCATCCACTAAGCAGTCTTTTGTGGCATAAAATTAACTTTCTTCTGGCTGATTTCAGCTTCTGGCAAATACCCTGAATATTTAACAGCATATGTTCACGGGCATCTCTGCTCCAACACTCCCCACCACTATCCAAGACATCAGAAAAAGAGACTCGGCATATCTTCCAACAACGGGCTTTATTAGGTTCAGTGTCATTTCAAATTTTACATTGGCATTCTAAAGACATACAAAGTGACCATTGGACATGACAGCAAACTTTAATTTAGACCCAACAGGAACACACCGGATAACTTTTTTTGAAAATGTTTTCTTGATTTGTTTGCATTTCTTTTCATCTACTAGCAGTCCAACAGTCCTAAAGAAAAGAAAAAAAAAACACGACTGACAGTGCACATGGATGCAACGATGGAATTTAAGGCCATTTGAAGGAGCACAGTTATGCTTTTTTTTTTCCTTTTTCTATTTTTTGACACCAAATATAAATAAAGTTGAAAGCCATCAGGTCTGTTTTAAATATTTCACTAAGCTAATACTATTCTAATCAGCTTAAATAACTAGCATATATACGTGGGGGGGTCGTGCCAATGCTGTCACACTTCCTTCATTTGTGCCTCCCTTCTGCCAGAAAGAAATTCACACACATGCTCCCGCACACACGCACGCACACACGCACACACATCTATAAATGGGTAAGAAAAGAGCTCGTTAGAGTCAGGGGCCCGGACAGCAGGGACAAGCCTGTGAGGAGCTTTTGATGGGGCTAAAAAAATAGATATATACTGTACTGGAATGTTTGAGAACATACCCTGGCTAACAAGGCGGTGAGGAGAACACGAGCAAACCAAACGATACTGATTATTCAGGCTATGCGTTTTGTGTGATTTTGGTGAAATATTCATAACCAGGTCAAAAATCAGGGCATTAACAGGAAAAATATGTGGACGGTAACATAAAGGAGCCAATATGTGACGTGAGTGATGAGTCCTTGTTTTGAACATGGAGGCAAAGCTGGTAGCTGGACACCATGATGGATGTCTCAACCACAAATCCTTTTTTCCTCTCTTGTTTGCATTACACTCTGTTCCTTTAATGTTTACTAGGTGTGGCTGAGTGTAGTGCCTCGATGAGAAAACAGCACTCGCCTGTAAAGCTCCACAGTGCTTTATTGTGCTGTAGGACATACTGTTCAGCAGAGAGAGGGAGAGGCTGTTTGGAATAAGATCAAATTTGGAAGCAGTGAGAAGATTCTGGGAACGGGAATGAGTGTACTCCCTTCTCCACCACCACCCCAACCCCATCCTTCCCAGTAAATTAATCGAGCAGTTGTTAGTGCACAACACGCCAGGCGACAAACACTCTTCTGACTTCAGCTTCAAATTAAAGATGGATAGGTGTCTCCTTCCCTTCCTCCATCTCCTGTGGACCGGCTCTGATTGGCACGTGCGTGCATGTGTCTGCGAAGCAGCAGGTGGGCCAGCTGTGACTGACACACGTGACTAAGTGCAGTGACAGCTGGGGGACCGCGGGAGGAAGAGGTGGAGCTGGATGGCGAGGGGAAGAGAAGAGACGGATGGCGGTTTGACAGCTCTGAAGCGTCTGGGGAGGACGAAGGAGGTGGAAAAAGAGGGGTGGGAGGGGTTTGTGGATAACTGGAATTGAGCGAGATGAGATATGAATGTTTAGATTTTGAGTTTCATGCTCCTACAGCCGCTGACAGCTGCTGATTTGCTCAAGATGGTACACAAACACGAAGTGAGACACATTTCTTTAGCTCGCAGACGACGTGAAGCAGAACCGCATCGTCTCCTGAAGGACAGCTGCTTCATCAGTTTGCTACATAAATCTGCTTGCTCCAGTGACGATAACACGAAGCATGAAGTGTGTCACCGATCAGTGTCAGATGTGACTAAAGGCTCAAAAATAACAATTGATTAGGACACAGTGGGGAAAATAAACTATAGGGAGGAAAAAAACAAACAGCTGTGTGTTTGAACAGTGCAGCTCATGATTAGGATTTTATTGCAAAATAATCTGTGAAAATGACTCAAACACTTTCATCTACACCCCTCCCAAAAAAATAAATCTTAAACGAATGGTCTATTTTTAAGAAGTTATGGCTGCATCTAGGGGCTGTTTTCATTGTCAGTTAATTAAAAGCAGCATTATAGAAGTTGGACCCAATGACTTTTAGATCAGTAACAATCATCAAACCAGTTGCACCTTAATTGATTCATAATTTTATAGTAATATAAAGTAGCTGTAAATCCTGTGAAGCATCTGCACCTGGAGTATGAACAGGCAATAGACGACTGCTATTAGAGCCACGCTGATAACTGCGTCAACAATTCTGGTAGACCTCCAGCAGTGTTGTGCAGGGGTCATTAAGTCAAATACAGAGCTTTTGGTCATTTATATCAACACTTTTGTTATTTAAGCTCTTACCACATGATTATTTTTGAACTGCCGAATCCATCTTTGCTCTATGTGATGACGGCCATGAAGTGTAGTTGAAACCTTGTAAGTGGATCTTGATCATGTATGAATGAGGCCAGTCGCACTCATTCATACAGGATTTGTTCATGTGAGCTGTTACATTGTCAGTTACTGATTAACTGTTCATACACCTGTTACTGATGCCTCATAGGAATTACACTGCAGCAGTGTTAGAATATATGACGTTTTTTATACTGTTTATAGAGGAGGGGGTGTTCAAACAAAGTAGTACCAAACATATCACCCAATGACAATCTTGAAGTGGACCTATTAAGGGCATGACTCACAGTCCTTAGATCGTATACTGGGCTTTGATGCCATTTTAGCCCCCTTACACTTCCTTTCAGGGAAGTTTTATGATTGGCTGCCTCTTGTAAACACAAGGTTTAAACAGCGAATGTGAGTGGCTGCTGTGCTAATAGCAGCAACATTATATGGAGGAGGAGATATGGCACTCAAAGATTCCCAGATAAAAATCTGTGGGAGAATTCTGAGATGCTAATGTTGTTTCCCTGGCTCTCTCGCCAAAAAGCCAATCAGCAGCTGAAACTGGAGAATTATTAGCCAATCATGTGTTTACACGCGTCAGAGAGAAAGAGTTTCGAAACATTTTCACTGTGCGGTGTCGGCCACTTCTCTATCATAGCAAAGATGTTGGTGTTTTGATTTTTCATGGTGGGAGGAGCACAGATGTTGATCGCGTCAGCTGATGACGAAATGTTCTGAAACTCCGCACACTTAAATTTGAAGCCCCATTTAATATGAGCACCACCACAGGACATATGCATGATAGGTCCCCTGTGAGATTAAAGACACTTCTTTCAGTGTAGCCAAAGCATGCCTGGAAACAATGAAGCTCTAGCTATTGCATGAATTGCTACAGTAATGGCTGCATTCTTCAGCTACTGTATGGTGAACATTGAGCGTCTGAGCCATGGCACCCTGCTCCTATGAACTGTGGTTGAACTGATTCTGACAACCTGCCACACGCGATGGTCGAACTGAGGCCAACTATGACCATAAAGCACAGACCAGTCGGGGTGGGATTTTAATAGTTGAGAAATAAAGAAAAAACAAAACAAACAAAACACACAAAAACAAAAAACCACGCATCAACAAACTAGTGGACGCTAATCTGCATGAGTCAGTTTAATCTAGCGCTCATACACAAGCCAACCGGCATGAAAGATAGGGTAAGGGGGAAACCCCCCCCAAAAAACCCAATGTGTGAAGTGATGGGTTATGTTGCTGTATGTGACGGTGATCAGGATGGCTTGCAGGAAACTACGAAAGACTTACAGTAAACTTTCCCCTGACTTTGCTCTCCATATGGCACATACAGAGCTTTACAGAGCTGTGATTGTGGCGTCTGTAGGAAAAACAAGCTTCAACAGCAACACATCTGGAGCCATTAGATAAGTCTGGGTTAAACTGTAAGACTAGAATCGGTTTCAGCTTGTTCTGTTGATGAAAATGGAGAAACAAATTTGTTAAAACTATTACATATAAACAAGGTGTAGGAACGAGTGAAGAATGGAATGAAAGGAACAACTGGTTTCGGAGAATGGAAAACGAAACGTCTTTCAATATCTGTCTTCTTTCTTCTTCTCAACATTTGAGGATTCTTAGTCCACTGTGGGAGCAGATGGGGGGGAGGGATGCAGGATGGTAGGGGTTAGGGGAGTAAACATCGTCAGCAGCTATGATCAGACGAACTGGACCTTCATCTAAATGTTGAGGGTTGTGAAGGAGACGACTGGAGAGCGAGAGGGCTCACAGGCGTTTTTGCGCGATAAGCGCACCCGCCACAACGCCTGTCACCACCGTCATCCCCACCAGCAGCCACTTCTTGAAACTCTCCTGAGACCTCCGGCTTTCAGCCGCCGCATCCTGCCCGAAGATTTCAGCGAAGCGCTCCTGGAAAGAGAGACAAAGACGGAGTGTAAAGGGTTAATGGCAGGGCATCTGATGCACTCTTTGACATGCATGTGGAAAAACCGACAAGTATGCACACTTCCTAAAAATGCCCCATTTAAAAAACAAAACAAAACAAAAAAACCCCTACAGTATCAGGTGAATTCCCTTTGATAAAGGTCCCTCAGCCTCAAAAAGCTGCAGAGACATCCAATGCTGGCTATGACTATCACCACCCACACGCTCATATGTGGAAATTTCCATACAGGTAGGTCAACAGAAAAAAAACCCCTAAAAGACACCTGTAATGCCACATTAAAAAAAAAAAAAAAAAAAAGGAAATAAACCACAACCCCCCTCCCCCCAAAGTCGTCCACTCTTTTCTGGCATCCCCTCAGAACCACTGTTGTTGTTACTGACATTCTTTCCCACTGTTGTCCTCAGACTGCCATGCCTACATTGCCGCCCACTGAAATCATTTCCTGGAATTGAGCTGCTCCGGAGCATACAATTTCTGGTTTCTTGCCACAGGGAGGCGCCAGTCAGGCTCTAATCCAAACCATAACAGCCATCAGTATTCCTCATCCCTCTCAGCTGACTCACTGGTGATGATGCTACATGTTGTTCACAGTTCAGAAGCATCAGTGTTTCACCTCAATAAGCACGATATGAGAGGCCAAAGACCAAATTGCGAGCACTCAATGAGAAAAAGTGAAAATGACTCATTCATATGTCTGATTCTTAGTCAGAGGTAAATACGAAAGGCAGCACACGGGGTCTCTATTCAGCGAGTGGTTGGTTGGGTGGGTGGCGTGTGGGGTGCTGTTACTGGAAACTCTGTATGTAGTCAGTGACACACAAAGACTATTAAGGTGAAATAAGAGAGTTTGTGTTGTCACTGGAAACGGAGGGTGTTTTTGTACCATACTGAAAGAGCAACTCTCTGAATTTCTGAACACGCCAGGCACACGGTGGCACGTAGAAAAGTAATTTACAAATCTCTAAAACAAACGGAATCCTCAGAGGGAGTGACGAGATGAGTTTACACCTAAGAGGACCAGAATGCAGGATTTAAGAGGCTATAAAATATATAGTTTCTCTCTTATTTATCAGTGCCTGACTTGATGTAACCCACCACTACTTCCAGGAGGTGGCAGTACTGCACCTATAAGGTATTTACATACCAGTACAAACAAATCCAAGAAGGATAAAAAGTGAAGCTTGCAGAGCCAGACTGCTCTAAAGCCAAACATTTTCCAGGCTGATTGATGAGATGCCCATCGTTGCCTGAGCTGTACTGGAAACCTGATTTGTTCCACACATACTTGGAAAGGACTTCTTCCTGTTACTTCCTTTCATAATAAAAGTCCTTGACTTATACATGGCCTAATTTATGTGCATAAAATGCACATAGGCATGGAGAAATGCATCAAAGTAATTAAAAACCTACAAAAACAAAATTGTATCTTTGATTATATATGTATATTTTTATTTATTCATTTATTTATTATCAGTATTGTACATGTAATATAAGCGGAACGGTGTTCACACACACACAGTAAAGTGTGACTTTAAGATAAAAAAAAAAAAACCTGCATCATTCACCAGATTTGATTCACTCCGTTTATAGAATAACTTTTAGCTGGACAGCGTTTAATGATCATATCTGATTGCAGATAAATATAAAAGAAAAGCAGCAATCAAAGTAGTTAACAGTAAACTGGATATTCATAGAGTCAGGCTACTTGTTGGACAATTGTTTCTTTGCTACTTAGTCTAAATTACAGACAAAATGTCACTAAGACCAATGCTATAAAAAGGACTGCTCAATGCTCAAGCCAATATTAAAACCACCTGCTTTACATTTACTACAGCTTTTGTTTGTGCCTTCTGTTTTTAAGAGGCAACATAGCCACACTGGGCGTGCTCAAAGCAAAGGTATTTTCATTTAATCTCCACTATAATGCATCTATGACAGGACCATTATATCAGTGCACTGATTACACTATATGAGATCACTACACATTCATTAACAGTGCGGTTATGTGTATAAAGCTGAGCATTGAGCCATTTATTATTCATCTTCAGTAAACCTTTCAGTAAAATGGCATGTCCTGGTGTAGCACTGCTAAACCACCACAAAAAACCCCAAATAGAAACAACAAATCTAAACAAGAACAGAAGAAGGTTATATGTTGTGTTATATGGAAAATGTTGTATTTTAATCTCAATTCGTGACGTTTGAATGTGAACGAACAGATCATTATTTGAAGAGGCGGTTCACTGAACAGATAATAGTAAAGACTATTCTCGGGCAGTGAGTTGATATCAGCTGGGATTTAGAGCTCTCTCTACCAAAGTTAATTCATTAAATCTGATATCAACTGGATCAATAAAGGTAATGAAGATGCATGTCTGAAAGCTCCTTAATCCTTTAAGGCTGATGCCCCGAAGCCCTTTCACTTTCTGGATCAGAGATCATATGGATCAGAGTGAAACCAGGAAGGGATGGGCTAATGTAGAGAGTGATGGAGAGCAGTGGAGGGGAAGGAAGAGATCCTGAGTCATTCATTGAGTTTCTATTCTGTTTGATCGCGAGCCCCGTGGACTGCTGTCTGGTGTATGATGCATCACTGATGAACCATTACAAACAAACAAAAAAAGGAACTCAGAGGTCCAAAAGTTTTAAGTAACATTAACAAGGAAATCACATTATTGAAATAGCCCAAACGTTTCTACGATGAAGTCATTCACTGGAGCGGGGACTTTGTCCTGTCTGCTACAAATGTAACAGAAGGTTTCCAGGAGGAAAAAAATCTGGTTTGCAGCCATTTCCAACAGTATGCAGTGTGACAATAGATAATATTTATATGTTTTACTATTGACATGTATTAAGTGCTTTCTCCATTTTGGCTCCAAACCTTATGTAAACTTCATAATTGAGACACTTCATTTTAACTACTCTACCTTAACACATTCATTGAAAGGCACAGCATCACTTTCGATCAGCCAGTGATATAAATTCTATAAACAGTGGTCAAACTGTGTTGAAGTGGCAGTTGACCATAGCTGAGCATCCTGAGGCTGGATGCTACAAAGTGAATGCTCTATTTGAGATGTTTGGTATTTACAAGATCTTTGGAAAGCCTTTGTCCAGATATTGTTGGAGTACAAGTGGATGAAATCAAATCTGTCTAAAAATGTAAATGTTTGGCATCATCATCATTAGCAATCAAAGTGTATTCTCAAATGAGATGGACAATATGTCCAAGGGAAAGGAGATGTATAATAAACTAGTGGACCTGAAACTGATCCCATAGGAAAAGTGTGCATAACTGGTAGATTTCTACAGGTTGTATTATAACATCAAAAGCACATGTAAACAAGTTTGCTACAAATAACAATTTAAAAAGCGAGTCCAGTAAAAAAAGATATGTTTCTCAATATTTGCTAAAAAAAGAAAAAAAAACCTGCAGGGCACAGTTTTCACGATAAATGACTCATCATTGTATATCTGGGTGTGAAGTACTTAAAGTCTATTCATTAAACAGGCTTGAGGGAGAACCCAGAAAGCATGATAAAGAGTCAAAGCATTACCTACTAACACATTGTTTGTTTTGCTCTTTTAGATAGGATTTGTTAACAATAACAAAAGTGAAGTAAAGCAGCAGGCCAGATACCATAAAAAAAAGCTTTTCAGAGAGCAAGTCGAACTAGATTAAACTCCCGAATTAGTCAGAGTACAATATGGTGGAGTATGACGCTGTGCAGGCTAACTGCTTAAACTGACCAGGTAAACAACAAAATTATTCCACAAATTTAAACATTCTAGACAAACTTTTTTTGGGGTTACAAATCTGAACAGTACAGAAAGTAACCAGTGCTATTTATTTACATTGGACCACTGTGGTTTGTGGTCTCTGAGAGTGCGATTCCCAGCTCACGTTAGCTATTTTCATTGATACTTTTGCTCTAAATAAACACACAGCATAGAACCACAGTTACAATGATCTATGATGTGTGGAATTTGAAAAATAAAAAGTGTAACTATTTGTAATAGAAGCAGGTTTAAAAGGCTCACTGGAATCCTACCTGCCTCATTCGTCATGTGTTACCAACTGAAACAGCTCTGCATACCAACAGTATCACCCTCTCTACCTTCTTTAGGGACGGAAAAACATGCCAAGAAGAATGAAATACTTGTTTCTGACCTCACCCAGGACTTCCTACAGGCCTTGATATGACGCATTTTTAGAAAAGATTTAAAAAAACAAACAAAAAAAACTGACCTTCTGTTAGCAAGAACGCAAACCACAGATAACAGCATGGACAGATACAAGGGGCTGGGCTAAAATGTGCACTCGAGCAAAGTTGATCTTCAGCACTCTGAGCTACTTTAAAAGTAAAGCAAAGTGGCCACGAGGGAGTGATATATGCTACTTGGGTCAATAATGACGTAGTGTAATTACAGTGGGATACATCATGTAATATGGAGCCTTTTCATTCGTTCTTAAGAATGGGTCAGTCTGGCCATTTCACATCCCTTACTGTCAAGCCTCTCAGAACAATGAGAAGAATGTGGGTGTAGAGAACAATGCTGTACCTTTTGATGACAGCTGCCATCAAGACATGCCAGTCACTGTGCAGGGAGTGCCTGACGAAATAACCTGGACTGATTGTGTAGTTTCTCTCAGTATTACTCAGCATTAGTTACATTCAGCCTTACACTCAGCATTAGTACATTTACAGTTTTTTCTTCAGTTATGGTTGATTGTTCTACTGCAGCTGTTTCACTCCAGTCGGACATTGATGTTCAATATTTTTTTTAAAAACTGTTTCACTGATCAATAATGGGTAGAAAAAGTTGCAGATGGGCTAAATTGGACTTTGCTTCATTGACAAAGGCTATGTAAAACATCAAAGTGGAAGATGGTAAATGGATAGGTTCTTGTATAGTGCTTTTCTACTCTACTTTAGCACTTAAACATGTCTCATTGACACATTCATACAAACACTTTTTTCTACATGCAAGTACCTTTTTATACAGCCAGCCAGGGATCAAACCAACAACCTTTCAGTACTCAAAGGAGCTTGCAAAGAAAAGCGTCTGGACTTCTTTAAGTTACTTGAAGACGTTTCACCTCTCATCCGAGAAGCTTCTTCAGTTCTAAGGTCAAATGGTGGAGAGTCCCAGATATAAACCTAGTGGGAGTATCCCCCCACAGAGGGACAAAAGGACCCCCTGATGATCCTCTAATCACCTGAGCCAAGGTATGAAACTGGGCGTGGGTCCCAATCAGCCAGAGTTTCGGGTGAGTTCATTGTGAAACCTGGCCCCACCTTATCATGCGAATTCCTGAGATCAGATGGCCCAGGATGTGAGTGGGCATTAAGGCGTCTGGGAAGGGATCTCAAAACTGGATTATAGATGGCAGAGAGTTGGTGTCATAAACCACCGTCTACGTAAACCACACCAAACGCATGACAAACGCATGGCCAACTCCAATCATATGTGCCACGCCTCAGTCTTTGGCCCACTTTTTAATAATACATCTCATATCACTTGGAAATATTCGTCCCATCTTCACATCTCTAGAAATTTAAACTCCTCCCTTTGTCTCTTTGTCTTCACTAACATAAGTTGCCAATATCTGGATGTCATACAAAACTCTTAGTTTAAAGACTACACAATGCAATGGCATGAATTTAAAAATCCAAAATGCATGGGTACTGTTGCTGCAAACATACAGCAACAGTACTAAAAGCAATTGGCTATTTTTAAAATAAAATAGCACAATTGTTGGGGACTATTTTCAGTTGAGAAGTTATGTGCTGCACATGTGAAACTCACCCAAAATAAAACACAATGTGTGTGTTCATAGTAATGAAGGAACATGTCAGCCAGTACAACCGTGTGTCACTGACTGATATGATTTTTATAGTTTTTGGACAACAATGGGCCCCTGTGGGACAGAGGAGCAAGATCATTTCATTGCCAGTTGTTTGCTTTTTATGGAAGTTGCTGACAATAAAAGAAATGTAGATCATAACCAGACGTAGCACAAAAGCAGAGGAAAACAAGCGCGGGGGTGGCTCTAATTGAATCTACCATGTTCAGCATGCAGGGAGATGTGCTTACAGGCTTGGGAAAAGAGTCAGATCAAGTGGTACAGATGATCTTTAGCTGTAATTTGCATTTCCAGAGAAAAAAACCTTTACGTGTTCTCGAAGTGATGGTGACAGGTTGGTCATCAGTGATTCAGAAGCGATAAACAAGGACACGGACAGACACGTAAAAACCCTTCTTATTTTTCTACTGTAGCAGTGTAAATTCAGAATTTGTGATCCTTGCTGTACCTGTAAAAACTCTTAAAAGTGGGTCCAAACATGCCTTTTTTATACATTGACACTGACACAAAAAACAAGCTACTAGTGCTCTGACACTGGACCACTGGGTACGGGCCAACCACTGTAGACAGTGACTGTGATGCTATAAATCACAAGCAACAACACAGCCTTACTACGGGTGGCAGTGGTATCAGAGGGACCTGGATGCTGCGGTCACGCAATTCAAATATAAATCACCTGCAGCTGTAGCTGCTGCTCTACACCTTTGCATTCAAACACATAATTCAAAGCATGACTTTTCCATTAGCTCCATCTGCGAGCAGATCCTCGTTTTACTTTTAAAACGCCATCAACTGAATGCCTGAGGGGGTCCAGATTTATTTCTATACCAGAATTATCATGCAATTTACTGTGCACATGTCAAGACAGGGCTGCTGGTTTGATACACTCAATCTCCTAAAGTCCCACCTGGCAGGTAAACCCTGTCTTTATCTGCTCTCCCCTTTTTCCTTTTCACACGGTCACGCCTTTATTTCTTTATCTCTGTGTGGCTCCCGGAGGAAATCAGGTGCTAGGCAGCGGCCTGCAGAGTACTTTCAGGCCTCGTCTGTGTTCCCCCCCCCCCCCTTTCTTTTTCCTGTGTCTTTAACTTTGCCTTTCTTCGTTAGCTGGGAAGAAAGGATGGGGGGGATTAGCTCATGAAAGCAAAAAAGGTTGGATATAAGAGAGAGAAAAGGAGGGCAAAGTGAAGAATCACAGGGAGAGAGAGATTCTGCAGTTGGTTACCAAGGCTACTGGGAAGCAGCTGATTAGTGTGTGTGATATGTGAGTGTGTCTGGACCTGCAGGTCCACTTCTGTAGTTGATAAATGGTCCAATACTACATGTGGAGAAAGGAGCATTTTACCGATCATTAGCAGTAGCTTCCCATTCATCAGCTCTGACTTGTCGGTTGCTCTGATGTTGCACCATAACAAGTTGCAACGCTCAAATCCCCTGATGGCGAAACCTCCTGACCATGACACACATGCATAAACATACACACACCAGATGCACATTAACACCTCACACTCACTTCCTTTTTATACAAAATAGGGCGGAAGACAGATGGAAATACAATAACTTGGGGGGGACTGGAAAAAAAAATAAATCTAGTTTTAATATCAGCAGACCCGTGTTTAATCATTCTGTCACACTGAATGCCGATAGCATCACTGTGTGATACATTCATATCCATATCAAAGTTATATTATCAGAAAGTGTTAAAACCTCAACTATTTACAGTAATAGAAGGTATTTATAAATGCTTAAACTACAGGAAAAGATATCTTAATGATGTCATAAGAAGCAGATTCTCTTACATGTTAACTCAAGCACAGGGAAGAACTGCAGCCCCACCGACTTGTTGACTTCTGTTTGCAAGGGGTGATCAATCATAAGAAAGCTGCCTGAAAGCAGTGGTTCTCAAACTTTTTCTGATATTTCCCAATACAAAGTGCAGTCCAGTCACTAAAAGAAAATCTTGTGCTATGCAAAATATAATAAGGGATCCTAATTTATAGGTAAAGTAAGTATTTTTTTAGATTATTTAATAGCAAAAAAGATTATGTATTAATAACTATATACATTGATTGGTATGTAATTATGTCTTTTAACAAACTAATTCGCATGAATTTAGGATTAATGCATTCAAAATACACAGAGTGGGCGCTGGTTTGTGGAAGCCCCCCATGTTGCCCCAGCATCTTGATACAGTGGCCAAGATGGACATTTCTGTTTTGCCCATCACCGTTTTATATTTGTGGCTAGAAACCGACCACGTGCATAGTATGTCTTATAAGTTACTTTTAACCTAAAGATCATAAAATAGCTCTTTCAAGCCATATATGATCATCTAACATCATCACATGTATATTTTTATCATCTCATTCTCATTTTACCTGCTCTCCTCCACCATTCTCTCTCCTCAGTGTCGATATCATCAAATTGAAGTGAGCTTCACAGACTCATTGACTCATATCGGACTCCTATCGCAAAGTTTTACAGCCTCCTTCAGACTAAATAGATGTGGACACATATTGACAGCTGGGGTAAAGAATGGACTGACAGCCTACACTCACTACAGATCAATGGCACCCAAAGTTGTTTGTCTTACAGTGGCCATGGTAGCTAGGATTACGCACTTGAATCAGGAGGAGTAAGAAAACAGACTTCGGTTAACTGCAATCTGCTTTTAAAGAATAGGGCTGTTAATGAATAGCGATACAGCCAAAAAGATTAATTATTTCTGAGTGCGGTTACTTTATCAGGTTCAGGAAGTAAAAGAAGATGAATCCCAGTAGAAAGTGTTGGGATATATGGAGCTTTAATGGTTTGGAAGTGGAAATGCAGAGAACCCATTGTGCAGTGTTGCTATATCATGGAAATTACTGCTGTGATGCTATTCTGAACCTTCTTTGACACTTTATAAATCACTATCCTAATTACTATATACTACTATTGGTTTTATAAATATAACCCTGTAACTCCATGTGTTCAATCTCAATACAACAAGCAGGTCATCTGTGAGTGTGGATTAAACCTCTGATCTAGACAGCTCACTCATCTGGCGAGGTGCACTTTCTAGTAACCTACAGAGCACATGATATCCACGCCACACTGACCACAATTGGTTGACGCACGAACAGAAGGCCACTGTGACGAAAGTATGCTGACGCTAGAAAAGACTGAAGGTGCAATTCACATGCATTGAGGAATCCACGGAGTGTACTTTGCCAAACTGGAAAATTCTCTATTATGACAGAAAGCTGACAAAGACACAAACACAAATATGTGCTGTTGCAGTGTTTGTGAAAGCAATGTGTGGACAAAAACAGTTCAGATTAGCCAGCTTTGCAGCACCCAGAGATATGGAACAAACAAGCACATAAGCCAAAGTGGAAAGTTACAGGGTCTGTAGAAGGTCATACTCTGTGGGGAACCGGGCATCATAGCAAAAGAGAAAAACCTGTCGCAGCAACATTTTTGAGACTGAACATGTGGGTAGATTTTTTTTTTTTATTGTTTTTTTGGTTTTGTTTGTTAAAAATCCTGATGTAAAACATTTGGGATTCAAGTCTCATCTTCAAAACAAAACCCTGAGAAACATATCTGATATACATACACACATAACTATGCACTGCTCTGAGCATGTTTAGAATTCTTCAAGCATGTGTTAAGAAAGGCTTGTCAGTGTGAGAATAAAAGTGAGGAGTGCTTCCTGGTAGGGCTGTTCGATATGACGATATATATCGGATGACGATATAAAAACGTCTATGTTTCATTTTACGCTATCGTTTGTTTCGTGGTGTCGCACAATAAACTGTTTACGGCAATATATTTTCATCGTTTTGATGGTCACTGTAGTGGCTATATTCATTTCTCAAAGTTCTCTCTTTCTCTTATATAACCACACTATGGATGGACAAGCGCCTGTTTTTATGCGTTGTGGTTAGCAACAATGACGGTAACAGCATCACGTGTCCGCTTGCTTATGTTCCACATAAACCTTTCACAATAAAGCTCAAGATCTTGTTGAGACTTTTCAAAATAAACTGAATCACGTGAAAGAGCAGATTATTTACGGATGAGAATTAAAAAAGAACCGCCAGGTGCTAAAAAATAAACCTTAGACTCAAACGTTAGAACAGGCTTTTCCCCGCAGCACGCTGTGTAATAAATACTCACAAAGAAAACGGCGGCTGTTACAACTTATGTCTAAAAATGTATAGTTTCATGCATCGGTTAAAACACTCGACTCCAGCTACATGACGCGCAGCTGGAAACACTTCCCGCAAGACGAGCTGCCCGAGATTCACAGAATTTACAAAAAATGTTACATTTTTGTGATTTATATCGTTATTGGGACGATAGAATTCGGGATATGAGACTTTGGTCATATCGCACAGCCCTACTTCCTGGGCACATCAACAGAAGTCTTTACATGAATAGGCAGATTGAAAGTTAAGGAAACAGAGACCAGTTCTTTTTTTAAAGGCTGCATTAAATCAGAGGCTGACGCATCTTTAAGAGGCGTGTTTCCACGTGAAACATTAATGAGTGAATCACGTGATTCATAAAACAGAAAAGCTGAGAAATGTAAAAGTGACAAGTGAGTGGTGACTGAATACGCTGAAAAGGGAAAAACAAAAGCCAGATTACTGTTTAGAGCTTACAGAGCAACAGACTGGTGATCTCTCTGAGTCACAGACAGGCAGAGCTGCCTCTTAATGCTCTTTAAGAAGTCATCTGGTCTTGGCTGTAGCTGAGCAACACATCCTGTAAGTTGCAAAAGTTGGAATGTGGACACGCGAATGTGTGGCCTTGAGCGCACATGCGTGCGCGCACACGCACACACACACACACACACTGCAATTTCTCTGGGCTCAGAGTACAGCAACACATTTTTTCATGTGTTTTTGTTTATTGAGTAAAGTCACTGTTGGACAGATCTGACTGATGAAATGCTGTTTACAGGGCAACTAAAATGTGACATGCTGTTCGTACTGATGAAACAGAATGATGTCATTAACATTGTTTACATCAGATTGACGTACAGGAAGTGAAAGTGGACCTCTGCCTTAGTGACAAACCGTCCCAGAGCGGATCAGAGAATCACTGTGACTGGGCAAGATCAAAAAGAGCACTAAATTAACTAAGAGCCAGATAAACCTCCTGAATTCAATGTACTTCTAAGCTGTGAATGTTTGCCAGAGCACAGTCCATTATTCTGGCAACGAAAACCTTTGAAACATCCGTTTCATCACAGGGCAAAGGCTCAGAGAGCAGCTAGGAAGGGGCCTTTGCCAGGACATTCTCCTAGAAAAACCTATGTGCAAAAAGATTTTAAACAGTCCTCTGCAGAGATGGAAGAACATGACACAAGCAGTGCCCATTCCCAATATTCTTGATTAAAAGGTATAGAGTAAGAGAAATCTACACCACCTGCTTATCATCTACGTAGCACATGCGAAAAACGCATGCTTAAGCATACAGGTAAGATAACACTAGAGTGACTTTGCTCTGAATGGCTCTATTAAGGAAAGCCTAAAACATTTTGGAACTGAGCTAACTTAAGATGGAACATTTTTGTGTTCGAATTATTAAGTCAAAAAGTGCTGGACTACAGTGTGACACGCTGGCTCTTTTAACCACTGAAAAGATGAACAATACAAATTCTCAGAAATGAAGTGTTCAAAGCTGCTCACCACAGTTTGTGCAGCAGTGACCAGACCAAAGGTTAAAGATATAGTATCAGGATCGACCTCTGCCAGGTCCTCATTTCAAATGATGTTTAAAAAAGGGATGCACCAATCCAGTAAATGGATTTAGCTAACTATACTACAGGGACAACTAGTTTAACAATTCAGTTCTCAGCTCTGTGCTGTGCTCGCACTAGTCCACGGACTGTTACAACCACAGCTTACATGCAAAAGGCTAACAGGAAAGGGTCAGCAGTTTGGAGGGATTTCACAGCTGTGATGCTTACAGCTTTTCTTTGTATGTTTGCAAAAGTTAAGCATAATGATGCCAAGTGTGACATGACTGAAAAGCTCCACTGCAGAAAGAGAGAATGGATTTGGCCCATATTGGCCGCTTTTCATTTGCTCCCTGTTAAACTCAGAATAAAACTTAAAATCCTGCTAACCAGGCCCCATCTTATCCTAAAGACCTTGTAGTACTGTATCACCCCAATACAGCCCTTGGCTCTCAGAATGGTATCTTACCTGCTGTTCCTAGAGTTTCTAAAAGTAGAATGGGAGGCAGAGTCTTCATATTTCAGGACACTCTTCCTAGGAACCGCCTCCCAGTTCGGATTCAGTAGAAAGACCATCTCTCTATTTTTAAGATTAGGTTTCAAACTTTCCTTTTTGATAAAGCATCTACTCAGAACTGGATCAGGTGACCTGAACCTCCTCTTAGTTATGCTTCCTCACTCACCTCTGTTCACTCTCTGTGTGTATACACTCATCTCCCTCCCCTCACCCCGTAATTAGTCATGGCAGATGGCTGCCCCTCCCTGAGCCTGGTTCTGCTGGAAGTTTCTTCCTGTTAAAAGGGAGGTTTTCCTTCCCACTGTCGCCAAGTGCCTGCTCATAGGGGGTCATGTGATTATTGGGTTTTTTCTCCCTATTATTGTAGGGTCTTTGCCTTACAATAAAAAGCACCTTGAGCCAAATATTGTTGTGATTTGGAGTCATATGGACAAAACTGAACAGATTTGACTTTTTATTCCTCTGAGTTACAAATACAGAATAACCCTTGTTATTGGATCAGTACTCTGTATTGGCAAATCTCTGACGTTCAAGGCGTGTGCACTTTGTGTGCTGACATTTTGAGCCTATCAGGAAGCAGACCCATAACACAGTGTTTTGCAAATGATTTCACCAGTGAAGGACTGAAAGCACCGATTTTCACAGCCTGTTGGCTACAATTTTGTACTGCGAACGGAAGCGTAGTGCTCAAACAGAAAATCTCCCTCTTTCTCGTAGGCTGCTGCCTTTATGACCCCTCTGTATCAGCACAGTGGCCCATTGAAAAGAGTGAGGGTGCTGTCCTTTTTCACACAGTGCTTACGTCACTTTCAACAAATCTACAATTCATTATCAGTATTATCAAAATAAAAAATTATCTCACAGTTAAAACTCAGCATAACATCCCAACTTTGGTCCTAATCTGTCGTCATCATCATCATATGATTAGACTGTTCATTTATTATTGCGAATACTACTTTTATCCCGTCAGTTTGAACCTTTATACTCAGCAATGAGAGTCCAGTTAAGGGGAAAAAAGTCAACAACGTGACTGCTTGTTCCTTTCTCCTTATCAATGTCTTCATCATCTCACGATGAGTTCCTGTTCCTCCTCAAGGCCTTCCGTTCCCGTTTTCATCCTTATCACAGTTGCTAAGGCATTTCAAGGAATAAGAAAGTCAGGTCAGCTGCCAAAAATTCCACATGACCAGGAAGCTTTATTGTAGAGCCAAACGCATTTAGATCTTAGGGATTTAGTTCACGCCTGGTGCCAGAAGCTCACAGTTTCCACAAGCAAGGAAGCTGGATAATACTAAAAAGTACAGGCATAATTCAAGGAAATAGGGAATCAATCTTAATCCAAAAAGATAGACCTCTCGAGCTAACAGTCAAGACCGTGAAAATGGACCCACTGTGAGAGGAAAATATGAAAAATATATGCTGCACTTGCTGATTCCTGAGGAATGGCGCATCCATTCGAATCGTGATGTTTCATATGGCTGGATCTGTTCTTGATTTCTTAAGCAGCTCTGGATGTGGTTTCCCCTCTACTCTGTTTTCTGAGGCAATGAAACATTTTTAACAATGGCTTGACAGGAATTGACTGTCGAGGCTCTGAAGCAAGTCAGGTTTAACAGAGAAACTCTTTCTTCACTGCCTTACGGAAAACTGATGCTCAGCTTACACAAAGCAGTCCCAGAGTGAGAGTAACCTGCACGGATGTTTAGCTTCCTGAAGTGATTCAGCCACTGAACTTCAAGTTCTTGGCTGCAATGTGACATCAGTGGCAGTGTTTAAATTGGGGAGAGGGGGGTGTACTGGATTATTTCCAAGCAAAAAAGGAAGCAAGCAAGAAAAATGAGGAAATTAAATCATTAAAGCACCCTTTAGCCGTGACACTCGCTGGTGTTGTGCCAGCTCCAGTGTGCTTGTATGTACTTTTCCTTCTTCTTTTGGTCCTTGGAGCTGACACTGTGTGTGCGTGTCTGTAAATGTGTGCGCACGTGTTGAGCCGGCGGTGAGACCATGAATTAAAGAAGAGATTAATGAGTCAGGACATGCAGGCTCAGACTCCAATCTGTTCCCTGCCCCACTCTGGGGGCCGTCTCTCTCCACAAAACCTCATTCTGTCAGCAGACGCATACACATACTGTACGTATACACCGCTGAGACCCAACAGGAAGGCCAAGGACTCGAGAACGTTTGTGTGTACATCTGACAGAGAGAACGCAAGGTTGGCAGAGTGTAAAGGCAGAGATAGAGGATGTAAGGGAAGCAAAGACGGCGTGGCAGGATGTCTTCGCTGATATAACCCACTGCCCTGTAGGCCGTCACCCCACCCAGACAACACACCGTAACCCTGAGACCTGCCATCTGTCCGGAAGAGCTGGAAGAGACAGAAATCGAGGGAGGTAACAGACTGAGACGGAACAAAAAGACAAAAAAGGGAGTCAGGGGGTGGGAGAGAACTAAATAAGAGAACAGGAAAGTAGAACACACGAACAAGGGTGAAGCAGGCTGCAGGGGGAAAAAAAGGCTGATGAAAATGACTGGAAACAGAAAAATGGGAAACCCATGATGAGAAAAGAATGTGGAGAGAGGAGAAAGTGGCGGCAGAGGCAGCTTTCCTTTAAACCACACTTCCTATCACTTACTGCTCACTTTCAGAAAGTTTGCCTACATGAAAGAAACCTGGAGATGAATATCTCCAAGCCTCCAAGTTTTTGTTCCCTCTTATTTTTTTCCTCCTTTTTCTTTAATATTTCGGAGCTGATGCAGATACGGTTTCGTCTCTATTGCTTTAAGCCCCTGAGGCCATTCAAACAAACCTGTGATGAATACAATGACGATGGCCTTGATGCTCTTTATCATCATTTAGCCTTATATGAGATTGGGTGCCACATTACCATGAAATAGTCATCAACCCTCGCTATCTGTCCCTCAGCTCTCCCACTTTAATACATGCCACGAGTCTCGCTAATCCCATGATATGCCTCATAATCTCATCACAGATATGAGCGGAGAGAGGGAGAAATGGGGAAAAAGGCAGTAAGAGAGGAGGGTGGTGAGGGATGAAATGCAATGAGAGAAGAGAGGCAGGCAGATATTAGATCTATGTAAAGACATAAGATACATCCATGCATCTCTCTCTGTCTCTCTCTCTCATATACATATGTTTGACATAAGACGAAGAGTGGCCTACAAATTGAGGGGGCAAGCAGACAGCAGGAGAGGGGAGACTGGAGAGAAAGATGTAGGGAGAAGGGGGGGGGGGGGGTTTGCTTGTGACCTGATTTCCCCACTAAGCCACTCAGAAGTGGAGCAGCACGTAGAGCAACTGAATGTAGCATCTCCACCGAGCGCTGCAAACATCCAGCTGTTCTGCTCGTATGCACTCGAAGTGCATGTGTAGAACCATCACGGTGCGCACAGACTGCACCACAAAGCCCGTTTAACTTACTGACCTACATGCATCTCATGCGCATCCTTGTCTTGCTGAGTCACAAGCCTCATGTTCCTCTCTGTCTGCATTTGCCTCTCTAGAAGTCCATGCTTCTTCATTCTGCCAGCGTTTTGGGTGGGTGGGGGGTGCGTGGGTAGTTGGAGACACACTACAGTGGCAGTCTGATGTCTACCAGTCTGGCAAAACCGCTCTAACAGCCCGGCGTGCCGCAGAGTGCTGGCAGTATAGACGCACGCACACACACGTCTATTACACAGCTGGATATCCGTCCTGTGTACATAAACAGCGTCTGGATATGGAACACACAGATGCCTCGCTGCTGTGACACCAGTCTGGGTTTCGAAATCAGAGAGAGAAGACGCTGATAAAGAGAATCAGATGCAGTCTAGATGCAGCACGTGTATTCATTAGGAGCATGTATTGATATCTCACTGCTGTGTTTTCCTGTGTGTGTGTGTGTGTGAGACGCCTCGGGGCCACAGGTCTCGTCTCTCACATGACCAACCGATGTTACACACACACACACACACACACACACACACACACACACACACACACACACACACACACACACACACACTAGCTCTTTCAGCTATTATAAAGCCATTTCATTAGGTATATCTGTTCAACTGCTTGTTAAAGCAAATACTTAAACCACCAATCAGATAGCTTTTAAGAATCTAAACCAGAATCCTTGATTGGTGGCTGTTGACTAGGTTTTCTGTTCTATTTTGATTTTTTTCCACAGCAAATTAAATGAATAAATAAATAAACAACCACTGCAGTGGTAGCAGATTGTTAATGTGACTCTGGAAATTTGAGGGCTGTGATGTAGATATGGTAAAGAGGATCTACTGAAGCTCAAAGCAGGCTGCTCTGAGCTTTTTAGAAACTCCCAATCTACCAGGATTTTCCCACTCAACCGTCTCTAGGCTTTACTGAGCACCTCTCGGATGTGGTGGAATCGAAGATGTGCAGCTGACCTATCTGCAGCAACTCTGTGGCACTATCACGTCAACATTGAGCAAAATATCTGAGCAATGTTTTCAGCACCTTGTTGAATCTCTGCATGAAGGATTAAAGCAGTTCTGAAAGCTTAGTACTAGCAAGGAGTAGCTAATGAAATAGCCACTGTGTGTTTATATAAAAATAATCAAAGAAGAATTTTCAAATATTTTCTCTTTCCTTAGTTAGACGATGAGAAAGTAGAAAGCCTGAAATTATCACTCTTCCACAAACTGAGGTAAATATCCATCAATACTCAGACACGATAGCTAACACAAAAAGCATTAGCAACGGTACAGCCCAGGCTTGGATTTCAACAATAAAGCAAAGCAAAGCAAGAAAACGTCCATAAAAGATGACTTTTTGAATGATTTATTGCTCGTATGAAGTTCTTTTTGTGAATCTCACATTTTAAGCTGATGAAAAAAAAAAAAGAAAAAAAAAAGAGCTTTTGGTCAACAAGAACCTTCCAGAGCAGGATTGTCAAACTCAAATACACAGTGGGCCAAAATTCAAAACTGGAACAAAGTCGCGGTCTAACATTAATATTTATTGAAAAAACAAAATCTTCCTCCAGATATAAGAATGAATCTTTTCTTATGGACCCGGTCGCAGCAGATGGCCGCCCCTCTCTGAGCCTGGTTCTGCCGGAGGTTTCTTCCTGTTAAAATGGAGTTTTTCCTTCCCACTGTTGCCAAAGTGCTTGCTCATAGGGGGTCATATGATTGTTGGTTTTTTTTCTCTGTATCTATGAAGCGCCTTGAGGCGACTTATGTTGTGATTTGGCGCTATATAAATAAAATTGAATTGAATTGAAACAAGTTTTGCTGAAAAACTGAATATGGAACAAGCAAAGCTTAATACTAGACAATATATATATTAGCTGTATAATACCATCAGGCCAGTTATAATGGCTTCGCGGGCCAAATGTAATTAGGCTGCAGGCCAAATTTAGCCCGCGGGCCAGAGTTTGACACTTATGTTCTAGAAGAAGTAAAAGTCTTTCCATAGTTGAACCCGGGGAGTGTTTTTTACTGCTTCACTGAGGTGTTGGCTGATTGTTGGCTTCGGCTCCCCCATTGTCCTCTAAATATAAGATTAGATATAAAATCATCCAGATCCCAATTACTGACCAAAATAATTCTGCTTTTAGTCCCCCCCTCCCAGACATGGCTACCACAACAACACAAGAATAGCTCCTCCATGCCCTTTTTCTTCAAGTAGAACCCCCCACTTCACACACACACACACGAACATAAGCGCCAGACAACTTAAAAAAAAAACAAAAAACACACAACTGGTCCCTGTCTGATGTTCCTGTCATGGAGCTGGTGGCGCCTGAATCATACAATCTGTTTGCTGCCATCCTCAAGCTGTGATTCTGACACCCACCACTGACTACGAGCACGCGCGCTAACACACACGTCCGGTGTCACAGATCATGAAAAACTAATGCGCGAGCTTTAACGTATGCACACAGAAACAATAGAGACATGTCCACGGGTGAGCAGCTACATTCAGAGATCAATCTGCATAAAGCCGCCCACTGCAAAAAGCCAGTTATTGATGCCGGTCCAACAAAAGTGCCCGCCATTGATCCAAAAAAGGAGGGGGGGGGTGTCTCTGTGTGTGTCACAAGTCAAAGAATGTGACAATGACAAAGTTGCTTTCATATCAGCGAAGGCTTTGTCTGCGATGCAACGCTGTACCTGTGGGCACAACTAAAAAGCCAGTATAGCCCATTTTCCTCTGTGTTTGTGTCTATGTGGCCACAGGTTCTTTGTCTGAGGTAGTCACATGACCAGTCTGACTTGGCGCCGTCCCCTCCCCTCTGCAGTGCGCCACCATACAATAAAAACGATACGATATATGAGACAACAACCACCCACGCTACACGTGTGCTTACAAACAAACACCCCATCAGTCCCTGGAAACTTTGCTTCGTGAGCAGAACGCCATCCTTAATGCAAAAAAACAAAGAAAGCGCCACGAAAATATAAAAACGTGTCTCTTAATTGGCCGCATGTGAGCTATTAGTGATAAAGCGGAGAGGAGGAGGAGGATGATGTGGAGGGAGATGTTAAAGAAGAAGGAAGATGAAGGAACGGTGGCAGCTGCGTGGGAGGGGGTGGGAGTGAGTCGGGATCAAGTGGGAGGGAATCGATAGTGTTGATGATGATGTTATGGGTGATGTGGAGGACGAGCACGGGAACACGGGTGCACAGGGTTAATGGCGAGATTGACGAGGTTTGCGGCAATGTGCGAGCTGGAACACGTTTAGCTGCTGTGGTCTTTGGACTGGACGTAGCTGGGTGCCGAGGAGGAGGGAAAGGAGTGAAAAGGAGGACAAAAAGGGGAGGAAGGGCACAGATGGAAAAATATGGGACAAAAAAAAAAGTTCAATTGTCGTAAGGAGCTGTGCATTTAAAGGAGAACGAAGGACACGGGAGGGAAACAGAGGGAGGGTACAGATACTCAAGGTTGGAAGGGGGGGTGGCGGTGGGGGTGGATGAGGGGTTGGGGGTTTTGAAGCAGCCAGCTTAGGTCCCAAGGGTGCGATTTCCTGCTCCAATACATTAGGACAGTCTGACAGACGACTCTGTGGATGTAACTGTGTATCCTATGTGCATGTTAATTACAGAGAGAGAGACCGAGGGTTAAGTAAGTCTGCAGAGGAGAGAGCAGCACAAAGGCAACTCAGGTGTTTCCCTAGTCAAAACAAGTCAATGCGCTTACCTTCTGTGGACCCTTAATTACAGCCTCGGTGTCTAACCACTCTACAACAGCCTACATTCATAATCACATACATCAACACTGTGTGTGTGATTAACAATCTCTCATCAAGAGGCTGAAAAATAAAGAAAAACACAACGACGTCTTGACTGTCTGTAGGTTTTGGGACAATCCCACCACGTACAGAGGAACTTCTGCACAGGAATATCCTTCCTGTAACTCCCTGCTATTTCTGCTTTTGTATTCAGAAGGCCACTTTTATGATAACAAAGAAACAAACTGTAAGAAAGTCAGTTTGTTTGTTTTAGTGCCAAAAAACTAATAGAAATTCTAACCCTACAACTAGAAATAATTACATAAACACTTCAGGACAAAGAAAAGCTGACTGAAATTACTTGAGGACCTTTTCTGAATAATTCGGGCAGCTCTGACAGAAAATTGAGAAAAGAGATAGTTCAGAATAGTTTTTTGTCATAAAACATGCAGTTTATTATCTGTCCTTTGCTTCCAAAGGTCGACATTTATTACATTTTATGTTCTGGGTTTTTTTGCTGTCTCTGTGCTGCTTAAAATAAATAAATATATAGCTACCAGAAAAATTTCTAAAACAAAAGGCTGCTGACGTTTCTAACAAAAGTCACTTACCATCAGCTCATTGTGGAGGGAGTGATATACTGAGTGTAATACTACACATTTGTGGCAAAGAACTTCTACAGTAGCTGTAAGAATTGTAACAGTGTATAACTGTTTTTGTCCAATTACAGAGCTTTACAACACTGAGGTTACACGTTACATCAGGCTGTAGATACAAACTAGGTTCTTGTTAGTAGGATCTGATGAGGTTTGTTCACAATAAGAAAAGCCAGACTTTCATTTAAGTGCGAGTGAAAAACGTGGCATATAGTGTGCACAGCCATAAGTGGCTGATTAAAAAAAAGAAAAAGCAAAGCTGAAGTAAGGATTTCACTGCTCATTTTTCTTGTAGTTAACTTTTCCTTCACCTTAGCAAAAACGTCAAAAGTACAAAGCACAACAACTGGACTAATGGGCTTCCTTAGTTTCTCTGCATACACCCCCACTCGACCCATCCAGCTCCAGCCAAGCATCCCCAGACTGTGGCAACATGGTTCTTCTAAATGAGTTTAGGCTTTATTAGTCTGTCAGGGAGGGAAAAAAAAAGAAAGAAAAAAAAAAAAACATTGTTTCCCCCAGTAGCAGGTTGAGATATTATTCATCTATAATTGGTAATAACCCTGTACCCCCACCCTGAGGCGGCTCAATCTCCACTGAGTAATCACTGCCACTGCCTGCTCTGCTGGAAACAGCATTATTAGGTCGATAGCACTGTCTCTACTGCTGCTGTCTGCCAAGGAGGTTTATTATCAGACAATATATGGCTCTGCTCCTGTTGTTCTTTAAAAACCACAAGCTGTGGCTGAACGGATTTATCTCGCACACCGAGCTACCATTAAATATCGCGGCGTCCTGGACACAGGAGGCTCCAAAATAAGCTCCGGCGGGATCATTTAGGCTGAGGCTTTATCAGCTTTTATGACAGCCACACTTGATCAAAACACCGTTCACTTTACAATATTTAAACTGGCACCTCGGCTGATTCCACCAGGTCAAAACAATGTCACAGGTTTTCTTCGCATTAACGTTTTAAAAAGCAGCGATTCAGATTCCAACTCTCACACTTCAGTCTATAAAATTACTACTTCTTATTTCACAGAACCAAAGCTGAAGATATTATTTTATTTATTCACTTTTTTAAGCAAAAAGAACAATTCTTGCTAAGATTACTCTCTAATGATGGTGGAGTGTTTAATTTTCACTCAGTGTGACATGCGTGACATCTCGTTTATTTCAAAATGTGTCAGGTTTATATATTAACTTGTGCTTTTACAATTTTCTGAGAGCGATCCTGGTTTGCACACCAACTTGGTTTGTCCGGCTCAAAATGGGCTCGACACGGTGACTGTGGTCATAGCCAGGATTAGTCTGCACATAACTTCTGTTACCTAACGTAGCACAAAACTGGACATTACATAGATGGATTTTTTTTTAAATGCATTAAAGCTCGAGTGACTAAAATCCAACTTGAAATTCACAGTACTTTAAAAACACTCCTGGGTTTGTTGTCACTAAATTTTTATATGCAGTAAAAACCCTGCTTAACAGCTCTCTGTCACCTGTCTGAATTAGCTGGCTTTTTATTTTATGCAGAAGAGTCAAACTACTGATCAGAAATCCCCTTTCATGGGAGTGCACACGTCGCCTGATAAAGAAATCCTGGGTGATAAAAACAAACAAAAAACAAACCTTATCACTGATAAGAGACGGGCTATACTGAACTTTCTTTGTAGTAGCCCTACTGATATTTAAGTCACTGAGTATTTTTCTTGGAAAAAAACTGAAACAATCTGTGTAAATCATAGACCATCCACAAAACTGTGCTGCATTTCTGCACAGTACTACTGGAAAACAAGCTGCTTTGATAATAAGTGTTTAGTCTTATGAATGCGAGACTGTTCCTGAAGCTTTAAAACCTGCTGTAAATTCCCAACTTTTGGGAAACTACCCTGAGCCGTTTGGTTCTTCCCAAACAGTAAAAACGTGCGATAATAAGATAATGAGAAAGAGTGATTGCTGAGTGAAACTGAAACAGTGACCTTGCTGCTGCTTAGGGCGGACTAATATTTCATCAGCTAACACTAAGGGCACACCTGCCTCACAGCTATACCCACATCTGCCAACGGTTTTGTGCTTCATCCCTGTGAGGAGGCGTCAGGGGAGGAAAGGAAGAAAAGAGGGAAATGAAAGACCAAAAAAAAAAACAAAAAAAAAAACAAAGTCTCATGTGGGTTTTACTCAGAGACTCTGGTGCGTTTCAGGGAAAGTGTAGGCTGTCTTTGAACAGACAAACCCACAAAAAGAAGGCAATGACACTGTGACAAAGGGAGGGGGGAGGCATAAAAGATAGAACTGCAGTGGTAAACCACCTCCTGAAGTTTGTTTTAGTATGAATACCTCGACTCAAAGTGTGTCAGCTCACAAGCAACTTACACAGGACACATGTCAAAAGCAGCTCTTTTCCCCCTTAAACGAGCCAGTGGAGCACCATTATGAAAGTGACTTATAGAAATGGAAGAGAAGGGGGAACAGAGGGAAGGAAGTGGCATCATGTGCTCAACATCAGGCAGAAGTGAAACCGTGCTGGCAGATGACATCCATTGAACATTTCAGATGAAGTCATTCATATCTCCGAGTCTAGGTTACACTGACACGCAGGCCACTAACCGCAAGCTTCTATCTTCAGCATCTTAACTAATTAGTCTAACTTGTTGCTAAGCAAAATGCCTTCGTGTTTGAGAGTGTGAGCGTGGGGTGCCTGGATCATTTCGACTATGAGATCATGGAGATCATGACATATGTGTTGATAAGACTGCGATGACAACACTGAAAACATCCATTTGCGGTCAGGATGTGAAAATCGGATGAAGCATCAGATTAACCTGTAAGCTCTCGGCTCATCTATCGTCACCATAAACGTCTAACACGTACCGAGTAGCCACTAACACTTGATTACATATTTGGAGAAAAACAGTTGTTAATAGTGATCGCACTTAGACGTTGTATAAGTTTAGGAGACAGTAGTCATTAACTACCGTAATGTCCAAGTGGTCACTGTGTCATTCAGCTATAGATACAAAAACAGTAATGTTTCCATGACTGAGTTTGGCTATAACTGTCAAATAAAATCGGATATTGCGACATTATTGCAGTTTGACAGGGAGCAAGAAGTGAGTGCGGAAAACTTCATAGCACTCAATCAAGAAGCTAATGAGATATTGTGCCACACCACGTGGCTACAAACAAAAAACAAAACAAAAAAAGGTGTCATTTTGAGCTCAGACCTACAGGTGCTTTGTCATTGGATCTCTCAGCAGATAGTCAAATAATTGCATTATTAGCATTTAAAAGCAGCAAAGCTCTTACAAATCAGATCCTTGTCAGTCGCTTCCATAACCTGACACCACTTGATAAGGTGGTGAAAGAAATGCATATTTTAACATCTACAGTATAAACAGCAGAGCAATGATCTTTCATGTTGTTTTTTTTGGAAGCTTTTCAGCCACAGGGATGTTGGTTTTTATAGAGTCGACCTTTGACCTGGTGTTATAGAGCACTGGTATAAATATAATCAGCCCCTCTTCTCCCGCTCTATTACATACCATCAAATAGCTGAGACAAAGGGAAAGAGCTGACCTTATCTGTCCTCAAAGTGTGCACGAGCACACACAAACACACGCTGGTACTGTCCGTACCAGTGTGGCTGACTTTAAAACTAACCCGAGGAGGAGGGAGGGGGGGGAACCTGAGCTTTCATCTGCATGCAGCTGCCTCGGTGAAAGACAACTGAAGAAAAAAAAAAAATTGCACAGATAAAATGATCAGAGAGTGGAAGAACGAAAAAGAAAACAAAAAAAAAACAAAGCACAGAGCCGATAAACTGACCAGAGCAAAACAAAAGGGCTATCTGTAAAAGCCTTGGACTTTATCCTGCCCTGTGATGACAGAACTTCGATCCCCAGGCAGGCAGCAGGAGACTCCCAGAACCCTGATTTAGGCTGTTAATCTCCCACTTCGATTCAGCTCATTGAGCAGCGTGATGCTGATCAATTAGAAAACAGCTGCACTAGCTGCTGACCACACAGGCACGCTTGTTTTTACTGCTTTTAAAGACAGATGTTTCTTGAAGCCACGTGTGTTCCAATTTCCATCTTCATCAGATCCAATCTCAAGTCTCTTCTTGGCAGGTTATGGAGCCAGCCACTGTCTCATGTCGACTTGTTAGATTACCGAGACACAACAAAACGATCCTCTAGAGGTCAAGCCACACAGGCAGGAAAGCCTCACAACTAGCACAATGGAGCAAATCTGCTCTTGACAGGGAAACGGCACATATGATCAAAAACACCGCTATCACTATAGCAACAAAAGCAGGCGTAGATGGGAAAAGTAAGGGCAGGTTTTAACCTTATTTTCCACCTGACTGCATAGTAAAAGTGGCAGCAAGGAAATTTTCCATGCTGGCGACCTGAGCTTACCTTGCCTGTGTAATTAAAGGCCGCAATGTTAAAGAGCCCTTATATGAAAGAGGCTATACAAGCAAATGGCATGCGTGCTTCTGTGTGTGTGACTCACCCATCCTCCTTGGCTCTGGATCCAGGGCTGAATGTGGTTGTCTAGGTAGACCGTCATCCACTCTACGATCCTGCCCACCAAGGGGCTCATCTCCTTCTCGACGCACTCGACACACAGTGCCCCGCCGAACGCGAAAAGCCCTACGATGCGGCCCCAGTTAACGCCGTCCCGGAACACCTCGTCCATCACGTTCTCGAAGCTTTGGTAGGCCGTGGCCGGCGTGATGTGCAGCTGGCTGTGAAGGTCGCTGAAGGCACGAGCGTATCGCAGCTCGAACTCATTGGCCGTGTCCCGGAGCGCCTCCTTCACTGCGTCGAGGTCCGTCGTTGATGGCGGCTGCTGCTGCCGCCGCTGCGGGGATGCCGGTGGGGTCCCGGGACTCGTGCCATTAAAAGTCCCATTGGCGTGTGTGTCTATTCGCTGTTCCTCATCCAACCCCGCTGCCCCCCCATCAGTCCTGTTCGAAGGCTCGTTGAGTACTATGTGGTTGAGAGGATAGTTTCTCTGGGAGAGTTTATACCTTATGTAGAAAAGCACAAGTTCTCTGTTTTGAGACATTTTGTATTTAAATGTGCTTTTTTTGTTTTCCCCTCCTCTTTGCTCCGGCTCTTCTCTCTGCTGGTCAAGCCTCGCTGTGTTAGAGTGTACACACACTGCGCCAGGCTTTTTTTTTTCCTCCCGTTTTCTCTGCTCAGACCACCATGGTCAGCTGATATCCACGGGACACTTGGGGGGGTGAAAACCAAACCTATACAAGGCTGCACAGCTCAGGCCCTGCAGAGACACAACGATGAAAGGTCAAAGTCTGGATTGCTTATATCCAGGATTACGTGTGCGTGCGCGCGTGTGTGTGTGTGTGTGAGACCGTGTAAGGAGAGTGGAGAGCGTAGGGACGACTGTGAACCTTCAAATTAAATTTGGACAGGTAGGGTCAAAGTGCGTCTCTCTAATTGGGCTGTTACATATGAAGCAGATGGCGATGATATTAATGAGACGACAGCAGAGAGAATGTGTGTGTACACACACGTGTGTGTGTGTGTGTGTGTGCGCGTGTGTCAGAGAGCGAAAGAGAGAGACAAAGTTAAAGGAGGTGTGAGGAAGGTGAAGCGAGATCAGAACGACAGTCTGGCTTGAAGCTCCACGTAGACATCCTAATCAGTGACCTCTGACCTCTGAGGGAAGCTTTCACACATCTTGTTTATCCCATCTCCAAGTACTCCGTTATTCTCTCGCTCACACACGTGCCCTTAAATCTTCACACAAAACTGACTCTGTCATATTTCCAGCCTCCTCCTCATTACTGGCATTGGAGGTTGCAGAAAGCATTAACGATGCATGTATATGAGCTTGCATTATGGGCTCTTCTGACAGCTTTAGCATGAACGTGTGGTGACAGTGTTGAACTGCAAAATAAAATGTGGTAATAAAAACTGTATGGGAGATGCCGTGCTGCCACTCTCCGCCGGCAGGTTTGTTCTCATCAAGTTAACTTACGTTTATGTTTCAGCGGCTGATTAAAAACAGCCTGAGCGTTGTTAAATATACAAAATGTCATAAACTTCCTCTGAACTCAAATTCTGGGAAACTATTAGCAAACACATGCAGCAATAACCTCAGTAATTTGGTTCTTTTAAGCAGTGATGTATCAAACTGCTCTTACTTAAAACATTCTGCTCAGATAGGTTACGCACAGGTCAAACACATGTTTGGTTACTTTGTCAGCGAAGGAATTTTTAAAACATGTGAACTACCACCGAGGAGAAAGGTCAGCATACCGAACAGGTACGCACCCACAGATCAGCTTCATATTTGAATTGGCCTTGTTGACTCATATCAGTTTACAGATATCAATATCGATACTTATCTTTAGCTGACAAACCTTAAAACATGCGTTTTGTTGTTGTTGTTTTTTTATGTTAACGTTAAGTTTAAAAATTAAGATAAATTAATTTGTGTTTCTGGAACAAAATGCAAACAAAAAGTTACAATAATAATAACAAAATATTTGTATTAGCTATCAGCCAAAATTTTATTTCAAACATTAGTATCAGCCATATTAAAGAGTAACAGCCCCCCCCCAAAAAAAAAAAAGAAAAAAGAAGAAGCAGCTTTGATTAGAAATATATCCAAGTTAGGAGGAAATGAACATCCGTTTCTATCAAATCAAATCTTCTCCAGTTAACATTTTAGGCAAAACCGATTTCCAGCAACAATAATGTGGGGAATGAATGTTTTATTATTCACATGTATAACAGAAATTTGAATATATCTGGAGTTGTTCCAAATAAAAACATTTGGGTTGTGGAAAATACAGTCTGGCAAGGATATATCAGCTTTTTTGTCAGGTTACATTAACAGAAATAAATAAATAAATCACAATTCATATGTGAATAAGAAAGTCCGTGGAGAAAAGCTCCTGCAGCCTCAGTTATTACTTTCACATCCCTGACAGCAGCCTAATAACATTAGCGATGTTCAGTAATACAAACTGCTTTATTAATTATTTCCGTTCCCGTCCTGAAGCCTCTAAATTGAGTTTAGGTCCCTGAAACAAAGACTCTGAGAGCATTTGACTGGTCAGCCCCTTCTGTATTCTGCTGTCACCGTACCACACTCACTGGTACACACAAAAAGACGTGGGAGGGACGTGACCCGCCGGTGATCCCAAACTGTCTGCTTATCGTGAGGGAGTCTGACCTTTCCTGTAGCAATACTGACATTTACGTTGATACGTGGCGGAACCTAATAATCAGGGTGGCCGACCGCTGGGAAGGAGTTCCATGCAAATAGCGCTGGTGTCATTACATAATACAATATACTCCTAACAGCACAATAGAAGCACGATACAGTGTCAGCTGGCTCCGAGCTATGGCAGAAACTGCCCCCCCCCCCCCCCACACACACACACACATACACAAAAAAAACCTCACTGAAATACACCCAGCTGACTACTTAGTCCGCATTTGGGTGGTAAAAGTAACAGAAAGAGCCCGTTACAGCACATAAAGACCCACAAGGCAGCAGTGTTTACAATGGCCACATGGTCCCCAGCTACCTACACGTGGCTCGGGTTTTAATGGGCCAGCACTGATGTAAACACCACACAGCTCCTCAAGGAATACCAGCGAGTCGTGACCAAATGTAGCGCCCGAACGCGACATTAACTCAAACATTAACTTGTTTCAGTTAAACTGCTGATGTTTTTACGGTGGAATTTAAACTGTCCTTTTACACATTAACCAGTCAGAGCAGTGTTGAAACATGCTACTCCCTCTGGTGGCGCACTTAAAGCTTGTGTCAATTCCCCCACCGTCAGGATATTGATTATTATTTACATTTTTATTATTAAGTGGCGTTTTAACACCGTCAAAGATGTAAATATAATAATTAAAGATCATTCCCGAGCGTCTTACCAGCAACTCTTGATATCAAACCCGGGGGGAGTGCTCTTCTCCGTACACGGATCCTCTCGGTGAAAACGTCCCGAATCAGTCAGACAAGCCCGTCTGTCGCTTTACGTGTACAAAAGCTGTCAGAACACAAGATAGGTACTTTGTGCTCAGGACTGTATTTGCACGTATCCTCCTACGTCCCCCTCCTCTCTTTGCATGGACAGCCCTCCCCCGATTGCGTAACACCGACGCTTTTATGGATGCCTGTTCACGATCGTGTCGAAAATTCTCGTACGTGCACGACTTAAAAACAGTACACGTATGCTATTACTCGCTCCAGTAACCTCTTAGAGATAATCCAGGCGTTAGATATTTTAAATGTTAACAGCTAACAACACGTTAGAAAGATCGATGCAATTTATTACATTTTTCAATTCGATTCAATTGAAAGGGACGTTTCTTTGCACTGTCACTAGTTGTTCATGTATCTGCCTTAACGCGTTTAGCACAATAAATTACATATAAATAACAAACCTGAAGTACCGGTTTTCACCGTAGTTTAAATAAACTCCACTCTGTCTCTGTATTCCGCATACATTTTGATGTTTCTAATGAAAACTGTAGGGGATCCCGTGAACGCAACACAATTCCATTCCAAGACCTTTAATCGCGTCTCGTTAGAAAAAATGCCACTTTGCGACAACACCCTGCTTTATATAGACGACACCACCCCCGCAATTAGCATTGCAACACTAAAATTCCTAAGTAAGCCATTATGACAGAGACTGCTCCGCCTGTACTAACGCGGCTGTAGCCAGCTTGTGAACATGGCTGTCACTGTCATATACGTGTAGTCGCACATTCGCAGACTGCAAGATTGAAAAACATATATTTTCCGAGGCAAACCCTTTTACTACAATGAACACGTATAGTTTGCACAAAGCAGAATTACATTTGACCCCGAAAGCTTTGTGGAGGGAACGAAAGTATCGCTGCGCGTTTTTTCCCTAATCTGTCGACCTCTTTCCTCTCGCAGGATTCAGATAGGAAAATCCACCCTCTGCCATTCCTCCTCACGTTATTTCACCGACGCCATCAGCAGAGGGATCAGAATTACACTTGTACATCGAGCAGGAACTCTTACTTGTAGGGTGGTCTTCATAAAATCATGTCTGGTGGCTCAGAATCCAAACCCCGGCTGGATCAACCCTATCCGTCATTGCTGGCCCGTCTTGCGGAGGAGGTCCAGCTCAGCTACTGGTTACCGCAGATCCGCCCACAGCTACGCTTTCTACGTAACCGGTGCCAGTCAAGCCTCACTACAACTAGCGGGATCATTGCTTTTTTCTAACGTCAACACTCCGCCACAAATGCATTAACTGAGCCGTGCCAGTGTCGCTGAGATTTTCGAGTTGCTTCCCAGCGTGAACTACGAGCTAGCCAAGGCTAGCTTGTAGGAAGCATCAGCTAACGCTAGCCGGCTAATATTAGCGCTAACTTGCTAAAACTGCGCTAGTTGTATTGCTGAAGCGTCACATCTGACACACAGACATAAATTATTTAAGTCGACTATTTATGGCAACTATCACACATTTCATTGTTTACATATTAACTTTAAGGTTCATTTCTTTTTACTTTGTTTTTTGTTTTTCATAAAAGGGCCCATGTAGCAGCTGTTAGGCATCTTTACACTTTAGATAACAAAAGACGTGAGAGGTCTCCATAGTAACCTTTGTTACCCCAAAGCCTAGCAGGCTTCAAGGTGACTACCAGTTTGATTGCAGTGCCACCCTGTGGACATCTTGATATACCCACACACTTCTACGTTTTAAAACATTTAGTGTTTAAATTGGCTTTATTTGGTCATATCATAAAAAGCACGTGCAATAACAGCAAATTTAATGACGACTCCATTCCACACCGCATTACCAGCTTCCCTTACCATTAGAACTGGAGGTCAGCAAACTCAGCGCTTAATGTTAGGTGGTACCACCTGTGTTGGTCACCCTCTAAACAGCTTTAAAACTGCAGCAACAGACACTGGAGTAGATCAGAACTCAGGTTTATTGATTACGTCACCAAATGCTTAGAAGATTACATCACAATATTATGTATAGAACCGTAGATCACTTTCATTTCTATGTATCTTACATTGAAAACTTTACAGTCTGTATTTTTTTTTTCATTTACTGTATATATTTATATATATTTATATATTCCCTAGATTTAGGGAAGTAGACATCCATAGTTGCGAGGGAAGGAATGCTTTTCAAAAAATATTTAAATGCACTTTAAATAATTACATACATCCTTCTTTTAAAAAACAAGGCATGGAACAAACTCGAAATGATCCAGGATGCAGAGATGCTGGAGCCTCTGTGGATGCAAGTTTTGGTTTTGCTCTGTCAAACTAATGTGGAAGAGGGTCAACACTAAAGGGAGTTCTAGGCATCCAGTGCAAGTCGTTACACTGTGTCATGTTAATACCTGAACACACTGTAAAAAATAAAGATATGGACAACTCTAGTATTCTAGTCCAACTGATGGATGTGTGGAGGTTTTATGAGTCCACTGTACAGCCAGGAGAAGTCGACCCCAGTGTAAGGCTGACTGGGTCAACACACGAGGGAATGCACAGCAGAGGGAAGCAGCCAGTATATCAACCATCCGTACACTGTAAACCAGCAATTATCCAAACAATAACTAAAGAAAGTGAGCCAAATAAATATGTAAAATCTCATTGATAGGCAAGAGGTGACAAACGTGACGGGATGGCCGTGTCACACAGATCTCCCAATTAAAGAACGCTGATAGTGTTATAAGAGGCGCAGATGGGTTTTTCCTGCAGCTGTGAGGTTCAGCCTTTTCAACAACCTCCTTGATATTAACACAGATATGAGAGTTCAATAATGCTTCAGGATTGACATTAACACAAGGAACTTATTTTGATTAGATCACCTTTTTTTCTTTTCCCCAAACAGGCACAGGTGGCCAGATTTCATCTTTTACTAGAACAAATGCAAGGAAATCAAATTCAATGAGATTTTTCATTTCCTTTCAGCATATAGACATTTTTCTTTTTGTTTTAAAGTATTTAAAAAATTAGGCAGGAAAAAAAAACGCTCAAAATCTGTGAAAGGGTTTGCAATAATATCAATAAATTATTTGTTTACAGTTTTTTCGAGATGAGAGTCAGGGGGATGATAAATGACTACAGTCAGCAGAGAGTGCCGGTCACAGTGCTGTTCATTTCCGAGATAAAGAGGACGGCCAGGGGTCCGGGCGAAGGCGTTTCTGGCTGCCGAGCGCAGCCAAAAACAGGAACACTCAATGCAGAGTCCCAGCAGGAAAGCTTGTCTTTATCAGCCATCTGTGATCCGATCCAATCAGAGGTATAGTGTCTCTCGGGAGCTGTGTCCACCTTCTCACCAGCACTCGCCGTTTCCCTATTCACCTGCCTTCTTAGGATGCGGGAGTCCGGGCCGGCGCGCCCTCTGGATGAGCAGCAGCGATGTGGAAGACGGAGCCGATGCGCAGGAAGAAGCGCCTGAGGACGGCCCGCAGCTCAGGGATCAGGTCAAACTGCATCATCTCACACAGGTGGGGGTAGTAGCAGGAAGCGTGAGGCTTGAACTGGAACAAACAGGAGAACATTTAACTAAAGACTAAATGACCAAAAAAACCAACCAAAAAAAAGTGTATTTGGAAAAATATACAAAAGGAGGGGTGGTTGCTGACCACTACGTTCACAGCAGGCTGTTTAATTAATATGTCGACAGTGATGCATGTTTGTTCCTGGTTTTTTCCTGCCTTTAACAACAATTTCACGGAATTATGAAACTTTCCCAAAACGCAAAGTAGGGATTGCATAAGAAAGCGGTGCCGGCCAATCCACTGTAACAATACTGGTCTAGTTTTTGTTGATGCAGTGGTTTGTTGGCTGGCTGCACGGCGCCAACATTTCCTACTACTTGTGGCTGCACGGTTCTGGTTTTGGTCTAAAATGACCTGGAAAGGCACCTCAAGTCATGCGCTGCCATGAATCGTTGTGCACATTCTCTAAATACATAATTCATATGTACTCACAAAAATGACATGAATTCAAAAGGATTGAACTAATAACATATTTTTGCTTGGGAAGAACTGATTTTTTTTTGTACTTTTATTGTTATTCAATTCAGTGGGGAGGACGCAGCGTGAGTTGGAGTGTAGCACAGGTAAAGCTTTACTGAACAAATACTTTATCTAACACTAAACTACTACTAATACTCTTTCCCCAAGTTGTTACTATTGTGTATTTGGAGGTGTACTCTGTGTGTGTGTGTGTGTGTGTGTGTGTTCCTGCCTTGTCATCGGGCAGCCGCAGAGTCCTGGTGAGCAGCAGCATCAGCAGGCTGTTCCAAGCCTCTCTGTGGCTCTCTGAGGTCAGACTGATGAAGTAGCCCAGAGCTTCATTACACACCCTGAGAGAGATGACACAACACAGACGCACATAGACGATTATGACAAACACAAAGCTGTCAGTATCAGCGTTGCTACACGAAACTGATTATCAATCCGCATCATCTTTATCGTAGAAGCAGCTATATCATGATGATAAACGTCTCACATGTGTGTTCTTGATGCAATACATGAGTCATCTCTTACAGCGACAAACACGACGAGGTGATATGTGCCCGGCTTTAGCGTGCCAATATATTACACGAAATGCGCACGCAGAGTACATTCATAAATTTATAATGAGGTATGAGCTGTGTGTCAAAACACAGGAACAAACAGCAGCGCTGCCCTTTCTGCCAGTGACACACTCGGTGCTTATTTATCCAAGGTTTAACATTTAACCGGTGATGACACACAGGAAACACTGTGAGAAAGTGCAGGAGAGTGCTTCACTCACAGCAGCAGGCGTGTCTGGATGTCAGGCCACGAGTCCTGCAGCTGAGGGTCCGAGTACATCCTGAACAAGATCCTGAGGCTGCAGGCCAGACTGCTGGTCTCCTGCTTCAGTAAGTTGGGCTTAGATTTCCCTTTAAACCCTGAAAGGTCACCAGAGAGATGACAGCTGTTAAAGCAGTAACAGAGGCTTGTAGTTAAGACGTGTTCACTGCATATCACGGTTTCCTCCACACTGCCTTTCCTTTCTGTATATCTATTGTTTATCAAAAACAAACAAACAAAGGAAGTGAAAATAACACTGGGCTGGATATAACATTACTCTTCCCACAATTTACTGATAGTTCTCCTCTATTTAATGTAAAGCTATAAACAAAGAACCTTCTGAACTCTAACGTGCACAGGACAGAGAATCCTGGGGGCTTTCCCTTGGTTTTTACCTGCCCTCCAGAGTGCCGTCCTCTGTTCGTTATTGGAGTTGAAGTCCTTAGCAAAGGTGTGTGACTCCAGCAGGCAGTCCAGCAGCTTGAAGAGGTGTGCGGACGTCATGTGTCTGTACATGCCCTGATCTGGACCCGACTCAGCCTCCGACTCCTCCAGAGCATCCCGCTGGCAGGAGGAAAAGACTTTAGCATATATGATTTTATAATAGTTTTAAAAATAAGGCTGTACAAGGGGACACTGGTCATTTCTTGTCCCTAGGCCACTGGCGGCCTACTGAAACCATCTGGGACTACGTAGACACTTAATTGGATGAATTCGAGCTAACTACAAATTTTTAACAAAACAATTTTTTTCCTGAAACATTTGTCTGTGGCTGCTCCACCTTATATTAAAATTGTAAAGGTGAAGAGCAGTAATGCATTTTCACTCTCTTTTCTTTGGTTCACCTCTTCAGCTCATTCCGGGTTATGATTTTGTGATTACGCCAAAAAGTGACACATTGATAGAGTGGGTGAGGTGCCAAGCTTTACCTGCGCAGCAGCCATATTATCAGCATCCTCCTTCTTGCTGGTGGCTGGGTAGAAGACAATGTTGTCCACGGTCTGTATTAATTCAAGCTGCACGACACATTTGATCAGCAGGCCTGCAAACAGCCTCTGGTCTGAAACTCCTGCAGCAGAGAAAAGTATAAAGGTGTGGAGATATGAGCACTGGAATTCATGCTGCGATTATTCATTTTACAGATTGAATAAAAAAAGCATGCGCTCGTGTGCTCACTGGCATTGCTTCTGCCTTTCCAGGTGTCGTCACTGGACATCTGGCTGTGTCCTCTCTCGGAGAGCGCTCGGTCGTAGCTGCTCTGTGACTGAGTGTCGAAATCAGCATCCTGGAAATGTACAGGAGCGACAAAATACACCATGAACACAGACACAGGTTAGTGTCTGATTTAGTGGAAACTGTGTGTAAAGGAGAGTTCTTTTCATTGGTTAAAAGTAAACTGTATGAAGCATGCGCAGAGCTGCTGCTGTGCATAGTCATCGTTTAGTCACAGGGTGAACTTGATGAGGTTTTTTGTTTCCTCTTACAAAGTGTTTTGCGTCAGCTGCTTCCTCATCCTGTCCAGCCGGTCGCCAAGTCAACAAACTGGTTTGGAAAGCAAAACAAAAAACCACAAACATGTGACAGCATAAACACAAGAGTAACTTTTACATACACCAAGTTGTGAATCCCCATTAACTCAGTGATGCCATCTTTGACACTTCAACTGAACTTGAGTATAGAGGACCAGCACTCACGCTTGAGGGCTGGTGTTTTGGAAGATCTCCAGCATACAGGAGCATGTGATGTCCCACACCTCAGGGCTGAACTTCTCCCCATTCAGGATCACCAGGTTCTCCAGGCAGTTTGTCCCGGACCGAGCCAGCTGCTCGTTGTCTGCAGAAAAGACAGAACAACTTCAGAACGCATGTGCTTCACACACACTGGTGCGCTGCCTGTCAAAACCTTAAAGCTGTGCATGAAGTAAAAACTGAGGAGAAAATTCTGCCCGCTCCAAGGTGAACCTGTGCGGCCTAAGAGGTTGACAACTGTAGTTTGAGCCTGGCTGGGGAGCTTTGTTTGCATCTCACCTCTTTATGTGCCACCATTTTTATGAGTTTTCTTTAATAAAAAATAAATAAATAAATAAAAAAATACAAAAAAGAAGACTCACTTTTATTTCATTTATTCATGTTCATACACATAACTGAAATATCACCTGCTCTAACTCTGGGCTGAGAACATAAAATTCTGAGTCTCTGTCCATTAGAGAGAAAAAAAAAAACGCAAAACTATATTAATTCAAAACCATGTGATTTGCAGACTCTCTTTGGCACCTATGGATGCCTTTCAGCAGCTCTGCTAGTTTTCAGGCATCTTTCTGCAAGTCCTACTCTGACCCTTTACACTTTATGCCTCTGTAAAGTCTACTGTATCCCTGTTAAGTTGAAACTGCTAGCCATCCTCTTCCACTTATCCAATTCTGGGTCGCGGGATTTCTGGACAGTCTATCCCAGCTGCTGTAGGGTGAGAAGCAGGCTACAGTCTTGACAGTCCTCGCTAACTGCATGTCACTGAACCCCCCACAGAGACACAGGGAGAACATGCAAACTCCACTGCCCTGACTTGAACCACTGACTTTGTTATGTGTCCACAGTGCTAACCACTATCCCAACACTATTTCCCAAAAAGCAGCAATCCCTTCAAGGTAAATTTTAATCATAGGGAAGAGAACAGAGACAGGGAACCTAATCTGATGAACAAGTGGCACATAGTGAATGGAGATTGTGTTGGTGTGGCCAAAATACACCTTGTGTCTTTTCTACTGTTCAGGAGAACTCAGAACTTTAACAGTAGAACTCATTACTGGTTGCAGCTGGACCTGGCTCTGATCACAAGTAACCACTGTTGACCTGAAGGTCAGGTCAGAAACAGATGATGTTTACTAACTATCAATTGGACAGAGATGGTAGCTTATTGGAAACGTTTGCAGAGGTACATGAGTAGAAGAGCTTGAAAATTTTATATTTTTATGGGTGTAGTCCCAGAACTCTCAGTTAGTTGGAGTTTAGGGTGGGGATAATACTGACAAACCAAACAGGTTCAACTCATTAATGTTCCCCCTGCCGCTCTATGACAGCTGGGATAAGCTGCAGCCCCCTTGTGACTCTTAAATGGTTGATAAAACTTGGAAGATGGATTGGTATTTGTATGCTTTAGGAGAGTTTTTTTCCTCATCAATAAAATAATCCAAAGAAAATAAATGTTGTTTCAGAGGGCAGAGATGTTCTGACCGCTTAGTATTCTTCCAACATGTGAGATATATCATCAGGACACCAGCCTGTACACCTAAAATAGAACAGGTGTTAGCGCTCTGCCTCATTTAAAGGTTGTTTGTCAGGACAGAGGCGTGTAATGAGCGATGACTATGATGAACACCTACCTTGCCTGACACACCACTGGAGTTGGGTGAAAATGTCAGCCAGTAGGATTTCACTGAGAGGCTCATAAAACTGTGTGAACACGTCACAGATGGCATACAGGGCATGGTTACACGTTGTCGTCATCCACTCAGTTTTCTGGAAGCAAACAATAGAGGAGCAGGGGTTTTTGTTTTTTTACTTTTTTTATTGCTTTAATTCCTCTGTACATAAATAGCTGAACAGCTGAAATCACACACAGCACTGACCTCTGTCTGCTGTTCGGGAAGCTTCATGTTGTCGAAGATGCGAAAGACAATTCGGAAGAGGTCGTGCCACCAGTGCTTCTCGAAGGTGTGACCGTAACTCTTCATAATCTCAAACATGACTGTGAGACCTCTGTCGGGAGAAACGGTAAACGTCAGTTTTACTGCATCATGGCGCAACCAGAACAGAACTGTTACTGTCTATAAAGTGCAAAAGATGCATTAAAACAGCTGATCCAACATTGTGAGTCTTTATGTAAAGGTCTGCAGTGTGACAGAAAGAATAATACTTGGCTTGGTTTGTTCCATTTAGCATTTATTTATACATCTAAAGTACTTTGCAAATATATGACCTCCATCTGATGGACAGTCTGACAGTCACATGTGTTCCTTCATGTTTCATCACATTACTTGAAAACTGTGTGGGTATTGTTCACTGGTAGGCTCAAGTTATCGAAAGAATAGAAGTCATTGGTGGAATGAGGCTCTATGTTTATTTGGTTATTTAAAAAAGAAAGAAAAGTACCCGATAGACTTCAAGGTTTGTCTGTATTCATGTGACAATCCTGGCAGTGTCTTGTGTGTTTTTGTAAGCCCAAAGAGCGAGTATTCAGCTCTGACTCCTGGAGGTTTGGGGTGGATCTGTTAGCTGTGCGTTACACCCTGAGCACTGTATTTTTCGTCTATATTTGTTTACCATTTGGAAAATGTATGACTGTGAAAAGCCTTGTTTCCTTAGCAACTAGCACACAGAGTATTGCATTGTAACCACTGAAAAACAGCCAGCTATATTAATTTTTTCTTTTTCTTTTTTGTATGACTGGGCTCGGTGTCGAGTTAAAGTGAGCATTTTATCTTCATGATCTCTGCACAGATTTATGGGTGCGTTTTATAGTTGGGTCAAACTCTACGACCTGGTGCGGACATCCAGCTTGCAGCGGTTGATGATGCAAGAAAGTTCAAACAGGATAGGGAACCAGCCGCGAACCCAAACCCGGTCGCCAGGGGCAACATTCATGTCGTCACTCGTGTATTCCCTCAGGGCCTGCACATGGACACAGCAGGAAGTCAAGAAATGAGGGGAAAAAAGGAAAAATAAAACAACAGAGTCAAGAACCAAAACTGGTGTTTTCCCAGCTCGGGCGGTGAGCACCTGTGGTCTGTCAGAGACGTATTTAGCACAGTGTCGGATGAGTCTGATGGCCTCCATGCTGGTGTCAGGAAAAGCCGCATTGCACACAAACTCTGACAGGCACTTCACTGCATCCTGGAAGGAGTCGATAGCAGCTGCAAAGTGCTCCCGGAAGGTGTTCACTGATAAAAGACAAAAGCATGCAAAGTAAGAATGATAAGGTCCTGATCTGAAATCCCTCTTCTCCAACTAAAGTCAAAGCAGCACTTACACCTCATGTCTCTGTCAGATGAGCACTTGGATGGTTAACATCCTGCTACCTTGTTATTATTATTGAGTAAACATACTCACAGACAATGTGGCCAGTGGTCTGGAAGGCCAACTCCACTATAGTCTCATCATGGTCCGACGCTGCCTGATGAAACACTGAGAAGATGTTCTTCCAGCCTGAACGGATGTTTGCCGCCTGGGAGTTTACCATCTGAGCCACACACCTGATCACCATGTCTCTGATAGTGGGGGATCTGAGGGGGGGGGGGGGGGGGGGTTAGAGCTGTTAGCCTCACAGCAAGTAAGCAAACTGCTACTCCTCTTTTATCCATAATATCTGATGAATATAAGAGGTTCATGTAAACCACTCTGAACCCTTCTTACTTCAATAACCTTTTATGAAAACGAGAAAGTACAGTTTCACATGACTCCATAGAAGCATTCGCTACCTGTTTTTCTTCATGATGTGCTCAAAAGGCCTCAGGAAATCTTTCTGGAAACGGAAGTTAGCCAGCTCTCCCTTCTCCAAGAACTTCATGGACAGCTGTCTTAGTGAGTCCACAGCAAAGATGGCAACATCCTCATTAGGGTTACAGCCCACCTACAAGGACACACCATAGATAGCTATCAGTTCAGTTCTGTTTTACAAAAATACTGATGGTGGCAAACACGACAGGACTGGCACCTGCTGCTGAACCCACCTACTTCAAGGTCTCATGTGTTGAGCATTTAGAGATGCTCTGCTGCAAACCTCGGTTGTAGCAAGTGGTTACGTTTGAGTTACTCTGGTCATTTTCTGACCGTTGACATCATCATCATCAAGGCATTTTTACCCAGAGAACTACCGCTCACTGGACATTTTCCTCTTTTTCAGCGTAAACCCTAGAGACCACGCTGTCTGGCATCATCAACAATGCCCTGCTGAAAGCCACTTAAAATCACCTTTCTTCCCATTCTGATGCTGTGAATGTCGGCGGGTTATCTAAATCCACTGAGTTGCTGCCATGAGATTGCCTAGCTATTTGCATTAACGAGCAACTGAACAGGTGTACCTAATAAAGTGGCTGTGAGTGCAACTCTGAAGCAACAGATCTTAATATAATGACTGAGATTAGGGGGTAATATCAGTGCATAGTGTCATTAATGACAAATGTCAGTCTTGAAAACCGTCCTACCGAAAGACAACGTCATTGTCGGCACATTCTGTAGATACACAAAATTTGCAGGCAAACAACAAGAACTGTGGCGGTAATAAATTTGTGTCATCAAGGGTTCAATACAGGACAAAAGGCGGTGCACAGAATGATGGCAGCACCACCCAAAGGACACTTCAAGACAAGCCTTAAGGCTCTGCACTTGATAAACATTTTGAAATTCCAGCTCTGTGGATGCTTTGCGACACTGACCTTGTTGAAGTGGTCACCTATGACCTGCCAAATTCTGGACCACTGCAGCCTGATGCGGTTCATGTTGTAGTAGGAGATTTCCACAATCTTCTGCAGGCTGAACATCCTTGGCTGGTGTGCCGAGGCCAGCTCGTCCATGGACACCGCACACAGCCACCGCACAAAGTCCACTGGAAACAATTAAATGGGAAGGTGCTTTGAATTACTTTCTTTACATCAAACATGAAAAACCAAACGGGGATCATTTACACAGCAAAGTAAGACACACTCACCGATGGCATTTCCATCTAATCTGGTGGAACCAGTAAAGATCCTGCAAACATCAAAGTAGTTTTAACATTCAATCGTTATAATGGACAAATGATGTGTGTGTGCAGTGTCTGAAGACTCTGACTCACCTGTCTACAGCTACCACCACACTCTGAGAGCTGGTCTCTCCTACTGACTCCTGAATATGAGCCATTTGTCTCTTATCTTGACTTCCCACCAGGTTACCTGCAACAACAAAGACATTTAACACATACTTATATATACACACACACGCACGCACAGGCAGCCCATAGACACACCAAAATATGTTTTAAAGACCCAGTTTGAATGCAGCATATGTTCTACATAATCCATTGTATCCTACCCAGGCCCAGGGGCATGAACTCCTCTGTGCCGGAGGGTAAGCCTTTGATGCCACCTTCCCTGTCCCGGACCACCCCTGAGATGTAGCGCGTCTTCACCCCTGTCCCAATCAACTGGGCAAGCTCCAGCTGACTAATACACCTCAAGATCTACAAAACAGGCATTAAAACAATAAAAATACACCATTATAGAGACATTTACGAAGAAACAGCCTACATGCAGACATTAAATTACATCTGTCGCTTGTTAAGAAATTTTAATTCGCACCTCATGCCAGGAGTTGCCCAGGTAGTTTCCATCAGTGTGGGCCACAGTGATCAGAGTCTTAATAGTGTCAATGTTCTTCTGCTTCATCTCTGTGATGCTGGAACTGGCTGTCAGGAGGGTGAATCTGGCCAAAGCCTGAACGTACGCATCTCGCTCCAACTGCAGACAGAAAGGGAGTGAACACATACTCGTGTTTTCACGCTGCCTGCACTGAATTGCTTCCAAAGGAAATATTAGAGATATGATCATACGTGAAATATAACCAGTTGGAACAGTTTTCTACAAACTGTGTGTAAACATGAGCAGACCTGCATACTGAAGATGCATGCGATCCTGATGGCACACCGAATGCCCTCCAGACACAGTGATGCTACCTCAGGGTCGTCGCAGTCCTGCAGGCCCACGCTGAATGCAGCCAGCAGTGGGGTCCATGCCAGCTGGAACACACACAAAGTATCATCTCATTTTACAAGTTGTATCAGTTTCTTACTTGTTATTAATTTCACAGTCCTCATCCTAGTTGCAATATTAGTGCCAATGCTCCAGGGCATCGTCTGATATAATTTAAGGTGTTAAATATAAATCTGGCAAGAATCAGCACGGAAAGATGGTTGAAATCTGGTTTTCTGCTAGGTCACAGTAATGACAATGCGCTTCAACAAACAATTTTTGTGTCTTTATTGAACATTCTCAGTCCAGATGACTGATGTTTTCATTAAAGCTTCATTTTTGTTAATTAGGCCTTTCACCTCACTGAGCATTTTGCATTGTACCACCGGTGCTACCTTCGCTGTGCACACTTTCAGTGCAATCATGGAACTTCATTCTTTATTGATTAGATTGGCTTTGGCTGATGTTATAAGTCAACTGTTCCACATTTCATTTCCTAACTCAGCATGTGAATGCTTGAATGAATATTCCCACTGAGCAAGAACAACACGACAACTTTTCCTTGGTTATGCAAATGAGGAATCAATTAGAAATACCTTAAACATGGGCCTGACGTGCTCCAGGTGTGTAGCACTGAAGAAGGGCGCCTGAGCATGGCTGACCGCCTCCATTAGAGCTTTGGCGGTCTTCGCCATCTGTTCCATCTCCATGTTGTAGAGCAAACGACGCTGCTTCTCACTGGCCACACCTGATGGAAGGTCGACTTTAATGTTTCTGACTGATTAAAAATGCACAACAATAAAGCGTCACTACTGTTTCTACTATTTTGGTGAGTAATCCTGGAGTACTTACTCTGCTTGGTGGACTTTGGAGTGATTGAAAACTCTTTGCTCTCCTTCATGGCTATCTTCTTGCCTGCAATTTCATCATATATGGAGGACAGATACTCCTCTGGCAGGTCCTTACTGTCATTAATACCTCGGTTCATCTTAATGTACTGCTCTTTTGTCATTTTGTTCTTCACCTATGTAAACAAAGAAGATCAGGGCAGACAGTAGGAAGGGATTCATTAAAAGGAACATCTAATTGCATATAAACAGAACTTAACAAGAACAGACTATTTCTACTTTTCAGGGAACATTTGCAAAGCCTGTCACCGGTTACTAAAATGTAACATCAAAAATAATTTTCATGTAAATGAACAAGTTTCATCATATACATATCTGGAAGCAGTGACCTTAGAGGAAGTGCTTTCTAAAGATTCAGTCTGAATATTAGTGCAAAAGATACTTTAAGAATGATCATCCAGTTAGAGAATATCTATAAGAAAACATTAAATAGTCAGAATGTCAGATCAACAGAGTGACTGAAAAACTTGAAACTCGAAATAATAGAACCTTATTGTATATTTTAAACAATATTACGTTTTAGTGATTACACTGTGGTGGACTGTTTATGGCTGAAGTTAAAAAAAATAACTTTTTCGTCTGCAATTAGGGTATTTAAAAAAAAAAAAAAAGAGTAAGTTATAGCAGATTCTGCAGGAAACACAATACACCTTTGTTTTCTTTGTCTGATGCTGTATTACAGTCTCTGGCTCTCAGTCTTCAGTCTGCATGCATCACTGCACACCATATTTCTCGCCTGCTTCTCTCAGAGTTTAAATTTCAAACCTAGTTTCCTCTGTTACGGCGGTCTGTCAGCAGCAATAATTTGGGGCGGTAGCTATTTAATGAAGGCAGCATTAAACCAGACACTGCCTGGCACAGCACCCACATTCATTTGAATGATGCTACTACAATGACACAACGGAGCTCTGCGAGCTAAAGGATTGGGCTCTGCTTGATGGGACAGCTCACAGTGACAGCTTGCTTGAGTTTTAAAATCTGGTCATGATCCTCTGTGCTTTGAATCCTGATAACATGTTAAAAATGTTGAGTAATGCTTCTTTTCTTCCATTTTCTCCACAGATAACCTTGCTGTCCTTCAATAAACAACAACACAAAACTGTCTCTTACTCCTCAGTGCCTACACAAGGGATCCAAGTCCTTAATGAACATTTACCACAAGCAGTTAAATTGACTGTGTGACAATGACTGGTGATAATATGAGTGCAAGGACACAAAAAGAATCAACAGTTCTCACCTGAGGACTATGCAGGTCTGTGGTGAGCATAATGATTGAGTATGCCAGCACGTACGCAGTGTCGGCACTGGCAAACAGAGTTTGTCTGCAAAGGAGGACGCATACCAACATTTAGTGGTTGCTCTGTTCTATTTAAATGCAAACTCCAGAAATAAACAGAAGTAAATCTTTCAAGCACAAATATATTGACAGCAACCCGTGACAGTAGTAGGAAACAGTGGCTCTTACCCCTGGTTACACTCCAGGTACCGAGCAGCAAACTTCTCCATCAGCCTGTCGATCTTCTGGGCCTCCCCTGGCAGCCTGAAGCCTTCCAAGAACATCCTAAGTGCAGAGACAAAGTCCCGGCCACAGAAATCCAGCTGGTCCACGTAGCAGTACATCACTTCTTTGTTGAACTTGATGTTCTCTCCCAGGAACTCGCCTACCTGCGTCTGTGGATGCACAGACGATGGGGATTTACTAACTTGAATTAAGAATGCAGCAATAAGTGTGCAAGTCTGTAAATCTGTGTAACCCTCACTGTGTCCAGTCTGTCTTCCTGGTGGAGGAACTGGGCGATATCCTCAGCTTTAGGACCCAGCATGCCCTGATCCTGCAGGTACTGGATACCACGCTTTGGCTTCTTGTTGAAGCTGCAGGAAAATAAAATAAAAAAAATCAACAAAACTTTTGAGTGGACAAGAACAAGGGGAAGTGCAAACATTGCACGCAGGTCCATTCGCATGTTAAACCACAAGCAGGCTGAGAAAAAGAGCTCACAGTTCAATGCCGTGCTCAATGATGTCCTTCTGCTGTTTTATGACCTCGTACTGCTCTGGGTGGTCTGCCTGGGATACAGCAACACTGGAAGAGATGGTAGAATCCAGCGAGCTGATGCTGTCCCGACGTCCCGCCAGCTGCTCTGGGAGCTTCAGCTCGGCCCCCTCGCTATCAGACGGATGCTCCTGACCTGCAAACCCAACGCACAAGAATAAATGCATCTAAACTACCCACTCTGATTTTCATTATTACTACATTCACTTTGGAAAAAACACTTACCCAAGTTAGCTTGAAGGTTTGGATTGACATACATGTCTTTGCTCCACTCCACCATACATTTAAGGATGGACACCAGACACTCCAAACCCTTTTTACGTAGACTCAGCTCCTGTGGAACAATACAAGCTCATGATTATGGTCACACGCTCATATAATATGGCCTGCAATGCTATAGCTAAATCCTATAGACCGGACACACCCAAGTCCAGAGGATAAAGCTTCTGGGTCTGAAATACCTGCAATTTTACTAATGGCCAGCAGGGGACAAATCAAGCTGTGAATACAGTCTTTGAGAAACTGACCCTACTTTTCACTTGATCCATTACATCGCCATGGGTGCCATCTATGGGCTACATCCTTCTTCTCTAATAACACTATGGCTCTGCCTCCTTACAACTACAATTTTTAATAACTAGGCTGTTAAACATAACTCTGAAACACTCAGGTGTTGCTAAGCAGAGAGATCCTACTTTGGCACAGATTATCCTAATGAAATGCAACACAGTGCACACATACCTGCAGGGGTGTCATCCCGAGCTCCTGACCACTCCTGCCCTGAGCGATCTTGGACAGATCATTGACAAGACGCTCAAAAATGTTGGCAGCATTCAGGTCACAGTCGTAGTTTACATATATGTCAACAACACACTGAGCATCTGGGAGAAAGGCAAAACGAATTAAGAAAAACATTTCAAAAAGGTTTTTATGTCATATGTCTTGAAAAATTCTGGACTGCCTTGAGCAACCCCTCGCTACAATAAAATGCTTAAACTAATGCTGTGCTAAATTCATTAGTGCCAACTGAAATAGCAGCTAAATTTCTGCATTTGATGAAAAGGTAACAAAAACCCAGAGAATGGCAAATCATCATTTATCAAGGCTATTTTGAGACTTGCATTTCTGCTACCACTTCCTACTGCTCTCTGCAGTTACAGAAATGTCAAGCCTGTGCTCTTGTTAATAAGCGACTTTCAACTACATCTTAGTCATAGAACTTAAGTATAATGAACTTGTATCAGTGGACCTGTACCTGCACAGATGCGTGTTAGCGTCTGGATAACCATCCACTTGTGCTCAAAGGAGCTGGTCGACGTCTCCAGGATGGTCAAAAAGATCTCTCGGAAAAACACCTGAATCGAGGAGAATGAGATACTCAGGCTTTAAAGATATAGCACCTGCTGTGGACAAATGTCCTTCAAGGTGATTAAATTAACTTTTAAATGAAGATTTTTTGTGCCAATCGACTCAATCCAGGAGACAATGCATATTACTATCCAAGTGTTTTACCTCAATCTGCATCTTCAAGTGGACTTTGAAGTGGGAAAGCAGGGTGAGGAAGATGGCCAATGAGAGTTCGAAGACCTCAGGTACAGAGGAGACGCCATTTTTGGACAGTGCCACACACAGATACTGCTTGATGGCATTCACAAACATCTCGTGGGTGCGAAACACTGGCCCGGCGCCCTGCAGCACGGAGAGCAGCAGCTGCAAGGAGACAATCTTGGACCGCAACTCATGAGACCTGCAGATTAGAGGAAGGGTAAAGACACAAGTTCATACACGTAAACGATGTATAGTTTAGGGGTTCATCTCAACCTGGTATTTGATAAAGGCTAGGACGCCTTCTCTTTAATCTACCTGGGCTCATTTTACTCTGCCCTATTCACACTGACTGGCCCAGCAACTAATGTTACAGTAATTAGAGAAGACAGGGTCACAGCAGGATGGAAAAGGGTAAGTTCACTCTGCAGAAGCCAGAGGCGGTGATATTTTTCTGGGCAAACTACAGTGTGGCAAGTAGATGCTAAATAAAGTGTCAGGGCAGGGGATCTAATGATATCATCATGGGGATTACATAAACTTAAAATTCATAATCAAGCATCCAGGTTAAGTTAAAATATTATGTGACAATGTCAGTCAAGTCATAAAAATGACTCACTTTGGGTCTGGAGGGCCATCAGCAAGGGGCTTCATGGAAAGCTTACACAGAGAGCGGAACACCAGAAATGCATCTTTTTGCAGGATGTGAGAGAAGCGAGCAGCGTTGTGGGGTCCCTGCAGGCCCTCAGCATCCTGAGACAGATGAAGAGAGTTAATCACACTCTATACCATACCTTAAAGGCAACAAAATCTCTAATTGGTCTAGCCTCAAGCCTTTATATACTAAAAGAGGCTCAAAGCAGAGCACAAGATGCTACATTAATGTTTTAAATGATAGCTTCATTTAGGGAACAACTTTAAAACAAAGCTCCAAAAGCAGAATCGAACTGAAACATAATAAAATCCCAAAGTCGAGAAAAGGGCCCAAGAAGCTTTAAGAAGATGTAAATGCACACATGGAGGTTCCGATTTAGTTTGTTTCAGTCACACTGCTTAACTTTTTTTCCTGAATTAAGAAATATGCTATTCACTCGGATTTTAAGCGAGACTGCACACTACTAATGAACATCTGATGACACTGACACTGCTCACCAGCATGTCTGTGGAGGACAGTGAAGACCGGTCCTCGATGATACCATTCATCTGCTGACCTTCTGTTCTGACTCTGGGGGGAGCCACCTCTGTCTGCTCGGTGGCAGGGTGCGGTGGGTGCTCGCCTCCTGGAGAAGAAGCCAGAACAGACGTTTTCAGGTCATTGCAATGACAACTGAGCAGACTGTGAAGAACAGAAGATGCAGGATACACTAAAAAGAGAATAGGAATATTAGAGGAGTATCCCACCTGCTCCAACATGGGTCTGTGTTGGCTGTTGCTCTCCCTTCTCTGCTGGGTTCGAGTTGCTCTCTGGTTTGTCCCCTTCGTCACCTTGCTGAGCTGCTGTGGGAGAAGTCTCAGCACCCTCCTCCTCAAACACTGAATCTGACATAAAGAGATAACTGAATTTATAGATTCAAAGGTTCAAGAAGCTAATCTGTTTGAATCATTGAGGATTTTCTTGAAGTGCTTCTTAGATTTGACTTTTATTACACAAACCTGTTGATGGTGTGACCTGCTCTGCTTCTCCATTAGGTGGAGTATTTTCACTCTCGACTTCTCCATTGACTGACGGTGTGTCTGGCTCTTGGTCCTGGTCCAGATCAGGGGCTGGAGATGGGTGTGTGGAGCTGCTGGTATTGGTGGTGAGATCTGGAGTACTCGCTGCCGGGGATGGGGAGTTCTGTGGCTCAGGAGTTGACGTATGGTCAGACCGGGGGGAGCCAGACCTCCGGCTGCTTGGGACAGGAGATGGATTTTGCTGGGGCAAACGTAGGCGCTCCTTCTCCTGCTCCTGAGCCTCCAAAGCCTGTGGAGGAGGGAGACGATGAAGGGACTCCCTATAGTTACACAAGCTTATCAATCCTCGGGTTGGATAAGCTAAGACATTTAGACATTTTGACACAGAGTAACTGTTGCAACAGTCTCAGGTGGTCGAGTCTAAATGCATTGAATGTAGTGTTATCAAAGTAGATGTGACATTTTATTTATTTATATATATATATTTAATATTCATATTTATTGTTTATTTTGTCTGTCTGCCACAAGTAGGACAAATGAATGCTTGGGTAATGGTATAAGTCTTGGTCGTGTTTTTCTGGCCAGTACAGTGGTGTAGCGGTTTGCGCCGTCCCCTCACAGCGACCATGTTCAAATCTCCTGGCTGCGCTCAGTTTTCATGTTCTCCCTGTGACTGCAGTTTAATGGATCTGAGGTAGTTAAAGTGGATAAATAAAATACTCTACACTGTGGCTTGTAGTCTGAAGTGCTTTGAGTGGTCAATAAGGCCAGAAAAGTGCTATATAATTTCCTGTCCAATGAGCAGCTAATTGGAAGCTAATTATTACAGACTAATTACTGTTCCTGCCTGAGACAGGACAAGGTTACAGCTGTTTACAGCTCATTAGGTACACATGGCTTAACTGTACGGACTCTGGTTACTACTGCAGGTAAGGCTGAGGCTTCTATAATTAAAACTGTGATGATGACTTATTTTCAGTGAATCCAACACTAATCAGTACAGTGATCCTTTAAGCAAGCACACAGTGCCCTACACTGTTTAACAGAGACTTTACTTTTTGAACAATAAGATTAGAACTTCAGGCTGCAACTGTTTTATGATGAGCAGCAGCGCTTTGTAACAGTGTTAGACTGACAGCCTGGTTTTCCATGCGGGTGAAGATAACGTTGAGCATCTGGGTGAGGGTGGCCTTGGCCGTGGTCTGGTTGATGAGGTTGCGGCTGGCCAGGTAGATGTTGTAGCAGGTCCTGACGGTGAGGAGGACTGTGCCCTCGTGGATCTCAATGTGCGGGGAGGTGACCGTTGTCAGCAGGGCCTGCACAGACAGAAGAGGAAGTTGAGACTTATCACACAGGATGTCTTATTCAGACCATGCTGCTGAATCATCGCTGGACTTCCCTACTACAGCTTCTCTACTCGTCTCCTCCATATTTGGTGCAGAATTAAAATCTTTAAAGGCAGTTTCACTTGATCAGTGTAAATGGGCTGTAATGACGGTCAAGGCTCCTTCTACAGTTTATGCAAACAGATGCTGATAATCTGTCCTATAAACCTTTTGTCAACAGTGATGAAACAGATTCCTTCTTACAGTAGACTTTGTCCTTTATGACCAACCAGGATGTTTATTTCAGGAGGTGGGCGGAACCTCAACAAGCAGCAGCAATGATAACCTACCATCTAAAACGCAAATATTAAGAAAGATGAGAAAATATAAAATGATGTGTGACATATCATGGGTGAGCTGACATCATCTTTCCTATAACAACGGTCCAGATACATAAGTTTAAAAAATATAATGACAGACATCTGACAGTGTTTAAATAAGCTAGGGGAAACTTGGAACAGCAGGTATTCTATTCATCTTTGTCTTTTCTTTGATCCTGAAATGATGAAGACACAAATGTGTCTGCAGTTTTACCTCAATAACCAATCCTCTCTTACTCCTAACTCACATTAGAGACACAGCATAGAGAAAGAAGCCTTTGAGCTTGGCGGTCTGGGCTCTGACATGTTAGTAAACAACAAAAACGACAGCTGGATGATCTGAAGGCTGCCAGATGTGAGGTGAAGCACTGGGTATACCTTGATGATCTGTAGCTGGACTCCCTCATCGGTTTGTGGTCCCTGGAAGCAGTTGCAGATGGTTTCCACCAGTCGGTCGATCAGCCTCTTCCCAGGAGTTCTGCTGTCCGGAGCGTTGCCTGTGATGTGGCCGTAAGCAATCAGCTTCTGCAGTGGCGAGAGAGAGTGTGTGGGTCAGGGCGGCAGGGTGTGGAATGCTAGAGTTAGTGTTATTCCCCTTTTGGATACAGTGTTGTCCAAAAGTCTTGAGCCACCCCTCATTGGGAAATGGGTGCAAGGACTCATTGAAATAGTATGCAAATATAAATGAAAAACTGAACTAAAGACAAATAAAAGAAAAAAAAAAGAAAATTGTGGAATTTAAAAATCTATCCTGACAGCGGGGCACAAACGAATGTAGTTTTTCTTTTGCTAAATGATTAAAATATTCACAAACGGATTTAATCATTTATTATGAAAGCACGAAGTGCAGTTGTGCTAGAAATGATAATTATTTGTTTTCAAAATCTACTTTTTTCCTACTGTCTTTTTTTTCTAAATACCAAAAACACCAAAACTACAACGTTACCCCATCAATTGGGTTGCCAATAGGTAGATATAGCGCGTCGCTCTGTAATGCAGACATATCCATCTATCCATCTCTCATTTAACCATTAATTTATCATGAATTGAACAGTTCGATCCCTATATGGACCTTTATGTAGCCACCTCTTTATACAAACCACTGGTATATGGACGGATGAACAGACATCAACCCAGGTCTGTTCATCCTTTCCTCAGTAACGCTCCAAATACATTTGAAAATGACTGAAGCTATGAATGTTTACAACTGAAAGAGATCTACACACACTTTGAACTCTAAACTATATATAAATATAGATCAGAGATCCTGTGTCAAATGTGAGCTGTGGAGAATCTGGAATTTCCCCTGGGATCAATAAAGTACCAGTTTATCTAGCAAAATGCCTTTCTCTCTCAAAATCTGTCTGTGTTCATTAAGCACTTCTATATCTACACGTTACTGTCCACAATTTAATTTGAATGTAGCAATTAAGAACCTGTGTTACTGATCAATAAGCAGTAAACCTCAGTATGTACGAGCAGTGTACGAGTGAAGGGTCATATTTTGGACACAACCATGAGCCCAAATACCTCACATGATGTTAGCACCTCAATAACTCAGAGCACATAACAAGTTTAAAGAAAAAGAAAAAGAAAGGAAGTCTGTGTTTGCTTGCTTAGGCTGTTGCAAGTCAGTACCTTTGTTCCACAAAAGCAGAGTAAACGTACTTCACAGGTTACAGCTGGCACAACAATACAAGTGTAGCTACTATGAAAATCTCCTGACATCTCTGATTGTGGCTCAAGAGTTGGGAGTTCGCCTTGGGAGTTCGAGCCCCGGCTTGGACAGTCTCGGTCGTTGTGTCCTTGGGCGAGACACTTCACCCGTTGCCTACTGGTGGTCAGAGGGCCCGGTGGCGCCAGTGTCCGGCAGCCTCGCCATTGTAGCCAGGGTGGCTGTGGCTACAATGTAGCTTGCCATCACCAGTGTGTGAATGTATGTGTGAATGGGTGGATGACTGGTTCTGTAAAGCGCTTTGGGGTCCTTAGAGACTAGTAAAAGCGCTATACAAATACCATGCCATCTCCGTGGCACATGTGCATGTGTGCGTGGAATGCAGAGCCATTGTTCTGCGTAAATGTCAGACAGGTGTTTCAAGATTTTACCTTGCAACCTCCAGTTGGGTTATATAATCATTAAAAAAACCTTGCTGTGTTTTACTTACTGAATGCATAAGCACAAGAAGAGTGAGAGTGACAGGTGTTTGTGTGTGTGAGTGTGCGAGAGAGAGTGAACTTTAACCTGCAGACAATCCAAAGAGGTGCTAACTATCCGGGGGGACTTAGACTGACACGCCAACTCAAAAGGCAGCACATATTTATCAGCCTCGATGTAGTTGGCTCTGGGCGGGACCACGGTACCATCCCTGGAGGAAGGAAAGGAGAGCAAACAGCTGAGAGACCTGGCAAAGCTGCATCAAGAGCAGATTTCTATACAAGCAATGTATAGAGTGTAAGCTGTGTAAGCTGGAGATCCTCAACTTCATGATAATGACACAGATTATGTGAATAATTCAAATGTTATGTCAAATCTCTTATTCTGCAGTCCTATTATCATAGTCCAGAACTCTCACAGCACAACGACATTCAGTCGAACAGGTGGCTCGTCTACGGCAGAAGGCACATTGCATTGCAAACACTATCCCATAATCTAAATAAAAATAGAATGCAATGATTTCTAAATCATTCAAACTCTATATTTAAAAAAAGCTGCAAAAAAGACATCATATCAAACACACAACAAGGATTTTATTTGTTGTCCCAACACACCCTTGCTCTGAATTTCATGTCAGCAATATGTTTCAATAAACTGAGACGGAGCCATTAAAGGACTGGACAAGTTCCACAGATCTTTAGAAAAAAACTTCCCTGATGGAGTAATTGTGTTAACTGCAATAAGTAAACTGATTAGGTATAAAGACAGGATCCCACAAAGGCTGATTCATTTAAAAGTAAATACAGAGGGAGATCCAATGCTCCACGTATTTACTGCTAAATTAAAGTAAACGTTTCTTTATGGATTTTCTCGTCTACAGTGCAAAATATTAACAACAGATTCAAAGAATCCAAAGAAGTCTGTTAGCAACAATATTAAATTGCTGTGACCTTGTAGGTCAGAAATCCTGCAGTGGAAATCACAACATGGACTCTTTTTGAAAATGAACATGGCTGCAGGCTTTTCCAGAAAGTAAAACAGAAATGTTGGCTGAGCTACTTTGAGACAAACAGGACAAAATAGTAAACCATCCTGTGATCTGATCAATCAATGTGGAGGTTATTTTTCAAAATGATGGAGTGCAGTTGGATTAATCCTGAACAACTGAGGAGCTGAAAGTCTGTACCAAGCAAAAACTGGAAAACAACTGGTCACTTCCCATATTTCTTTCAATAAAATGTCATCTTTTAACATTTGATGTGTTGCCTTTTTACCATAAGGAATAGATTTTTTAAATACATTGTTTACAAGCAGTCCTACTATTGCAGTCAAATCACAATGAAATTCACAAGCAATCCTTATTTCAAGTTCTTACCCAAAATACCAAGAAGAAGGAAAAAAACTTTCAGAGAAAAAGAAAGCTTTGTATTTAGGAATACTCACTTTTGTTTCTCCAATTCTTCCTTGATTTCATCTGTTAGAGGAAAGCACAGGAGATTAAATGTTACTGAGGTCTGAACGCTCTGCAGCACACTGCTGCCACACCACACCACACCGCTGCGTGCCGCAGCACATAAGTGTGACTCTTGATCCAGGGGTTACTAAGTTGAGCATAAATTGTAGTAGCATTATATGCTACACACAGGAAATTAGTATGTGCAACACTCACTACAAATGTCATAATCACTATTCTAGACTAATATACTTTAAATGGTGACAAAAACATGTGATTCTCCTTCCTTTTCACACAGTAAGAATGTGATGTGAGGCCAGTTCATTCCTCCAAAGTGTATAAATTAGTACTACACATAAATATATAAAAAGGTATGAATAATACTCACACGCTTTTTTAGTCACGTGGCTGCTGCTGACAACGTTCGTCTCTTTCAGCATACCTAGTTCATCATTAAATACAGTACCGTGCAAAAGTTTTGAGCCACCACTGAACCCTTTGTTTGTTAAGACACTTAACACTGACCAGTGACTTATTCAAGCATAAGAAGGCACCTAACTCAAGGGATGAACTAGCTTTTTGTCTACACATGACAACTTAGCAAAGAACCGGTTTTAAATTGGACCAAAAACACAATTTGTTTTCATTTCTTTAGGGGAATCTATGAAAAATGCCAATGATACCACAGTTTGACAGACATAAAGAATTATTGCACCAACAATGGAATTCCCACAGAACTATAACCCAAAAACTTTGCATATTTCACCATGTTGTGCATTGTGTCCTTAAAGGATTTGAGGAAAGTTGACAAGTAGAGGACAAAAGAAGTGGGAGGGCTAAAAAATAAACAGTATCTGACAATAATGTCCTTAAGAAAATGAGAAATTGCAGCACAGACCTGACACAAGACCTGAGAGATACACCTGACCCCAACCCTTCAGTTAATCCACCTACTGTTTGCTGAAGCCTCATTAGAATTGGTTTAAGTGGAAAAGGCTGCCAAATTACCCATATCAGGACAGAAAAACAAACAATGGAACACTATCAGTCACAGACTGGCCTCCACAAAACCCGACCTAAACATTATTTTCGGAATGTGGGATGATCTTGACAGAGAAGAGATCAAAAGGCAGCCAACATCCAAAGAAGAGCTTAGGAATACGCTTCAAGAAGCCTGGACAATTATTCCCAAAGACTGGTTAGAGAAATGCCAAGAAAGCTCGTCTAAGAGAGTTGAGAGAGCGTGGAAAAATAAAGATGGTCATAGCAAATAGTGACTTTTAAGCTCATGAGAGTTGCACAAACTCTGTTTCCACCTTATATCCTGTAGTTTTTATTTATGTTTGTGTAAGTTTAAATAAATTGCTGCACCCATTTCCCATGCAAAACATAAAGAAATGAGGGGTGGCTCGAGACTTTTGCACAGTACTGTATAAACTAATGCAAGACAGCTTAGCTTTCTGAACAAGGTATTTGTGGCAGTGAGGGAGAATAAACTGAGGTATTCATGAGACTTGCCTAAGGCCACATTGACTGAATATCGGGAACACACTAAACACAGCCGTGAGGCGTTGAGGGAACACGTGTTGTGTTCAAGTGTCACATATGAGAGTCAAACACGGACAGAGAGCACACAGAGCAGCCCCGCCTCGCCCACCACCACTCAAACACGTCCTTAAACTGCCTGCACCCTAATATTGTGGCACAAGTTGTTTCCCCAATTTCTCAATGATCTAACAAAAAAAAAACCCGACAGAGACAAGCACCTTAGAAAGCAACACCACACTCCGGGCAGCTTTTAATGTCTTTAAGTCCAATAAGACACTGGTCGCTGACTGTCACACAAACAGGCAGAGCAGTCTGAGCTGAAATACACACAGCAGTGCCGTAATTAAGTAAACAGCTCGGCGTGTGCAACACTATCTGTGACTGGGTTGAATGGAAAAGAACGAACGTCAGAATATCCTGGAGTTAGGTAGCGTGTGTGCGTGTAGAGCCGGACCAGGCTGTCTGGCTAGTTGACAGTGCTACGTACAACACAGGGATTGGTCTGTTTAACTAGCTAACCTAGCTACAACTAGCTAACGTCAGTTAGCTACGTTAGCATGTTACCCTGCCGATGCCCGTTTAGAATGCGGCTGTGGCCGGATATCAACATAACAAAGGTTATAATTGGGAGTGAGAATGGTGTCAACACATAATTATATGTCTGTAAACATCAACGGGGAACCAAACAGGCGATAAAGGCCATTCAGTTGCTAACGCTAGCTAACTGGGTATCTCTACCATAAAGGCAGACCTCAGAGCGAAATGTTTCAATGAAACGCGACAGAAACATAAGGCTCGGCGAGCCAATGTTCATAACAAACCCACTTACCTAGCGCCACCTGGCAGGCTTTACGCAGCTGGCTGTGCTGGCTCCTCTTCACCTCCTTATCCGAGAGGATTTTCTCCAGCGCCCTGGACAGAAACATGCTCTTGGTTTTGCTGTTTTCTGCCTTCGACTGCGAGTACTGCTGCTGCTGCGGTGGCCGGTGTTGTTGCATCTCTCGATCTTGTTGCCGCTCCTCTCTCAGGCCGTCATCTTCGGCCTGGTCCTGCGAATTAGCAGGTGACAAGGAAAAGCTAATGAAAACCAGGCTATCACAGTACGTCCAGTAGAGCTGCTACCTCAACTCAGCGCCGCCATGCTGGGTACACGTCATGTCACATCACGTGATTCTCAGCTGTGTGGATTTTGACAACGGCACCTCAGGTAATCGCTCAAACCTAGTTAAATAGAGTTATATCAATGGAAGAAAAATGTATATTGTTCGAATCAGACATAATAAATGATAAACATTCCGTTTTCAAAGACTTCGAGTTCTGTAACTTAAGTTAAAATACTCATTTTAATGTTGAATATTAAGCTCGCTCACGTCCTGGAATATCCTGCAGATGGCGCCCAAACTCCACAAAGTATTTATATGAATGCTACTCAGTTCATCTACCGCACATACTACCTGAAAAGCAGGTCAGTGGCATCTTCAGGATTTTTTTTTTTTTTTTTTTTTTAAATTGGAGCAGCACAGGAGGGAACAAGAACCAAGCAGGATGTAACAGCAACTGAATTTTTAATAAGACCTGCTTGCAAATTGGTTAAAAATTCAGCCACTTGTAACAGTTTTTATTTGTAGACAGACCCCCCAGCTTCCATAACCTTGATTTAGGCCGCAACAAAATCCAACCACTGACTATTGCTACATATTAGTTTATTTTATATTTTATCCAGTTCCTCCAATCAGCAGTTACAGGTATATATATAGATAAATAAAAGCATCAATATGAAAATACTGACAGACAATCTTCATTACAAGTCTAAAACATAGAATTTATCTGGCAAGCAACAATCATTGCTCGATCACTTAAAAAATTTCTGACAGAGTAAAACATTTAGCCTGTTTCAAGGTTGCTTTAATACATGTTTTTATTCCACAGAAATCATAATTCACAGTATGAAAAAAAACAAAAACAATAATGGTGTCATGTCTTGCACAGACTCTCCTGTTGCTTCAGCCAGAACCGTAAAATCACCTACTGAAATCATCTCTAATGGACAATAAAAATCTACTGTACCGTGAGATTTATGACCAAAAACAACAATCACAGATAAACAATATATCAGTTATAAAAATAAAGTCATAAAATGTGTACAAAGAAAGAAAAATATGCAGACATCTGATTAGAGAATAAATAAAAATGTTGCTGTGGTTACAATCCCAGTGTCCTGTGGTAAAAGTAGAGGAAATAAATTAACAGTGACTTCTAAAAGCCTTCCATCCAAAGTACGACTCATCGCTGTGCTTTAAGATCGGGAATGAAAGAAGACAAGTCCCACCAGCATGTGCTGTACCATAAAAAGGCCCAAAACACAGTACCTTACACATATAAGTTACAATAAACAAGTGGGTGGTTATACACAACCTGTGTGAAGGTTTCTAGTCAATGATTCACTGTGTAATAAACAATAAACAGAGCTATAAATGATAAACATTAGTGCAGTGGTGTTTCACTGGAAGTGCAGTGTGTGCCAGCCATGATATTGTGGGTGAGATAAAATCCATGCTAAAGTCAGGGTTAAAACTTTTAACAGGAAAAAAAAAAATCAATGAAAGAAATAATAGACCATCTGCTCTCACTTCAGGGAGGCAGCAGCTTGTAATGGTAATGGTGGATCTATAGTGTGCTTTCAATAAATGTTGTGGATCTGCTTTATGAACAGGAACTGTGAGAGTTACTTCTTCACTCAGACATTGTGAAATGTCTGAGTGAATTCAAACTGAATGGTAGAAAAAAATCAAAGTAAACGGACGTTCATTACAGACAAGAAATCATCCTACTGAAACCACAAAAATGCAGGTCAGGGCCAAGATATTCTGTACACAAGCCAGCCCTGCCTCACCTTTATCAAATACAGAGAGTGAATCAGCTTTTGCCTTGCGTGTGTGTTTGTTTCACCGTGACTCAGTCCTACAAGGGCGTACTTTGGAACCAGGAAGTTTTTCACTTCTGACTATGTGAGCCATTCATTTTAACCCACTCCTTCATGTCAGCCTCTGTCAGTGCGCCCCAGGGCAGCTGCGGCTACAATGTAGCTTGCCATCACCAGTGTGTGAATGTGTGTGTGAATGGGTGGATGACTGGTTGTGTAAAGTGCTTTGGGGTCCTTAGTAGCCACTGTAAAGACAGTTGTTAAGTTACATTATCTTAAGTGATTAACTGAATTCAATAATAATACAATGAAAAGCAAGACATGTTGCAATGAGACGGCACTGAGATTAGATGTACTGAGTTATGGTCCAAAAAGAAGGAAGAGGGGAACACTATTGCAAACTAAATTAAAAATCCCATTCACATCGTTTCTTCTGTATACATGCAGCAGGGGAAATAGCCCTTGTCGTGATAAGCAAAAGTTCAATATGAATGAAATACAACAGGGAAATTAACTAGAAGATTTCCTAGTCCAACAACTTCTAACTGGTCAAATAAAAAACAGCACTGTCACTTGCGGGATCCAAGTATTAATAATAATAATAATAATAATAATAATAAAGACAGGATAGGAAAAGCCCAAGGACAAGATGTGCAAATATTTATCAAAATCACCAATCTTTCATTATCAGTCATTGTCACATCAAGTATAGACAGCAGTGTTTAATGCCATCCGAGCCAGCACAAAGAAAACAATACTTCTTCTATATGGGATTCTCCTCCCAAAAAAAATAATTTTTATATATATATATATATATATATATATATATATATATATATATATATATATATATATATATATATATATATATATATATATGAGATCTCTGTCCAGAAGAGCGCAGTCCTGGGAACAGCTAAGATACTGCGCAGGACCCTCAAGCTCCCAGGCCTCTGGTAGAGGACCCGAGCTTGAAGGATAAACCGCCCGCAGGGGCGTGCTGGGTGTCTTTTTTTATGTGTATATATGTGTGTGTGTGTGTGTATTTTTTTTCCAGCGCTCAGCATAGTTGTTTGCTGTGCCTTGTGAGGGAAAATTCTGCACTCATGCTGTGGTTACCTGGGAGAAGGCAGGCGATCAAAGCATGCTTCAGAGTGACAAGAGAAAAAGAAAAAACAGTGTTTTTGCTTTACGGGTGATATTAGCTTGTTAGCACGACTTAAAAAGAGGAAATATGTAATGGGTATGGATGGGCTTCCTATCTCTGCCCGCTAAAGGAAGTTCGGCGGAATAACAGTTATGGGATTAAAAACAGGTGCGTTTAGAATAAACAGAAACAGTGGACATTTTCAGGGGGGTTTTCTGTTGTTGTTTTTGTGGCTGCAGAACCAGGAATGGGGGCTGTCACTGCTATGGCACAAATATGTGGTCATTGGCATTCAGAAGAGCAAAGTATGGGGGTGTAGTGTTTGATGTGAAAGGACAAATTTAGTAGGTCGAGATGTAATACGCAGACGTATGTTTGTGCTTCTCAGGTTTAGTCACTGTGAGATGGAACTGTACGTTCCTGGGTTTTATTTGATTTCTCCATCAACCCTCCATGTGTGTTAAAGTACAAGAGTGTTTATTTCTCTGGTCTCCAGTGTGTAGTGTGTAAAATGTCCAGAATGTCCAGTCTACAGCGTTATAACAGTACCGTCCTCCTCCAAACTCCCCCTCTCCATGGCTCTGTCTGGGGACGGCGTTGTAGCCTTGATGTTGCTTAGGGAACTACTGCTGCCGCTGGTGGGCAGGGTCCCATTGGTGTTAATGGAGAAGGTGGAAGTGGTGGCGGTGCGGAGGTTGAGGTGTGGTTCGTAACGAGGCAGTGAGCTCATGCTGTGGTTGGAGGCCACATGTCTGATTGGCTCAGCCTCGCCTCCAGCCTCGATTACCAAGTCCTCTTCATCTTCATCGCTCTCCAACTCCCCAACAGGGAAGTTCTGGATGATGTGTGGTGGTATGGAGGCTGCAGCACTGTGTGACGAGTAGCCGTAGTAACTGGCGCCGCTGTCTGATGAGCGTCCTGAACTACCAGATGCTGCACCCCCTCCTCCGCCTACTCCACTACGAACGATATTGTTCCGCTGGTTGGCAGGCTTTACGGTGATGATGAGGTTGTGGCTGTTGGCGATCATCATGTCTGTCACCTGATCCAGCGACTTCCCAGCAACCTCGATACCATTCACTTCCAGCACTTCGTCATTAACCGCCAGTAGGCCGGTGCTCTCCGCAAGCCCGCCTGGCACCAAGCGAGAGATGAATATTCCTGGGACTTTCTCCAAGCCCTGTGGGGTGACCCGTACACTGGAACCATCGCGGATGTAGAAACCCAGTGGTTTTTCCTGGCCGTGCTTGTACAGACGAACACGTCGGTGCGTCTCTGGGAGGATGTCGACGTCGATGATGGACGATACAGGCCGGAAGTCTTTAGGGAGGCTGATTATCACTGGAGGTTTTTTCTTGTTGTGATCAGGCCGCAGAAGAACCGCAGAAAGCACAGTGTTCTTCTTCCTGGTCAGGGAATCGGTACCAAATGTTCCATGATCAGCTTCCTCTGTTAAGTAGAAGACAGGAAGTAGAGAAATAGAAGAGGAACAGAGAAACAAAGAGGATGTTAATAAAAGCTGGTTAATTTTTTCAGTAATACCACACTAGGCTCATTACACATCAAATTGTTATTCAAGCTGACACAGTGTTGCATCATGCAGTTTAGAAGAATGAATAATGATTTGCTCTCAGCCTGAGGCATACCTGCAGGGCGTCTGTGCTAAACATACACAAGACACTGATCCCTATAGCTCCCCTCAGGTTGTACTGATGCAAAATGGCACAGCAGCTACCTCAAGTCAACTCCCATCAGCTCTCTCTGACACACAGCCACCCACAAATGAGCTTACTTATGCTGCATACAATCTCATGAACCGAGTAGATAAAATATATTACACACAAGATTTTAATCGGCATATTCTTGGTATCAGATCGTCAACATGCATCTGTTTTCTCAGCCTTGGATATGCATCTTCATTGAAAATAAATAAATAAATAGAGTGCCCTTATTAAAATGAGCAAAGAAGAGTACAGGCATACAACAAAGCATTACATTCAGTTATGCTGTTATCACCAGTGGAGGGAAGAAATTTAATTTTCATAGTAATGTAATAATTATTGTATTAATTTGCAAAGAGAACATGCAATTCTAAATTATAATTATAATATTAATGGATGCATTAATTTCATTATGCACACACCACTGCTATGATAAAGATGCTTTAGGAGTCATAGCAGCCATGACCCTGTCAGTGCACTGCAGTAGGCTAGGCCCTGATCCACAGCGAGTTTAGAACAAAGGCTGGGGACTTAAAGTTGTAGTACACATTTGTATGGGGTGCTACACTATGGATTACTTGCTGTGGTGACTTCCTGGACTCCATCCAATCCATACCAAAGTTCAAAAAATAAATTTAAAAAATATTACATCTTAATTAACAAACTTTAAAAGTGCTAGTAGGCAAATTTTTGTTAGGTTGCATATTTAACTATTAAGCTAAGCAAGGCTGAGCTAAGACGAGCTAAGCATCTCCTGGCTTAAATTATATCAATGTTATCATGTCACTTACAAAAAAGCAAATGCTGACCGTCTAACTTTTTACATCACACAAAGGTCACATTTGAAACAAAAACACTGTTGTGTTTTGGCTGTCACCATCATACAATGCAGTACAATTCCACCACGGCAAGCAAGACAGGCACTGCTTGCCTCATGAAATCTAAAAACAGAGCTCAATTAAAACCAAAGTGAAAGCAATCACTGTCCTTGCATTGCAAACAGCATTACAACCTATAAGCTTCCCTTTCTGCCTGTTTGTGCCATCCATTAAACTACTGCCATTCTGTAACTGCAGTCAGCTACTATCTTTGGAAGAAGGCTTAACTTTGCTTTGAGGCCAGCAGCTTTTTCTGGTTGTCTGCAAATGCTTGTGATCTTTGAAAGGACACTGATGGGAGACTAGCATGTTAGACAAGCTCTAGATTAATTTTTTTTTTCTTTTGATACAATTTGGTAAGTTATCACTTTTAAAATCACAACCAGGAATGAGTAGGGCAGGGATGCTAAATACAAGACCCAGGGGCCAGAATCACCAAAGTAATTAAAAAGTAAATAATATATTATATAACAGAAAACAATTAAGAAATAGAAATTTCAGGTTTGTTTTTTTGTTGTCGTTTTATTTTTTACAATGGGTAGTTAACTCATTCACTGCCATTGATGTCTATAGACGTCAATTACGTTTTCAATAGGAGGGGCTAGAATACAACCTCGGGCAGCTTGTCAGTGAACATCAGACTGCTTGAAATGTATTTTTCACAAAAAGCTCGTTTTCTCCCTTTTTTTGGTCAAAACAGGCATTTTTGGTGGAACCCACCTCTCTTCTACAGCTGATTACTAAAGAACGGAAAATGGTAGAAACAAGCTTTTTTTTTTGGATGGAAGAAGAGAGTCTGTTCTTCATTTTGGTAGGTTCAGCGTTTATGTGATCATAACACACAGTTTTCTGTGGCTCTTCAAAAATGAGTAAAAATGCTCAAAAACCCTGGCAGTGAATGAGTTAAATGCATGGTTAAACTTTGTGACAGACTAAAAGGTCTGGCCCACTTAAGATCAAAGTGGGTTGCATGTGAACCTCTATGTAAAATAAGTTTGGCATCTGTGGAGTAGGGTTTTTTTTAACAGTACTATAATTTCAAACTTGATAACCAGTAAAATACTCAGTACCATTTTGAATGCCGTGGGGAGCAAAAGATGGCAAAAAAATATTTTAGGCTTTATTTTTTAAAATAAAAACAATACAAACAATAACATTAATGGCACTATTTATGCTTGCCTTTTCGTAAAAGTCCCGACATGGGTGGCATTACAACAAGGCCCAAGGCTGGCCAAGGTAACAGAGGGAAAAATATGACCCTTGGCTCTCGAATAGTTAACCAGTATACAAGAAGCTAAACATTAACATCTTTCATACTCTTCTTTCGCCTCTTCTCCAGTCCCTATTTTTGTCTGTTTCTGGTGATATTTTTATCATCTCTATTTTGAATGAGTCTTTAACTTGCCCACCTTTTCCAAATTCATAATTTTTTCCTGTTTTGACAGCACTTTGTAAACTCTGCTTTTAGATAAAAGAGCGCTATTAATAAAAGAAAAGAAAAAAAAGGGAAAAAAACTGTCAGTCTTACACTGAATACCTCTCCCCTCACAGTTTGTTTCTCCCTCTGAACATGTATTTGAGTAATCTGGGAAAAAAATCCACTCGGGTGTCTGATAAGGATTCAGCTTCTCAGGTTCTGACAGGTACACACCTCACCACTCCCCTCTCCATCCCGAAAGCCAAAACAAAGGATCGACTGTCCCGAGAAAGAGTGGCTGTCTTATGTTTCAGTTCCCATGAGGCAAGAGTTAGTGTATACACTTTTACTATATCTTTGCCAGGCTTGATCTTATGGCTCATTTCCACATGAAGAAGAAATACAGCTTTCTTCGAAGAACTAGGTAAATGCTAAAACACATTTCATCATGCGTGCTAGGTTCTTGTTCCAAAGAGCAATATGCAAATAGTGCACAGATGGATGTTTTGAAACACTTGCACATGCGCATATATGCACGTCCCTGCACAGCCGACACAGAGGTTGTTCTTGCAGTGCAGTCATGCGCAGCTCCACATCTCATTTCACTCTCTCTAGACTTCTTTTCATCTAAACCATCTCTCCATCTGCACCATATGAAAGGACCAGACCTGACAATAGAGTTATATTTGAGTAAAAAGAATATGGCGGTCCCTCGGGGCCACTCACAGGCCCTCAGAACAACTAAGAAACGCTATTTTGGTATCAAATGGTGGACACTCATACCGCTTTCTGAGATCACCAGTATGCAACATATGCAAGAATCTGCAAAAACACAAGCAGGCACAAAAGGCAAGACAATATACTACACAGCATTTCATGTTTACGGAATTTATCTTCTATTGTTCTTTTTATTTTTAGAGTAAAACTCCCAGATTAGTCTAATTTAATACTCAAAAGAACAAACTTCCTGATGCCACATGGATGGTATCAAAACAAATTTTAATAGAGTATTGCTAAACCAATAATATATAAGGTAATGGGGGTAAAAGGAGGTCCTATTTTGTTTTTATCCAAACCTACATGGCTCTGTGTGAAAGAAGTAATTTCCCCCCTTTTATTAAATGATGAATTACCTGTCATTAACTATATTTTTGGAAAGCTTATCCACCAATTTCACTAGCCAGATCTAGGCCTGATTACTGCCAGACCTGCTGTATCAAGAAATCACTTAAAAAGAACCTGTCGACTTAAATGAAAATGAAATCATCATTTAAAAAACATATTTTGTATTATTTAGGTTCTCTATCTAATATTAAAAAAAAATTAAGTTTCATGAAAGTTTCATTGTGACAAATATGCAAAAAAAACAAGAAATCAGGATTTGGTAAAACATGTTTTAGACTGTTCAATCGAGCAATTAGGTGGATGTTTATAATAAACATGACCAAGTTTTAAAATTATTAGGTCACCGGAGGTGGAAAAAGTACAGAGATTCTGTACTTAAGTAGAAGTACAGATATTAGTATTAAAAAATACTATTAAAAAGTATTTAAAAAATATTGTGTGTGATTTCCTGTGTTACTGTTTAGGCTCAGATGGGTTTGATGTTTTAAGGCTTGCACTGACATGAAATAATAACTCCCCTCATATAAGAAATATAAGAATAGTTTTTAACTGTGAGCTCAAGAAAAAAAAGCTGGTAATGAGCATTCTTCGGAAATAAGCTCATAGATACCGATATAACGTCAACATAATAATCATTTTTTACAAAATGTCCACACTTTTAAAAAAAATAAATTATGTTATGTATATACATATATTAAGTGGGTTATATGGTGTATATTAAAAATCTAAAAATCTAATGCATTATCATATTTATGTCTGTTGAAATAATTTAAATAATAATAATTAGCTTGAGCGACAATTACAACTGGCTAGCCCAGAACAACTCACCACAGAGCTTGGGGAATAGTGTATAGTTAAATATTTAGAGCATACCTAAAGAAGGACAACGTCTAGAACAGCTGCTTCAAAGGGTTTGGGTCTATTTTGGGTCTGTCGCCCATATCCCAAAGTTCTCCATTCCTTCCTTTATTTAAGAAATTCAGAAGGGTAGTTCTGTGTTTGCTGTTGAGTGTGTTTGCATATCGTTAGCTTCATAGCATAAGTGCCTAAGTCATTGACTTAGTCAAATGACTTAGGCAATTATGCTATGAAGCTAACGATATGTTGAGCATACATCACTTTTATTCCCTCAGTCCTTGGTAAACACTTTGAGCTTGACAGTGGTCCAGTGCGTAGAGGTATGTGACTGATTTGGCTAATGATTAAACCATTGGAGGTGGACTATAAGGGCAGGAAACAGAAATATTTTATAATGTTCAGATTTCTGAAGATATTTATCACAAGGCTGCTGTTTAAACTCATAAAATTTATGGACACATTGGCAATAAATCAGTGCAGCCAGGAATGAGAAACACATGCTAGTATATTCATTGCCAAGTTGATCAAGTTTTCAGTCTTCACATACCACGGGTATGCATTTTTAAAATGATGAGAAAAGATGATTTGGCAGTCAAAACTTTGAATATTTGGGTTCTTGGTTTGAGCCTTAGATTTCAAATTTCATCTATTCACACGCATTCATACAACACTAAGCACCTTTAACTTAACGTTCAAACGCTCTGACAGATGCATCAGGGACAACTCAGGGTTCAGTACTTTGCCCAAAGACATATTTTGGTGATTATTAAATCGTCAGATATCATTATGGAGCATAAAAATCTTTGATATCAGTCATGCTCTAGGAATATTAGCTTTTTACTGAATGATCTTTCAACTACGAGGATATTCTAGGCACTACACTCTTTTTTGCATCAAGTTGAGGTCCTTGCAACATAGTGCAACACAAAGCCATACAGACCCACATCAACATGCGCAGCTGTGTGCTGTCATCTGTGGCCGTGTGACAAATACATGGAACAACCAGTAATGTGAGCTACTCGGATGTTTGTGATTTGGTGGTCCTGTAGGCAGAGAGGACACTCTTCATTTTTGTGGTAAACTCCACTTTCTGTTCAAGCCAGCCATTTAAACCAATCAACATTCCACTTAACATTATGGCCACTGAGCTGCACCATTAGATTTTGGAAGATTTTGTGTGTAAATGGGCTTCTGTAGCCTCTCCACTGGTTGGTTTCCCACAATCTCCTATTCTCAGCCAAAGAACTACACAGACAGACTCCAACACTAACCATACTGGGAAAATGTTTGGAAGATGTCAGTTATAGCTGCTTATGGTTCCATTATGAAAAATATCAGCTCAAAGCTTTGTGAAGGCTTGTCGACTTCCAGTTAAGTCATCACTGAGTCCCTAACGCTAAGCTATCAAAATGTTTCTTTTAATGTCCTCCCAAGTCCTTTTTGCTTCTCTCCATAACATAAGGTAACAGTTGGGTTCGTCACACATGATTAAAAAAAACAAAAACAAAAAACAATAAATAGACAAGTTCAAGATTTTAAAACAGCTCTTTACTAGCTTCTTTGCTTCCCCTGGCTCAAAACTAGAAATGTATGACAAGTGTCGGTCCAGAATTTCAAACCGGTGCTATCCTAGCTTTATTCCTTGCTCAGTAATCATGCAGTTTAACTGGTATCAGCGCTCATATTTGAGATATGATTCACAAACTCTGAATAGAAAGCATAATCACTATCCCCACACTTGGCATGGCTCTGAACAGGTTAGGTATTTCAAATATGCAGTGGCTGCTTTGATTTCCCACACTCTGAATGGAGTTAGTGAGGAGCAAAGGAAGCGAAGCAGTGGAGGAGAAAATGACAACCCAGCAGCACATAGCCACAAGTGAGGACACATGCAGTGATGCTCAGTCACCCCTCTCCGTAGCATGTAACTAACGCACACAAGCACGCACAGGGTGAACAACGAATGCATCTTCATCCTGACACTGAAAGAACTATGACATCTCTGCCTACGGAGAGGAGGTCACTCATTTCAAATGGCACGCACAGGTCAACTGCATCATTGCCCTAACACTCTACTTTTAAATGCCCTGGATCTATCATGCTCCACCTTTGTACTCTCAAATTGACCGTATTACTCGCACAGAAGTGATATGTGTGGGCAATCACAACATGCCATATCCGCTCACACCAGAATTTCCAGCTTTATTATTATTGTTATTATAGACTCTAACAGGTGAAAAACAATAGGCTATATTACACAATTATGCATCGGTGCATCTGTTGAGCTGCACCTTTTTCTATGGACATTAATGTACTTCTGTCTTTAGTAAAGCATTACTGCATTTATTCTAATGATACTGACCTGTTCAGTAGTGACTATACTTATGATTATCCAGCATTATTGGAGGACAAGAGGCTTTCCCTGCTACAACAGTGACATTAAATCCATTACTTCCTTGTATTAGTTGTCCCAGGTGCAGCGTCAGGGAAACCTGACACCATGTTCGGGTGGAAGAACAAGATCAGGAAGGAGCTACAAGAGCTGCCATCATCAGTCCAGTTACTGTAGCCAACACTTTTGGCTCTATGTTTATATTCTTTTAAAAGGATAGTTGTGCACTCATCAGTGGTTCAGATGAGAGTAAAACTGTTTAACAAGTGCTGTCCATCAAGCCAACCCTCCATATAAAACGTATGGCATGTCTCAAGGATAGGAGTAAGAATAGCGCAAAGAAAAAGACGAGCAGGTGAAGGTTGTGGTGTTCTGGAAACAGTCAGGTTTGTTGATGACAAGCCTGGATGTTCACCACACAGCTGGTGCTGCGTTGTTCCCGACACAGAACGATACAAGAGAGGGGGAGGAGAGGGGGAGTACATGATGTGTGTGTCAGTGTGAACTTGGACAGATGAGAAAAAACAGGGATGGTGCCAAAAACAGAAAAAAGAAGCAGGAAGGAGAGACACAAAATGCAGAAAAAGAGAAGAAAAAACACAAAGAGGACAGGAGGTGATAAAAAAAATACTTTCAAAGGAGTAAATTCCCAGAGGGTTGCTATTCCTGGTGTGGTGAGCATACCTTCCTGGCACAGCTCAGATAAAAAGTGCCTTAATTCTGCTGATAGGGAAGGAGAAAGAAATAGAAGGAGGGAGGCTGTGCAGACTTGTAGAGGTATGAGGCGAGCTTGAGCAAAGGAAGTCTTCATGTAGAATTGAGTTGTCAATTTGAGTAATTGCTTATTAGATCCATTATTTAAAAGACTCCGGTCATGAACATGACTGCCTGCTCCTAAGCCTTTTCATACGATCTGTCATGAATTCTCCATTACACACATCAGCCCTGCTTTATTACCCTGTCTTGACAGCAGCCATTTATCAAAAAGACCAAAACTGGAGGGGGAATCAGCTGTAATGAAGCAATGTACAGGGTGGGCCATTTATATGGATACACCGTAATAAAATGGGAATGGCCTGTGCTGGCATTTCTCCTGCGGTGTTGCTATCAGTGTGTGAAGAGTGGGAGAAGAGGGTTGCATTGACAATCCAACACAATGGGCAGCACATTGAACACATTTTATAAACTTGTAAATAACTCATGAAAGAATAAAGTTACATTGAAACCAAGCACACCATTGTTTGTCTTGTGACATTACCAGTAAGTTTGATGTGTCACATGGCCCTCTTCCTATTGAAAAAAACAAAAGTTGTATCCAAGATGGCCGACTTCTAAATGGCCACCATGGTCACCGCCCATCTTGAGGAGTTTGCCCCCTCACATATACTAATGTGCCACAAACAGGACTTTAATATCACCAACCATTCCCATGTTATTACGGTGTATCCATATAAATGGCCCACACCCTGTACAACTAATAGGTTTAATGCAGAATTAACACACTTTATTTGCCAGCTCACACACTCTCAGTATGCATGTATGCGTGCTTTGGTCTTGTTCCTGCAGCATTCAGCAATTCCATCAATTTATTTTGTGCTGGCACAGATGCCTCTCTCTTTCCTGTAATACCTCCTGACCTTGTCCTCCAGATGTTATTCCTGTTACCCTCACTCAACATGTCTCTTAGTCACTGCGGCCCATCTCTCAGCTTGAGTCCTTCTTTGTCTCTGTGGCGGGCCATGGTGCTGCTGCAGGGGCGATGGACACACCTGCACGGCATCTGCAAACGTGCCTCACCAGCATAAAAGGTCTGGTTATTGTTGTTGTTGGAGTGTGTGGCTGTGAGCTAAAAAGCTACAGCCAGTGTGTAAACAAGCAACCGTGAGTGATAATAAAAGCAAGACACTGAAAAGCATGAAACTATGGATATGTCTGCCGTGTGATTGTTACAGTGGTGCCGAAACATAGAAAGGGGGCACGGCAGACCCAGGACTGGGTCAGCCAGGGAAGGTGCTGGCCTGAATGGTGGCTGAACTCGCGGCCACACAACAGGAGCAGGCGGTGGTGTCACGTCGCCGGCGGGAAGAAAAGCAGGACCAGACTGAGCGTCATATTGAGAAGCTGGCAGCTGGGATACGGTCCTGACCGACACCGCCGCCTCCCCCACCGGCGTTCCTCAATGGTGTGGGGTGGAGGAGGTCCAGACTGTTCCGGATATATAAACATATAAACAGGATATATTCTTAGAATCAAATTAGATAAGGGCCTCAAACGGGACTTTTTTCTACAGATGACTGTTTTAGATCTCACTGTAGGAAAAATACAAGTGACGAATTCAGCTGATTCACTTTCAGAGTCTGGGGACTGTTTATGCTGGCTCAAATGAAAATAAGGGACCAATCACAAATAATTTTAGTCATGATTTGACTTTCTCTACTATGACAAGCCAAAAATCTATGCTGTGACAAAGTACAAACCATTTCAAGGACAAAACGTGGAGATTTGGAATTTGCTTGTCAGAGACTCACTGGAGAAGCAGATGATTGCACTGCTCGTTGTTTCACAAAGTGTTATCTAGCGACTATTTACTTAAAAGAGAAACTTAAAAATGGAATGATTTCATAACATAAAAAAAGTGAGTCTACCTCCTTTCAAAGTCAATCTGTGGGAAATATTGTTTGTGCTGGAATCATGTTACAAAGGGATCTCATTACAGTCAGCATGTGCAGGGAAAAAATGACATGTAATCTTCCATTATGTTATGGTCATTCAAGTGTTATTTTAGGATAGACTCATACTAGGGCTGGGCGATATTACCTAAAATTCATATCGCGATATAATTTGAAGCATGTGCGGTAACGATATATAGCACGATATATTCTTTTCTTCTGTATAACGTATTTTCCACACTATAAGGCACACTTAAAACCTCAAAAATCGAGAGTGTGCCTTATGTATGAATTCTGGTTGTGCTTACTGACCTCAAACCGATTTTGGCGTGCAGAAATCTGTTAAAAATGTTTTGATGGATTGTCAGAGCATTACGGCTGCCGTAGTGAGGAGCTTCGCGGAGTAATCTGGGTCCAAAACTCCGTCATCTTCAGGTCCCAAAGTCAAACGAACACCGAGAGTTAAAAACGGTCTAAAGTCTTTCATCTTTAATAAAATGATCAGTGTTGCTGCTTTATCGGGTGTAACAATTAAGTTTAACATCCAGTCATCCATGAAAACAGAATTTATTACATTTAACGGAGTTAAAGTTAACAGGAAGTTAGCTCGCTATGTTCTGACTGAGAGATTTTTGAACCTAAATAAAACGTACAGCTCTGCTACCACTTCCAACATAAATGAAGACAGAAAACTAAACAGCAGTGGCATTTGCAGGGTTACTGAAGTTGGACTACCTGGTATATAATGTTGTGCTACGTGATTGCTTGCGACACAGCTATGTTAGTATAACATTAGCACAGTGAAGCTGGAGGATGAACGCCAACTTTTTTTCCACTCATTAAAAGTTAACGTGAGGGATTCTGGTGGTTAGGGACAAATGCAATCGCATAGCAGGATGCTATACACGGGCCAAACTTCAGTCAGGAGAACAACTGAGATTATTCATCCACAATACGAGGTTAGTTATTAATATACTGCAACAACATGGAAATAGAACAGCTGCGAGAGAATTCAACATTAATGAATCAATGTTACGGAAGTGGAGGAAGCGCAGTTTTTGGCTTTCCCCATATTTCAAAAGTGCTTCATCTCTTTGCTATGACTGTCGCCCGCCATAATTTGCAGATGATAATGGTTGTAGCCGCTGCGATGCTTTCGGCCAAAACAGGCGAAGCTTGATGACATCATCAACATGCGCTATCGCGATAGAGCGATATAGTCAAAATCTCTATCGTTGGCCAAATTTATATCGTTTCTATCGTATATCGTTTATATCGCCCACCCCTAACTCATACCTATCCTATAATATCAACACTTCCATATAACTCTGTTAGAAAGAAAGAAAGAAAGAAAGAAAGAAAGAAAGAAAGAAAGAAAGAAAGAAAGAAAGAAAGAAAGAAAGAAAGAAAGAAAGAAAGAATACAAACAGTGAAGGTGGTTAGGCAACAGCTTTTGGGAGCTGCATGTCAGAACATAGCCAGGGTAAATATGCTACAATGGTGAGATTTTAAATAATAATAATAATAATCACAGATAAGCATATTGGTTATCACGCTTCAGATCAATATCTCTGTAGTTTAAAGCCCAGGGGGACACATGGCTTAATTAAAAATCGGGAAAGCACATCTTTCTGCTTGCAAGTGAAACTAAAAGTCTAAAAATCATAAATTATCCGGGAAATTATCTTGACATTGAGTGGAAAACAACATATTTCATAGTACATCCATGGTATTCACATTATAACAAAAATAACTGCTCTCTCTTTGTGTAAATTATTTGAAAACCATAAACAAACACGCGTGTCTGAAGTTTCTGTTTCAACTCATGAGAACAACTACAACATATCATCACGTACTTCTAAAATGTGCCAAGCCGACAAAGTTCAATCACATCTCATAACACAGTGTGCGTATCTCCCTGATCTTTTCTCCGACTAGTACAGTTCAGTTATAACCTCTCCATATCAGTTTACTCTTTGTGGTTTGTAACAGTAAACAGTCCACTTTTCCCAACTCCCCAACCCTCACCCTCCCCGTCATCCAACTCCTTCTCCTAATTGAATGTGCGGTTTCTCCCTTCTTCATATTTCTCATGCAGTCAACACATTTCCTTCCCTCCTTCTACCCATTCATTTATTCATTCATCTTCCTTAACCAACCCTAAGCTGAGAATTCTGACAGCCTCTATATAACAGAGCCTGGCCTCCTGCTGTCACCACTGCTCTTCCTCCATCTGCTTGCAGCCTGCATAGTCTCATTCAGTCAGGTTTCAAAGGAGAGACCGAGCAGGGATCTGGCTCACCTCTCTCATTTCTGTCCTCCATGTCCCTGCTTACTTTTATTTGATCTCCTTATCCTTTCTCTGCTCTTCCTCTGTCTACCTTGTTGACTGAGCTGAGCTGTGGAGCTGAGGGTCCAGCCTGGCCTGCTGTCCTGTCTAATCTAGCCAGCAGACGTGATCAGAAGCTGGCCACATTCCACCAAACCCCCCTCCGTTCAATCTTCCTCCCTTCTTCCTTTCCATTTCTTTCTCTCTCGCCCACCCTCCCCAGCGTGGGCCTCACTCTACATTCCTCCCTCACTAATACTATTCCCGCTATCCTCTTCCCTCACTCACTTATTCCCTCTCTTGCTACCTCTTGTTGCATTCCGATCGCACTAACACTACTCCCTCTCATCTCCCCACATCTCTAATTACATGCATTGCCCAAACAAAGCCTTATACATTACTCCCTCTTTAGTACTGTTTACTGTCCCTCTCTCTTTCATCCTCCAATCTCTTATTAAGCTCAAGTTCTGCTCCTCCTCCACACATTCTTCCTTAAGATCTACAAATTCATCATCCCCTCACTCATCACAGACAGCATCCTGGGGAATACATCATGCACTGTAGAAAACCTCACATCCAGATCAAGGGTGGCTAATTTCTGTTATTTTTACAGAAAGAGCTCCTCAGGGAAATGGCATCCTTCACACCTGCCACCATATCTCTCTTCAGCATATCCTTTCTATTCAAACCCACAGTAAAAGTGCATCTCTTTAGTTGCGGTGTCCTTACTTAATCTGAAATCCTATGCTTAGTCTATCTCTCCTTTCTTCTTCTGTGAATGTCACATTCCCACTCCATGTCTGTCTCAGTGCACTTTCATTATCACTCCCTGTCAGTGCCGAGCAGATTCAGGTTCAAGTTCTTATCATATTCAGAGACTTTGCATGTTTTGCAGGCTAGGTGTACTTTCACACTGAACATATTCCATCTCTGGCTGGGTGACTCATTCACTGGTTACTAATTAAAAGGCAATCCCTGCTGGGAAACACAAATACAGTCATTTCTGTCCCTCCCTATACCTTTCCCCTTTACGTTAATGGATAAGAGTTAGGAGCTGAAACTGTGAGAGCAGTGAGCAACATCACTGAACAAACACACACCCTGGGATTGCCTGAAAGCTGCTACTGCTACATGGATGACGACCTGGACACTCTGAAAGTTGTGTGCATACAAGCACAAAAGGCGTTCTGGATGACTGATACAGACAAACATGTTGTCAAACTGAGGGAGAACTTCTTCTGTCAGCCATGTTTAAAGACAATTAAACACAAGGCTGAACGTGTGTCTCATTTTCCTGTTTCCCTGAAAAGAAGTATTTAATAATAATGCTAACTCAATATACACAGGCCAACAAAACCACTGAAATAGCACATCATTTTGTTGAGCAAGTTGCAACCCAACTATAAACTGGAGCAGTTCAAGACTGAAACATCCTGGGGCTTCTGAAAATGTAAAACAGAGCTACAATAATGAGGCATCCAGGCAGATGTACTGGCTAAAACGGTCTTACTGCAAATACACCTACATCAGTGCACAATTTGTTTTACTACTTTATAAGAGTGGTGGTATTAGGTTAATAATGTAGTACAGGCTAGGCTACACACTGAATTAAAACCACTAAGAGGTGATGTGAAACAGGCTGATTATCTTGTTGCTTATCTGGTTGGAGTGTAATGTTTCTGCTGGGAAATCTGGCATTCATAAAACTGTTAATTTGGCACATACAACCCATCTAATTATTGTGCATACCAGGCACACCTGTTTATGGCAGCAACACTCCTTGATGGCAGCTGTCTCCTCCAGCAGAACAGTGCACCATCCTACATGGCTGCACATGCTACAAAAAGCCTAAATGAAACCAAAAGCTGCACTTTGTCAGCAACCAAGACAGAAAGTGCTTACATGAGAACAACTAATAGCATTAATCACTAACTCACTCACTTTAACCCAACTTTACCCATTATCATTTATACATAGTCTCTGAGAGAGAGAGACACACCTCTAAGTAGTTACAACTGTATGAGATATATTAATAACAAGTGAAGTCGTCAAAAAACCTCAACAAAGACAGTCTTTGCAAATGCTAGCAATCATGCTCCCAGCATGCTTTGCAGCATTAATCCACCTATGAGCAGGCCTCTTTAGGGGTGCCATGACAACCAGTAAACAGTGGACAACTCACTGCCAGCCCAACAGTCATCAACACATTGTTCACAGATGGAGGGGTGGGGGTGGAGGGTGTCAGGGAATACCCAGTGCTGCTGGGTTGTATTTGTTATGCGTTGAAGCGATTTCAAAAATGACCAGTAGTCAAAAACAGAGGCACAAACATTTCAGCCATTTCTCAGCAGTGAACAATAAGACATTAATGGCTGAATAGCACAGAGGCAGAAAAACAACAATGTAGCCATTATTTAACAACCAGACAACAACATACAGTTGCAGCCTAGTATCCATCGAACCATCTGCACGCTGACGAGTGGATGAAACCTAAAGCGCCCAGCCTAGGGTATACACAGCCTAGATTTAGTCTCTGAGACAAATAAAATTCAGTGCCAAAAATAACCCTCATTATACGCATGAGCTCTACAGTGCACAGACTAGACACACTTTTAAAATAAACACACAAATCATCCAAATCCCTGAATGTGGAGATTGTGGGCAGTTTTTTGTTCTTTTAGCTCCAAGTTTTCTTTCCCAGTCCAAGTTCAGCAGGATTTCACTGCACTATTCCACACCAGCCTAGTTGGAACATAATTTGGCCCCCACTGCTACTTTGTCTGAAGCCTTGCTCTTATGCAATAATGACCAATCACATCACATCTGACTGAGACATTTACATAATTACTCAGTTGCAGTCTTAAAGGACACGGAAGTCTAATAGCATTCGAATTGAACTGATGACTGGACTGCTAAACTTCTGAACTGATGCAGTGAGGTACACTAAACACAAACACAACTAAACACTGTGGTAGGGATCATGACCTCATGATCCTTATGCTATTTATAACTACCTGTTCATATGAAGATTTTTCATTTGGCTGTTGGGTCACATGCAGATATGGTAACAAGATCATTAAGTTCAGTAATACTATTTATCCAAAATGGAACACAAGACATCTCATTTCAAAAAGATCGGGGTTCTAAAAGATGTAAGAAGCTTTCCAGGTAAACAAGCACTGAGTGTTAAAAAGCTTCCGCATTGGCCCCAACATGGACAAGCCATTAACCTGTTATAGAGCCATCATCAGAGATGAGATCCAGTGCCTGCAGATATATGATTTAATAAATTATCTATAAGCTGCGAATTTGCTGCTTCCACACAATGCACGGCTTTATATGTTCAGACCAACTGGTGCTTAACGGTAAAGTAAGGGGGTTTCCCTGCTGACAAATCAGGAGGGAAACCAGGGTTTCAGGTCAGGGGGTCTGCGGGGGGTTATGACTGCATTAATGCGTCTGTCTTCTGTTTTTGTTCTGGCTGGGATTCCTGCCGAGGCGGTGTTTTCATGCGTTTTTCATGTGAGCAGCAGTGAGCCCAGTGTGGGGCTAGTGTCTGGAGCATGTAATTGAAACACAGTCCCATGCAGCGATACACACTGACCCCACTAATCTTCTTCTGACAAAGTGGCTTAGCTTCTATAGGGTCATATGGCACAGGCTTAAACACAACAGGCACAGGCAGACCCTGTGGTCCTCCCCACATTCAACAGGTCACATTTAGCAACTTAGTGATTAGGAATACACTCCAAAATCAAAGGAGAGGTTAAACCTTTGTACGCATACTCTGACAGAAACATGTTTATGTAATCACTATGGATACACTGATTGTGAAATTATGGGCCAACAGCAGCATTTTGTTTTCAAATCTATTTACTTTACTTTTGCTCTTGCTTATACCTCATTTACTCCATGATAACAACAACAAAAAAAAAACCCTGACCCTTTCAGTTTTTTGTAACACAATCACTTAGCTCGTGTGAAATCTTGGAGACAGAACATATTAATGTCGACCACTGACATCAGTAAATGCCATGTTAATTGGCAATATGCCAATATCAGACACCAAGGTTGATATAGTAAGACCTGCAGTAATCATACACATGAAATAAAGGTAAGCCATACTTGAGAGCATGAATTTAGAGCAGCCACAACTTCTTCCTTTATTAGCTAAAAGATAAAAAACTTATCTACAAGGGGAACTGCAAAAGCAGAGCAATTATGGCAGAAATATTGGCAATGATTACACCAGAGCCAGCAAAGGAAGTTAGAAACTACAGCAGCAGTGTTTACAGAAACACTGCTCGAAATACTTGAAACCCGTATTTCCAAAACAGTCAGACACGTAAAAAAATAATTGCCATGCAGCTACCAAGCTGCAATACAGAACAGTCTACTGGACAAACTCAAAGTGAACTCCATTCGTCTACTCTTGTTGTTTTGCTCAGCTCCTCATTTCAAGTGCATTCTTCCTCTCAACTTTTGTTGTGATTTGGCGCTATATAAATAAAATTGAATTGAATTGAAAAGGCCCCTAACCTTAGTTAACTAGAAATCAATAAGGAAAAAAATAGAGGCCAGCGGTTTAGTAGTTTGTTTAGCTGAACATGGAAACATACAACAAGTAGCCTAAAAACTGACAATGTAAAGTGACACTTAAGTTTTTATAACTCTGTCACAGCTATAGTCAATAGCCTATCACATATTTCTAAGCTGTGCTTTTCAATGCTAATGACTGTATTTGCATTTCCAATGCAAAGCAGGTGTAACCAAGCAAACAAATGAAAACTTGGGACACTTTGTCCAAACACTTCCTCTGTGCATACCTTTCCTCTGGAGGAACAGCCTGAGTAGAGGGTTGGCTGTGGAGATGGCCTTGTGGTAATTGTCGTCATTGTTGATGGGCAGTAGGTCACCGTGCACGTCAGCGTAGCCCACCAACAGCTCCACATTGGGGATGCGATGCACGTGCTGCAGGAGACCGTAGAACTCATCGAAGCGGCCTGGCTTGGACCGTTCCAGAGAGAACCGACGAAACTCTGCACCAAACTGGGATGGGGCAGAAAGGCGTTCACATGTGATTGCAAATGAACACACAAATACACACACAGGTGTGACGTATGGCCGAAACCAGGGTATGAAACAGTGCCTGATAAGCCTACTTTGTACTGATGCGTAAGCCAAAGCACACCACGTGTGGTAAATTATTCACGTGTTTTGTGTATCTCTAGGTTTGCAGATAAAGCTTTTATCAAGCTACCTCACAGAATATTTATCCTGCAGCTATTACAAAGACAGTGTGCTTTCAGCAATCCCCACAAACATGTTGCTGGTTTACCTGTTTAAGCCTGTGGACTGACTGGATCAATGGCTCTGGACGCCTAATCTTTAGGCAGCTCTGTAGCTGAGACAGAGCACAATGCCTCATTGGTAGCGTTAGTGAGAGGTACCAGCTGTTGTGGTTACTGTTGCTCAGCGCTGACAAAAGATGATCTCCCAGCTTAATCAGTTATTTTATGCATCAGTGCAAAGCAGAGTTAATTTAATAAGTGGTTGGGGACATAAGGAAGACAATCTTAACTCAGAAGAGTCAAAAGAATTTAAATAACCCGGGATAGCTGAGTAAATAATAACAATAGTTATTGCACTACTGTAGGGAGGCAAAATTAGTGCTGTAGCTGAAAATATTTGACAGCTTGTGTCGACGCGTGCAAAAACTTCTAGAACAATATAGTCATTATTCATTACACTTATGTGTGGTCAAGCCTCAGCAGGGCGCGGATGGAGCCACGAGCCTGACGCAGGCCGTGTGACACCTGTAACCGCAGGCAAATAACGCGACAGGCAACGACTATCACCTTTAACCGAGGTAATTTGACATAAACTTTTGGTAATTTGAGTAAACTTTTCACGCAGATTTGATTAAGTTAAAGAGTTGGGTCAAACTTGAAGTCAGTACTCGGTAAACGAGCAGGAGAGTACGGCGGAGAAGGCTGTGACAGGTGACACTGGCTCACTGCGCAGTCAGCTGACAAAAACCTTCCACCTTGTCACAAACTAGCTAGCCTTTAGACGTAAAACGACCAAAAAACTACGCCACGGTTACCAATAAAGTTTTAAGAATTGTAACCAAATTCTCGGGTGGTCACAGTGGAAAAAAACCAAAACTGTTAGCTCCTCTTAAAGTTTATAAGCCTTGCTTCATAATAACCCGCTATCAAGCCTCTTTAGCAGGCTAAATTAGCAAGAGTGGATTTAATGAGGACGAAGGTTGTCTGGAGTACAAACACTGGAAGGATACCTGACAAATAAGTGTCCGTACCCACCTTGCTCTTCACCTCCACTGCATTCAGAGAACGGCTGCTCGGCACTCGGTGGTTTTTGTTCATGTTTCTCTAGCAGCGGGAACGCCGCCAAAGCACTCACACTCTCTCCCTGCTCCTGCCGCCGCCGCTGCCAACGTCTATCCACAAACCCCGTGTGTCCACCAGTTGTTTTTAAAGGTTTAGTTTAGGTTTTTTTAGTCGCACAGGCTACACCGCGTCTTCTCGACGTCCGCCGGTACAAGTGGTCCCTCCACAGAATGCGACAGAGGCTGTCAATCAGCCAGCTTCAGCTCGTAAACTTGTCTCCTCTCATACTTGCCGCTGACACCGTAGCTACAGCCCCACACCGTACCGTCTCTGGCTTACCTCTGCCTGCGACTCTCTCTCCCTGCCCGTGCCCGGAGAGCCGGAGATACGGAACTTCAAAATAAAAGGCATGGTTTCTATAATACTCTGTGGCTTCAAAATAAGAGCACCTTCCACCTCACCAGGAATAGCCCACTCTGTCCTGGCACGGTGTGCCAACCATGCTCCAAATAGCTCGAACAATAATGAACAGTAATGCCTCATTTTTTGTTTTTAATGTCATTCATAAACAAAATACCCATTTTACGTGGTTTTTTGCCATCATGTTAACTGAAGCACTGATGTTGCACTTTCTCACTCTATTAACGTAATGATGACCATATCTCTAAAAACCCTAAATTAAAATCGTGTGCATTAATCATTTAAACAGTTATACTATACTCGGTAAAAACTAATAGATAGTGTGTAACAGAGATTTTATGATAGTTGAATGAAGTGTTACCTGCGTATGTAAAATTAGTATGGGTACAAAAAATAAACTGTAGTTCCTGCCACTGGCTTGTGATTGTTTTAATTTTATAGTGACATCTTATGGCCAAAAGCAATATGTACCTGCTGCAGCTGCTGGCTACCTGCCCGGTAAATGCAAATACATGCCTGGTATGTTTCGGGTCCGTTTTGACCCAGACCAAGAATTCCATCATAATAAATGTCTACAAGGTTTTGTTGTTGTAGACATATTAATTTACAATGTATAAACAGCCCATCTGACGTTATTACATGGCTTAGTGATGCTTAATTATTGTTTCCGAGACAAAGCATAGCTTTTACATTATACAACATTCATCTTTGGAGAAGGACATCTATTATCACGCAATGCCATCACCCTTTTTTTTTTTTTTTTACATAAGACATAAAAACGTATTAGAAATAAATATTTAATTGAAAGTGAAACTGGCATTCTGGAACTTTTGGAATTTATTGTATAAACAGTTAAAGAACTATTTTAGCTGAATACAGCAAAATGATTCTTAGCAGGATTATTATCAGTGAGTGAAAACGACTAAAGTATTCCTTTAAAGTTACTTTACAGAGTAACATTTTGACTATGAATAAAATCCTAAAATCCATCTCTATTTCAAAACAAACAAACAAACAAACAAACAAACAAAAAAGCAACAACAACTTTAGAAGTCACATGTACTTGATCAAATAACAAGAAAAAATGCCTCCCTCTGCTATTCTGCTTTCAGCTAAAAGCACTCACTTTAGTTCAGAAAATTAAAAAAATGATAACTTGCACAGTTGTACTAAGCATATAACAAACTTGCATCTCGACGTTTGCTCCTATATTACATGTAGACACTAGAGGGAGACAGAGACTGCGAAGGGAGATGCATGTCCTTGTTTTTAAAACTACAAATGTCTCGATTTGAAGCTGAAATATACACATATTTGACTAAGTGGAAAAAGCAGCAATGATTTATCGTCCTCCGAAAGACACAAAACACAACTTTTTTTTTCAAGGCTTATATGTGTGTAAGAAATAGTTGGAGTTCCTCCTTCTGTATAATACCTGCTTCATGTAGGTAAAGGATTCTTCACATGACTGGAAAACAGAAGGCAAATACAGGGTAGCTTGTGATGATACAGTCATGTGCTTTTCAGTACAGATGGTGTTCCACTAAAAACAACAAAAAATTGTAAATCAAAATTATTGAAACATGGGTTTTCTTCTTTTACACACTTGTAACCTCATTGGACCCATCATAGGTTTAACCATATACATATTCCCACACAACAGAGAGCAGCTACCTAAGTTTTACTCCCACATTGTCTGTATATCTTGTTAGTAGTGCTGCAGCCTCATTTTGCCTTAATTCTTTGTGTCTTTGGTTCAAAAAGGTCCAGAAAAATTCCTCAGAGATATTGGTCCACATTAAACTCAGCACATCCCAGTTTAATGTGGTCTATTGGACTGGGAACTGGTGACTGCCGAGGCCATTTGAGTACAGTGAACTCACTGCCAGGTTCAACAAGCCAGTTTGATATGACTTAAACTTTGTGATGTGGACCACTATCCTTCTGGAACCAGTCACCAGAAGATGGGTACACTGTGGTCGTGAAGGGATGGTCATCAACAACCCTCAGTGAGGCTGTGGTATTTAAACAATGCTCAGTTAGCAGACTGACTGATCCACATCACGATGGATCCATGCTTTCGTGTCATTTACACCACATTTGTGATCCTATCATCTGAACCTTTCACCAGAAATCATGGTTCATTAGACCAGATAATGTTTGTTTTTTAACAATGAAAACATGCAAACTGTAGCCTCCATTACCTGTTCTTAGCTTACATGAGTTTGTGGTCTTTTGCTGCAATAGTCCAGAAAGGTCCAATGTGTTGTGCATTCATAGATGCTCTTCTGCAAACTTTGGTTGTAACAAGTGGTTATATTTAAGTTCCTATCTCCTTCCTACCACCTTGAAATAGTGCTGTGCTGTGTCTTGGGTCTCAAAGAGACCATTTAGGTTATTTAAATGTATTCCTAGCCACTGAGTCACACTGTATTACTGAAATACTGTGTGGCTACATGTGTTCTGATGACCTGGTTTGACCTCTGATGTTTTAGCACCAAAAAGATTGAAAACGGGATGAAGCCATGAGCAGGTTACAAGACTAATAACAGTCCTTTGTGCTTCCTTCTTGTAGAGGGTCTGTCTGTGTAACAAGAAGATGTGATAGAGGATGATGGAAGTGAAAAGAGAGAGAGAACATAATGGAGGTTACCCTGAGGGTGATGAGGAGAATGAGGAGAGTAAAGTAATTGTAGGCTTCAATCTGATGACAAATGTGGAGAGAAGTCTTCTCACTTCTGAGCATATTGTAGATGTCACGGTCCCTGATTTTCTTGGACTTTGAGAATCAAAGAATGAACATCTAAAAATAACTGATTCATTTTTTAAAAAAAAGGTTATTCCTTGATTTTTATTTATGCAGAGCTTTTAAGTGTTAGTTCCAGTTTGCATTTTCCCCTCATTGTTCCCTCTCACCCTCCTGTCAGTTCCCTCTAAGTTTTGTCATGTATCTGTATAACCCTGTTTTGGTTTGTTTTTTTTAATAGTTGCTTAACTTTAGTGTTTTGTGTTTAATTTGACTTCCTGCCCCCTATCTTATTGTCTATGATTATTTTCACCTGTGTCCTGCTACCCTCCAGCTCCAATTCCCTGATTATCTTTTCATAAGTTTCGCACATAAACACCGCTGTCTTCTCCTCAGCCCTTGTGTGTCTGTTCACCTCCCATCTGTGTTTTGTGTTAGTTTATTTTCCCGGTGGAATTTTACCAGCCATAACAAAGGCTTATTTTAATTATTACATTCTGCCTCTAAATGTCTGTATGTGGGTTGTCAGTCCTGCAGTTCATGACAGTAAAAAGTTCACTTCTGGCTACGTTAAGGACCATTACAGATTGTTGTACATGCTCAATTATTTGTTTGAGAGAGATGCATGGCTGAATATGAATAAAAATAGAGAGCATATGAAGACCAGAGCCCAGGGTTGTGCTACACTCCTGATTATCATGACTGTTTTGCAAGTCACACAAAACATTTTCTCTTATAGGTGAAAATATATTTTTAAAGACAATCAAGATCCTGCATAAATACAACTACTACAGACAAATATGATGTCAGGTACTTTTTTTTTTCCTTCTTTTTTTGTTGCTGTTGCTATTGGTAAGAACAAGATTACTGACAAGAAGTAGAAAGCATTCTTACCTGTTATATTGTCATATCATATTAGCTGATATTAGCATAGCTATTAGGTCAAAATATCTCGTTTTTAGCCAATAAACAGTAAATGATGTAACACTTTGATGGGTCCAACAAGGTGCAGGAAGTTACTATTCTGCTATCTTTGAAGAGACAAGAGGAATACTAAATATTTAATTTATTAAATAATATTTCTCTGTTTTTTGGAAAGTAGTCTCAACAGCGACATCTGCAGGCTATGAGGGGACAGGTCAACCCGTGTGCGTGTTGGGACAGAGAGGAGGACAGCAGGAGTTTCACTGCCTGACCCATCGTACACCTGCTGATACCAGTTCAACATTGACTTTATTGTTGGAGATCAGGAGGAATGAGCAACCAGGGAATCACTCCCTGTTAGGGTTTTAGCTCTGACCTGCTAAAAAGGTCAAACCAAGAAGAGATCAGTTAAATTACTGTTAAACAAAGAGAAAAGCAATTCAGAATTTACTGTTAACTGTAAAGAATTTAAAAAAAAATCAACGTGTATTTCAGCCACTGTTTATTTCTGCAAACTGGACAGGTATGGTGCAGAGGCAGTCAGCAAACAAACTGTCCATAATGGACAATCCTGGCCACCCTCTGCACCTATACTGGACAGTTAGTGCTGCACTTTCTCTAACTGACTGACTGCAACAAGGACAGATACAGGAAAATTTCTATACCTTGTGCAATAACTCTCTACATTGCAACCCATAACATAGAATCTGTTATTTCATCTCGTAATGCCTTTGACGCCTACAGTATCATATTTGACACATACAGTTGTTTGTGAGGTTTTGACGCTTCAGTAGAGTCAATACTGATATTTCTGGCTTTCCAAACAAGTGGGGAAATGAGGGGTGGCTCAGATCTTTTGCACAGTACTGGGCTTATTGTATTTTACTGTATTTGTTTTGGTTTGGATTAGTTTTACCTTATTGAGTTATTTATTTGGTTAACGTTTAGTTAAAATTAATAGTTAAAAATGTAAATAAAACAGAACACACTGATTTACAGTAATAATTTCCGATTTAATTCATAATAGAACAGAAAACATATCATCTTGAGCTAACAAGATGTGCCATTATTAGCTTATCGTTAATATCAATGAAAAAACAACTCAAATTGAAGCTGGGCACAGGTTCATCAAACAAACAAACAAAAATTGTACAAACTGTGAAACAGTTTCAGAATAATGCTCCTCAATGTAAAATTGTGAAGACTTTTAATATGTTATCATCTACAGCACATAATGCCATCAACAAAAAAGATCTGACTCTTCAAAGGCACCACAGGATCGCTCTTAAGGATGCAAACAACGGATTACAGCCTGCTGCTAGGAACAAGGTCTTCGCCTGCTGTGGCAGTATGTTAACTGTGGTATATCTCTGCGGTCTAGCCCAAACTCTTGACAAACTTTTCCATTTAATTTAATTTTCATTTAAACCTCATTTTTAAATGGCCTTTCTTAATGTAATTTAATGATTAATCTTTTCATAAATACAAAGGTTCATAAATACAAAGGCAAATTACCAAGCGATTGGCCTACTACTGAGTAGTAGAAAAAAGATGTTAAAAAATATTCATACAGCTGATAGTAACGTTGACAGGCTTCTTCTTTTTCTTCTTCGATCAGACGATCCCTTTAGGGTTTGCCACAGCAGATTATTTGTCTCCATCTCACCCTGACCCCTAACGTCATCCTCTGTCACACCAACTCTCTCCATATCCTCTTTTACTCTGAGCTCTTCCTCTTCTCCTCATGCCTGGCAGCTCCATGTTCAGCTTTTATTGTTTCATATAACCACTTTCTATCCTCTGCTCACGTTCCTATCTTAATTTTTTCTCCAAACCTGAGCTGACCTACAGATTTCTAACCCTGTCCCTTTTTTGTACTCTGCTGCTGCTTGCTATAAGGACCGGAAGCTGTGACCTCTGACCTTTTTACTGTTGGTTACCAAACAAAGAAATCAATGTCATCTTTACAATTAAAAAAAGGAGGCATTTTCTTGCCCATTTGCTAAGAAAATTCAATCCCTAGACACTCAGCAGTAGACTGTTGCCCTATTTATCACCCCTCTCCTTTTGGACCTCCCTCTCCCCTGCCAGCTGTGTACAGATCTTTGTGTCAGACCTCCCAAAAGACCATCTCCCTCCCGTGCACCTACATGTGCCATGCGATGCAGCCGACATCCTTTTTACACCACCGAGCAGCGCCAGCAGCTGCCTCATTGTCGCTGAGCAGAAAAGCTCCTCACCGCTCCTCCACTTAAGTCTTACTGTGCAGGAGGCCCACAGACGAGCAAGGGCATTCTCAGTCTCTTCAGTGCACACGCCACCGCAGAGCAGTAGACCCTCAGCCTGCTGGGTTTCTCTGATTCTCTCTCCCTCTCTCAGGGGAGATGATGATGTCATCCGCTGAGTTTCTGCAGCCGCATTCATGCAACATCCTGCAAAGTTTCATTCATGTTTTGACAGGCAAATTGGAGGCTGTTTGCAATATACTGCAATAATCTGCCCAACACTCCAGGAACATTCCTTCTTCCTTAATATAGGAACAGTTTGGATTCATTTACTCTGAGTGGGAATGGAATTTATGATTGCTTTGTGTCTACGAGTCATGTAAACATGTAAAATCCTGATATGCCCACTGTGGACTGTTGATAACCATTATTATTGGGCAGAGGTGAAATTATGAAGAAAAAAACAATCACTGTTTTGCACATTTTTCTTCACTCTCTTCATACAAACAACTGTGATGTCATAGAGCATCAACTTCAGTTTGTTACAGGTGATTAAAGGTATGAGGAAAAAAAGATTTCTGTTTTCTCATTTTTATGTGATATAGATTTTTCACCTCTTCAGCCTTCTATAAATCCTTAAAGTTATACATAACTAATGATTAAATATCCTTGGGCCTTCGGTGGTGCAGGCTTTGTAAAGTACTATTCATAAGGTTAAAAGAGAAGCCAAAAGGAGACAAGAGTAACTCCATGGGGGAAAAAACGATGGTGAACTTTTATTATCAAAAGGTTCATTTGAAGCAGGGGTGTCAAACATGAGGCCCATGGGCCAGAATTGGCCTGGGAAGGACACCATTATGTCCCACTTGATGGATTTGGAATATGTGAAAGACTGCATAGATTTCAGTAAGAACCTCCCCACAGCCATTCATACGACACCGTGATGGACTATATAAATTTCAGTTTTTTACAATGTGTCCACAGTAGAAAAACAAAGAGACTGTGAACTAACAAAAATGTTCTCTTTTGATATTCCAGGAGTTTGAGCAATGAGAAACGTAATTCTAAACCTTTATTTTTGCTAAAATATTTCTTTCATTTACTACAGCAACATTTCTTTATTGTGTAGAAAAAACTGAGAAGTACTGTTGGATTTTTACTTTATTAATTGGTGTTAAATGCGTAGTTAAAAGCATTTCCACTAACAGAAAGGGAAGTGTCTCTGGTTCAGTCCATTTAAGATCAAAGTGTGTGAAGTGCTTTTGACATATCTGATTTAAAGGGACAAGACACAAGGGGACACAACAGGGGAAAGTACTGTAGCTGTGACAGGGATGAAACACTGGCAAACAGAAAAACACCACAAAAGCATGCAAAACACAATGGAAGTGATTTTAACATGATGGAAAAGCTATGGAGGTGAAACACATGAAGGATTACAGAAGAAGAAGTGTTGGGAGGGAGAAGACGACGCAAAATAATCTGTTTTAATTGCACCATTGATATTTTACTGTAGATGCACGCTATTAGCTGTTTACCACAGCTGTCTCCCCAAATTCACTTCCACTGTGTTTTGTGTCCCTTTTTTCAATGTTTTTCTGTTTGCTGGGTGTTTTTTTAAGTTAGAGTACCTTTGACCTTTCAGGGCCACCGTAGAAGAGAGAAAATCCAACAGAGAGAGTGGAAAACAAGATGAGATATAAGCTGACTCGCTGTTCTTTTGCCACCTGTATCCGTGTCACTCCAGATCTCAGCCTCAGCGTAGATGACCTCTCTCCCTCATTAACAGGGAGCTTTCGTCTGATTTTTTTTCTCATTGCTTACTCAATAACTTCACTGTATTCTTTCCCTGAATCTCTTACAGTACACGTGTGTGTGTGTGTGTGTGTGTGTGTGTGTGTGTGTGTGTGTGTGTGTGTGTGTGTGTGTGTGTAGCACAACTGTTCTGACTGCAGAAGGCGCTAGTCGTGGGCCAAGTCTGCAAGCATCTCTCTGTGTCTCTCACACCCCACAGTCCTCCCCCCAGCCCCCACCCGCATCCCTGCCTCCATCACCCAGCACTGCAGAAGAGGCCTCTTGTCTCCCCCGCAGTCTGCAAGGCCTTTCTTGAGCCTGCCCCCCCTCCCATCTACACAACTCCACCGCCTCCTCTCTCTCTTTCTCTTTCTGTATCTGCTGGTGTTATTGTCCCAGTTTGTGTGGCACCTTGCTCCAGATGACCTCTAGCGACATGCAATATTCAGAGGATGAACGAGATGAAACCTTGCACCCACGACATCAAGAGCATCACTTCCACTGGCATATTCACATATTTTGCTCTTATTTAGCAGCCCACCTCTTTTTCTTTTTCTATGTTGTTTTCATTGTCGGGAAACTCATACTGGCTCCTGCAGGTTTCCCACAGGGTGCGCCATTAACAACTTCATTGCAGTTATTGTTATAGTCCAACCTGCCCACGTGTTCCTTCTCCTCTGCTCCTCACCTCACCACCTCTAACCTGTCCCACCTTTCCCTCCTTCTCTCTCCTGTCTCTCATGCTCTCACCGCTCAGGTGGATATGGGCAGCAGGTCAGGTAGGAGAAAATGTTCCACTGACCTGTGGCCAGTTCAGCCAATTCGCCTCCCTCCTGTTAAGTAGATGGGCTCTTTTTGTCTCAGAAGCCAGTACCTCTTTGTGTCTGACAGCTGGAGAAGAGAGACAGGGTCTCCCTCTCTTTCTCTTCCAGCTGTAGGGGGCGCCAGTCACTACACCGCCACCACCACCAGCATAACCTTGCCTTGCTACCCCCCCGTCCCCCGTAGTACTTCCTACCCTGTTTCTACTTCCCACTTCTCCATCACCCTCGCCCTTCCTCTCCTCCCTCTGTGACTCTCTTTTTCTTCTTCACATCCCCTCCCCCCAGCTCCTTCACCCACCCCTTCCATTCCCTTCTTCTCCCTCTCGCCTCCCTTCCCCTCCCCTTCCCCCCTCTGAAAGGCTGTTAAACGCTCCTTCTGCACACAGCACTGCAGATGAGGCCTCCGCCTCCCCCACAGTCTGCTAGGCCTCTCTCTCTACTCTCTCCTTCAGACCCCCCCCAACCCACCACCACCTCTCCTTCCCTCCCTCTCCCTCACTCCTTACAACAGCATAGCAACACTGACTAGCCAGCCAAGGAGAGTCTTGTCTCTCTCTCCCTCTTGCACTGGGGTAATTTCCCTCCATTTTAGATTCCTCATCCCAGGGCATCAAGGATAGGATTTTAATGAAATACTTGGGAGGGGGAATATATGTATCTGATCTCCCTCAGTTTGCCTGCACTGGTAGAGCACTGTGACCCACTACATTTAAATAAGTCCCATCTGATTGATCCCTGCTTTGGCAGAACTCTCATCCAATGTGCAGAGGGTTAATAATGCAATGCTCCCAGTGCTTTTCCACAACAAGTTAATGGTAACATGCAGACTGGATCTACTTGGTACAGCCTGAGCACACAGGTATATTGTAGCTGTCAAACACCTCACATGGAGAACTGTGTTTCATCTTTTTCTTCCAGTGGTGAACATTCAATACCCTTAAGTTGTGTGACGAGGCATCACCCCGGGTCACCCTACCATCAAAACACAGTTAAATCCTTTGATATGACACCACTAACTGCCCCAGTTTTGTTTTTATAATCAACAACATACTGATGACATCATTGTTTGACTGCACCTATGACACCAGAGAAAAAGCTCTGGTTCTGTTGGTGATTTTATTTTTTTGTATTATTATTTTATGGTTACCAAGCAATGCTGGATATTCCTGGAACTATTTCTGGCAACACACCAGAAAAAAAGCCTGTCTTAACTTCAAGGTGCTCACCCTTTATGCTATGCAGAGGATAAATCTGTTTCTTCCACAAGATTTTATTTTAGGATGACATTACCCCCACTGTTTTCTCAAATTACAGCAGAATTCAAACCTCATTAAGATAATGGATATACTAAGATATTTAAGATCTGACTAAAGAAATATTTACTGGATAAATGTTTTGAAATAAGATCCAGTTTATGTGGACAGATGTCTCACTGTTATCACTGGAGCTTGCACACTTTATTTATTTTTTAGATAACTTAATGTAGAGGATGTCAGCACATGACAGTAACCCACAAATTTAGAAATGGATAAAAACATGGCAGTCATATTTTGTGCTAGTGTAATAAGGATTTTTTTTCTTTAGCTGCTAGCCTGAATATATTGTCTGCTGTTACCTTACTTTATCAGGAAACTCACAACCATAGGTGATATGTACGTGTGCTTCATATCCAAAATCATCCGGAAACTGGTATATTTATTGAGCATGTTCACACCAAAGCTGCTCTGGCCCACTGAGGCATAGACACAGAGCCGCTGGCTCCGAACCATTTTGGGGCACAGTGCCCTGCTGAGTAGGTATGCTTTGTCTGCAACCATGTTTAAGTAGGTGGTCATGACCCGGAGTTTCCTTGAAGAACACTGAATTATAACAACATAATCAAATCAATTGAAAATCTGATTAAGTTACAGCGACCCAAAGAGCAATAGAGCAATGTACATAAATGTTGGTGCGTTATAAATGTACCACAAGTTCACATTTCTTATTGAGACCTAAATCCTGGTCCAGTGTGGTCAATATATTTCAGTAGTGGGTAATATGTGGCTTGTGGCCTGTACAAGTGAACAGAGTGATACTTATGCCAGCTTACAGTTTTACTGTGGGAACTGGCAGCGATTTTCTTTCCAGACTGCATTTATGGACAGGCTGAAGTGGTAAAAGAAAACAAAATGAACAATTTTCTCTATCTCTAATAATCCAGTGGCCATTCAGATTGATGTCAGCTGAACCTGCTGGGTTCCATACCCATAACAGCTTTTCTAAACAGCCATCAATGCACCATTAACAGTATTTTATCCATCATTAACCATCAGACCTTTAGCTAGTATTGATAATGGTCCATCTACAGCACCTTTTTAAATCAAAGATTTGACCGCTACATGAGTTAAATACCAACTATTTGTCAAAGGAAGTTCAGAAACTTGAGTAAAATAAGATGTGTCTCCAGTTCTTCCCCCTAACTCACCAAACATTGCAGAGTACAGCACACGGGAAGAAGCACCTGTGTCAGTTTTAAGAAATCAGACAGGAAGTGAAGCGTCATACTTTCATTCATGGAGTAGTTTCCGTTTCAAACAAGCCTTACTTATGTTATAGCAGGCCCTGATGCAAGCTCTTAGGATCTCCTCCCTTTAAGCCCCCTGTAAAACAAAAGCTTTGAACAGCAGGTAGATCCCCTCTGACATACTAAGCCAACAGCAGAAAAAAATACTGAAACACAGGGATCACTTGTGCCTCACTGACTCCATTATTTCAAAATTTAACAATGTTAAATATGAGGCTCCACCACTGTAACAGTATATTTTAGAGCCTGACTGATACATCAGCCGTGCTGATATTAGCCATGTGCCAGTGTGTCATTATTGGAAATTTTAAATTGACCAATAAATAAGAATTAAAAAATTAAAAAATAAAGATGGGAGAAACACCCTTCACCCATGTTATTAGTGACTGCATAATTTGTCCAGCAGAGGGCATTCAGCAAATTCTCCATTGGTAACACATATTTGGAACACAACAATCAATCCTTCTTGCCACAAGTCCTTGGTAAGGACTCCTAAATAACACAAATGCAATGCAGTAAGACTTGATACATTATTTGTCTTAAAGAAAAATCATATATCCACTGGTAACAAATACTGGTATCGGTCTTAAAAATTCTACATCAGTCAGATTATATGGCAGAAAATAAAGCTTAATAAATCCCTTTTAAGAAGAAATGCATTCAAAGCTTCAAAGTCTCGAGTATGTGAAAAAAGAAACCAGTGTCGCTTTGACTGTCTGAGAAGCACAATTACAGCACTTTATTGTTCATAAATGCTAAAGTGGAAAATGAAAACAAATACACACAATTCAAAGAACACATATAAAACACAATATCTTTTTTGGAAAAAAAATGCTTTCACTATTGTGGATGTCAATTTGCTGATTACTGTCCAGTCTTGAAGGGGGAGCAAAACATCGAGTGAAAATTGTGAAAATAGAAGGCAAGTACAGTACAGTCAGGGATAAGGAGCAAGAGGCTGCAAAAAGTGGCTGAAATGCTGCTTTCCACTATCATTCCACAAAAGAATTCATTAAAAATTAAAATAATATCTAAAATCCAAACAAAAAAACTGTTCGTTTATTTATAGATATATTATTTTGCAAAGAAACTAGTTTTGGTTAAAAAATAAACATACCAGAAAATACCAGCCACCAAAGCAACACCTATTGTATGTTAAGCATACCAATGTAGAACATATGAGGCTACCTTACACACAGGTAATAGCAAATATTTAAGAGTACATGTACAGCATCATGTGTCCAAACATGTCTAAAAGACTGTACAAATTTACACTACCTATGTGAGGAGAACTACATGAAAAATGATGGATTAGTTGGTCAGCTTCAAAGCCTGACCTCAAAACATCTCAGTATTTTAAGCCAAGCTCAATGGCTACATCACCGTTAGGACTCCACCCCAAAGTACTAAAGTATATAGAAGGCAAAAAACTTTGTTTGGTGTAACGTCAGTATCTTTACACCTTCCCTCCCCTGCTCTGGGGGGAAAACAAAACAAACAAAAAAAAAAAAACAACATTTAAACTTTGTTCACAAATCTTTACATGAGTCCTAGCTGCTGCCCTTAGAAGTCATTGGATGGCTTGTGTTTGAGTTTCCTTGTCGCTCCCTCCTTCACAGATGCCTAGTGTTGCTGTGCAGTGTCCTTCAGTTCAGGCGAGGCGATCAAATCTTAAGTGCCTCTCTTGAGTGTGCGAGTCTTTTGATTTTTTATCAGTCACACCTGCTGCTTGCCCAGCTGGGCTGCGTCTCTCCTGCTTCTTGCTGATGATGGGACAAACTTGGGAATGATGATGGGTAGAGTGTCTCTTGCTTTAGCACTCTGTCTTCCTGAGCCCTCTGTGGGTCCAAAACCATTCTCGACGTGCGCCCCTTCGTCTTCATCGTCGTCATCCTCATCGTCATCATCATCGTCGTCGTCGTCTGAGAGATCATCTAGATCTGAAACAATCTTGGCCCTTGTCCTTGGCTCCATTCTTTCCTTAGCTCCAGTAAGCTGCTGGTTACCATGGAGATGTACCTCTCCCTCTGCTTCCTTGTTATCCTCCTGCTGCTCTTCCTCCTCACTGTCAGAGTCGATAGCTATAGGTTCGGAGAGGTCTAGAGGCATTTTCTGTGGTAAGGTGCTGTTGATTGTCTTGGGTTGGTCTTTGCTGGCACTGTTGGGATTTGGGGCAGATGGCTTTGCTTTAGTATCTTCCACATTCGCAGCTGGCTTTCTTTTTGGTAGTGGAGTTATGCCACCATTAGCAGCTATAAGCTCCCTGTGTCTCTGCAGAGCCTGCTCCGATAGTCCCATATGCATCCTAGATGTCCGCCGTTTGCCACGTCTGCCCTCGCACACGCCATCCTGACCGAATGCCAGCTCGTGGCTAACTTTGCTGAGCTCATGCATACTGAACCCAAGCAACACGCTGGCGCCCTGGGTTTCACATTCCTGTACGCACTTCCTCCTTGTGTTGACAAAGTGGCTGGCAATGTCAGACTTCCACAGCCACAGGCTGGCTGCCAGCTTCTCCACCTCCCTTTGTGTAGGATATGGTGCTCGACTGAAATACTGCGTTAGAAATGCCTTCTTGGATTCGTATGACAGGTTTTCGTGTCCTTTGGGGTCAAGTGCCAGGACTACAGGTTCATCCGGGTTTTCTACAAATCCAGACGGACCATTGATATCCCTGGGGTGGGCCCTTTCCCCAGGCGGTCCTGGCCTCCTTCGTTTTGGTGCACTAGCCTCAGAGCTATCAAAGCTGGCCCGTTTGAGGGCACTGCTCTGAGCCGGACTGACCCGAGAAGAATGGGCTGCCCGGCTATCTTGCCCATTCTGGGACTTCCCTACACCTCGACAGTGCACCAAATGTAGTGTGATGGTGGAGGCAGTCATGTTACTTGTATAAACTCCCAAGCAGTGAATACACTTGTAAGTCAGTTTCTTTTCTACTGGGTGAACTGTTTGTATGACCTGATGCCTCTCTCTCAGATGGTGGGCCAGTGAGTCTGAGATTGGGCCCTTAAGGATAGAGAAGCAAAGAGGACATAAAGTCTTGCCCACATCCCTCTTGTATGGTACAGATGCCTGTGGGGCAATCTTTGCTGGTACACTGTCAGCAGCCCCTGAAGGTGTTTTGGGTGGGTGCTGAGGCATTAACCTCTTACCTGATATTAGCGAGGCAGACAAGGCTGATGATACAGAGGAGCTATTTTGAGCATGAAATGCCACTGACTCCTCAGGGGCATCTCTCATGTTGTATGTAGTAACAATCAACTGAACGTTTTTGGGATTACCCTGCTGCAAAGTGAGGTCAAAAGTCAGAGGAGAATCTGTGCGTGGGCCAACTCTCTCATCTGGGTGCGACAGCCGCATGTGGGCCACCATCTTCTCAACGTCATTGAAGGTTGCACGGCAATGTGGACAAGACAGACCGTGGATCAACATGTGGTTTAACAATGTGTCACTGGGGAGATAGCGGTTACAGTACAGACACTTGCTGGTGAAATTGTGAATTTTCATGATGTAGTTGGCCACAGCAGGCACCTTCTCTGCTTTGTGCTCCTTCTCAAAATGAGAACTGTATACATTCTCCGGGAAGAGCTCATTGCAGATGGTGCAGATTTTCCACTTCTGGGTATAGGATGTGCCAAGGACAGATGAGCCACCTTTCTTAGCCGTAACAGAGGCTACAGTAGTAGCTGCTGCTTGAACACGTGAACCAAGAGGGTTTGATTTGAGTGAGGAAGAAGCACCGAGCATAACTGGGCTCCGTAGGCTGCCACCAGAAATAAGCTGCTTTGCTGCGTGTGACTGCTGTGGCACAGAAACCTGGGCGTTACCAGGCAAAGTAACTCGAACTTGCTGGCTGCCAATAGAGAACGGCTGCGTGGTACCAGCCTTTAATCCTATAGCATCGTGTTTCAATCCCGACAGAAGACTCTGAGAGTTGAAACCAGTCTTTGATGCCATGACAAGTCGACCCAGCTGCTGTGAGCTAGGAGACCTGGTAGAAGCCATTACTGCACCTTTAGGGCCCATCCCAATGATGGTTTTGTCTCCTTGGGTTTTTGGGGGCATCATGATGATGGGTTTGGGACGGGGGACGATCACGCTGGTGTGTCCAATCATTGCAGTGACCTGGTAACCAATCCTCTCGTGGTCCTCAATGACATGTTGGACTAGTGCCTCATAGGTCCGTGGAACAAACAGACACTTCTTGCAGTGAATCTGGTTGCTGCTCACGTTGTTCGTGTTAGTACCGTCTGTGCCACCGTTGTGAGCATTAGCCTTGTCTCCTGGTTTCACAATGTAGGGCTGGGCCACCTGCTGAAAGTGTTCCCGATAGATGTGCTTTCGCACTACATTGTACAAAGGGTCCCTGTAGGTGCACTTTTTGCAGTAGTACACCGCCTGTTCCACACTGTCCCCGCTTCTCTTCAGCAGCCCGTCCTTCATCATGATCCCACCAGCTCCCGCCATACCACCGGGGCCCTGCCGCACAGTGTTATTGGGCATGTGGAAAAGTTTAATGTGTGTTTCCAGAGTCTTTTTGTTGCCATTGTAAGTGCAGTAGGGGCAGTTGAGCAGAATGTTGTTTTCAAAGTCCTCGCTGTGTACATTGCGGAAATGGCTTTTGTACGCAGAGAAGTACTTGGATGAGAAGAGGCAGCCAGAACAGCAGAAAGGTTTTGAGCGGTAGTCCTGGAGAGAGAGATGGTAGGAGACAAAAAAAAAAAAAAAAAAAAGGTTGTTTTTGTGATTTAAACAAATCATTATAATTATATATTATACATGTGTTTAAAATGGAGGAAAAAAAAAAAAAATCACAGTAATATATTACAATATGTGCAAAAGAAGTTGTGATTACATGTCACACACCTGGGCTTTGGTATGCGATGGTTCCCACATACAGACATCCTCCCAGCTAGTGTGCTTTATATACACCTCAGGAGGAGTGAAGTCTTTATAGTCCTAGCAAACAAAGAATTTAACATAAATAAGTGAAAAGATTCAATCACTCAGCAGAACAATACTTGAAACTGTCACAAGACAAAGAATGAAACAGATACGTATATATGGAGAAGTTATTTTTGCCTTCTTGTATGTCAATCAGACACTAACTAGATGAAGGATTTGAGTTTTCCATTTTATTTGAAGTAACTCACACCTGTGACTGCACCCTTTTACAGTTATCTGAAAAACACTTACTTTAAGGTCTCTCATCATCATCATCATCTACCAATCAGATATTTGGACCCAATATTAGTCCAGTACAGACTGAAAAAAGCTTGCTCAGTATTGCATCAGTAGCTAGAGGGGGAACTAACAAACAAAGTAAACAAAAAATCAAGGGTCAACAGTTTGCAGGTTTTTTTATGCTTCCTACACCTAAACTTACAAGCTGCATGCAGCAGTTAGTGACGTAACTGCAAACTGTGTCTAAAGAACTCAGTTGGTGATGCTTTTGATATCGTTTGCACACACTTTTATTTATTGTTTTCATTGTGACTTTTTCATTCTTTTACATATTTGTAGAAGAATTTCGCCCACCCTTCTTTACACTGTTGCTTCAATTCACTGAAGTTAGTGGGTATTCATTTATGCACAGCTCTCTTAAAAGTCACACTGCTGCATTTCAAACTGGGTTAAGCTCGAGACTTTGAGTGGGCCATTGCAGAACCTTGATTCTATTATTTTTAAGTCATTCTGCTGTAGATTTCCTGATCTGCTAGGAATCAAGACACAGTTTTTGCCTAGCTTTAACAGTTGGACAGAAGGCCTCAGATTTGACTCTAGAATAGGTTGGTATATATTGAGGAGTTGAAGGCTGACTAAGGGACTTAAAGATGCCCACGTCCTATTGTTGCAAAAAAGCCAAAATCATCAACCCTCCACCACCGTGCTAGACAGCTGTTGTGAGGCATTTGCTTTAGAGAGAAGAGACTTTCTCATAGCTTTCTCAATCGTTTCCTAGTTGTAGTGTTATGAACTTTAACATACTGACTGAGGCATGTGGAGTTTGAGATGTTTTTCTGACCACTGCACTGTTTTTTTAATGACGAGGATCATCTTTCTCCTGAATGAAATGACATGTCAAAAAAAATGAGTAAACTAATCTTACCATCATATTATTTCAAATACTATTTTAAGAATCCAGTTAATACTTCAAGAAATTATCTACATAGATGCTGCATGCGTAACTGTAAAAAACACCAAAGCCTGCACACTCACCTCTAGGTGATCTCTACAGAACTCCAGGCCAATGTCTCCGAGGACCTTTTTGACATTTTTCCTTGCTTTCCGCAGACTGCCCAGGTTATTGACGGGGAGCTGGAACATTCTGCCTGCCTGAACAGAAAACACAAACACATCCATGCTATCAACAGGTGCAGGGCAGATTTTGGACAGGTGTCTGGTAACTGAAGCCAAAGGTCAGGGAATAAACAGTTAGCTGAAATGCACAGTTTACGTGATGTAACCTGCCTTTCATAAATCCTAAAAAAAGATTGTGGGTTCAAAACTTCTTTTCAGACACGAAGAACACAGCTTTCAACTGTTAAAGTAATGTCTTTTTTTGTATTTTGACTTTATTATCACTTTACTGAGACATGGTAACGAGTTGTGACTGCAAAGTTTTGTGCAGATGTTCATATGATTTATTGTGACTATATGGACTCATCTGCAAGACACTACAATTCAATGACCCAACTAAACCTGTGTCCTTAAAAAGATTCACTTTTCCTGTGGAATTTCTGCATGTTCGTCACTCAGTTAAGACTAACCCCTGTCTTAATTACAAAGGCAGTTTCCACAGAGGACACTCATCTTGACAGGGCAGAAAACACATGAGGTGTTAGCAATACTCTGAGCAATAGCTCTGCTTTATTAAAATACCCCAGTAGGCCAGGGCAAACAATACAAGAACCACACAACTGGAGCAGGTAAATGGAATTCGGCTGTAATGATTTTTTTTTTTTTTTCATAACTCACACTTGGGCTTTCTCTACGTTGACACATGCCACCAAGTTCTGTCAGAAATAGCTAGCAGCAAAGCTTTTATTCTCTCACAGAGGTTAATAGGGTGATGCAAACATGTTTCCAGAAAACCTTTTCAGACCCCAGAATAACAAAATGTAAATGTTACCTTGCAGAGCTAATGACATCGAGTTGTGGGATTTTTCATAACAGGGTTCCTGCTTTATCTCATTCATTTGCACAAGAATGCACATGGATGCCAGGATACAACTTACACAAGGCGAGCCAGAGCTCAACGAGTTAGAAGTGTCATTGCTAATGCAAAGACAGAAGCACACAGATCCTCCCAGCTGTTATTATCAATATCACTTATCAATAAAGTGAGGCAGCCAAAGGACACAAGTGTTGTTAATGTATTTACCAAACAGTCTGATGCATCTACTCAAATCAAAGCTCCAAACTACTGAGGTCAAAGGTCACTGATGTACAACAGCATGAAGGCAGCTCAGCGACAATAAACAGTACACTCCCAAACAATTCCTGTGAACACCTCAGCTTATTTCCCCTTCTAGAAAACGCAAGTTGAGTGGGGCTGTGGATTCTACCATCTGTTGGTCCAGTGAGGAGACCTTTCTGTCAATCCGCCCAGCAGCCCCACAGTTCTACTTGCCTCACATTGGTCTTACAGTGGGAACTGAGCAAAAGGGAATGCAAACCTCACACACCCCTGCCCACTTCCCCTCTATGTGTCTCTATCCTGCTTCCGCCCATTACTTGTAGATGGCGCTAGAGAGGAATTCCATTATGTAAGCCTCCCTATATTCTGCCTGCCCCCTTTTTTCTCCTCCCTGCCTCGCAATACCATCACAGAATGGCGCCTCCTATTGAGTCAGCAGCAGCCTCTACAATATGTCTGCAGTGGGAGAAGGGGAGTGGGGGGTGGGGGTAGAAAGGGAGGAAGGGGAGGGACAGAAGGAGCGAGAGAAATCAGGGAAGGGGGAGGGCGAGTGTGAGAGGATGAGGTGGTGGTGGGTGAGGGAGCAGGGAGAAGGAGGAGGGAGAGTGAGAGGCAGGGTGGGGGAGTGAGTGAGGGTAGAAGGAGTGTGAGGAGAGAGATGATAGGAAAGCAGAGAGGACAGAGTGAGCGACGGAAGTGGAGAGGGGGAAGGGATGGGGAGGCAGGGAGGTTGGACAGACAGGCTCAGAGGGGAGGGTGAGGAAAGGCGGGGAAGAGGCTGAAAGGGGAGAGAGAAAATGGAAGAGGGTGAGAGAGTGGGCGATGGATAGAAGTGAAGGGGGTAAGAAAAGGAGCAACAAAAAAAAAAGAAAGAAACAGGAGAGGCTGAGTAGGAGGGAAGGGAGGGAGAGAAGGAAGAGGAAAGGAAGGAAAGGCAATAGGAGGCAGCTCTCTGCTTTTCTCAGATCAGGGAGAAGAAAAAGGCCCCCCTACCCAATCATGGTGGTGTAAAAAAAAAAAAAGAGAAGAAAACAGGAGGCCTTCAAGCCTTCAACCACAGAATTCCTCACTCAGTCCTTCACCAGGACACAAAAACCTGTCTCCCAACTGCTGTTTACACTTCTACATTCAATGTAGGGATGAGGGCAGAAGCTTCTGGTGACATCCATGTCCACTCTGACACCAGAAAAAGTTTGAGATGCTTTCAAGCTTTCAATGCACAGTTGTATCATTGAACTTGATGCTTGCCTGCAGCACTTGCTATTACAGATGTATATAAGGCTGATATTTCCTGATCATAACCTGACTCTTGTCCCAGTCAAGTGACAGCCATCCTCTCAGCGTTACTAGTGCATCACAACCCTCTTCTCACCTGGCTGACCTCTGATCACGCTTTAATCATCTCTGAGGCTTCAAATGCAAACCCGCATGATCTCGGGTACGGCTGTAGACAAGTAAAATGCACAGCCTATACCGGGTTGAAGACAACTCTGTGTCCAGTAATACAGCTACACTTTCGACACCAGGAGCCTTCTTCGCATCAAAGACCAGCAAGCCCGGCGTCATGAGCGACGGAGACAAATAAATCGTGCGCTGGGTCCACGCTGGTGTCAGTGATAAACATCTGGCAAAATCCAAATCGATTTGGCAGGGAGATGCTGTCACTGACAAAGAATGGGGACACACCGCGCTAAGTTAGCATGCTAGGCTAGCCAAACTCGCACTAACAACACTGGCTGAAATAATAACAATAATAATAGTTCCACCTTCTGTGCCCTTATTTAACCACAAACAACACCTATCTGCATTTAGTTTTTGTTGGCTGCTATAAACAAACCTACTGGACAAGTAATTCAACTTGAGCTTGCGCCCCTTACAGGGAGTAACAGAATATCGACAGCCAAGTTACCTTAGCTGTAGTTCATCGCCACCCACCGCATCAGCGCAGGTAGCTACGGCTAACAGCAAACTCTCACTCCCTCAGGGTAACGCCGAACACTAAGACAGACAAGTTTACCTGCGTTCACATCCAGCGCTCCCGTCTCAGTGAAATGTGTCACCTCAGGATGGCTGAGGCGATGTAGAGACACTTTCACTTGCTCGGATATCTCCGCCAATATCCTTTAAGGTGACAGCTTGCTTCGCCAGAAGAACGAGTCGACCGAACGCGAGTCTATCCTCCAAACCCGACTGTCCCTCGCCGACAAGGGCTATCCTCTTCCCTCCGGTCGGCCAACGGGAGCGAAAAGCCTTGCAGCTTCATTAGACAATTAAAAGCTCCATTCCCTGGAGTGGTGAGGGTGGGCACATGCCTTGTTTTTGAGGAACAACTACTCGTTCAAATAAATCGCATTTAACTCTACCTACGAGTGCCTGTTAGCCGATAACGCTTTGCCCATTCTCTTCTCTGACAGACAATACACATTCAGCCTAGAAACTGCCCTATCCAAAATGGCGCAAATAAAAGGGGCGGAAGTGACATCGACTTGATTAGCATAAATTGTGAGAACCTCGCGAGGCCGGCTCATTAGAAACTCTTGATTGGTCTGTCAATCAACTTAACCAATTAACCAAATGTATGTTCAAAGGAAAACCCGTGTCGTCTATCAGACCCTGCGGCAGGCATTTGGTGTTGGTGTCTGACTGTGTGGGGTAAACAACCCAACACAGTATTTGCGGGAACTCACCGATAGCGGGCGTCCTACCGGAGTAGGTTTCCACCGGAGTAGTGCGCACGCGCATTCTGGCTACATCTGGCGTCCCCCACCCCATCCCCTCCCTTGTGGAGGGACGGATGAACACAGTGCCTCAGCACTCAGCTGGAGTGCCATGAACGACTGAGGCAACGTTAGGTGGCGCTGTACTATAGCTGCCCGAGCCTACCGAAGTGGCCGGGACTACTTTCCTGTACAGTGCCAGGAGAAAGGCTGCTCCAAAGAATAGTTCTGTTATCAGCACTCGTCCAGAGTGTCACTGCGTTCACATGGATAAAGTGAGGCAAAAGTTCTCCATCAGGTCGGGTGGATTTTTGCACATCCTACCTTTTCACCCCATCATCGCTGTCACTCACACTCATGCCACTCTATTGTATTCAGGTTTGCTGTGGAGGGCAATGCAATACAGCAGCTGCTTGCCAGCCTTGCATGTGATATTTAATGTCAAGTGTTGATGTTCAGTCTCCTGACTGGCTGAGGCTGTGGAATGGGTTGTTCATTATGAGCTAGTTTTCAAGGGGCAGACGCAATAATAATAATGTGTTCTTCCAGTTAAAGCACATTTATACCATGTAGCATATCAGAGCTGTAGAGGCTTGACCATTAAAGTCTCAGGAGCAGTATGTAAAAGCGTAGTGGGGGAGAACTATGAGATATAATTGAATGCCCCAAACTCCTGTTTCAAGGCCAGCAATGAACCTTACCATATTACCTTATTACTTACCATATGTCTGGGTAAGCCTCTGGTGAGACACAACATCTGGCTTCTGTTTTCAGTTTAAATAAGTAGTTTTAGAGCTGGGGTTCAAACATCAGTGAAGTCCAGAATTACTTCTCTTTATATATCGGATTCAAAATAAAGCCACATGTGCGATCAACAGTATTGAACCACTCACAGAGCTGTGATCAGTGTACACAGTTCTTGATTTTATGCATGTGAAACCCAACTCGAGTTTTTAACTAATAAAAAAAAAGCCTACACTTTCGAAGAGACTTGGTAAAGGTTTTGGTTTTTTTTAATAGTCCCTCTTTAACAGGACCAACTGTATACGGAAATATGGATGATGAGTGTTATGTTTGTAAAACAAAGAAACCAACACAAAATAATAAAACACAAAATTATTCCTTTACTTGAAATTTAAATAACACAAGGGAAAAGGTTACTCAGTGGCCAAACACCATCACTGATCAACTCCTCATCAGCCTAACCCTCTGAAGAGAACACGGTCGGAGTTACTGTAGGGTGGTCCAAAAGTTTGGATGTAGTTACTCCACCTCCCGTTAACTCCGTTGTTCAGGAATTGGTCGCAATTCAGTGGGGGCCCTGCAGGGGGCACTGGCGACATTCTCCATAATGAAACAACTTATGTCCTTGACTTTTTCTCACACTGAAGCTCATTTTGTTCTTTAAATGGTAGCATTCTGCTAATACACGCAGACTTGTCAGTAGACTCGCGTGATAACAGTGGAATCCAAAAGGTTAATGGTGTTGTGATTAAATGCATTTACAGCAATCTGAAAACCAGTAAACAATCTACAAATGGAACTTTTTTTCCCCCTAATATGCAATGAAGAAATGGGAAGAAAAATATTTATTTGTTGAGAATGACAGAGTTAAACTTCCATAACGGCCGTATAGAGTCACTACTACAACAATTATCAGGAAAAACCCAATTTACTAAAAAATCTCGGAGGTTCTGTGTCCAAAATATTAATAAACAATCATGTTTATTTCAGGCTTTAAACTCCTTAAAGAACATCAGTAAGAGAAGCTGCCTGCATCCCAAAAGGAAAAAAAAAATCTCTCAAGGCCAGTGATAAAAAAAACAGTTTAATTCTATACAATCAAGCATAGGTGGAGCACTTCAGTGTGCACTTTAAGTCATGTGACAGCTTGTTAATGCAGAGTGATGAGACGCTTTGCCAGAAACTGATTAAAGAGGATGATGGGAATGTAAAGCACTATGTTTCTTTTGTATTCTTGAAGGTCTACTGACAGGGACTTCTTTTATATTTACACCTAACAGGGAGAGACGTCTCCCTTGGTATTTGCTGTCTGACCACAGGCAAGTGGAGTTTTTTTCCCCCCTTCCTCATTACAATTCTGATAGAACTGTATTAAACACAGTAAGACTACAGGCCTGTGGATTTTACAAACTGATCATGTTGTGGCAAAAAGCATGAGCAGTCCCTTTGCGTACGATACGATCTCATTCCCTCCTAGTTTGGACTCTCCATAAACTCGGTCCACAAAGGAAATGGGTACCTGTTGGAAGAACAACAGATTTGTTTTACAAGAAAAAAATAAAAATAAATAAATAAATAAATAAAATTAAAAAAAATCAGAGGATTCACTAGTTAAGAGAAGAGTTAACATTAGTTTAATTTATTCTGAACACTTCCTTTAGCTTAAAAAGCAGACTTTATTCATATCTAGAAAACTGTCTGTAGGTGCCCATATGGAAGAGAAACAGTAAAAACATATGATTTACTCATGAAAGTGGCCACTTTCTCATTACTTTCATATAGTTTTTTAGTAAGTATACAAAACATACAAGTTTCATTATATAATTTTTCAAGGGATCTTATGTGTTTTCACTCTTGTATGCTTTTCATATATATATATATATATATATATATATATATATATATATATATATATATATATATATATATATATATATATATATATATATATATATATATATATATATATATATATATATATATATATATATATATATATATATATATATATATATATCTATCTATCTATCTATCTATCTATCTATCTATCTATCTATCTATCTATATATATATATATATATATATATATATAGATATATAGAGATATATAGATATATAGATATATAGATATATAGATATATAGATATACATACACATACACATATACACATTTGACCTAGACCTGTTTTATATGTTTAATATAACAAAATAATAACTTCACAAATGTGAAACTGTGTCAAATTGTCTCTGCACATGGTAAATATAGATGGCTAAAACTGAACCAAAAACTAAAAGCATTAAAAAAAAAAAAAAAAATCTTAACTGAAATAAAAATGAAGCTTTCAGAAAAGAAATTACCGTAGTTTTTGGGTCATAAGCCGCTACTTCCCCCCCCCACACTGTGAACACTGCGGCTTATACTGACGTGCGGCTAATGCATTTTTTTTTTTTTTCCATGCGGCCAAAAACATTTTGCCTGATAACAGTAGACCAATAAAATTGATAAGTAGTATATATACGGTATACATTTTTGTAATGTTGTATGTGCACTGTTCCATAAAAAAAAAAACCATAAGCAACGTAATTAGCGCGTTACTGATACGTACGTATACTGTTACAGGCGCTGTTCGAGGAAAAAAAAAAAAAAAAAAAAAAAGCACTTGCAGTATGTATTTTTGTATGTTACCATAACGTTTATGTTACCATGTTTATGTTACCTTACAGATTAAATTAAATGTTAAAAATCCTCACGTGTAATAAGCATACGGCTTAAAAACCGGTGCGGCCTGTACAAGTACAAAATTGATTCTCTTTCTAAAATTAGAGCATGCGGCTTTTAATCATTTGCGCTCTGTAGTCTGGGATTTACGGTACATGAACACTGAGATAATATTTAACTTTACCTAAACTACAGGAAGTGACTCCATAGTGTGGACATCATGGGTTTGATACCAGAAGGAGGCACAAAGTCAGCCTCAAGGAGTGTACAAGTTACTGCACTCTTGAGGGGTGTAATAAGAGGGAAAATCAAGTTCTTAGCGAGCTATCTGGAGCTTAAAGTCTGAGGTTTCTGTGGGTGAAAGTGGATCTCTTTTTACCTGGCTAAATCACCATGGTAACTTATGCTGAACACACAACCTGCTTGGGAGCGAGTTGTGTTCAGGGTTTCGGTTTAAAACTGCCGGAAATTTTCACAGATTCTATTATTCACGTCATGTTTTAAGTGCAATATGGATCCTCTGCTTGGGTGATTTCACAGTGTAGCAGTTAACACACTTGTTCAACAGGAAAAAGGCTGAACAAAAGACTCAAATCCCTCTCTCGTTGTGTTAGGAAAGAAAACTGCAGAATCACATATTGCGGAGCTACAAGCTGCAGTGACTCTTTCTGACATTGGAGGAGCTGAGAGTAGTTATTATGGATATAGAACACATTTCCTATGTGCATGTTATGGGAATGAATTAATGCATGTATTAATTTGGAGTTAAATGTTTTTATATTTGATTCTGATCTACTGCTAACTATTTTACACTCCTGGAATTGCAGCTACTGGAAAACAGAAGTAAACAGCAGCACCGAAGGCGCGCTCATCATTAAAATAATTCCCTTAAATTAAAATGTTTATTTTACTGCTCTGTGCACTAAATCCCAAGATTAATAACTTCTACAGCATAAATTATCTGCAACAGTGCTGCATTTCACTCTTATGTTTTTATAGATTTTAAATGACCAATTTATCATCATCATCATCATCGTCGTCTAATAATGTTATTCAAAGGGATCTTTGTAAGCAGAAGAGTCACATGACGTGTCAAACACCTCGTTTTATGTGAGCATGCTGAAAGCAGTTTTAGATTTTTTTTCACACTACTTAACACAATGAAAGCTGGCTGTGTTGAACTTGTTTCATAGTATACCCCTCTGCTGTAGAACTCATGCACTTCTATCCACTGTGAAAATCCCTAGGGAAATAATAAATAGCCAAAAGTACATAACAACAAAAGCACAGACTAAAAATAAATAAATAAAATAAAGAGACTTTCTATCACAATTACAGCATATTATAAGTAAAACAAATCAGTGAGGACACAGTGTTTTCAGCATGAGTACCACAGTCATCGAGCCATAGAAAAAGAGCGACTGTCATCTGACTAACCCGTAAATGTCACTGTATACCTTCTAGCAAGAGTAGTGGCTTTTAAGCTACACCTGCTCTAATAGGATATTTAATGCAGATTTTATTTTATTTTTTTAAATTGCACCTCTATCCTATATTTAAAAAAAAAAAAAAAAAAAAAAAAAAAACCACACACACACACACACACACACGTCTCAAACATGCTATGAAGTCTATTTCTGTGTGTATATGACCCATATACGCATATTGGTTTTGAAGCTATGTGGTCTGGACACAGACAAAGCTGTGAAATTGCCCTAAAAACTGGTTTTAAAATTTATTACAGCACTTCTAAAAGTGAGTAATGAAGCAGAATGCAGTTTTAAAGCTCCCAATAGCAAGCCAAAAACTGTAAATCATTAAAAAAAAAAAAAAAAAAAAAAAGAAGAGATACTTATTACTCCTTTAAACAAGTCAGCAGCTTCCTGCTCACACAAATCAGACTGATTAAATATGAGAATCAAATCGTTTTCTTGGCTTTCATTTTTCTATTAGCATAAAATCAAGAGGAAAAAAGCACTCAAAAGACATGAATAACAAAAAAAACCCACATTTTCTTTAATCCCCAATTTTTAATCCTCAACTTAAAGAAACAAACAAACAAGAGAACGAATGACACACAAATGATTTCTCTCACACTGAACTACCTGAAAATTAAACACATTAATAAAAAAAAAAAAAAAAAAAAAAAAAGTAAAAAGAGAGAGAGAGAGAGAGAGAACCTCACCTCTCCGATTGTGTAGTTGAGTTGTCTGGCTCGGACGATCATTTCCATCTGAAAGACGTAGCCTTTGGACACACACTGCTCAACAAGACTCTCCAGCACCTTTTTCTTGTATAGTCTGAAGTCAGTCAGTGGAGGAAAATAAATAAAATAAATAAACAATAACAAAAAAAAATAAAAATAAACACAGCAGTAGTGAAAGAAAATACAGCTCTAATGTAAGAGTCAGTAGCACTTAATTCACAGCATCACAACAGTAACACCAATTACCTGAAGCTGCCTGTGAGATCTGAAGCACCAGGTCTCAACAATACCTGAGCCAAAAAGTTGGCCCCCCGACTGTGAACAAGAGGAGGAAGGGGAGGAGAAAAAAAAAAAATGAAGAAATATAAAACGTCAGCCTCTTGCCTATTAGGTGAGTGGAAACTGATTACAAAGTGTTAACCCGTAGTGACCTGATGAGTTTCCTGCGAAGGTCCCAGCCGTAAACCCCTCCGTTCCCTCGGTATCGAGTACCAGAAACCAGGTCGTAATTGCCTTCCTTCTGCTTCCTGACATAACAGAAACAAAAAGGTATTTGAAATAAAGGAAAGACACTAAAAACTGTCATCCGAGGCAGAGGTACTGAACAAATATTAATCTCTTGGAGCTGATTTAGTATTTGTTAGCTGAAATATTTGGCTGATACTGAGCTATGACAGACAAACAGTGCTGTGCAAAGTTTTTCTCTCTACATCCGTCAGATCAACAAACAATTAATTTTTTTATTTACTCAGGTTATGTCTAACATTAACACTTGTTTGCTATTCTGTGACTGTGCTGTATGTATCAACATATGTTACCTGAACCAACACTTTACTCTTTTCATACACAACATGCAGACAGTGAGGCTTGGTTTCCTATGACCCAGTACAAAAGCAAGTCTTTTTGCATCCAAAAGAACTGCCCCCTGCTGGCCATTAGAAAGAATGTAGATGAGCATTGGCTTCACATAAAGGCAGCGCGCACATTACTCTAAAGCAGAATTTGTGATGAAATTCAAAATGCTGTAGCTGCTGCAGCACACAGCTACATCACACAGCTCACTGCTACATCACACCTACATGGATTTCAGTTATTCAGCTGAACCTCTCCATCATGCTTGTGTTGTTGGTGCCTATTGGAGTTGTGCCAAAACATAATTTGTACAATTCTGAGAAGTTTAGAAGTGAATATTTGGGTGTAACCACCTTAAATGTAGCCTAAAAATCATTGGCATTCTTAAAAAAAACAACATGCAGCCATGCACAGATTCACTGGTGTCTGTAGACACTCAAGCGCTACCTTGACTTCTCATATGTTGATGATGATTAGAATTTAAAAAAAAAAAAAAAAAAATCCAAGTTTCCTCATATTTCATCACAGTGTTTGCAGTTCTGTCGCCACTGATTTTCAGTCCACCATATCCCAGCCTTCCCCCCCCCCCGGTTTCACAATTGTAGATTCTTTCTTTATTCCCTGTAAATCACCACTGGCATTGGTCCCTAAAATCCAGCCAGGTAAGTCTGGCTCTACAGAAATAAAAATATAGGAAATGGGAATTCAGAGACACTTACTGAATAAACTCTGGGATAAACTTGGGCTGAAATGGAAAAGAAAAACATTAAGATTATTGCTGACAAGAAATAGCAGACAGAGAACATGTTGTACATAACATTTTAGGCACATTAGAAATGGCAGAATGTATACCAGTAACCTGGTATCTTGCTGGTTTGTAGGTAAGAACAATTGACGTTTTAGGCTTCAGGGCAGGTCTCAAACTTAAATGAGCTGTGGGCCACTGCTGGTACGGTCATTTCATTGGAGGGCCACTTTAGTGTTCAAGTAGTACAATAACAAACAAACCTGAAAACACCCACAAATATTTCTGAAAATGTAGTGTTTCGTTTGTTTGTTTTTTAAATTTCAAATATTGTGTAACAAGACAAAACTGCAAATGTGAATACACATTTTTTTAGCCCTTCATTGACCTACCAAATAAGCAGACATAAGTTCACACATTAGTTCTTCAGTGCTGGTGAAAATTGTTTTCTTTACAAATAACTCTCTCACTGAACTAACACAGTCAATCAATCCCTGAACATGTTTATACTCGCTCTTGTTGTCTGCATATTAAATGGTAAATGGCCTGTATTTGTATAGCGCTTTACACAACCAGTCATCCACCCATTCACACACACATTCACACACTGGTGATGGCAAGCTACATTGTAGCCACAGCCACCCTGTGGCGCACTGACAGAGGCGAGGCTGCCGGACACTGGCGCCACCGGGCCCTCTGACCACCACCAGTAGGCAACGGGTGAAGTGTCTTGCCCAAGGACACAACGACCGAGACTGTCCAAGCCGGGACTCGAACCGGCAACCTTACAAGGCGAACTCCCAACTCTGGAGTCACGATTGCCCCAATAGTTTTTTGCTTTTTAAAAAACTTATTATATTAACACTCAACAACAAACAGTAACTTCAAGAGCCAAACTGCATTCTATTTCTTCACGTCAATATACGGGGCCGCAAATAGGGGTGACGTGGGACGCAAGCAGTGTTGGTCAAGTTACTTGAAAAAAGTACTCAGTAACTAACTACTGATTACTTCCCCCAAAAAGGTAATCCCGTTACTTTACTGATTACTTATCTTCAAAAGTAATTAATTACTTAGTTACTTTTTAAAAACACGAACCTGAATAGGTGATAAAGCGATAGATCTTTCAGCCCAATTCAACTTTTTCTACATAATCCATCATACAAAATGTAATCAAATGGAAAAGTCTCTTTTTAAAACTTGTTTTATTAGTTTTAATCTTTTAACTTTATGCATCAAGCAAAAATGTAATTATATGCAACATTGGAAGAAATTTGTTTAATATTTAAACCTATTTTCTGCACATTCCAGCACATAAAATAATTTTTTTTGTGTGTTAACACTCATTCTTTCAAATAGATGCAAGTAAAACACAGCAGAAAATAAATAAAGTCAAAGACTGGCGGTCCTTTTGCTCCATTTTCACCTGTAAAGCAGGAGTAGGTTAGGCGGAGGTTTGCCTTGGTGCAGGTGTGCCGCAGCGTTCAGTGGAAGAATCTCCACTGTGAGTTTCCCATTACATGGTAGCGCATTCAGTGCTTGCTTGGAAGTTTAGGGGCTTTTTTCGCTGTAAAAAGAAGTTTTCTTCCCATGCACAATGGACACTAATGTTTTTGTCACTTTTTATGGAATCAAACTTAAAGTAAGGTCAGTACTTCCACACTTTAAACGCTGCATGCTCATACTCTCTCCCGCACTCGATGTTATCCATTGTTGATCTGCACACAGCTGTTGTCACGAACGTCGCACTCGCTTACGTCACTGTCATGAGACATTCTTGCAAAACAATCACCGTTTTAATAACGCAGTAATGAAGCGTTCCTACGGGAAAGTAACGGTAATCTAATGACCGTTTTTGCAATAGTAATCCCTTTACTCGTTACTTGAAAAAAGTAATCGGATTACTGTAACCCGTTACAAGTAAGAAGTACCAGTAACACGTTACAAGTAACGCGTTACTGCCCATCTCTGGACGCAAGTGGCTCCCGGGCTGCGAGTTTGAGACCCCTGCTTTAGGGAATGGTAACGAATTGTCAGCCGATCTAAAAGAAGTAACTGCTGATATACGATTAACCTCTTAATCAGAAAGATAACCTTAAGAGTTGATGTTGAGACTGTAAGTTAGACATGTAGAATTTTACCACTTACTGTCGTCAAGCAATTAAAAGACGAACACAGACAGTATGACTGAAACATGCTCCACTCACATGATGGGAAAGATCTGCATCCATTATGATGATGAAGTTCCCAGAAGCATGCTTCATGCCGTGAATGTAGGCAGTGCCTTTGAAAGCAAGACAAACATTCTTATGAGCAGATAACAAAATGTACTAAAGCTTACACACTCATTTTGACATAGTTTAATACTTACCTAGGCCTAATTTTTTTGCTCTTGGTCGTAGCAGCTGAAACACAAAATAGTTTAAGTAAATCCTTTGGCATGGACAGTAAATACTATGGCAAATAGTTCCCAAGCAAAACAACGTTATGACATATAAAATGCGCTCTTATTTCATAAATGTATCTAACTTTCGTGATGTACTGTTGGTACTTCTTAAAGTAACATATCTATCTTTACGGCTTTAATACTTACGATCTTGTCCTCCCCATAGACTTTCTGAAGCTGTTCTGCCACCTCCAGTGTCCCATCTGGGCTTCCGTCGTCAATAACAATTATCTCGTAGTTAAACCCACTGCAAAAAAACAAAAACAAAAGGCAAATGAAATATAAGAATACGGCAGCAATAAGTAAGCTTAACATTACCCTTACAGCTCTTATATTCTTGAAATCTTACACTGACCCATTGAAGCCGAGCAGCTGACACTACTTTAGTGACAGCTCATCATTGACTTCCACCGTTAGCTAGCACAAGCGGAAAGCCTTTGCTAGTTCCCAGTAACTCACCTTTCCCCGAAATACTTGACAAGCAGCCACACTATTAAAGGCAGGTTTTCTCTTTCGTTGTAGGTGGGTAATAGTACTGAGTATTTGTCCCCGCTGTCTCGGTTTGGCCGGGAAGTTTTCCTGCTTGCCATGGCGACGTTGAGCTTGTGCTCCTTCTTCCTTATATTATTTATAGGTGGTTAGCAAACAGCAAAATGGTGCATTACCGCCACCAACTGGTGTGGAGTGTGAACCTAAATGTCAAAAAACGCAACGTTAATCTCGTGCAGTTTTTTTTTAAAGATCTTTATTTAATCTTTAAATACAATACAAAGTAAAATTAAACAGTATTGCATTAAAGGTTTTGTACTTCCAGAAATTGTGTACGAGAAACAAACAAACAAACAAACAAACAAACAAGCATTAGCCAGAACATACAATACACATACGCTAGAGAGGGGGGGGGGGGAGTTTATCTAATTAAGCCAGAGAGTAAAGTGATTGAAGGATCTTCTTTCTTTTTTTTCACATACAACAATAGTTTTTATAGCTTTAGGGTTAGTATATTTCTGCAGTATATAGACTTAAGATATATTAAGGAGCTCTGCCACATTGGCCATTCTGATAACAGATTCAGCCCCGGCTGCCACTTGTAGCTGGAGAGTATCAACATGGACAGGAATATTGCTGAGAAGATACCCACTGAGAAACCAGTCAGTATTTCAGAGAGCTTTTACCTAGTCAAAGAAAGCTTCCTGTGCAAAGAGTGTCTGAATAGGTGCCAAGCTGAGAGGAAGGAGCTGAGGGAGGAATACATACCATACTGTGTTCTTAACTCAAGAGTGCCTTTCACTTACAGTACTGCATTCATTCATCATGATCATCATCATATATGGAAAAAAATAAGTTCCTGAAGTCTCTAAACCAGAAAAGAAAGACACAGATTCTGAGTTTGTCTCATTCAGAGAAGGCCTTCCTTTCTATGATGAACCATCACTTTAGTGTGATCTTTATTAGTTTCAGACCAAAATACATTTCAAAAGATATTTTAGGGCGAAGAAAATACATTTACAACCTTACAGTAGAATGTATATCAAAGTATCATTTAAAATATATTTAGTGAAATAATAATAATGATAACAATAATAATAAAAGTAACAATGTTTTATGTACATCTGAGTCAAAGGTCTAGCATGAATGAGGTTGTTTATTCATTTGCTTACAGTATTTCACATTACAAAATATCTCACTATAATGTAGCATTAACTTTACTTTGAAATTAATTATCTGTCAGTGATACAGTAAACAAGATACAACTGTTTATGTACACTTTCATGTCTCTTTAACAAAAACAAAATCCTCATTCAGAAATCTGTCTTCCATTCGATGGTATGTGTGTGTATGTGTGTACACTTTAGTTTTTGACAATATAGTACTTAAAGGAACACACTCCACTTTTTTTGGAAATGGGCTCATTCTCCATCTCCCTCAGAGTTAAAAGTGCAGCGTCTTCTTTGTAGATCTGTAGGTTAACAGGACTTTGGAGCAGGATCTTAAGGGATGGGGCGTGGCCAGGATTTTTGCTTGAGGCGCCATATTAGCAGGCCAAACAAATGCTTGCTGTGTGATCCGTTGTACACACACAGACACGCATACACATTTCCACACACATACCATCATATAGAAGAGAGATTTCTGAATACGGATTTTTTTTGTTAAAGAAACATGAAAGACCTCAACCTAAGGTTAAATGTATAAACTTGAACTTGAAAAAAACATCTTCATGACGCAACCGAAAGAATCATGAATCTGAAAAGCGACATGATTTTTCTGGATTTTATTTTGTCGACTTATGAAGTTATATATATTGTTTTGTATATTTTTGAAATTCCTTAAGGAGAAGATTGCTGTTTGGCTGATTGGTCCTAACCAATTACTGTATAAAAAGATGAATGATGCGACAGCACTTCCTCCCATTGGGGGAAAATGAAGCCAAAATATCCCGCTTCTGGGCGCTGCCATGTTCCACTTTTGGAGCCAGAGTCTGCTCAGTAGTAACTCGTGGTGGAGCGTCTCTGGACATGACCGCGAACACGCCCCCTTACGCTTTTTACATAGCCCGGCTGCTTCGTCTCTAATTCTGCAGGGTATGATGTCAATACAATAGATAGATTGCCTTTGGACTCCTCATCCAAAGGCAGCCTGTCACAACCTGCTCCATTAGGAGATGGACCCCAGAAAAGGAGGATGCTCTGAGAGACTGCTATGACACCACAGACTGGGATGTGCTTCTGATCCCACATGGTGAGGACAGAGGCGGCGACACACTGTCATACTTATTATGTCAACTTTTGTGTGGATGCGGTCGCCCTTGCTAAGGTGGTACGGTGTTATCCTAATAAAACCGTGGGTAACACAGGAAGTCAAAGCTGTCCTCAACATGAAGGAGGAGGCCTTCTGGAGCAAAGTGAAAGAGGAGATGAAAGCAGCACAGCCCGCTCACGCCTGGACAAGGGAAAAGGCACGGTCAGGATCCTGTTTCTTGACTTTGAGTGCCTTTGAGGGCCCCGTCTGCTCCAGGAAAAGCTGAACAGGATGCAGGTGGACCCCTGCCAGGTTGCTTGGATCGCCAACAATCTCACCAACAGACCACAGTACATTAGGCTGAAGGACATCAGGGCTGACATTGTGGTCAGCAGCACAGGAGCACCACAGGGTGCTCAGGTAGAGGAGTACAGGAGGCTTCTGAGGAATTTTGTTACATGGAGTCCCACAAACCACCTGCAACTCAACACCTCAAAGACCACTGGTTGTGGACTTTAGGAGGTCCATACCAGGTCCACTGCCAGTTCAGATAGAGGGAGAGGAGATGGAGGTGGTCAACTAGTACAATACCTCGGGCTGTGGGTGGACAACAAACTGGACTGGTCATGCAAAAAAAGCAGACTGTACTTCCTCTGGAGACTGAGGTCTTTCAACATCTGCAGGAAGCTCCTGAGGATGTTTTACCAGTTGGCAGTTGCTGGAGTACTATTCTATGCTGTGGTGTGCTGGGGGAGCAGCACAGCAAAGATGGACTCATCCAGGCTGGAAAAACTAATCAACAAGGTGGCTGGCATAAAGCTGGATACTCTGGTGACAGTGGCAGAGAAGAGGACATTAAAGATGGCTTATGTGAAAACGGGAGAATTGATGATTTAATTTCTGGTTTTACACTAAAATGGTCTTCTAACAGGTAAACATAAGAAACTTTTTTTTTTTTTACACCAAAAACATAAATCATAACTTTAAAAATGCAGGATCTGAATCTTACCTTCACAACAGTACTGATAACATCAGCACATCTTCTGAAGGGATTCCTTGACAAAGGCTGTAAGTCTGCAGCCAGGGGTTAATATTTCACATCTGATTTCTCCTTTTTTGCTCTTCTTCCCAGAAAGCAGCAGTGGTTTGTAGCCAAGGCCATTAGTTTTTCAAGCTGCAATAAAACATAATATTTATTTGGTCAATATTGTAATATTGAATAATGCAAGTTAAAGCCACTCAGGGTGATCTTTACCTAGTGGTGAGTTAAGGTTTTTGTACTTGCTGTGTTCGTTTTCTTCTCTGAAGTACAGGAGAACGACTAACTTTTAAAAGACTTCATTTGCTGTAGCAGTTGAAATGACAAGTTGCAGCACGCTGGACCTTGATGTGAATCAGCGATCTGCTTCACAAAAAGGATGGCCCTGTAAGCAGGCAATACAGTTTTATACCACAACAAAAACAAGTATTATTATGACTATCTTCTTCTGAGAAGCAACCCAGTGGTCCTGCCATTTCCCTTGCGAATCTTATAAGAAAAATACACAAAATAATACAGAAACAATTCAACAATCAGACAAACAAATACAACTTAACCAGGATCCAATGTTTTGCTGCTTTGAAATACCATAATTCAAACCTTAAAGTCAAATCCAATCATATTAATAAATGCCATTTAACAGCTAATATACACTCAAAAAAATCTGTTGTTGGATGAACACAATTTAATCATGGCACCCTTTTTGCACACAATTTAACCAAGTACAATAAACCCTTTTCGATCATTTAGCATTTGGTGGTTTAATGTAATCAGATTACGTTGGATCAACATACTATACTTACATTGATTTGAAGTGATTTATTTAAGTATGTAGAGTGAAATTTGTTTTAATTCATTCTACACAATTTAAAAAGTTTAGGAAAACAGAATTAAATCTTGTTGTTTCAACAACTACTTTGTTAATCAAGGCAATGATTTCACTCATTTCAACCAAATTATTTCAATTAGATTTGTTTACATTTGTTACACATTTAGAAACCCACTACTTTACAAAAAAAAGTCACAATCAGATTATGATAACATTATCTTTATTAACTGGATTTAGTGGACAATATAAAAGCTTACCATTTTTGTACACCTGCAAGCATTATGCCACTTCAAAAGGTAAAACGTTAGAATACTTATTTACATAGGTAATATGTTGGAACCAAAGCTTCCACAACTAAAAACAGATGCAAAATTTGCTCAATATATCGACTGCATTCTAAAAAATTAAACTAAAAGATAAAAATACATCTCCCACTTGGCAAGTTAAAACATGTGACAAAATAGAATTGTGTGAATTTGGAAAAATAAAATAAAATAATTAGAAATATTTTGGGGGCAATACAACAACAACAAAAAATTCCATAGTTGATGAAAATCTATATTTGTTTGGTGTATCTCATTGAAATAATTATTAGTTTGACCAATTTTTATATTTCTGTATTTATTTTTTTAATTTTGGTTGCAGTCCTCCACAGCTAGCAATATAGTTTTGCTGTGTTTTAAAACATGCTAGCAAGCAAAATGGACACAATAATACAGTGAACTTAACAGGTGGCAGTGGTCTTAAACTTTACAGGACCTTGATACATAAACACAACATAGTACTTCTGTCAGTACTTCTGATCCACTTTGAGCCATCTATATAAGGACAAACAAAAATCATCTGCAGTGCTGTATAAAAGGTGAATTGCCCAACAGAGAGAATCCAAAAACTTAAAAAATAATTTTTTTAAATGAAAGAAAATATAAACAACTCAAATATTAACATTATATATTGGAAATCACCATTGCACCAATGAACCATTCAAGACCTATCAGTCATTTTCAAGTGCTCTCACCCCATAAGCTTGTTTTTCAGAAACTGTACCTTTGAAGACAGCTTTTGTCCATCAAAATTTAAAAGTATCTTCTGGAGGACTTCAAAGGTGCATTTAAGTTCTGGTGGGTAGCTCAGGTTCAAACAGTATATGAGTCCAAACAACAGAGCACATGCTTGTGCAATGTTACCCAAATCAGTGTTAGCCTCCACACCCTCAATCAGGACACCAATGTCCTCTGGGTCATCTTCAGGTTCAGCACCCTCCTTCTGGATGACGTACACCCCCATCACAGTTTGCTCCATGCAGCTTTTTGCCTCGCTGTCCGTATCCTACATGAAAAAGTATAAGACAACAAAGTAAAATTTAAGAGATTGTTTAAACAACTGTTTCTATGCTGTTCATAAAATCCAAGTAGTCAAAGTAATAAACAGAAAATTACACCACTAAAGTAGTTGTTAGTAATTACTCCAATACATAAATTATAAAATACACCTCTCATGTCAAAAGAGGTGGCATAATTGACCTCTCACCGGCCCCTCCCCCGAAAGGGCCATTGTCCAATTACACATTATAGCAATCGTTACTGTGTCTGACAAACCTTAACCTCAAGCAAGATGGAGAAGCGGTGTGCCCACCGATACGCCGAGAGATTGTGTCTGGAGGAGTTGTGTTCTTTCCATTCACAAAGTCAAAAACAACGTGAATGGATTAAACAGTGTGTATGGCCCCATTCCCAGGTAAATGTACCGAACATTATGAAGCATGTCTGCTCGCACATTCGGGTACCCATTGGTGCGCAAAGGAAACCATTTGTTTGTCGGACGTAGCAAGAGTAACTTAGGGGGACAGGACTCGAGAAAAGGCTAACTCAGCTGTTAAAATAAAACAGGTATAGAAGTGTTAGTACTAAACAGCTCAAAGTTCATAGACATTTCTATTTACAAATACTGATGGCCATAGCAATGAAAAAACAACAGGACTTGTTTTAATCCAAGTACAGATTCAAAAGCAATATTGTCTTGATGCATGTTAAATGCATTGTATGTTTGTGTATCAAGTTTAAGTATGCATAAATTTCTTTCCTTCCAATACCAAATTCCAGAAATTCTTTATTGCAATGCTTAATACTGTTTGGTATTCAAGACATCCTTTCCCCAATACCAGGTGTCTTGTTGCTAATCTCAAAATTTTAATTTTAATGATTTGCATTTGAGGCAACGTCACAATTTGTATGAGAATGTTACAGACAACATGCTGTCACAATGACTCACCAAGTCCTCCTTTATTAACTTCTATTAACGTCTTCGTTTAGGTGGATGCACAAAGACTTCAAGATGCATGCTCGTCTGGTATCGATGTTGTCATGCTGGAGAGGAGGAGGAGATAATATGAGCCAAAACCAGTCTGTTTTTCTTAAAGCTAGGGTAATCAGTTAACTTGCATAATTATTCTTTAGGTTAGAACCTGGCATGTACCACTTGTTAAGCCGAAACAAAATCGACAACTTCATCTCCAAATAAAAGTTATTTTTGCTGCCTATGACAAAGTCTACTCAATCCTAATACAAACCTTGGAGATGGCAAGCATGAGACCTCTTATTTTCTTTCCACGTGTCCCTCCTTTGGTCAGAAAGATTTCCATTAAGCATGGCGCGTATTGGTCAAGCTCGGCAAAGAAAGTAGATAGCAGAGGCTTTGTGGTGATTCGCAGAAACTCCTTCTCAATCTGCAATAGAGAACAAATACATTGATTAAAAACGCAACTGTATATTTCACTCACTTCACATCTAAGCTGACTAAAGCTGCTTTTAGAAGACCATGCAGACATCAGTGCTGTCTGTGTAGGACATGAATCAGTCTGTGTCAGATACTGAATTTGAAATTTCCACTAAAGTCACAAGTAGGAGGCAAGTGGAACCAAGATCTAGGCCATTTGCTTTTTGAAGTTTGCAAAGACTGCTAAATTGCACCAGTGGTAGTTCACTCTTTGCAACACAGTATGCTGTTCTAAACAGATTTTTCAGGTTTATTTTTAGTATATTATTTGCAATTGGTGTTTGTTCTGGGAAAGATATTGCAGACTGAGCAATAATCCATTTCTAATGGGGGCCTTTCTTAAAATTACTGGTCCCAGTAACAAAGGCGCTTGTCGACTCAGAAATCGAGGGAAAACCAACAACACACCCGGCAGAACGTCATGTTATTTACACGGGTGCACATAAGTGGTCCGCATGTGCGCATTCGCTGTCAAAATAAAAGACGCGCAACAGATAAGAAGTTGCAACGCACGTTTGCATCCATATAAAAGGCACTGTTTTTGTTCGCTAGAGTGGGATTTTCACGGCACATTCTGCACCACATCTGTGCGTTCATCATTTGTTTGAAGCCAGCTCACCTCCTGCAACCACTTTTGCGAGAATACGCGCTTCTTTTGTGGTTCGGACTCCTTCTGACATTTGTTTGGAGGTGGAGGAAAACCAAAGTAATTGCTTAAAGGAGCTTCTTCGACATATTTAAGAGTTCTAAACAAATATGTCCTCCTCCAGAAAATCTTATGTATGCAAACACGCGTTGCAACTTCTTATCTTGTGCGCGTTTTTTATTTTGACAGCAAATACGCACCTGCGGACCACTTATGTGCAGCCCTGGTTATTTAGCTCGTCATGTTGCAGCCACAGAAATTCTTTTGTCCATGAAACCATAAAGCTGCACTTTCTTTTTGCCTTATAGTCTGATTTGTCATAACTTTTCCGTTTTGTGGTAAGCTTTTCTTTGGCTGTCACTTCTTCACCCTGACCTGTCTTATTTGGCTCAGCAAATAATGCTGCTTTTACACACGCACTCACATAACGCTCAGCGATTCTCTGCACGATCAACCTCTCACATGTTTAAGCTGCGGGAGATTTCACTTGTCATGTTTGCATAGTAAGCTAACGATTGATAAGACGATGTCAGAGGAATTGGTGCGCAAATTATCATCACTCACCAATCAGTACTGTCGCTTTCTATACACAGGTCGCGATTGCAAAGTGAAAGCAAAAAACAAGCGCGAATTCAAACGCGATTTCAATATGTCACATATTGACAGTGGCTCACCGATGCCAATGACATAATTACCCAGCTACATTTCCGAAAGAATGCAGAAGCATTGACATATATTTTTCCTTCCTATGACAGCCCGACGGGCAGGGCAGAGATAGATTTTGGTAGCCCGACTGGAAAAATCGCTAGCCCTGGGACGTCGGGCTAGCGATTTTGCGAGCCCTGTACAGTGTTTCAATAATTTGTACCTACTACTCTCCCTGATGGAACAACGCTTGCACTGCCACATACAAGTCACTGAAAGAAAAAAAGAAAAGCAGTTTTAAGGATAGTTTTATTGGCACCTTTTTTTCACTTTGATTAAATCATAAAACTATCATAAAAAATATATGATGGTAAAAGGCTTACCATGTATTAAAGAGGAGGCACAAACAATCAGAAAAAGGGGTCAGCTTTCTTTGTGGTGTTACTATGGTAAAGAAAACAGACAAAATTATTTTATAAAAATTCCACAGTGGATTTTTTTTTAAACTTTGTTGCAAATGTATAAAAAAAATACAAATACATATAAATACCTCTTGCAATATAAAATTCACAGATAAATATCCAATCTGTTGCCAAATGTAATAGCAGTGTTTCACACTATGCAATAAAGATGCTGGTAGTTGCGGTAAAGGTCCGACAGGCAATTTTCATAACTATCCGCCATTGCCTTTTCCTCTGACCTCGTGTTTATGCTCTTTTTCCCCATGCACTAGCGATCAAGTCAATTCGAAGGATGCAGCCCCTGAATTTGGACACAGCTAATATTTAGCAAATCGCGCATGCTAGTTTAACTTGCATTACTGTGAGAGGCCGAATGCTTAAAATAAAAACTTGTGTCAAGCCAGCCTCCAATTCGAGACTTGCAGTCAAGCCAGCCTCCAGTTTGTTTTACCTTCCCTGTGTATTCAAAGTATTACGGGAATGGATGTGGAAACCGGATTTCAAAATAAAAGCCAACTTCGAGTGAATTAACAGATATGTTAAGAACATAATAACATATAATTTAGGCTTTTTTTTTTTTTTTTTTTTTTACAAACTCTAATGTTAGATCTATATGACACAGCCTTGTACCCTAATTGTGCCCTGTCACTATCAAGGCCATCTTATTTTGGATTTCAAAGTAAAAGCCCTGTGAATCTTCATTTTTGAACTACTCTTTCAATGACTTAATAATGCTCTTAAAAGCAAAAGTCGTATTTCCAAATACTATTTGAACTTTATATCAACACTTTCCAACCACAGTCTTTTTACAGTGATACCATATCAATATCAAGTCAGTCTGATTTTGCCTTTCATAGTAATGGCCCTTTGAAATTGTCCATAATTGACTTAATCTTCTAACGATTCAAAATGCTCTAAAATGAAAAATTCTTGTTTCCACAGGGTAATTCCACCTTAGATCAACAGTATACAGCCCCACAGTGATACCATATCAATATCAAGTCATTCTGATTATGCCTTCCAAAATAAAAGCCTTTTTAAATTGTCCATAATTGACCTAACTTTCAGTGATTTCAAAATGTTTTAAAATGGAAATTTCCTGTTTCCACAGGGTAATTCCACTCCAGATCAACAGTATACAACCTCACGATGTTACCATATCAATATCAAGACATTCTGATATTGCTTTAAAAAATAAAAGCATTTTCAAACTGCCCATATCTGAGTTGCTCCTGGAACAATTTCAAAATGCTCTAAAATGGCAAATTCCTGTTTCCACAGGGTAATTCCACTTTAGATCAACAGTATACAGCCCCACAGTGATACCATATCAATATCAAGTCATTCTGATTTTGCTCTCAAAAATAAAAGCCTTTTCAAATTGTCCATAATTGACCTAACTTTCAGTGATTTCAAAATGCTCTAAAATGGAAATTTCCTGTTTCCACAGGGTAATTCCACCTTAGATCAACAGTATACAGCCCCACAGTGATACCATATTAATGTCAAGTCATTCTGATTTTGCCTTCCAAAGTAAAAGCCTTTTCAAATTGTCCACAATTGACCTAACTTTCAGTGATTTCAAAATGCTCTAAAATGGAAATTTCCTGTTTCCACAGGGTAATTCCACTCCAGATCAACAGTATACAGCCCCACAGTGATACCATATCAATATCAAGTCATTCTGATTATGCCTTCCAAAATAAATGCCCTTTCAAATTGAGCATATACGGCCTACTTTTTTGACGATTTCAAAATGTTCTTAAACAGAATTTTGCTGTTTCCACAGGATAATTTCACTTTAGTTCAACAGTATACAACCTCACGATGTTACCATATCAATATCAAGTCATTCTGATTTTGCTTTCAAAAATAAAAGCATTTTCAAACTGCCCATATCTGACTTGATCCTGGAACAATTTCAAAATGCTCTAAAATGGCAAATTCCTGTTTCCACAGGGTAATTCCACTTTAGATCAACAGTATACAGCCCCACAGTGATACCATATCAATATCAAGTCAGTCTGATTTTGCCTTTCATAGTAATGGCCCTTTGAAATTGTCCATAATTGACTTAATCTTCTAACGATTCAAAATGCTCTAAAATGGAAAATTCCTGTTTCCACAGGGTAATTCCACCTTAGATCAACTGTATACAGCCCCACAGTGATACCATATCAATATCAAGTCATTCTGATTATGCCTTCCAAAATAAATGCCCTTTCAAATTGAGCATATATACGACCTACTTTTTTAACGATTTCAAAATGTTCTTAAAAAGAATTTTGCTGTTTCCACAGGATAATTTCACTTTAGGTCAACAGTATACAACCTCACGATGTTACCATATCAATATCAAGTCATTCTGATTATGCCTTCCAAAATAAAAGACTTTTCAAATTGCCAAGATACGACCTACTCTTTTAAAGATTTCAAAATGCTCTAAAAGTGAAAATTGCTGTTTCCACAGGATAATTTCACTTTAGGTCAACAGTATACAACCTCACGATGTTACCATATCAATTTCAAGTCACTCTGATTATGCCTTCCAAAATAATGGCCTGTTGAAAATGCCCATAATTTACCTAACTTTCAGTGATTTCAGAATGCTCTAAAAAGGAAGATTTCAGTTTCCACAGGGTAATTCCACTTTAGATCAACAGTATACAACCTCACGATGTTACCATGTCAATTTCAAGTCAGTCTGATTTTGCTTTTCAAAATAAAAGCTTTTTCAATTTGCCCATATATGACTTACTTTTGGAGCGAATTCAAAATGCTCTAAGATGGAAAATTGCTGTTTCCACAGCATAATTCCACTTTATAGTATCCAACCCCACAGTGATACCATATCAATATCAAATCAGTCTGATGTTGCCTTCCAAAATAAAAGACTTTTCAAATTGCCGATATACGACCTACTCTTTTAAAGAATTCAGAACGCTCTAAAAATGAAACTTGCTCTTTCCACAGGATGAATCCATGTTAGATCAAAAGTGTACATCCACACCATGGTACTACTTCATTTTCAAGTCATTCTGATTTTGCCTTCCAAAATAATGGCCTGTTGAAAATGCCAGTAACTTACCTAACTTTCAGTGATTTCGGAATGCTCTAAAAAGGAAATTTTCTGTTTCCACAGAATAATTTCACTTTAAATCAACAGTATACAACCCCACAGAGATACGATGTTAAGATCAAGTCACTCTGATTTTGCCTTCCAAAATAAAAGTATTTTCAAATTGCCCGTAGACGACCTACTCTTTTAACGATTTCAAAATGCTCTTAAATTGAAAGATGCTGTTTCCGCAGGATAATTCCACTTTAGATCAACAGTATCCAACCCGACAGTAAAACCATGTAAATTTCATGTTGGTCTGATTTCGCCTTTCAAATTAATGGCCCGTCGAATTTGTCCATATGTGATATACTCTTTCAATTATTTCAGAATGTTTTAAAAATGAAAATTGCTGTTTCAACACATATTGGGTTTTCATTTTGAAAAGCAAAATCAGACTCAATTGATTATGACAGAATTGAATCATAAAGATGATGTAAAAGGAAGCTGAAATTGCCACTAGGTTGTAATTGATAGTACGTTTATATTTTAAGTCTGTGGAAAGATGTCATGGTTGGTTTGCAAGCTGTTTTGTAATTTCTTTATTTAGAATGACATCTTTCCACAGACTTAAAATATAAACGTACTATCAATTACAACCTAGTGGCAATTTCAGCTTCCTTTTACATCATCTTTATGATTCAATTCTGTCATAATCAATTGAGTCTGATTTTGCTTTTCAAAATGAAAACCCAATATGTGTTGAAACAGCAATTTTCATTTTTAAAACATTCTGAAATAATTGAAAGAGTATATCACATATGGACAAATTCGACGGGCCATTAATTTGAAAGGCGAAATCAGACCAACATGAAATTTACATGGTTTTACTGTCGGGTTGGATACTGTTGATCTAAAGTGGAATTATCCTGCGGAAACAGGAAATTTCCATTTTACAGCATTTTGAAATCACTGAAAGTTAGGTCAATTATGGACAATTTAAAAAGGCTTTTATTTTGGAAGGCATAATCAGAATGACTTGATATTGATATGGTATCACTATGGGGCTGTATACTGTTGATCTAAGGTGGAATTACCCTGTGGAAACAAGAATTTTTCATTTTAGAGCATTTTGAATCGTTAGAAGATTAAGTCAATTATGGACAATTTCAAAGGGCCATTACTATGAAAGGCAAAATCAGACTGACTTGATATTGATATGGTATCACTGTAAAAAGACTGTGGTTGGAAAGTGTTGATATAAAGTTCAAATAGTATTTGGAAATACGACTTTTGCTTTTAAGAGCATTATTAAGTCATTGAAAGAGTAGTTCAAAAATGAAGATTCACAGGGCTTTTACTTTGAAATCCAAAATAAGATGGCCTTGATAGTGACAGGGCACAATTAGGGTACAAGGCTGTGTCATATAGATCTAACATTAGAGTTTGTAAAAAAAAAAAAAAAAGCCTAAATTATATGTTATTATGTTCTTAACATATCTGTTAATTCACTCGAAGTTGGCTTTTATTTTGAAATCCGGTTTCCACATCCATTCCCGTAATACTTTGAATACACAGGGAAGTAAAACAAACTGGAGGCTGGCTTGACTGCAAGTCTCAAATTGGAGGCTGGCTTGACACCAGTAAATAAAAGGAGAGAGAAAGAACGAAAGAAAAAATGCAAATGATAATAAAAAAGTGAACAAAGACCATGTCTTGCAATAACCGTCATTTAAAACCAAAGTGAATGCTAACAGAGCTAGGTAGAAGTTCAATGAGACAACCATACTAGCTTTAGCTAACTTCATTTACTTTGAAAGTGAATTACAAATGTGTTAAATATTGAATTAAACATATCAATAACCGCTAAAAACACTATAAGACTAACTGCAAAAACGGGTAAAAAAAAAAAAAGAAAAACAATGAAGTGGAAATGCTAATAATAGTATAAATATACCCAGAGCGGATTATAAATCAGGTATTAGACGGTACCGATTGGCACCGTCTAATACCAGATTTTCACTGTATTTGCTCCACTCCCGCTGTCTAATGACAACTTACACATTTGGAATTAAAAACATTGTTAAACAATTAATGGACAGAACAACTTCGTTTGACTAAGATATTTTGAGTTATTTATTACTTACCTGTATTGTGGAAGATTCCGCAGAGGGAAATGGCAGTCCACTAAACACATAACTTCTCCGCGTTCCCGCCTCTTCACTTTTGGGAAGTTTGAGCATGCGCACTAGGCATCGGTTTTAGAGTTGTTGATTTAAAATAATTACATTTAATTGAACTGAAGAATGCAAATCTAGTTCATTAAACTTTTTGTTATTTTATGTTAAACCAACAACTGATAATGATTTAAAAACCTAAACTCAATATGTTCATGTTAAATAGACAAATGTCTATTGAATTAATCAAACAACTGCCTTAGTTGACTTTTTTGAGTGCACTCAAAAAAATGAAACGTTGACTTTAATTAAAATTATTTTGTCAACAGGTTCCACGAAATTGAATTATGTTAGTTTAAAGCAAAAATCTTTAGTTCATCTAATTTAAAAAAACTACTTAAGATTAACAAGACATATTTAAGACTAACTAAATCAAGTTATGTTGTATGAACATAGATGATATATTTTCAGGTTAGATAGTTTAGATTAGTTACTTCAACACATTTCTTATTTGTGGCAGTAAAATGTTAAATTTAAGTTAGATTAATTCAAATATTATATTTTCAGCCACCTTGTGCTTTATTAATTAGTTTTACATAAATCTATTTTGTCAACAGGTTCCACACAAATGAATTAAGTACATCCAACTTATTTTTTAAAATTTATTTTATTGCCAACACATTCAGTGAGCATTTGTGTAAACCCAGTCCAAAATAAAACACAACAGCTCATTAGGGTTAGTAATTAACAGTATGTAGACAGATGCAACATCAAGACTTTAAATTAAATGTCTGTATCTACCAGAAATAGAAGAAAAAAAAAAAACGCATTGAAGATCACATAACACATTGATAAGATGACACTTGAGTTATGCACATGTGATGCTAGTAAGGTCTGTGAGTGTTTTTTTTCTTTTAGTGTCTAAAATGGATAGCAAAGTTGCTATTTGCAATGATTGCTTAGGGTCAGTCCAGTAACACAATGCCAATGAAGTGCTTTCCTTTAACAATGCAAAGTGAAGTGTCCACCTCAACAGCCACAATTTAAAAAAAAAAAAATTATGTAACAACAACAACAACAACAACAATAATAATAATAATAATAATAAATAGTCCACTGATATTAGCAATCAAAGAAAATTACATCACCATCCCAAATAAAACTTTAACAAAACATGCCAAGATTATGGTCTAACAATAAAACAGCTTGTCAGCGTTCAGTTTTTTTGCAACAGCACAGCAGTAACCATTTAACACTTGCCACTGTCAACATTTATTTTACCAGTGTTTGGGCAAAAAACTTCAGATGGAAACATTTTAACATGGAAACAATTGTTCGTCTTTAAAAGTCCACAAAATATACATTCATCCTGCATTCCCAACTTGGATGATCTGATATTCTCCTGTTGGTGTTGTTCCCAGACCATCATGAAAATGTTGTTCCAGGTTCAACATTGCAAGTGACCAATCACATTGTTGTGACGTTATTCTATTCCAAGCCATTCGTGCATTTATGAAATTCCAATGTTGCAAGGACAATATCAATTCTGCTTACTGTTTATTAAAGGGTTACGGTCAGGGTCAGGGTCAGTTGATCGGCGGACAGAGGCGGTTTCTCGCAGCTTAAGTACAGTTTTTTGTTTTACGCCGGTTTTTCCCGAAGTCGCAAAAGTATGACGTCACAACATTCTGATTGGTCACTTGCAATGTTGATCCTGGAACAACATTTAGTATGATGATCTGGGAACAACACCAACACGGGGATATCAGATCAACCTCCTAACTTACCCTTATTTTTAGTATGTATTGCAATTACCTTTACAATGCACACAATGTAACACAAACTGAATATGAACATATTTCCACCTCATAACAATATGCCTTGAACGCTAATATACACACCACCCTTCAACATTTCTGGTGCAGTATCATCTCTCAATTAAATCCTTTAAATCTCAATACTTTTGATTGTCTCTTAGCTTTCAGTCTTGAGGTTAACTGAGATTCAGTGCATATATCCCACCCATTAAGAGTGCACATGCAGAGGCCAGGTCTTCCAGGTCATGCAGGACACACTAGATGGTTATACCCACATCGGCTGGAGGAGTGCTGGCATCAGCTCTTTCGATGGTAAAGATAGCAAGGGTAATTTGTTCCAGCTCCCTCTGAACAGCTGTAGCTTAGACACAAAAACATAGAAAAATGGCATCCAGTTTTAAAAAAAAGAAAGAAAAAGGGCCAAAGCTACCCTTTAATGACGTAAACACAATATTAGGAACATGCACCCCAGTGCGCCACTATTTCAGACTACAGATTCAACGATAAATATAAATAGTTTGGGTATACAAGATTTCCCAAAACATTTAAACAGGTTCCATGCAAATTACAACAACAACAACATTACAACATGCAACAACATTAGTTATTCAAAATTAGTTTTTTATCTGTATTAAACCAAAACTAAAATTACCAACCAATTATTCTTTGAAGAGGATGCTTGGGTCTTCATTCAGGTAAAAAGGTAGTGCCCTGAGGACACACTCCCTCCCCTTTTCAATGGTTTCCTTCTGTAGAGAGTGGCAGAGATACAGGAAGAGAAAACAGAAATACTTTAGGATGACAGAAACTCACATTATACGCAAAATGAATGACATAGCCACTGCACAGATAGACATGTACACAAGACCAACTAATCATCACATGGATATGAATAGTTAACCTGTTGGGCAGGGTTTCCACCACATTATATATGTCCATAATGGAGGTAAAGAAACTAATACATCATCTTTTTTGCATTCAAAACATAACATAAAAACATTCACTTCTGGTTTAACCTAAATCAAGGGATCAGATTTTACATATGTTTAGGTAATTTAAATTTTCCAACGTTTTGAGTACCAAACTTTGTCTTGCTTAATATAAATGTAAGTGCACTGTGCAGCTACCATACACTAGCTGTTTAAATTTGAAAATGATCTTATTAGCCATAATATTTTGCTACCAACAGAATAACGCACCTGTGTGGCAGGGGCCAAAGTTTGTCTAATTTTCTTCCCTGCAACGCCTCCTTTTTTCTTGAAGACTTTTATGAGCTGGTCAGTGTATTGGTCAAGTTGTGTAAAAAGCCTTGGAACATGTGCAGCAGTAGTAATCCTCACATATTCTGCTTCCACCTGAAAATATGTCAACAAACACAACATACTGTACTGTAAATATACATACTATATGTACACATATACAAACTAAAACTAATGTAGAAAGACCTCATTAAAGCTATAATTTTAACACAAACATTTACACAAAATGCTAATGGAGCCATTACAGCTTTTATTGTTATTTATCAAGTTCCAAAAAATATTGATCACAGCTGATCTGAAAAGAATTTCATGCCTCAGGCCTTTGAACTGCAACCTTTACCATGGTTCAGATGTGGAGACGAAATAACAGGGGCATGGGATGGGTCACAAAAGAAAACTTAACTTATAAAACAGTTTTGTTTTTAAAAGTATAACAGTTCACATACCACATACAAGCTCAGCAATACCACATACACCACATCAGTATAGGAGGGAGCAGGTAAAGGCAGGATCTGAGATTTATAAAGTAAAACAAGAAATTCATTACTTAATTTCAAGAAGCAAATTATTGTTTGAATTACAACTAAATAAAATACTACTCAGAAGAAAAGCAAGAGATTGACACTGCCATGTGCTAACTTTCTATAGAAGCAATTATCACCAGGTCTGTCGACCTCCATTGTCTGTCCACTCATATGTCTTGAATAATTTTATTAAAAAAATTAAGTGTGTACTTTCACAAACTGTAATTTATAACTACATTGATATGTATAACTCCGCTAGGAAACATGCTGTATTTACAGACCATTTTTACATAATACAGATTACTGATAGAGCAGAACAATGGTGTCACAGTGGCTTTCGCCCTTGACTTTTTGGATTTTAAATGTCACTTTATGCTATCCTTGCTATCCTATTCGATATTTCCGACTCTCGGATTACAGAAAAGGAATCCCAAGAAAGCAAATGGAAAAATAACCCCTTGAAAGAATAACCCCATGAACCCCTGTAGCTAATCCCTTAATAAAACAAAAAACAATAAAAATGTTTCTTACACAGTCCACAAAATAAGCATGTCCAGGACCCAGTAAAACTAATGTAAAACAAGCACACGCAAACGATATAACATGTCTTGTAAGACAAACGCAAAATATAACCATGCTGGACATATAGATACTACACAACATAGTCAAAGAAAAAAGTGGTCTTACCTCTCAAAGAAACAGCAGCTTGGCGCCAAAACAGCCTTTTTCAGTTAAATTTGAAGTCTTGCGCATGAGCAGGCACAAGCCGTGAAACCTTCTTGTTCTGCGCGGTTTCATTACAACTGTTTTTGCATTACTGCCACCTTGTGGATATACAAGGTATATCGATCCTCATTGACTTAACTTAAATGTTATGCGATCAAGTAACACATTAGTATTATGTACGTTGAATAATAGACACAATTACGTAGACTTGATTAGAAAAACATATGTTAACTTAACAAAAACATATATTTTAAGTAAAATGAAAATAAATAATTAATATACACTGAACAATCCACCTCATTCATTTTTTTGAGTGTGTAGGACTATACCACAAAAGCAAATAATGAAAAAACTACACTTCCAGAACATCTAGAAATATCTCCACACCTGCACTAATTCCATTCAAAAAGTGAAAGTTGTAAAATGAATACATTCATTCCACACTGATATATTTCAAGTGTTTATTTTTTAAAATTTTGATGATTATAACTGACAACTAATGAAAACGCCAAATCCAGTATCTCAGAAAATTAGAATATTACGTAAGACCAATACAAAGAAAGGATTTTTTGAACTCTTGGCCAACTGAAAAGTATGAACACGAAAAGTATGAGCATGTACAGCACTCAATACGTAGGCTACGTCCACACTGCAGGTCTTAATGCTCAATTCCGATTTTTTGATCAAATCTGATTTTTTTGTCTGCTCGTTCACACTACAAAAAAAAATGCGACAGCAAACGCGCTCTAGTGTGAACGCTCAAAGCGGCCCGCATGCGCAAAAGAAGATGTCACACACACAACGCGCTCTGTTTAGACCCAGAGCAAACAATATTGTTTGACTGATGGCCCTTAATATAAAGACTTCGGACTTCACGTTTCCCAATTTTTGCTTTAAGTTATTTTGTTATTTACATAATAATGTAGATAACCTAATAATTATCCTTATCGCTGTTTTAGAGAGGAGCTGTGCTTCAAAGGATAGTTGCCGATTTCTGTCTTAATCTGCAGATTATGCAGTACAAATAAAATGTTAACGTTTCTCCAACGTTGTCTTCCCAGCAGTTTCACCGGATGGCCAAGAAGCTTTCGCAATGTCTTATCGGGCGCTGATAATTGGCGTCTGTCTTGTGTCAGTGACGTAAAAGACGGATTTAATGCGACATGACCGTTCAAACAGCAGTCGCTTTCTAAAACATCGGATATGTATCGGATTCAGTACCACATACGAAAGTGACCCAGATCGGATTTGAAAATATCGGATTTGTACCGTTCACACTTTCATACCATGATCGGATATGGGTCGCATAGCGTCAAAAAAATCGGATTTGATGCGCTTTCGCCTGCATCAAATCCGATTTTTTTGACCCTATGCGACCAATATCCGATCATGGTATGAAAGTGTGAACGGTACAAATCCGATATTTTCAAATCCGATCTGGGTCACTTTCGTATGTGGTACTGAATCCGATACATATCCGATGTTTTAGAAAGCGACTGCTGTTTGAACGGTCAAGTCGCATTAAATCCGCCTTTTACGTCACCGACACAACACAGACGCCAATTATCAGCGCCCGAGAAGACATCGCGAACGCTTCCTAGCCGTCCAGTGTAGATGTCAGTGAAACTGTTGGGAAGACAACGTAAACATTTTATTTGTACTGTATAATCTGCAGATTCTGACAGAAATCTGCAACTATCCTTTGAAGCACCGCTCCTCTCTTAAACAGCAATAAGGATCATTATTAGGTTATTTACATTATTATGTAAATAACAAAATAACTTAAAGCAAAAATTGGGAAACGTAAAGTCCGAAGTCTTTATATTAACGGCCATCAGTCAAACAATACTGTTTGTTCTTGGTCTAAACAGAGCGCGTTGTGTGTGACATCTTCTTTTGCGCATGCGGGCCGCTTTGAGCGTTCACACTAGAGCGCGTTTGCTGTCGCATTTTATTTGTAGTGTGAACGAGGAGACAAAAAAATCGGATTTGATCAAAAAATCGGAATTGAGCATTAAGACCTGCAGTGTGAACGTAGCCTTAGTTGGGGCTCCTGTTGCCTGAATTACTACAGCAATAAGGCGTGGCATGGAATCAGTCTGTGGCACTGCTCAGGTGTGATGAGAGCCCAGATTGCTCTGATAGTGGCCTTCAGCTCTTCTGCATTGTTGCCGAGTCTGCTGAATATTTAAATATTCAAGGCAAGCAGAATATTCCACAATAAAACCGAACTACAGCTTCAATATCCTGCTTGTACATGAATGCAATAACAATAATGATCAAATAACATGACAAAGTCAAAAGGAACATTTCTAAATATATATATTTCAGCACTTTCACTATTTAAACGTAAGACCAGTTTAAGGAAGAGGACTCCCTTACTGCATTTATTTATATTATATTATCTGTATAGCACTTTAGAGCACACCTTTCACTTTATTAAAAGCACCTTATCAAGCACTTTATTTAGCATTGCACTTTAAGCATGGATTTGCACACAAGAAGTTTAAATATTTATTGACTATTTATTGGGAATTTTAAAATCAGTTGGTAGCCTTATTTCAGATCCTGCACAGCTGCTCCTCATCAAGGAATGTGGTGGTTGTCTGTCAGGAGAGAAGAATGGTGATCGAGATTGTGATTAAGGTTTACCAGTAAGGAAAACTAATGCATGTGTGTGTGAAATCTAGGGATAAAAGTGGTGCAAATAAGTGTAAGATAATGATTACTCACCTTTCTTGCCTGTGTCCTTTTCAAGGTGTTTGGGCAAATGTTTCCCTGGGGGTCCAGACACCATTTAAAGGTTCCGGGAGAGACCATTGGTAAAGAGAGTGTGGTGAATCTTTTTGTGCTTGGGTTTTTATAATATTGGGTTTGGTGTAACATTAAGTGTGAAATATTTATTAATATGTAAATGTGAAAATGTATTTATTTATTCTTATTGATATATTGTATACTGTGATGGAAGGTTGGGATTTAAGAATTTACCTGAGAGTGGAATAATGGTTAAGTCTGTGACAGCTGAACATATTTAAGGCTGCCAGTTGTCATTAGAGGATGGATTTTTGTGCTGTGAAGAAGCTTAACAAATTAATTGTTGTAAGGAGAGCTGTATAGCAAATAAATGCATTTTTTGGTTCCACTACACTTGCCTTGGTCCATCTCACTGTGTTTCCAGCCGCTAAGGGCCGCCCTGTTACAACCAGTAACCGAGAGTTTATTTTCTGCAGTGTTGTGCAAAGTATTTGAAGGGAACAAGAATTTCCCCACTTCGGTCCAAATGATCTCCCTTTATTTTGACAAATACGCTAGGATTACTGCAGCCCCCCAGCCCGAGACTACTACTGCAGGCAATTTGACAACATTTTGCTTGTCACTTACAGGTTGGCTGTGCTCTGCAAAATAGAGGCCACTGGAAACAATGATCTCCTCAAGATGGTTGAATGAAGAATTATAACACTATCATGTTATTTTTTTCCACCCTCCTAACAGAATTTCATTACATTATGACTTTTTGTTCCAGTGACACAACACAAAACTGCAGTTTTGCGTTGTTGGGAGCTTTTAAGGACCAGCCTTGAATCTTACAGATTTGATAAGTGAAGACTGGATGTGTAGTGAACAGAGCTCGGATAATCTGGACAAATTACGCAGGCTGCATCTGCAAATCAGAACCAGCTTTAGATTTGATGCTGGCAGACAGGCATGCATGTCTCAGGGTGATTACACACTAACACATTGTGATTAATTACACACATTTTTATACATTTTATTAACAAGATTAAAAAAAACATAGAAAAAGCAACAAAAAAGATACACCAAAAGAAATATTATCTGACACTGTATTTCTCTTTCTTTTATACACAAATTCTTGTCACCAAAGCTTTGAAAATCATTAAATGTAAACACAAATAAGCAATTAGAATTCATACAGTTTAAAATAAACATGGATATCCAGATACAGTTAATATAATTAACAATATAACAATTATCATACACGTGGAAAGAAATGTTCTCACAGCATCATTTATACCATGGAAGAAAAAGAAGCTTTTCCACCATGGATTATGCAATTTCATTCTTCTTGAGGCAGTTAAGGTTAGAATGGCAAATGAAATACACAGAAAATAACATATGCAGCTAAACTATTTGGCATTGATACAGTGCATGAATACAGAAACGTGGCAACAAAGATTTCAGTGCGAATACATTGTTTAAGGCAAGACTTTACTGATTCCACTGGGAAAAGATCTCTTATGAAGCTATCCATCAACTGGTAGGTTTTGTACGAAAAAGCTCCCTAATTGTTCTTAAGTGAATAATTTCTTAGCTGATTTGAAACATGAGTGAAGATTTTAATAAGAGAAGAGAGAGACACAATCTTCCCTTACTATTTTCTTTTTCAATGCAGCAAACCTCTTCAAACCTCTTCAAAGTTCTTCTGTGCTCCAGTGTCAGTCTTTTGCTCACTTCCAAATTAACCAGTCATTTCCTACAGATGTCAGTCACCTTACCACTGCCTCCTGCATGTTTTCTCCATTCAAGGCTGGTAGTCATCATAAGAGTCTTCTGTGTGAAGAAAGAAACTTGAAAAGGATGCCGAATAAGTGAAAATGATGTCAAAGTTACCCAATTCTGTCAAATGAGAAGTGCTTTGCAGCTTTGCATGGCTCACAGCTGAACACAGTCCACAGTGATTTAGTCACGTGCAGCTACTAAAACAAGCTGGTTTAGTTCATCTCCTTTTAAGTCAACCATTCTTTAAACCATCTGTCTTCTGATTGGCTGCACCTCATAAACGTAAGGTGTGGACAGCAGATTGGGACTTCAGCACTCTCAGCCAAAATGATCATATTACTATATAAGAAACACCACCACCACCACAACAACAACAACAAAAAACACACACCAGAATGTGAGAATAGAAATCCTGCCTACTGTAGCGCTCCTCTTACACCAGACAAACATGCATGTACTTACACATGTACTTCATTAGTTAACACAAAACAAAAAACAGGCCTGGATCTTCATACTCATTACATTCACAGGGTTGCATGATTAGTAGCCTTTCTCTAGCTGCTAACCTGTTTGCTGAGGAAGCATGTGGCAGCCTCCGCTGTTGTCACAAACACCCGGTGGTCCAATCTCGCCCGGCTGACCTGGTGTTCCGGGGATCCCAGATGGCCCCAGCATACCATTTTCTCCTTTGGGACCTGGGATTCCCAGCTTAGACTCACCAGGAGGTCCTGTGGATACACATTTTAAAACAGTAATACTACATTTTATTTTAGGTGCTTATCAAAACACTCATGCTACGAGACAGTCAAAAACAAGGAGTTTATCATTATTCATTATTAGCACATATAGCAACGGCTGCTTTTCCAAACAGCTGAATTCTTCTGCTGGTTCACCACAGGGTTGTTGTCTCTCTCCTCTACTATATTTTTGTACACTAATGACTGTCGCAGTACACAGGCTAACAGGCATTTCATTAAATATGCAGCTTACAGTCATTGTAAGCCTTCTTCATGGTGAAGAGGATTCCCATTGGCCTGTTGTGGATGAGTTTGCTTCTTGGTGTGATCAGTCATTCTTAAAGATCAACACTTTGAAAACTAAGGACATGGTAATTGACTTCAGGAACCATTCCCCCCATTCTGCACTGACAGTAGTAAATGGTGCAGCCATTGAACTGGTGGACAGTTACAAGTATTTGGGAGTTGTTCGTTATAAGGCTCTGTCCTTTGAGTCATGTCTTGCTGCTACAGTGAAAAAGGATCAACAACGAGTGTACTTTTTAAGGAGACTGAGAGGTTTTAACTGAATGATGACCCTTTTTTATAAAGGTTTTATTGAATCTGTTTTAATGGTCTGTATCATTGCTTGGTATGGTAATGTGTGTTTGAACAATAAGACCAGACTTAGTAATCTGGGTAAAGTGGCTGGTCAGATTTCAGGGAAGTCTCAGGTCCAGCTTGTGGACTTTTATAACAGGCAAGTGCTGTGGAAGACAACCTCTGTCATGTTGTGTTCAGACCATCCTTTCTTTAATAATTTTCAGCTGCTTCCCTCAGGTCGTCAATATAAAGTGCTTGGAGTAAAGACCAAGAGACAGAGTGTCTTTTGTACCTGTTGCTATTGTCATGGATAATAATACTAAACATAAGGGTTGTTGCCATTACACATTGCACTTTGTTGATGACAAAATTTGGGCTGTTCTCTCTGGGCTTTTTAAAAAATATATATTTATTTATTTTTTTGTGTGTGTGTTGTCTTTGTTTGTTTTTGTCTTTCTGTGTATGGACAGACTGCAAATCAACTTCCCACTGGGGACAATAAAGTTACCATTGACCATTGACATCATTTCAAGTTTGGTAACTTTGAATGTGTGTGTGCTTTTATTATGTTACTTATACAGAGGTACCTGCTAATCCCTTGACCCCTGGGTGACCCTGGACATTGGACCCTGCATCACCTTTGTCCCCAGGCACACCTTTCCTTCCTGCAGAGAGGGAAGAGACAAATCAATGTGATAACTTTGGTTAAACATCAAACTGTAAGTGATGTTTTGCTTCCAACAAACTATCTACTAAGCTTACCTTGCTCTCCTGGATATCCAGGCCTGCCAGGTGTTCCCCTTGGGCCTACACGACCCTGTGAGCCCCTCTCACCCGGTGGGCCCTTGGGCCCTGGTATTCCTGGTTCCCCTGGAGGCCCCACTGGCTCTTCAATTGGAACTGGCTTACGACCGATCTCGTTAATGAACATGTCGAGTTTTAACACCTCCTCTGAAAAAGCAAAGAATAAAAATGTTTTGGCACTCTTATTGGACTCTTCCTCACAGTGAGGAGGGCAAACAGCACTGCAGACAGTATGCATTTCTGACATGCTTGCTTTTAGAGTGCTTACTATGTACTAGTTGTTCACAGGCCTGTGTGACCAGTTGGTAGATCATAGCCATGGACTGAGGTTCTCCCTGTAAAAAAACAGAGTTACAAACTGTTTGTCCAGATAAAGTCAATTGAAAAGAAACTGAAACATTTTAGAAGGTATTTAAAAAGAAGATCAGATGCCATTACAGCTGATCTATATGAAAAAAAGAAGATAATGATGATATAACACACCTTTTCTCCTCTTTCCCCTTTATTACCTGGCAAGCCCTGTAGTGTAGAGTGTAAAGATAAATAACCAGCTGTAAGGACAGGTCAGACTTTTATGTGATATTTATTTCCTAGGTCTTACCGTAGGTCCCACAGGACCTGGGGGGCCCCTTTCTCCTATAGGCCCTGGGTATCCTGGCATTCCTTGGAAACCCTGTTTAAACATGATAGATAGAATATGCTAGATGCATAAACCTACAGTGAGTCAGACACAAAGTCCTGATAGCAAACAGTTTTATTATACACACACCACATGTTTGATTGACTTTACTTGATAAGGTCAGGACACATAAAAGAGCAGCTCATTACACCTCACTAAGGAGGTGAAGAACCGTTTCCCAGTGGTTCCCCTTGGAATTGTTAGTCTGTTTGTCTATCAATCCCACTTCTCAAGTCCACTTTCACTTGCGTAATTAAATAACATACTGCATTAGTTTTTAAAAAAGTGTACTGTGTAATATGTGTAATAACTACTTTTTCTGAGTAATGACCAAACACTGATCACAACAGAGAGGGGAAATACCTCCGACATGCACAAACATTTGACCACACAGCATGCAAATCATTTGCAACATATAACGTAACGTGCATGTAATGTCTTTGATATGTTGCTTAGCAATGGTGGTGACTCTCAAAGTGGAGCCAATGAGAATCCAATGAGTATCAATAAGAGAATTGATAAGGAATTTAATTAAAGTGATACCAATAATTGAATAGGAATTGCTAAATTGGTAACAACTTCAACCTCACTGTATAAAAAATAAAAGAACCAAATGAACAGCAGTTGAGCTGAATGTTGTTTTCTGTGTTGAACTACAGTGACCGTATTTCATTTCAAAGTTTGATTAAACAAACCCACCGGCACAATGTACATTTCAAATTCCTTTAATTTTTTTTTTTTTTTTTTTTGTGTCCCGTTTGGATCTTTAGCCATCAGAATTGTTGTCTTAAGGCCAAGAAAGATGCCAAGCGGATTTATTTTACCAAGTGGATCATCATGGCCTTGCCATATTGGTCCATTTGATTGACCTTTATTATAATTATGAATTTATTTTATTTTCAGTTGCTACAAACGGGACAGACATGACTGGGGGATAGGACAGGGAGAGAGAATGAAAGAAAGAGAGGGAGAGAAAGAAAACCAAAGGGGAGAAGAGACGGTGAGAAGGGGGAGAAGAAAGAAAGAAAAACAAACAAAAAAAACAAAACACCTGGGTCACCTGTATGGAGAAAAAAAACAGAAGAGAAAGCAAACAACAAAGAGCAACATAATAAAAAAAAACGGCACCATCACAATAAACTAGCTAGCAGTAGATATCAGTAGATACTAAATAATAAACGATATTGTGCAGCACGCAAGATAGACAGCGTACAATGTGCTTTGAGGCAGCAGCCAAGAAAGCTGTAGTCCGCGTCTGTGAATACCCATGTGTACACCTGTGTGCATACCTGTGTGGATCAGCATGCTTGCATTCCAAAGGTTTCTCCATGTAACGATCTGCTAGGGAGTGTGGGGGAGCCACAGCCCCGTCCTCCAGGGTATGAAGCAGGTATGGAGGAGATCAAAACTCCAGACATCCAGAGGTCCCCAGAACACAAGAGACCAAGGAAGACCAACAGAGGGGCAGCCGCGCCACTGTCCCAGTAAGAGCTGAGGAGAGTCCCAGATGAGGGCTCACTCAGCAGCCGCGGAGCAGAAGCCAGGGGGGGTTGCAGTGATGCGCCCGTGAGCTCCGCCGGCAGCCAGCTGTGCCTGAGTGACCGAGCCCCAGGCCGAGAGGCCGGGGGCACCCCACCTCCGAAGTGGCCCGAGCGAGCCCCAGGCTCCAGGCCCCGATAAGCGGCCGCCAAGGAGTGAGCCGGTGTGTACCTGGACGCCCACCCCCAGACACAAAGAACCACCAACGCACCGACACCTGAGGGAGTCCGCCACTGGCAGGGGAAGTGGTGGGTGGAGATAGGCCTCCAAACCTTGGAGGGCCTAAGATGTCCCCAGAGAGGTGGCGTCTGATACCCAACCTGACATATAGACACAGACATACAGGCACACACAGACACAAACATCCATCCCCACCCTCATGCTCTCATATGCACTCACTCCACACTCAACCAACATGGAGACAGACATAAAGAGACGCTGTACACACGATCACACTCCCCAAGCGTACTCTACGAACCGGGTCTAGGTACCCTTGCCCCTGGAGGGGGGAACTGCACCCAGACCCAGGTGGTGTTACCCTTTTTCCTGCGGTGGGGAGAGGCAGACCGCCCCGACTCCGCAGCAGCAGGGAGGCCCCACATTCCAGACCGCAGCTGGACGGCCAACTCCTCCTAGCCCCCCCGCTCCAGCAGGCCGCAGAGAACGGGGGTGAGAGAAGACTCCAAACCTCCCTCCACCCGCTCATTGTAGTGTTGATGCATGTGTGTTCTAAGGTGCATTTAAAACCCAGGAGGGCATGGAGCTACCTGCCAGAGAGCAGCAGGTAAGCGCATAGCCCCTCCTGCTAGCCCTCAATGTCTACGTGTATTCAAAATTGAGAGGTGGGCAACGACGCCAGGGGTGAAGTGTACACCCTGATGGTAATTTGGACTCTGTGTATCGTGCCCACCCCCAAGATCCTATATGTATGTGTAATGAGAGTGTGAGTAATGTGAATGTCTAAGTTGTGGGATAAAATTGAGGCAGAGGCAGCCAGAAGGGGACAGAGGGGGGGGGGGGGGGGGGGGGTAGCCTCCTCTGCACCCTGGTGACATACCCCTACTCCAAGGCCCTGCATGTGTGGGTGGTTGTGGTGGAGCGGGAAGAGGGAGGCAGCTGGAGATGGGGAGGGAAGGAAGGGAGGGGCAGGTGACCCCTCCCTGGGGCCAGCTCCCCCGCTGACCCCAGTAGGCACTCCCATACTCCGCGACCCGCCAGGGAAAGGGGGCCCAGGCCCATCCAGACCGGGGCCCAGCGCAGCAGCGCCCCCCGGCCCCACAGAGCCCGGGACAGTCCACCCAACCCCACCACAGAGAAAACTGCACTCACCCCACCATCCATTCATCTTCCAGACTACATGAGACAATAGACGCCCAGGCTGAGATCTTCCTCCACCTCTCCTGTATCTCCCCCTCCTGCAGAGAGTTCCTGAGGAGAGGAAAGCTCCTGCAAGATGTGACAATCTCCCCCACCAGTTGAAGAGCCCCCCAGGGGCTCGACGCACCGGCGGCACCCTGCGCCAGGGATGGGCCCCCATGCACCCACCCGCCCACAACCCCGGCAACACACAAACCAGGACCCAAGGCCCCGAGGCCCGGCCAGGGCCCCAGCCCAGAGACGGAGCGCCCCCAGAACCTCACGCCCATCCCGGACGCACCCAGGGGCAGACAGGCTACCAGGTCAGTAACCCACGTCCGTCAGCACAGACCCTCCCCTAGCCCCGCTGCACGCAGCCACGAGGAAACAGTCACCCGAGAGCCAAAAGAGCCCCCACCCGGACATGACCGCTACCCCGGGTTGAGCCCCCCCAAGGAAGATGCCTCCGGGGAACCCCCCTTTAATTTTAAATATGTTCATATTGTCTATTCTTATTTAATTCACTTAATATACAGAATTCACCTGCTTGCTGCTTACATGCTACTACTGCACATTCACCTAATGTATATATTATATATGATGTTCTTCCTCCCCCCCCTTTTTTGCACAAGTCGAGGAGCGTGTCAGGTTACATTTCACTGTGTGTTATACCTGTATAACTATGCATGTGACAAATAAAGAACCTTGAACCTTGAACAAAGATACTTTGTCCTGAGAGTGGTGCTAGAGGACAGCTTGTGTAGTGTCTAAAATGGAAAAGGTTCGTTCACAGTCTAAACTGTTCCCTGATGATAAGATGCACTTTCTCAAACTCAGTGTCACTGCCCAAACTTAAAATTGGCAGCAAAGGCAAAAATGCATACAAACAGATGAAGATGTATTTACGCTTTACCCTGGGTCCAGTGATGCCGGGTGCGCCCATGTTCCCTTCCACACCTCTGATGCCCTGTGAGAGATGTAGCAGAGAGATGAGGACAGAAACAGAGCTCAGCTTGATGCATTCTGTGCTGACTGAGATCAAGCAGCTCACCTTGGCACCTGCGATTCCCTCCTCCCCTTTTTGACCTGGTGGTCCTGGTACCCCCTAGAGAGACAGAGTAGGTTGAGACAGAGAGCTGTTAGAAGCAGATGGTTAGGTTCTGGTGACTCCATTACTTCACTTTAAACTTACCTGCACTCCCGGTCGCCCAGGATCTCCCTTCTCTCCCCTTGCTCCTGGTGGACCCTAAAGAAATTAATACGAGTACGTTTTTGCACAATAAACTATCCACATGGATGCACATACATTTGTTTGGCAAAGCTTTCACCATAGTTACTGTATTGGTACACATTTAACCCTCTGGGTTCGACATTATATTATAGTATTTTTTTAATGAGTGTACGTGATGTGTTGGTTGTATGTTTGTTGTTTGTTTTGACATACTGCGAATCAACTTCCCATCAGGGACAATAAAGTTACCATTGACATTGACCATTGACAGATGGGCGAGTCCAAATGACATAGTTTGAAGTGCAGACTTCAAACTATATACCAGCTTTTAAATAGTGTTTATATCCCATCTAAAATTCGGGTTATGATAAATAATTTTCAGCATACTTTTTCCTGAGTACTGTTGTCATGTTTAGTGCAGGAAGAAACCGTAAACACTGGACTTTGTAAGGACAGTGCTTCCCTTGCAGGCAAAAAAAAAAAAAAACGACAAAAAACTGTGTAGCCGGACACATTAGGTTGTGCTGAAAAGAAATGTTACAAAACAAGGCAAAGTAAACCGTTTCTAAGGTGAAATATAAAGGTAAAATCCAAAGTAGTCAAACACAGCCAATTATACCCTGGACCCCAGAGGGTTAAATCTACCTTTTTGCCCTGCATTGTAATGCCTCGTGGCCCGATGCTGCCCACAGGTCCAAGGCCTCCCTCAAGTCCAGGATTTCCTGGAGGACCTACTTCTCCCTGAAAAAATAAATAAATAAATAAGAGACTAATTCAAAGAAAAGTGAGACTTACAGGTAGATGGTTCTGGTTTCAACAAACAGTCTGAGATATTATCTATGTTATGTTCTCATGTTCATGAGTCTGATTAAGTTCCCTTCCACTGTCAGTTGCGCATTGATGTAACACTCATTTATTGTGTATTGTGTATGCGTTAGTCCCAGTAGGGAAATTACTCCTCTGCATTTAACTCTTTCACCCAGTGAAGCAGTGGGCAGCCACCAATGTAGCGCCCGGGGAGCATTGTGTGGGGACGGTACCTTGCTCAGGGGTACCTCAGGGTAGCCGTTCCAACCTTCAGATCATGGGGCAAACACTCTACCTACTGAGCGATCCCTACCTACACTGTGACTGAAACTACATGGAAACAGCTGTTCAACAGCTGCATTTGTATTTTTTTAGCTGATTCTTTGCATATTTTCTTCAGGGAATATTTAATCGTTAAAAAAAAAGTAATGCCTGTTTGCTAAGTCTCCTCTTGTGGCAGGAGCAGCAGGGTTTAAGCTGTTCAACTTCTCAGGCAAAATGAGAAAAACCTGACTGTTATACACAAACTTCTAAATAAAGCCATGACTGCATCTGAAAGGTCTGAATAAAGCTTTCAGCTCACCTTTTGGCCATGTTCTCCTTTTTCACCTTTTTCGCCACGAGGGCCTGGCTTCCCCTGGGAAAGAAGACAAAGAACTGAGTGTTTAACAGTGAGGAATCATGCAACAAGTACTCTGGGTGTGTTTGAGGTGACATACAGGTGGTCCAGGGGGACCAGGAGCTCCAGGGACGTCAGAGGAACAGGTACATGTGTACGCAGGGGCAGGGCAGCTCTCCTCATCTCTCTTACACAGACACAATAATAAAGATATTAAGTGAGCAAATTTACACTGCTCTTAGAAAGGTTCTCTCAATGTTGCACCACCACTTGGTAAAAAAAATCATGACAGCTATATGATTTTTTTGTGAAATAATAAGGGTTGAAGAAAGGTGAATGTAAATATTAGCACACTGACCACTCCAGGCAGGTCACAGCAGGTATCCTCTGAAGCCCACGTGGTGTTACAGACGATTTCAAAAGACTGCAGCTGAAACTGGAAGTGATGAAGAGCACAGAACAGACATTGAATACAGGACAGAGGAAGTGATCATCCACAGTTTTTAAAGGTATGTTTAGAGTGCATTAATAGGCTGAGCTAGAATTAATATCAAAGAATGTTAAATACCGGGGCTGAGCCACTGTTAGGTCCTCGGGTCTTCACCAGTTTTCCCAGCATCTCAAATCCATCGGTGGGCAGGTTGCCTAGAGGACGGGCTGGCCTCTCACCCACGTGCTGACAGTCCACAGACAAGGATACACTCACCTGGCTAACAGAAAGGTGAACCTGCCAAATGGAAGAAAATGTGCCGTTTAGGCGTCTGAGGTCTAAGTCATCATATCTACTAACACTAACCCTACCTCACACTTTGGGAGAGTCTTCCTCTCACAGTTCAATGAAATGCAGTGGGGTTAAGTTAAATGATGATCCTAAACTGCCCATCATTAAAACAAATGTGAGAGTGGACGGTTATCTCTCTGCCAGCGACCATAGGGCGCTTCTCAGCGTAGGGTAGCCTATTTTCCTAGTTTTACATTCACCTTGTGGAAACTGCCATAGAACAGCCTGTGGACCTGTGGCTGGTCAAAGGTCAGCTCCTGCACTTCACCTCTGTAGTCCAGACTGAAGTATAACAGGTGCTTGGTGGTTGCTGCAAAAACACAAACACACAGGATAATAAGGTCATCATTTGTTATTTCCCGTAAAAGCCACAATAATGAGCTTAGGGAGGTGAGTTTACAGAAATGTGTTCACTTCTGTTCTCTGTTTTTGTTAAAGAACAATGTAGACGATTAAGGGACTGCAACAAGTCCAAAGACATGCTTCCAGTGCAGGAGGCGGGAAGGTGCAGGCAGTGTTACTCACGGTCAATCACCACTCCCATCTTTGGCTGGAAGTCATTGTCTGTGAGCTGCCAGAGAGCAAAAGGCTCCCTGGGTGTATCCTGCAGCATTCGGAAGGCAATGCTGATGGTGTGCTCTGGGGAGAAACCTGCGGGGTGGATAAACCTGGAAGGATGGCAAGACAGACCGCAAGATTCACTTTTTTCTATCACTGACTAAACACATTTCTGTGAAAGTTTACATAATTTTCCTTTCCATGCCTGAGTCTCACAAGGACAGGACAAAAAAGGACCATGTGATGTTAGGGTTGGCTTATGAGACATGCTACAAAAATTTTGAAAAGCATTGCATTAGTGTCTATGTCAGTGAACTGGTGTTTACTCAAATTAAAATACAATGACAAAGAAAAGGTGGAGGACTGAAAGAAATTCTCACTTGGTGCTCTGTGTCAGTTGGACGTCTCTGTACAGAGTGTAGGTGGGGAGCGTGTTGAAGACAAAAGGCTCGGCTGCCACTCCCTCCACCGATGAGTGAGCTCTCTGAGTCAGACCAAAGGCTTCCATCATGTTGAACCCTAAACCAGCACAAACGTAACAGAAACACAGTGTGGTGCTTCCTTCGTAGTTGTTGTTGTTTGTTTTGTTTTTTTAAAGTTTCAGTTTAAAGGGAGGACAGCGTGTCTCACCTTTAACAATGCTGTTTCTGATGGTGACTTCAGGGCACACTGCAACACAAGAGTGTAAAAGTAGGCAAAAGTACTGCTGTATGCTCGGGTTTTATTCAAAAACAGTGTGTGCACACAGTCAAAGGAGCTTGCAAAGAAAAGCGTCTGGACTTCTTTAAGTTACTTGAAGTATACGATTCAAATGAATTGAATCGTATACTTCGTATACTTCAAGTAACTTAAAGAAGTCCAGACGCTTTTCTTTGCAAGCTCCTTTGACTACGATGACCTGGATGACTGAGAACCTTCACAGACACAGTGTGTGCACACACCAACTTCCTTAGAAATATTTCTTAGAAAACTTATTGTTTACAATTTAAAAACAAACGTGATCTCCATCGTATTAAAAAGCTTTGCATATCAGCACCACAATCATTAAAAAACTATGCCCATTCTTACCAGAGGTCAACACTTTCACTTAATTTCTTTTTATATTAATCTTGAAGTTATTGTTTATTCCACAACTTGCTTCCGGTATGATGGCGCCTGTGTTTGGCTTCGCCGCTGCCGGGTGCAGTTTGTCACGTTCTATCGTCGTGTTTTTTTCTCTACTCTGCTGTTTTTTATTTGTATCAATGATGTTCTGGCTGCCTTGGTTTATGATCGTTTGACGCTGTTATCAATCCGATCTTCATTGATGGCCCAAGATGTTCCATCTTCCTCCTCCTTTGGCACTTTCTATTCTCCGCACTTTCCCCCGCACTCCTTTGGCACTTTTCATCTACCGCCAGTGGCTGGATCCTCGGCCAGCGTTCTCAGCGTTCCCCGTAGTTCACGGAGAAGAAGAGGAAGGAGATCAGGTATCCAGGTGAAGCTTAGGCTTTTCTGGCGGCGGGGGCTGATTGGAAAGCGATGTCGTGCGGGTTTTGTTACCTACGCTCAAAACAGCTCCATAGAGAGGAATTTGTTCTCCACGGCCCTGCTTGGATATATAGGGCCTGGCTCTCCGAGACCGTGCTACCTCAGAAGGGTTCAATCCAGACTCTCCTGTTGACTGGCTTTTCATCCCCTCGGTGAGTGGAATATACGAACGTGAAGGCTCTAACCTCGAGTATTTACGTCCTTTAACTCGAGCTTCTCCTAATAATGATGCTCTCACCCCGCTGACTATGGCGCTCTTTAATGCCCGATCTTTGACTAATAAATCGTTTGTGCTTAACGATTTTATTGCTTCTAATAATCTGGACTTCCTGCTTCTGACCGAGACCTGGCAGCGGGGCTTGGACTATTCGTCTCTTATTGAAATGTGCCCAAATGGCTTTTCTGTCATCAGCCAGCCTCGGGGTTCTGGTCGTGGAGGAGGTCTCGCGGTGGCATTTCAGAGCCGTTTCAACTGCCGTTCAGTGAAAGTTGGACACTTTCTTTCTTTTGAATTGCAGCTCATTAAAATCGGTAGTAAGGATCCTTTTTACTGTGCTGTGGTGTATCGTCCACCCGGTCCTAACAGCTTGTTTTTAGCGGAGTTTAGCGACTTCCTGTTCTCTACTATGAGGTTGTCCAAATTGCTTTTAGTGGGGGATTTTAATATACATGTTGATGATGAGTCCGACCTGTTTGCCAGAGGTTTTATCAAAATTATGGATTCTTTTCATTTTACCCAGCATGTGTCCGGCCCCACACATAACAAAGGTCACACACTGGACCTTGACTTTACCTTGGGTTTGAATATTGATTGTATTTGTTCTAAGGAGATTTTTATCTCTGACCATTATTATATTCTTTTTAACATGTCTTTTCATGAGCCTATGTCTCCTGTTCACCGGACAGTTATGTCGCGCATTATAAATTCCTCCACAGCACAGAAGTTCTCAGATGCTTTTAATTTAACACTATCCCCACAAAACGGTGTTGATTTCTCAACAGATCTATTTAATGATCATTGTCTTTCGATCTTAGATGAAATCTGTCCGGTTAAAATGAGACCTGTGCCTGTTTCCAAGTCCCTACCTTGGCTAAATGACAACATCCGCTCTATAAAACGTAATTGTCGTAAAGCTGAGCAGTTATGGAGGAGAACTCATTTAAATGTTCATCTCCTTTACTTAAAGGATCTTTTAGCCTCTTTTAACAATGCAATTAGAGATGCGAGGGCTGCTTACTTTTCTCAGTTGGTTGCAAAGAGCAGAGGTAATCCTAAGGTATTATTTGACACTATTACTGATATCATTACTCCTGCTCCACCTGCTGCCATTATTTCTTCTAATGAAGACTGCGAAACATTTCTTGCTTTCTTTTTAGAAAAAATTAGCAATATAAGTAAAAAATTGTCCCCATCAGCATCTGCACTGTCAGTTCCCACGCCAGTTCGGCCTGTTGTTTTAGAAAGATTTTTACCTGTTTCACTATCCGAGCTGGAAAAATAGTTAGTGCAACAAAAGTATCCTCTTGTTCACTCGACATTTTACCCGCATCGTTATTCAAAAATGTCTTTTACTCTATTGGTCCCTGTATGCTCACTATAATTAACACCTCTTTGGGATCTGGCAAAGTCCCTGCTTATTTTAAAACTGCTGTTATACACCCCCTGTTAAAAAAGCCTATGCTGGACCCATCTCTCACTAGCAACTACAGACCGATCTCAAAAATACCATTAATTGCTAAGATTTTAGAGAAGATTGTGGCTAAGCAGCTTACAGCAGTTTTAGACAAATATAATATCTTTGACAAATTTCAGTCTGGCTTTCGTAGAGCTCATTCTACTGAAACAGCCCTTCTTAGAGTTTCCAATGACATTCTGATGCAAAACGATGCAGGTAAGTGTTCTGTACTCCTAATGTTGGATCTCACGTCGGCCTTTGACACTGTTGACCATTATATTTTGCTTGATAGGCTGAAATACTGGGTCGGTGTATCTGGGTCTGCCTTAGAGTGGTTCTCCTCGTATCTCTGTGAACGATACTCTTCTGTGGCAGTTTCTAAGTACAGGTCATCTTCTCCGTCCCTGTCCTTTGGTGTGCCACAAGGTTCTGTGCTGGGGCCCTTATTGTTTTTAATTTATTTACTTCCTCTCCAGCATATTTTGAGCCCTTTTGAGGATATTTGTTACCACTGCTACGCAGACGACATCCAACTATATATATATCTTTTAAACCTGAAGATGCTTCTAAGCTGCGGATTTTAAATGTGTGTCTGGAAACCATCAAAAGTTAGATGGCTGACAACTTCCTCCAACTAAATGAAAATAAAACTGAAGTCCTTGTATGTGCTCCAGACAGACATGTACCCAGCATAATGAATGCTCTTGGTCCCCTTTCAACGTTTGTGAAATCGTCTATCAGGAACCTAGGAATAACCTTCGATCCTGCTCTTACATTGGATATTCACGTCAAATCTCTGGTTCGGTCTTGCTTCTATCATTTAAGAAATATTTCTAAATTGAGCCCCATAATATCTCATACTGAACTGGAGATTGTTATTCATGCTTTTATTTCATCACGACTGGACTATTGCAATTCACTGTTCACATGTCTAAACAAAAGTTCCCTGGAGCGTCTGCAGATTGTCCAAAATGCTGCAGCAAGGCTTCTGACGAAAACATCGAAATACTCACATATAACGCCGTTGCTTATACAGCTGAACTGGCTCCCTGTCGAATTCAGAGTCCACTTTAAGATTCTGGTTCTGACATTTAAGGCTCTTCAAGAACAAGCACCATCATACATCATTGAACTCTTACAGCCCTATGCCCCTAGTAGGTCTCTGAGGTCTTGTGGTCAGGGCCTACTTGTTATTCAGTATACGAGACTGAAAACTAGGGGTGATCGAGCTTTTGCTACTGTGGCCGCCAGACTGTGGAATTCTCTTCCTCAGAACTTAAGATCTGCTGATTCACTGATTACTTTTAAAAAACAGCTAAAAACACATCTTTTTAAAATTGCATTTTGTTAACTTTTGACTGTACTTTGTCTTTTTAATCTGTTCCTATACCTTGTAAAGCACTTTGTGATCTTTTATCTAGAAATGTGCTATATAAATAAAAGTTTACTTACTTACTTACTTAACTGCCCGATTATCAAATGGGCCCCTCCTTCCTTCTTTTATTCTGGTTTGTCATTCTTCACCTTTAAACATATTCTAGGTTAAACGTTTATTATTATTATTATTATTATTGTCTAATATTATTATTATTCAATTTTTTTCTTTGTGTTTTTGTAATTTCACCACAATCTACCTCAATACCGCATTTATATCTAAAAATATGGAAACACGCTAGCTGTGAATAGCTGGTGTGCACATGTCTATTTACAGTGATTCAGTCACTAACATGCAGTAGTAACAATAACAGTGTCTAGTGCACATGGTCCGTGAATCCGGTGGTAACTTTGACGGCACCCCTCTGATTTTTGTGCGCATACAGGTAAATGATAGTGTTGGTGAAAACTGATTGCTGCACAGGACTGGAACATATTATTGGTGGGCTATTGCCTTTCAGCTGGAGTTTGATTCATGCAAAGACAGAAACACACACACACACACACACACACACACACACACACACACACACACACACACACGCACACACTGTGACTGGGGAATCTGCTGAACTCGTGTGTTAAATTCAGCCCAAAATATTTCATAGGCTACTCAGAAGAAGTTGAAGATAAAGTATACGTGGATCTAAAGATTTACCTTCATTGTGGATAGGGTATATCCGGGGATGGATGGAAATTCGGGCTGGAGCTGCAGCTGTAATAAAATTGCATTGAAATTATTTATATAGAATAATATATTACTGTTCATACATAAACTCTGAATTAAATTAGTTTTTGTGTTTGCTGGCCAATGATCATCTGTGTTTCTGAGAACATGTCAGACCTGTGGGATGGAGGATGGAGACTGCCGGGCCCTCTGCTGAGCCGAGAAGAGAGTGCACACTGATGCGATACAGAGTCTCAGGTTCCAGATCAGTGAAACAGTGGCTTCTGCTGGACTTACTCACAACTTCTTGCTTTGATTGCTTGTCTATGCACACATGCACGACAGAGTAAATTGCCAGCAATCACTGTATGTTCTGTTACAACTAATAACTCACATATAATATATTTATATTATATATATATAATTATTTTCATATAAATTATGAAAATAATTTCATATTTTTTGGATGTTTGTCACACTTAAATATTTCAGATGATGAAAAACATTTAAATTAGACAAAGATAACACAAGTAAACACAAAATGCAGTTGCTAAATGAAGGGGTTAATAATTAAGGGAAAAAACCCTCCAAAGCAGGTAGACAGCAGCAATTCATGGTTCTATTTACCGCAGCAAGTCTTCTAGGTCCTGAAGCAGAAAAACAGCTCCAGATAATACATTACCACCACCATGCCATATCAAAAAGCACCACTGAACGACACAGGAAATCATTCGGTCTGCATCCCAAGTCTGCAATTAATCAGGCCTGAGTGTGTTTAGTGAAACTCAACTCAGCTTTCCAAAAAATGTAGTTAGTTACAGTTAATTCATGATTTAACAAGAGGGGCAATCTTTTTTTTTTTTTTCCACAGGACCAGGGAGGTTTTCCTAATCTATGAAATCATCATTTAAAAACTGCATTTTGTATTTACTTGTCTTATCTTTCTTCTAATATTAAAATTTGTTTGATGATGCAAAACACTAGGAAATCAGGAAGGGGGCAAACACCTTTTCACATCACTGTAGACATGATTACAGAATACCTTTTACATCCTGGATTACAATACGATATCCATCAACGGCAGATACTGGTCTCCATGACACACAGATACTGGAGTGGTCTGACCTGACCACACTCGCACTGCTTACCCGCAAAGTGGCTAGAGAGACAGAAAAAAAGGAAGAAAACAAGCAAAAAACAAAAAAAAACAAAGCCAAAGAATGTCATCTGCACACTAGCATGGACAATAAACGTAGACACAGTGCACCCAGTAATTTTTGAACTTACAACCAAGTATCAAGAGCAGTACTGGTATTGTACTGGTACTGGCTGCTGTCTCATTGTTCAGAGAGCCCATCATTATGCAGAGAAAGGAATCTGCGTCTCTGGACCAAAATGACTGTACGTGTAGTGCTGTAGAAACAATACTGCCCAAAAACATATGCATATCCCTCCTGTAAGGGTAAAGTAATGGGACATTTGCACTTTTTGCATGTAAACCTGTCGCTCTTCACTGGAAGTTGCACTTGAGCTGTCTTGACATCTTTCCCTTGTTTGACTCACCAGTTTTGCCCTGAGCTGAACCGCTGCCTCCTTCTCTGTTGTGGTACTCAGCAGTGACCAAGATGCTGTAGCGCGTATCTGGCTGCAGTGACTCCAGCATCACCTGCTTCTCTCCACCAGGGACCAGCACCTGCAGAGAACAAACAACACTATCATCCCAACACAGTCAGAACTCATTTAAAGTTTTGGGACTTATGGAATTCTGACACATGACAGCCGGCTGAAGCCCAGAAGAGGTGAAGATGTAATGACTACGACCCACTCACAGTGTGATCCTGGCTATCAGCTCCAGTCAATGCTGTGTAGGACACGCGATACTGGAGGACATGAGCATTGGGAGGTACCCAACTGATCACCATGCTGACGGCAGTCTCATCAGAAACCGTGAGGCTGGTTGGGCCTCCACCAGACACTGCAGCAACATCATAGAAGAGATAAAGTACCACAGCTAACGACACTTAACCCTCACTTTGTTCCTTTATAGGAGGAAATTATTTTGGCAGCAAAGCAAAGTGTTTTTTAGACAATAAATGTAAAGTATAACAGAGAATTTGATACTTTGATTTGATACTTTAACCTCACTACATTTATTTCATAGCTCAGAGTTCTAGTTACTCAAAGATGAGAATTTAGATGTGAAATTTAACCTTTAAGTGACTAGTACTTTGAGAACTGCCATCAATTACACAATGAAGTTCATTTACTTACAGGTTATTGTAGTAGTAATGCTATATTGTACAGAATATGACACGAAGGGCTGCTGACCACAGAAAAGTAAAAGGTAACTGGGCCTAAAGACTAACAGGAGAAAAACAAGCTTTCTGTGATTCTATGATTTTTATTTCTGTGTTTTTGTGGTAATCTTGGATATCTTAGGTTGTCTCATTACTGTCACATATGTCCTATCATTAAAACACTGGCTTCTAACAACTAACAGTGTCTCAAAAATAATGTAATAAATAAACAAATAATATGGATGCATGACTCAAATGCATGACTTTTAACTTGTGTATTTTTTAGGCTGAACACTGCTGCTAATGTGACTAAGGTAAATGGTTTCATCAGGCTTGCCCTTCCTGAGTTTGAGAAATGCTCAGGATCAGAAAATGTGTGACTCACAGGTGCTGTAGCGTATGGCCACAGCTTCACTCTGAGCTCCATCTCCATAGAGTGCAGACAGTGAAATCTGATATTCTTTATCATCCTCCACCCCTCCAAGAACTGCTCCTTCACTGTCACCACTCATACGCAGCTGAAATACACAGCAGGGACACACAGGACAACAGTTTATATCGTATTTTTTAATTCATAATATGTACTCCAGCAATCCAATAATTTTCCCCACCTGTCTCAGGTCGCCTCCACTTAGGGAGATCCACTTAATGAGGTAAGAAACAACATCATCAGCTGCAGCTTCCCAGCGCACCATGATGTCACTGTCTGAGAAATTAGTTACCCTAAGGTCTGAAGGAGGAGGCACCTTCACTAGAAGAAAAGAATAATGTGTATGGAAATAAAAAAAAAGAGAGAGACAGCTACATTATGACATTTCTCATTATTAATCAATAACATTTACAGTACTGTGCAAAAGCCTTGAGCCAAATGCTGAAGTATTTCTTTGGACATTATCTGTTTTTTCACTCCTTTTTAGTCCAGTTTTTGTACCTGACCATTTTCTGAGGAATGCTTTGTTTTGTTTTGTTTGTGGAACCACTCAGCACTGACCTACCAATCATTCAAGAATTTAAAAGCATCTAACGCAAGTGATGAACCAATACTGTGTCTGCACATAACAGAACACTTGGGAAAGAACCGATTTTTAATCTTTAAGCACTTTTTTACTAGCAGCCTGCAACAAAAACACACCATTTATTCCCATTTCCTCAGTTCAATCTATGGAAAAAGAGCAAAGATAGCAAAGATTGCATCAACAAGTTTATACCCAAAAAACTATTAATAAAAAAGACAACATGAAGTCAGTTTGATCTAACAAATGTAGCCTAAGGTGATGCCTTCATGCCAAAAACAAATATTTTGTCTCACGTGTGGTGACGTTACTGGTGAGCGCTGCAGACAGGCCTTGTGCGTAGTGAGACTGAACAGAAATGAGGTATCTGGAAAGAGAGGAAAGGTTCTGCACCAGCACTGAGTTCACTCCTGTCACTTCCACCTGGAAGGATATTTAATATATATCAATGACTGACATGGCTGAGGCAGCATTTCATTTATCAAACATTTTGAACTGTTAATGCAGTAAATGGGACAGAGTACAGAAGCTTCTGTACATTAGTCTAAAGTACAGAAGCTACACTTTACTTTATTAACTTTACTAAACCATTAACTATCAGAGAGAAACTGCATGACTGCAAACATGACTCACTTGTCATATCAGCCTATTTGGAGCACAACACTGTGGCGGTGGTAAATTACAAGTGGTAATTTAGTATTTGGCAACAAGATGTCAGACCTCCAATAAAGCACAATTCTTTGCACAATATTCAAGAAAACTGTCCCCACTAAAGATGGAAACATCTTTCATTACTTGAGGCACAACCACACCATAGAGTACAACCAGGTTAAACAAATGACTCCACTGAGCATCACTAGTTAGACTCCATATGGCAGGAAGAGCACACTTTTACTGATGAGTTACCAATGGTAGTAAAAGTGAGCTTTTAGAAACTGGTTAAAAAACTTGAACCCAGATACAACATGCCATTTTATTAGGTGCTAATGAAATTGAAATTGTGTAGTCTCCTGAAGAGTTACAAGGCTAAGTTACCTATCCTTTAAGACTGGCTTGTTTGGGAAGGTACCTGCTTGACATCACTGCCGTGGTTGGTGCTGTAGGTGATTCTATGGCCGGGGACATCCCCAGCCCCGGGCACCCAGCTCACCTTCATCATACTGTGGGTGACCATCGGGAACTGAACACTCAGTGGTGTTGGGAGGGGGACTGCAAAGTAAAAAACGAAAGCAGAAGAACTTTGAAAGTGCACTCAAGTGTACTGAAGTAACTTTGGAAAGGTACAGTTACCAATGTCTATATTACAGAAGGCTGATCTTTGACCATTTTAGCAGAGGAAACAATGGTAGAGTGCAGAACGGTGGAGAAGGAGAAACGTTAAAATAGGAAATCATAAAGACACAGTGTAAGTGAAAGTGAAAAATCCGGTCTTAGACTGTTTAGATAATGTCTCACATGTGGTGGTAACAGCAGTGACAGGGTCGCTGGGTTCCTCCTCATAAAGCGCATAAAGAGTGACAGAGTAGTCTGTGGCTGGCAGTAATCCTGCCAGCTCCACCACAGTTTGTTCTGCACCAAATTTCTCCTGCAAATACAGAAACAACATCATTCATCCATCTCATTACTGAGCGCAGTGCTTTGTACTGGGACTGTATCTGCCAACATTAGTGTAAGGCTGAACACTGATGTTGTGATGTGGTAATAGGCCACTAGCAGTCAGTAGTCTAAAATGACGGTGAGTTATTGAAGATGAATGTTTAGGAACAATAAGCTGCAATTACAAGGTATTACTTTTTTCTGTATCATTAACCAGCAGCAAAATATAGTCAACACATTCTGTCATCACCTCCTTGGCATCATCAGGCTCTCCGTGGCTGAGTGCTGAGTACAGGATCAAGTACTGTGTTGCGCCGGGTGCAGCACCCCAACTCACTTGCAATGTGCTGTAAGATGAAGGAGTCACTTTCAAGTTGGCAGGCATGGCCAGTGGCACTAAGAGGAAAACAGACATGTCTTTGTAGTATACACACTTTTGAGTACTTTGTTTGCTGAGTACACATGGTGTGTAAAGTAACAGTGACAGCAACCAAACTTCCATGGGTGTAGCTTTAACTTTAACTCCTTTAAATAATGAATCACATGTGTAACTGTACTATTATAACCTCACTATGATGCTTGTAGTATATGTATGTTTTTTTCCCTAGATGTGTTATTCAATCTGGATGAAACTTACTATATAAACTGCCCAGGGTACCAGTATTATTAATATCTATATAGCTTTAGGGAATTCTTTTTATAACACTAAAAGCTGTTTTTGCCAACTCACTATATAATTGATATAATGAAAATAACATTTGACTGTTCCTTGTTATCAGCAGAATATAATTTAAGGGAATTCTGCTGACTACAGCAACTTCATACTTACTGATACTGTAGCACCTATGACAAAATTACCACATTTCATAAAGGATGGAGCTGGAATTACTCTACATTTGTGCTAACTTTCTATACCTATCAATCTTTAGCACCTTTAACACTGATGCTAGTCTTACATGTTGTGACAGTCCCTCTGAGCGCTAAGCCTACGTTGTCCTCATACACGGGAAAGATAGAGACGTGGTACAGAGTTTGAGAGGAGAGGCCTTCCAGCAGCACAACAGATTCTGAGCCAGGTAACACCACCTGGAAACAAAGCACTGCTTAGACTAATAGTCTGAAAACATATCATACATAAGACGTGACATACATATGATCGATCCGACAACTAAACCCAAAGAATATGTAGCAGCACTGGATAGTATTTGCTGTTCCTCTAAACAAGGATCTTATTGTTGCTGGACAGACATAGCACATGTTACATGTTCTACACATTCTGGGGGTTTTTATACCTTATGAATCATCTAGGAATATACATATATACATCTAGGAATTTTTGTAATAGCAGTGAAGTTCATTTCTGGACCTGGAAATTGTAAAATCTTCACATTGACAGTTGAGATTTGTTTACATAACCATCCTTGTGCTTTAAACCCATATGGCAACAGTGCCTGTGAACCAAGCAGCAGCCTCTGTGGCTAGAAAGTGAAAGTGAATGCTCCAACCCCAGAACTGAAGTCCAAATAGCAACATGAGACAGGCTTCAAAACAGGGGAAAAAAACCTTGTATATCAAAAATGAACAGACCACGATATCATCCACAGCTCAGGAGAGCCCTAGCAAACAGTTACAGGTTAAAACCGCCTTTTTTCACATTCATCTCTCAGTCAAGTAATGTAGAACTTTAAACCACATTCACATTCATAACAGGAAATAAGTCAGAGGCTGAAATGTTTTATGTATCAGACAGTAAACAATGCTTTTTAATAAGGAGTTAATAGGATACTTTTAAAGTCAGGTGGTTGCTCTTTTGTTATGTTCAACATTTAGCTAGCCCCTACCAGCATTAACATTTATGCCTCAGCTCAACCTTCTCATCCAGATATGATCACAACCATATTAAAACAATCACAAAGATACCAATAGCAAAAATGCTAAACTTGATGTAGAGTGGTGCCTAACCCCATTTTTATTTACAGCATGTGAAAAGAGGCAAGATGCTAACCTCCTGTGGACTCTGACTCTCAGCACTGTGGTACACAACTCTGTACTGTTGGACCGGCTTCACAGGATTGGTCCAGTGAAGCTTCACCTCTCTGGAACCAAGTTCTGAAAACCGGAGATCAGTAGGACTGGGGTAGGAGAGGGTCGGATCTGCTGTGGAACCAGGCTCCATTCCTGAACACACAGAAACACAGAGCATTAAATCTCCAGGAAACATCTGATGCCATTAAAAACAACTCAGTTTAAGGCAGAAAAACATAGATAGCTACAAAGATGGGTGGCATACGCTTTGTGATGCCACGCTCCTCTATCCTCCCGCACAATATGTGGACCAGGCGTGCCACCAGCTTGCTGAGCAGAGGGAAGTCATTAACATTGTAGACATTCAGATCCACTGGCTCCGAGGCCACTTGTCTCAACTCCGCTTCATCAGCGTTCTTTACACCTGAATAACACCAAGTTGTGCGTTAGTTTAACCAGCTAAGGACATAACATGTTAAAATAAGTAGTGGAACCCCTTCTGAATCTAGTCTAATGGCTAAGTAGTTTTAGTCTAAAGGCTAAATTGAAAAAAGGAAATCACTTGACCTGCTCTACTTGCCCATCTTACCGACAGCGATGATTTCAATGCCTGCATTTTTCAGCCGGGTGGCTGCAGCAATGGCATCATCCTGAGATTTCCCATCAGTCAACAACACCAGAAAAAACGGAGTGTCAGATCTTGCACCCGCACTGGACCTCATGTTCTCCTCCATGACATGGAGTAGTGCCTGACCTGGAGACATGGTTAGACACTGACAAATGCACGGTACACATGCAGTATCAAACAGCATCAGCTGAGTGTGTACCTGTAAATGTGTTTCCTCCCTTATATCTGAAGTTCCTCACTGCCTCCAACAGCTGCTCTTTAGAGGTGAAGTTGTTAAGGTGCCATTCTGTGCGTGGGTCTCCACTGTACTGTGTCAGTCCTAAAACAAAGATTCTAAATTATACATGATTTTATCATCTATGTTAGTTCATAACAGACAGAATCAAAAAGACCGCCAAGTTCTTCTCTGAGTGATCCATTTCAATATGTCTGTGCTTTAATTGTCCTTACCTTTTGTTGTCACCTCATAAACAACAAAAGGTTGTTTATGATGCTGGTTTTACAGCATTTTTTATGGAAATAATGGGTGTAAATAGTGTTGTTGCACCTTATATGAAGGCAGCACAATATGATAAAGTGTTGCACACATCAGGGGATGATGACATGAAACCTTGGCATGGTAAGTAAAAGTCGATATTTTAATAACTTCATGCACAAATGGGAACAAGCCAAATATTGATTTGACTTGTCTCTGTTTGAGCCCTGTGATAGCCTAGCAGCCTGTTCACAGTGTCCCCAGTCTCTCACCCTATCACAGCAGGACTTATTCAAGATGTTTACTGTCATGTACACCGCAAAACACAAATAGTTACGCAGAGCAATGGAATTCTTACTTTGCGGGTTCCCTTCACATGACTAAAACAAAGTATCTGTATTATATCTGTGACCTTGACTTTATTAACAGGTGAAGAAGAAGATGAATGGATAGATGTGTCATGGTCCGTGGTCCTGTGTGTGGAATGTGTGATGCGCGGGTAGCCACACCCCCAGGCTGGGCCGTCACCGGCACACCTGCTCTCCATCGGGGTGATTACCTGAAGAGCTACTTAACCCGGCGCTGACGGATGCTCCACGCCAGTCCGTTAATCACCTCTCTGTGGTAACTAGACTCCCGCGAAAGCGTTGCATTAATATCTTGTTGGAGCTGCGTTAAATCTGCTTACTTGTGTCTAGGTTTCGATCCGGCATTCAGCATCTGCCACCTGCCTGTCCTCCTGCTCAATTGGATCACCCGGTGCATCATCTGGCCCATCCACTACCTCCACGGATTTCCCTCTCACGGACTTCCCTCCCCAGCTCCCACGGTCCCGCTCTAATCGTAAGCCAACTGGTCTAACTCAGTTTTGATGTGTTTCCTCCGCTTCCCAGCTCCCTAGTAATCTTCTCCCCTTTCTGTTGCAGCCTCCCACGGACCCGATTCCGGCTTCCTCGCATCATTGTTTCCCCGGGTTTTTTAGTTCCTCGTTTTGCTCCTTTGGTTTTCCCGGGTCGCCTTTTGTTATTATAATAAAGTGTCCTTTTCTGCTAGCGCTTGAGTCTGCATTTGGATCTTTTGTGCACGCGCGCCGCGGCGCATGACAAGATGGATATTTCGTTTGTATGAAACATGGTAGAACTTATTTTATCTAAACAAATAAACACATGTAACATTAGTTGGGTGATTTCTGGACCAAAAAATTGAATTCATAAATGTTCACAAAGGATGAAAATAAACCAGTAATATGACACATAGCAGCTCATACACTAACCACTAACAGGGAGGAGCAGCGAGCCTTGGCTGCCATGTGGGCACATTATATAACCCCGTTCTCCTGGTCAGCCTCTTCCCACATGACGGTCAGATGTAAAATATCGCAAACGGACTTTGAGAAATGTAGGATGGAAACTTTATATAGACCATTAATAATAAACAGTTAATTCGTAGTCAAGTCACCGTTAGTTAATAGTTTATTACTATTAATAATCTATGAAATACTGACTAATAACCTTTATAAAATGGTTAATAGCTGATTTGTAAACAATGTAAACAATACCTGGATGGTTACAGTAACATTTCAACATAAAACTATAAAACTTTAATAAAGACTGCGCAGTGCAGCAATAAACGTTGCATGATGGCTCAATAGCAGTCACTGTAACAGCT